>NC_134458.1:128239070-128864070 GCF_047948215.1 Lycorma delicatula | reverse complement strand
AAATGATATCTGCGAGACTCTTACCGTAAGGTTTACAATTTTATTATAATTTTTTTATTTATATCACTGCGTTTTGTTAGATTATTCTTTTATTTATTTTTTTTTTTTTTATGAAATACTGATTGTTATCTTATGGATTTATTATTACAATTTATTGCCTTTCTAAAACAAACAAATTGAATTTCACGGACAATTTTTTTTGTTGATAGTCACATCATTCACTTCATACCATATTTTTCTTTTTTTAATAAAACTAGTATCATTATACTAGTTTTAATAAAAAACTTGTACATAACTAAAAATCGTACATAACACCATTACGAATCGCGAAGATCCGTGATGTAATATCACGGATTACTTTGTAAGTGTAACCCTCGATTATTATCATTAAATTCGATTTTATCAATCGAGTTTATTTCTGTTTTATTTATTCCTTTTTTAATAAAACTAGTATACCTCTGCAAACAAATACTTTTATTTTTTTTTACTGAAGTGATGGGAATTAAAAAAATTGTTTCATCTTCAGTACTTTCATTTAAATAAGAGCATTTACTATTAAAACAAGCCGTTTTAAATTTTATTATTTCAAGTACATTATCAAGTTTTTGTACGCTACCTAGTACTATCAACTATCAAGTACTGCTACCTAGCGCCACGATTCGTAAAGTTATATTAAAAAAATGAATAAAAAGACTTATTTTAGTCCTGCAGTTCATCAAATGAAAAAAAATAGTTGTCTAACAAAATTCGAGGTATTTTTTTAAAGTATTCATTATTACAAATCTAATCTAACTGAAATATAATGTTTTCACTATTTTATTTATCTTCTCCCCATTTTCATTTCACTGTTAGGTTAGGTCATGTTTAGAACTGTAAACGTAGTTCGTTGACTTCGTCGCCTCTTACCGATGAAGTTGTGACGAACATCGTGTTAACAATTAAAAAAAAATATGAAAAAATATCAGAAGTTATTAATGAAATAAAATTTTATGTAATTTACATTTTAAAAAAAAATTGTAAATATGTAATTTAATAGGCGTCCAAGGAAGTCATGTGGTGTCCATATTCGATGTTTTTACTTAACCCCTCTCACAGCTGAGTTTACCTATTGATAATCTGCAACGGTACATAACTCAATATTTTCAAAATATTTTTATTTTCATGAGTACGTAACCCTTTATAATTACAGTACGGCACAAATCTGTTATCATTATCTACATACACAACTTATAAACATTTTGGAACAATATAATTTTCGAAGGTTTATCAGGTTATCTGCTCTCAAATATATTACGTAGCTGTGTTGATTATTTCAAAAATATTAACTTGTTAACAACTATTATTACCAGTTTTAAAACCACGCCCTTCAGTTCATCTTTTATTTTCTAATAAATATATTTATAAATATTTATTAACAGTAGCCATAAAAAAAAATTGATGTTTAATATCTATAGCAAACAGTACTTCAATACGTTTGATTAATCTCATTGTGTTACTTATTTGTCGGAAGATGTTAATTTTAAAATAAATTAGTCTACTATTTAACGCCTAACACCAGCGTGCTATGAAACAAATAGTCTATTATATTTATATTTATTCTTTTCTATATTTTCATCCATCTTATATTTAAGCAGCTACTTATGGTTAACATAAAATACATTACATTTAATTTTAATATCTAGAGATAATTTTCATAATATCTTTTTGTTTTGACTATTATATTTCATTCTGAACTTGAAATTTGTCTAATGCTTCATTTTTAGTTCTGTAAACTTGTGTAAAATGCTTTTCGCTTCCGCAATTTTAGTGTTGCAACAGTTACGAGTCGTTGAACAAACGATAATATAAATTTGTGAATGTATACACAGTCTTCGTCAAAATTCAATGGCAAACTTGATTTTAATTTTTCATTTTATAAAAATTGCGTAAATTTAAATTTAATGCTATTTTTAGTGGTTTGTAAAACTTATGGGTGTTGTTAATTTTTTCAGATTTTACTTAGTTTCATATTTTTATGAGTTAATTCGAATCTGTTTACGTGAAACATGATTACATATGTGTGTGTGTGTGTGTGTGTGTGTGTGTGTGTGTGTGTGTGTGTGTGTGTGTGTGTGTGTGTGTGTGTGTGTGTGTGTGTGTGTGTGTGTTTATATATATTATTTTAACGTTTCATATTAAAACAATAAAAGAAATTTAAAAAAAAAGTAGTTTAAAACTCATTTTCATGTTACTTTTTATTTTCCTGGGAAACTCAGAAACAATGTAGTTGTATTCTATTAAACTAAAATGTGTTAATTAATATATTCAAGTATTTTATAGTGACGTCAATATCTTATGCGTTAGTTATTTAGCTGTTATTTGTTATGGAAGACACCTGTTCATAGTCGGAACATCCAGAAAGCAGTACAATTGTCTGTCTGTTGTTTGTGAAGAGATACACCAGTAGGGGCGCTAATGACACTCCTAGAGAGCTTAGTTCCAGTTCAGTGGCCCGGAATTGATAAGATAACAGCCGTTGTGCCCCATCTACCTCTCTCTCCCTAGTTTACCCCTAAACTCAGTATTATCGCTACCTCCAACGTATTCTTTTACTCTACATTATCGCTTTGCAATACTCTATTTCTCTTTCTCTCTTACTCCTTCTCAGTCTGTTTTTCACTCTCTCTTTCACTGACAAAACAACAAACAGGACTAAGATTACATTTCGATGCCAGCATAATTCGTTTTCAACTTCAGCATACAATTTATATTTTCCACCGACTTTAATAGAAATACAAAATTCTACATGGAAAATATTTTTAAATTAGATATGCTTCATCATTTTTTTGGCTTATTTTTCATCGATTAATTTTCAGGGAAAATTCATTAAAATTTCTATCCATATAGATCTTTTAACTGAAAAAAAAATTATCGATGTAATTTCAGTTTGTATAAATTTAATTATATATATATATTTTATCACATAAAAAAATGTCTTAATTCCAACCTAACACAGTAAAAAATCACTGTATTTTACTTATTATTATTATCCATTTCCATGATACATCATTTCATTATATTATTTTAATAACTTCGTTCGGAAGTACTCCTTGTTAAAAATTATTCAAATACATATTATATAATTAACAATTTACAACGGCACATGTGTTTTTCAGTACTCTAATCCTTTCTAAATATCTTTAAATAATATAAGAAACATGATGTTTTACAATTGCAATAGTCAAACGATATAAATTATCATCTCTTTTATATGCGTTTATTTAAAAATACTTATACAATGAACATACTCTTTAAAATATTTTATTTTTTCCAAGTCGTTATTTCTTTAATCATAGGATGTATGATTTTATTTAACACAGTAGGTTTTATATTTACTGATTTAATTCATCTTCAAGCCTTCATCTTTTATAAGGTATAAATTTGTTAACAAATAAATGAATAGTATTAATTTAATTCTATTCATGTTTTTCAGACAAAAAGAGATTGGTAATTTTATACGCCTAATTAATTCCCTGATTGAGCCAGAAACACGCTCATATATTTCCTGACCGTGAAATTATTAAATTTAAAAATAAACTATTCTATTACTCTGCTTCTAAGATTGGATGGATTTATATATACATTCTTTCGGTAGGAATACTGGCATAATTCGTAAATATTGAATGAATATGTTTTTTTCGTAGTTGAGTATCTTTTTGACTTTAATTAGGATATTTAAATTGAATGATGATGTTAGATGATGATCATCATCATCAAATATTGAATAATAAATTTAGATAAATCCTCGATAAGCCTTGATCACGTTCTAAATTATACCATTACGAAATATGAAAAAAAAGTTCTTAGAATTTGTGGTAACTTAATATTTCTATTGTCCTCTATCATCATTTCATGGCTACAAATTTTGTTGACTTAACCATATTTTTGTCTACTGTAAATTCTCCACTTTTTGTTGCTTCTTCACTAACACAATATTCATCTCCCCCAGTACGAACCTTTTTTAAAAAGGAAATTCCTAAAACAAATAATAAAATATAAAACTGAAAAGAAATTAAAAAAAACAATTAATGTAAAAAAATAAATTTACTTTTATATTTTTATTTATAAATATATATATATATATATATATATATATATATATATATATATTTACAAGTTAGTTTAACTTATTATCTGGAAGCAAATCCTCACTCAAATCATTAAAAAATATTTCTACAAAAATTGTTTTAAATATTATTTATTAATTCTTGTTCTCCTGAAGTCTTTTGTTAAAATTCATCCGCAAAAAACTGTCCCTCTAATATGGAAAAGGAACTCTCTATTGAAATTACAAAGGATTTAATTTAAAATTTAAATAATTTTTTTTTAAAGTAAATCATGGACGTCTAAGTTAAAAAAAAATACAAATAAAAATTACAAGAAAGGAATTAAATCTAATTTTATGCTCTTATAATTTCTTTGCGTAAATTTAATCGTGAATAAATAAATGCCATAAATATATTTTCAGCGAGATGGGGCAGCCGAATTACAATCAAGTGAAATTACAATAGTAAACATTGCTAAGATTTCAATCGTGTAAGTTGCTTTACCTAAATAAAATAAGTTCATTCTTCAAGTTTCATTAAAACAGGTTATAGCGTTCATGCGTAATCCCATACTAACCGTAAAACTTGACACAAATCGACATAACGGGTACAAACTGAAATAAAGAAAGCCATTGAAGCAAAGCCCTTTAACTTTGTATGGGACACAAAAGTAACATAAAAATAAAACGTATTCTTGGCAATTTACAAATAAAACTTTATATGTTCGTTACATAGATAATGTAAAATAGGCATAACATATCTGTAGAATAGATAGATAAGGTAGATAGGGTGACGTAAAATTACGTTACTCCTACGAGGTATTTATGAAAAAATATTTTTTATTTAATAACTGATATCTCCGTAAACAGTTTACCCGATTTTTATTACAAAAATACTAAAATAAAATTTGATAATTTTTCTAAGTTTCATTTGCAGGAAAAATAATTCATTTTTACGCAGTTAATTTATTCATAGACCCAAAATATTATTGCATAAAAATGACGCTATAAAATACGATATATTCTCTTTTTAAGCCTTACTGCCCAATAATAATGTAGTTATTTGGATAAATTTATTCCTAAAACTATTCTCAAATCTCAATAAAATCACTGGTAGAAAAAAAATATTCATATCGATCAAGCGTTTCTTGAGTTTTAAACAAAAATCGGTGAAAATATTTATACTCCCGAAAATTTTGATTTATATACAAAGTTTCGCTTAATTTTAATCGGATTCAGCTTTATAATGCATGACATATTATCCGTTGTAAAGACAGAAGAAGTTGTTAAGAAACAGTAGACTTATTATTTTTAATGAAGTTGGTTTAAAAGATGGCGGAAAAACATAAAAGAGTGGGAGTGAAAAGGGAAAAGGAAATTAGGGTTTGTTAGTTAATTAAATACAATTGTTTTATTTGAATCAGTTAATAAAAGCTGCTAAGTTTAAATTCTACGAACAATTCCACTGAAACTAAACTCTAATGCAACATGAATATGGGGTGGGAATCAAGACTATCTTTTGAGGAAAGGGAAACATTGATGAAATTATCCTGATAATTAAGTGTCAAAGGTATAATTTAAATCAGCACGTTTTCATTTCAGCAGTATGTATATTCTACATAATTATCATGAATCAGATAAGCATTCTTTAATCGTTTTTGTTTTACAAAATAATTCAGTGAAGTAATACATGCAATCAGATGTCAGTATGGCAGATTTTTCAGTGACAGTTACTTTATCTTTTTATATTTATTACACTAGTCCTTACTAAATAGATTAAGGAATATTTTTCAAATCATTTAATTAGAGGTCTGAAAGTATCTTTTAAAAGTAATAAAAAATACATAATGACAAATTTTAAATTGAATCAATTTAACATTCCCTCAGAAAGAGTAAATTTTACACTGCGTAATAACGATGTACTAATATTAAAACGTTTTGATTATATTGAATGTTGTTTTAACAGTTGGGTATAAAAAAATTAACAATACAAAAAAAACAGTGATTTTTTTTTAAATTACTTTATGATTGGATCTTAATTAATTTTGACATTAAATTATTATTTTTAAGAGCAAAATAATTTTCTCACAAAAAATGGTCTTCCAATCTAAAAAACGATAGAAATAACAATAAAGAGCAAAAAATTAATTAAAAAATAATTTTCTTCCTATAAAAAAATTAAAAATATTAATTTTAGCGATACTGAAACAAAAAAATTTAATGACGAGAAATTAGCAAACGATGAATATTTCATATTGATATACCAAAACTCAAAGTTTAAATCTCTATCTAGGATAGGTGCAAGTGTAAAGAAATAGGAAAATTTTGATAATTCAACGGATCAT
This sequence comes from Lycorma delicatula, assembly GCF_047948215.1. NCBI lineage: Eukaryota > Metazoa > Arthropoda > Insecta > Hemiptera > Fulgoridae > Lycorma > Lycorma delicatula. Next base: position 128,857,641 of record NC_134458.1, on the reverse strand, counting down.
CTTCGATTAACAAAATTTTACAGTTTCTTTACACTTGATCTTATTTTACTTGGCGTGAACTGTATTTTAAAAGTTCAGAAGGAAATTACAGCATATTACGAATAGAAAATACCCCCTCTCTTTTGCCCGTACTTTTATTACTGCTAATTCAACGTTCTATTATTTTTTTAAAGAGATTATACAATAAATTAATATTTATATAAGAGTTAAATTTATAATATGTAAATTAAGCGTACTTCAGGTGCAATACGTATTATTTATTAAGTACACAACAGAATTTTATTTATTGAAAATCTTTTCGATTGTCGGTTTCTACATGGTGGTGAAAAGAAGAGCCTACTTTAGTTGTCAGTAAAGATAAAAATTTTTATAACATAGTGTAGACTTTGGCTTTGACTTTGACTTAGCAAGGCAAAAAAGAGGTGTACTTTCTATTCGTAATTTGTTGAAATTTCCGCTGATTTTCTTTTAAAAATACATTTCAGGTCATTAGAATAACGCAGAAAATAACAAAACTTTATTCGGTTCTATTTTCAATGTGGTACAAAACTTAATTTTTTTTTATTTAAGTGATTCGTAATATTTAATTTTTCAAAGATAAGCTTTTTATTTCGTAGCGAGTGCTAAGATTTATTCTTTACTTTCTCGTCTAGATAGCGCTTATAGCAGAGCTATAGCTCTAGAAGGGATAGTATTGTAATCGGTCCAATTTGGGCGTATGCGGTTTTCACTGGATCTTGACGTTTTGACATCTAAGGAACCCAAAAAACAAAAAACCGGATGGAAATTTTCCGGATGTTAATGTTCGTATGTACGCGTGTGTGTTCGGTGTTGGCTTCTCAAACACCTTATATCTTCAGAACTACTTGACCGATTTTGACCAAACTTGGTCGGATTACTTCTATATATTGGGCATTTATGCCACTAAATTTTCAACTTAAAGGTCAAGGGAGTGAGGCTATAGAGCAAGGTCAACCTCAATATTTCGAGATTTTGCTTAAGATCATATTTTTCTTAGGCACACTTGTTAACAATTAAAAAATAACAATATTGCAACAAAATAATTGACAAAATCTCACCCCCGTCCCCAAAAAATGCTCTAAACTAGTGGCTAAGCAGACATACTGCGTCAATAGTACCCCTTGTCAACTTAAAGAGCTCTAGAGTCGCAGTCCGCCATCTTGGATTTTATTTTCTTTATTTTTGGTATTTTGAAAAAATAATGATGAAAAATTGAAACAGGCGATTAAAACAACATTTATTTCCGGTAACATCCGAATATGTTCTTTGGAATAATATTTAGTTATGATGCTGGTTTGGACGGGGTAACAGTATACATTGGAAGAGATTATAGCATATCACAGAATGATGATAGTTTAACGGTTTCCCAGCGATTGACTAGCCGCCATTTCAATATCCATTGGAATATTACGATGTCCTCAGTCTATGGCATTAACATCTGAATGCAGAAATGTAAAGAATCTGATTTCAACATTGAACAAGAAACCTTCTTGTAAAAAAGAGGAGTATGCAGACCTTAAAATGGTGCTTACACCGTTTTAAGGTCAGCATACTCCTCGTTAGCTTAGAAACCCCAAACGGTCTGCTCAATTGTTTTTTGGTTTATCAAACACCATTGTTCAAAGAATTCTTCATAAGAATTGCACATTCTTTGTATAAAATTAAATATTGCAGGCATTAAATAATTAAGTTAATCTTATGGCTTTTAGCTGCAAAATTATTGAATTTTATAAACGTTAATAAAGGTGATATTCGCAATATGCCAATGAGTAATGAATCACGTTTCCACTTATTTTTACGAGTATATGTAAACAAACAAACGTTCTGAAATCAGGCAACACAGAATCCTAATTAAATGAATCAAGAACCATTGCATTCCACTAAACTTTTGTATGTTGTGTAATAACATATTGAATTATTTGTCCGTATTTTTTCTTTTTTTTTTGAGGATGATGATCGAAGTACTATTACAGGAAAATTTCTTTGATATGTCCGAATGATTAGAGAATTTTTTTCTCCTCAGATAGGGGAAAAACCAAAAATCAATAAGTCAAATAGTATTCTATGACTGTACTATACTATACGTAGTATAAGGAATAGGTTGGTATGATTAGTCTAACATACCTATGATTAATCAATGAATCAATGCAATCTGTTAATCAATTATAATTAGGTAATCAGTGAATATGTTAAGCAATTGTTTCCAGATCACAGTGGGATTCCTTAGCCCGTAACACAGCCAGATTTTACATCAAACTATTCTTTTCTTTGCTGTTTGTAATGTAAGATTTTCAATGATCCCCGTGACATGTTAAAAAGCTTAAAAAAATATTTATTAAGTTACTGCAAATCTTGTGGGTTTGTTAATTTGTATGTGGAGTACATAAAAACTCAACTTGAGTATTGTGTGAATCGAACTAGTGGCCGTATTATGATCTATTTTAAAAAACTTAGAATTTTTTTAGATAAAGTTAAAAGGAATTAAATAGATGCCGATTTGTAGTAAAGTTAATTTTTAATGTATAAATTAAAAAGAATAATACATTTTTAAAATCGCATGTTTTATTGGTTCAGCCATTATATTCTGAGTGTTTAATATATGTTTGTGTGACTGTGCATGCGCACACGTATACGTGCGCGCTTGTTTACTTTTGAAGTAATGGAGATTAAGTAGATAGGTGAACATTTACGGTATTAAAACAGAGTATATATATATATATATATATATATACATTCTCACTCAGTTAGAAGAGATATTGTTTTAATGTCGTACGTTTCTAATTGTAACTTGGCTGCAAATAGGCCATCAATATAAAGCAACCCTTGTGACAAGTATGAGGTGTTATTGCAAGTTAGTTTAACAAATGGAGCACAAGGTTAACACGTCAGCAGTGTTGTATTTAGCTGAGAAACGTTTCTCTTGTTATGTTACGTATTATATTGAGAGAATGTTGTATGACAAACACGCTCCTTAACGAGGAGGAATTCTAACAGAAGGAGCATTATTTAAGAATTACTTATCAATGCTGTTATAGATAGGAACGAAATTTCTCCTTACCCTTTCTACTGATCTCCTCTCTCAATTTCTCCCTTCTCTTCCTCCTCTTTCTATCTCATGCTGTTTTGCAATGCGAATGTTATCACGAGATATGATTTAAACGTTAAACCGGAGAAGAGAATTTCAGATTTCAGCAGTGTCTCAAAGAACAATTTAATTCTAGTTTATGTACTTGTTTGACGCATTGCCCTAAGGAAATTGGGTTTGAACGTTCAACGTTATAGAAAACTGGCGCTGAGGGAAAAGTTACAACTCTGCACAGATTTATAACTGGAAAGCAAGCGGTGCGACGGTGCGACACTGACTCTCTCCAACCCTCCATTCCATAGTTTTACTCCCCTAACTATGTATATATGTATGTATATATATATATATATATATTGTATAAGTAGGTACCACCACTGCTGCTACAACCTACTACAACCCCTATTGTTTTCGCAAACAAACCTGCTCTGCTCGAATATGAAGGAACCGTGCAACCCATCTCTCTTCACCCATACCTCTTCTCTTCTCAAGTTACAAAATTCTTTCCTCCGTATTTCTGTAACTCCCTTATTTTAGTTCTGCTTCCTCGATTTGGTAAATGATCTTTTAAATGTAAGGAATATTATTTTCAAGTAAAATTGGTATGATCATATTTATTTAATGTAAAAAGGAAAAAATATTTTCAGGGACATTTAATTGTCATTCAATGCTTGTTATATTTTCGTTAAAATTTTAAATAAATTTATGTTCTAGATTTATCACATAAAATTTTCATAGAAATTATTTTTTTTTTTTTAAAAATGATTGAATGAAATTAGAAAAGCACAATTATGAATTGTAATTTAGCGGAATTGCAAAGCGGATCTGTAGTTTTCAAATTCTTTTGAGTGAAATCTATGAGTTGAAAGTATACTAAAAAATATATGATCTAGTTTAGAAAAATATAAACAACTATTATCGAAAATTTCAAGATAAAAATGTTGCTCTTTCTTAAATTCTTAAATTATTGCTTTTAATGAGATTACAAACCGGGATTAATTTCTTCTGAACAGAAATGTGTACGGTTTTTAATATAATTTGTATTTCAATTAACAGATTAAAAAGAAAACCCTCTGTAGACGTTGTGGCGTTTATTTTTACCCGTTTTATCTCGACATTTTAGCGGTAATTATTTTATTTTGTAATTTTCATGCAAATATTTAATTTTTTTTAACACCGAGTTATCGTCAGGATTCAGTTTTTTCCCAGCTATTAGATAAAATATATTTTGTCAAAGCCCATCTGCTTGATTTTCCTGAAATTATTAAATTAAAAGACATTCTATAGTTATCTGATGTTATCACTGATATTGTAATTTTACTTAATTAATTTATTCTCGTTTTATTTAAAATAAAGTATCATACGACTACTGTTTAAACTGTTTTAGACCCCCTCACCAGTAGAGGCTCAATTACTTTTCATTCAGATTGGGTGATGCTTATTTTGTGGATCAGTTGTATGAGTTTTAAAATGACTTCAATGTTAAATTTCTCCTAAATCAACAATTTTAAGACTAATACGATGCTTAACATTATGGACCTTACAAAATCAACATATTTCAAGAACGAGATTAAGCTGTTTCTGGTATTATTTATTATTTTAATTGTTTATTAAAATATGATACTAGATAATATTTACTTCAATGATAAAGATTCTTGCATCTATCATAAAGTGACTGAAGCCTGTTGTTTTGAAATAAAATTTAAAATACTACCTTTAACGCACAGAATAACCAAGTAGCCGATTAGCAGTCCACTTACGTTTCAAGAATCACTATTTTACACAGTGAAAAAAGTTTATGTTTGATTAGCCAATTCGCAGAATTAAGTTATTGAACCTTTTTTTTTTTTTTTAACAAAACTGTGCATAGATATAATTTACAAAAATTACGTTTGAATTTATTGCTCTTTTAAAGCCGTCTTGTTACCTGAAAATATTACAGTGCTACAGGTGCCACAACATATGGGCAGCCCAAATGAAGTTTTTGAAGAAATTTTTTAATGACAGTATAATTTGATAGGATATATAAGTATATAAATGCGAAGGTTTGAGGCGGTTCTGTCCATTTTTACTTTTATACGGATTTGAATACTAGATCATGGATACCGGTGTTCTTTGGTGGTTGGGTTTCAATTAACCACACGGTTAACCTGAGACTACAAGACTGCTCTTCATTCATACATATCATCCTCTGAAGTACCTTTTCGGTGGTTTTAGAGGCTAAACAGAAAAAGAAGAAGATTCTGTCCATTTTCAACAGCATCATGCGAGAACCGACCGACCGATTGCTTTCAAATTTTCAGGATACATTTCCGTTATTCCAGGGAAGATTTTAAGCCATAGATCGAGGCCTCAGTCCCCTTGGGGGTGACGTTGTGAATTTTTCCTCCTAGACGACGACCTAATACCTTTTTTGATTTCATTTTTTGACGTAAAAATAATAGACTATGCGATTTTTAACATATCCGATTTTCAGCTCTTTATTTTGATACCTTCCTGAGGTATAGAGTATTCTAGGGTAATGGAAAGGGGAGCCAAAAGAGACATATTCGTCTAAAACAGGAGCGTATCAGAGTTTCTGTCAAAAACGAAGGAAACGTTGGAGAAAAGAGAGTTTTTCAGGCTTTCGTTGTTATTTATCAGTATTATTCGCACAATCGTGAGGATAACGAACACAGCGGAGGTCCTGGCTAGACAGGAAGAGGGAACAAAGCGAGCCCTGACCGCATAATGTTTATTTATATATATATATATATATATATATATATATATATATATATATATATAACGGGTGAGGCAATGTAATCTGACGGTTTTTCATGAGCTATCATTAGCTGAGGCCGATTGATCAAGTAGTTTTTCATTAGCTCATGCTAACTCTAGAGAGTAATGGGGTAAAATATGTTACTTAATAGAACCAACCTGTCGTGCAGTTTGTATTTAGTACAATATGGTAAGGCACATAGACAACTGGTCGGTTTGAGAATGCGTAATGGCAATCAGTGAATTTATTGTGTTTAAATCTCAGCGACCCAAGTGCGAAGAAGATTTCGACGTGAATTCAATGTGAGTAGACACGAAAGCATTCCTCGCAAAATATCATTTTGAAATAGGTTAAAAATAAAAACAACGGGTAACCTTTGTAATAAATCTGTTTGTAATACATAAACAAGAATGCCGAGAATGTTAGGTCAGCGGTTAGTCAAAATCCAATTCGATCTTGTAGACATCAGTCCAATTCTTTAATCAACTGATCTGAAGTGTTTGACGTATTCTAGACTGAGAAACCAAATTTCACTCATATAAGACTCAGTTCATAAACTTATCCATGGTGATAGAAAATCATTAGAATTATGAACTAGATTTAATGAAATTTTGAAAACGAATACTGCCTTTTTTAAATAGACTAATCATCTCAGAAGACGCACATTTTTACTTTAGTTAAATTTTTACACGAAATTCCCGTTACTTGAATGACAAAAAATCATTCCAAGTGTAACTATGAACCGCTGCACAGTACCAGATTTACTGTATGATATGCTATGTCTACTTTTAGAATTATTGGTCATACTTTCACGAAGAAGATGGTAAGATAGCAAATTTCGAACGATATTAAGAGATGTTTATGGCGATAGAAGTGAATAGTAAAACCTAAAATGAAGTTTGGGGAATAATGCTCCAATGACAATGAATGATCTGAGATTCATATTTTTTAAATACCAAATTTTTCGTTTCGGAGTCATAATTTGGCCGTCTAGGTCCATCGATCTAATTGCTACAGACTACTTCCTTCGATAGTGCCTGAAATTTAAAGCGTTTGTAAATATGTCGCAACCACTGCTGATTTAAAAAAAAAAATAGTTAAAGAGATTAGAAAAATTGATAATGCGTTATTAAGTAGTTATGAATAATTTTTGGACAAGACTAAACGAATGTATTCGATTTCAAAGAGGTCATTTTAAAAAAGTAAGGAAATTTAATAAATTACTAATATCTGTTGTTTTTTTACATAAAAGTGTTTTATTTCAGTTGTCTCACGAAATTACTATGGGAAATGTCTCATTTCACTGCCGCACTTGTTCATATATACATATATATATATATATATATATATATATATATATATATATATATATATATGTGTGTATGTGTGTGTGTGTGTGTGTGTGTGTGTGTGTGTGTGTGTGTGTGTGTGTGTGTGTGTGTGTGTGTGTGTGTGTGTGTGTGTGTGTGTGTGTGTGTGTGTGTGTGTGTGTGTGTGTGTGTGTGTGTGTGTGTGTGTGTGTGTGTGTGTGTGTGTGTGTGTGTGTGTGTGTGTGTGTGTGTGTGTGTGTGTGTGTGTGTGTGTGTGTGTGTGTGTGTGTGTGTGTGTGTGTGTGTGTGTGTGTGTGTGTGTGTGTGTGTGTGTGTGTGTGTGTGTGTGTGTGTGTGTGTGTGTGTGTGTGTGTGTGTGTGTGTGTGTGTGTGTGTGAGCGTGCGTAGATTGGTTTATGTATTTTATTTTCTCCCGAAACAGTACGATTTCTTAATAAATTTTATAACTTATGAAAATTGACAGATTCGAACAAGGAACCTTCTACATGAAAGACAGAGGCGCTACCTCCATGGCCCGCAGAACACCATGGCGAAGTGGTACTTATTTATTTGTTTTGGGGATCTCACTCATAAAACTTCCTTTTTTTACATTGTAATAGTTTTGTTTTTTATTTTTTTATTTCTGAGGCATTAGTTGTCATTTACTACAATTACAGATCGATCATCTTTGGCGAATTCTTATAGGTACCTGCACAGATTAAAAACATTGAGTTTTCCTTTTTTTATTCTTATAAATATTTGTTTTATAAGTTTTATAATTTTCTTATAGTTAAAATATACATACATTTTTTTTATTCTTTTATAATAAATTTTGGGTAAAATAATATTTTTTTTATAAAATTCATTATATTCTTTCTTTTATAAAAGGTTGCTTTAAACAATAAAACATTAATTTTAAAATTATAAACATTCGTTTATAATCTAACTTTGTATTAAGAGCAACTTTTTAGAGTTTTAAAGCTGTTCAATATTGTTGTAAATATCCCTGCAGCAATGCCAGTGCGCTTCTTGTACAAGTGCAGGATTTTAATTCAAGTTTTCACAAAAGTATACATCGTTTATCTTAAAAAACCAAAATAACCTTTTTAAGTTAAAATACTGCAAATATAAATTTTAGAATACTTCACAGTGATATTGGTTCAAAATATTTTATCTATGTCGATTTTACAAAATTAAAAATCAACTCGAAAAAAAATTTTATCTGTTTTTTTTTTTCCTTGTGTAGATGTATAAAGAGTTGAATATCTAAAAAAAACTGTTAAAACCATGACTTTTTATTACTGAGTGTGTAAAACAAGTAACTTTATACTTTTTATGTAGAAATTATTGCAAATTTCCAACCCATACACATTTTTATCCTTGCTTGGTATCATTAATAAATTAATAGTTTTGCCACAACCAATATAATTAACCTTTTTTTTAGTTTACTATGTTCGATGATGATATTAAATTTAAAATATAAACTTTTGCAACGACAACCGAACTAAATTTTGTAATAAAGCGTTTTTAAAATCTTTCTTAATTTTTTTTTGGTCTTTGCGACCATCCTCAATGACTGATTTACAATGAACACCTAACCTAATTAAAAAAAAAAAAAAAAAAAAATGCCAGTATAATATCAACCGACATCAGTGTGGAGAACAACAGGAGGATCGTTCATTGAGAATGGTCACAAAGATGAGACGACTGAAAACGTATTGAAAAGTTTTTGAAAACGTTTTGTTATAAAATTTGGTTGATTTCTTTTACAGTCGCAAAAGTTCCTTTTTTTTTTTTTGTCGTTTGGATGTAATCAAAGTTTCATTTCTTTTATTTGTTGTTTTTAATAGTCTTATTGTAATAAGCTAGTAAAAATATGATTTATATATATTCCGTAATTCTATTGAGATGAATCGCACTCAAAGTTTATTTTTATCATATTCTTCTGTTGTAGAGCATCCCGCACCTTACAATTCATCTAAACAAATATAAGAGAAAGTATGTAAAATGAAATCTATTTATTTAATTTTCAGTTTCCTAGTTTGTGTCATGACATTCTACATAATATAAATGTCATTAATTAAAAAATAAAGACTTTTAATAAGAATCTTATTGCTCGTTCGGTCTATTTGTTGTTTGTTTATACGCACAGTATTTCAATGAAGTCAGTTTTACGGTATGTCAAAATGAGTGGATATGTTAAATTGATAAAGAATAGTGGAAGGAGACTAACTCATTACGTCATGAAAAGCTAGCTGTCATCATACATTGTAACAATTTACTACACTTACCTTCAACTACGGTTCGCTTTGTCATCAGCGATGTCCTCATCTCTCTCAACGTGGTTAGGAGTCGAGATGATAGGTAGCGTATTTTCTATTGGAGTAGTATAGAGAATACAGGGGGAAATTGAAACAATTTAGAAGGGGTCTGACCAAAGGGATTAGAACAGGAAAGGCTGGCGGCGTCAGCAGCATAGAATCTGGATGGGACGCTACGCCGTCGGTAGCCGAGTGGTGACACAGCGAATTCTCTCCTTCATAACCCCTCTTCTTTATCCACCACCCTCTTACGTAGTGTCTAGCGTCTATCGTCGTCAACAACCCCTTATCCTCAATATTCATCCTATAGAATCTTATTCTCTAACACGCGCGCTCACACGTGTTCGCGCACGCATTTATCCGTTTACATAACCTAACCTTACTTAAAAAATCTAACTGTAACAAGACTAATAATTTTTATTGCACAACCAGCCACTTACAAAAAAAAACAATTAAATTAGACTATATAATTTAAGATAAAATAATTCACAAATTTTATTAATTCATAAGTATTACAATAAAATATTTTGTTTCAAATAGATTTGCCAATTTTCACAATATTTCCGTTTTGTGTCATGACTGATTTGAGCATTATTTTCTGCCAATCCTAGTATTTTCATTCTAACGTTCATAGTTGACACGTTTCAGAGTACCTTCATTCTCAAAACCACTTTTAACGCTACATTTAAGAAGGAGCTTAACATCACTATTTATTCAACAATCCCAACTTAGGAAGACTCATTACTAAAAATAGTTTTGGGAGTAGAGGTACTCTGAAATGCGTCAACTACAAATGCTAGTTGAAGTGACAATTCTAGAAATGGCAGAAAATAACACTCAAATCCAATTTTCCAAATTCAGAACTCATCTTTTTATGTCATTATCTTTGTTCACTGATTATAATATTGCTTTTGTATAATCAAGATGAAAATAAATTAATAAATCTTCTTTAAAAAGATTTACCAAGAAGGAGTAAGAAATAACTGTCCATATGACAGCAAAATAATAATTCTTAAATTAAATTTTAATTTTGCCAATTACTTTTTAAAAAAATAGATAAGTAAAATGTATAAGAATTATATTATGTTAAAATTGATTAAATAAGTCCTTAGTAACTGAAGAGTGATTGCTATTCAAAATTTATTTTTTCTTTAATAAGGTTACTGTAACAACTTGTAAACATGCCTACATTCACTGTTTGAACCATCTACAATATGAATAATTTTTTTAATGTAAAATTAAAATAACCTCCAGTGGAAGTCAAATGTACTGGTTGTTTAAACATGATTATGGAGACAGCTGAAAATGTTCCTTTAGTAAACTAGAAGACTAAAGACCCAGAACCCTGAGCTCTTGGGTGGCTCTTCATTTTCAATAAATAGGCAATCTTGTTTTATATATTTAACCTGGTCTAAAAAAACTCATTTATCATTAATATGGAGCTTTCATTTTAGGTAAAAATATCCCAATCTCCTGAGATGTTGTGGGTAGATGTGTACTCACTGCCTGAATAGTTTTAAACCTACCCTCTGGATGTAATTGTTTCTTACACTTCAATTCTTTTGTGCATGTGTCATCCTTCTGCTTATTTTTGATTTTTTAGATTCCTTATTCACTAATTTTAAGTTTGTGTCTATTAGTCAGGCCACTACAAGTTCTATTTTGAACACATTGGGACATGTGAAACTGAAGTATTGTTGGTGTGATCTGGTAGAGAACAATATCCATAAACTTAGGTCTTAGTTTGCCTATTATTAATGAGGTTAAAGAATTTTCCAATGACATAAAATAATTTTTCAAGTAAAATTTGCTTTAAAATTTTTTTTAAAAAAAGAAAGAGGTTCAAAATTTGATATTTCATTATTTAGTTCAAAAAATTTTAAAAAATATGTTTGATAAACTGAGATAAGAAAACAATAATATATATTCCAAAAAGTTATCTGAAATGACAACTTAGCTTAAGTTGTTTTGTATTCCTTTAGTTATTTTTATCAAGTCACATTTTAACTTTCTTGCAAATAGGTGATTTTCATTCAGGCAGCATTATTTTATAAGCCTAATCATATTTTAAGTATAAATAAAACTAAAATATGTAAAATAAAGTGAATATAACCAACAGAATAACTTAACATGCTCACTAAAATAAACTATAATACCACTTGACCTTCTTTAAATTTTGATTTTTAAATCAGCATCATGTAGGCATTGACAAGGTAAATTGTTAGTCATTATTATTTGTTTCTAATTTGAGTCCTTCTAAAATTCAAAATTGTTTTTAGTGTCAAAGGTAAAGTTGGGTAACATATATTTTTGTTGGCTTGGGGCTACATAATATGGCTGGCATTCAAAACCTGTAGCTCCTGTACCACAAATCAACTTTCTTGTATAATAATTATGAATGTCTAGATTTCTACAGAAGTGTTCTGTCTACAATTAATTATTGCTTCATAAATAAATAATAATTCTCTGAGTTATAGCAATGTATGTAACTTATTGCTTCACTACAAAAATGGGTACATTTATCTGTTGCTTTATACTATTTTGGCTGTGAAACATGTAAAGCACCTGATCAGGCAATAATCTTAATTGCTTTCTTTGAGAGTATTGATGTCCAATATACACCAGTCTAGTGGTGAAGAGTCATTTGGTAGGTTTTAATATCAGCTGAACTTCGATGAGCTTGGCATACTGATTTTTTTTTTTTTTTGTTTGGAAGCGAAAAACGCCTGAGCATTATCATCACTCAGAATTTGTATTAATAAAAGGGTAAAATAACTCCAAAATAATAAAACTTATAAGGTGTAAAATTAATATAAATCATATAATAAAAGTTTATTAAAACAAAAGTCAAAAATTGAAATAAAATTCAAAACTAATATCACAGACGGAGTCTTTAAAATATAAAAGTTAAAATAATAGAATAAAGAAACTATATAAAAAGTGCTAGCACATACATCGGTCACTGAAGAAGACAGTAGGAAGATATTTCACTTATCACTTTCTGTATTATGCCTGGAATGGGATGACTGTTATTCTTAAAGATGACTATGTTATTTCTGGGAATGACTTATGACTTGTTTCACATTGCACACTATCATAACAGTTATGGCACTTAATATATGTAAGAAACAATAAAGAAATATTGATAATGTATAAAACTTTAAAAGATTCTCTGCATGCTTTTATATTTTATTAACTACATATCTAATGGCTTTCCTCTATAGATTAAAAACTCTTTCTTTGTACTGAAAGAAAGCGTTGTATTGTTAATAATCACTAAAAAGCATTGAGTACTTACATGGGAAATTATCAATCCATCAAATGCTGCATTCATCAATTTTATCATCAGTACAGTAGTTTATTTTCATATATTCAGAATAGTTTTTTTGCATAGCAGAAAATTTCTACACATCATACCAATTCCTTTTAACAAGAGTCTTTCTTTTTCTAATATTCTAACAAAAAGTAGGTCAAGCCTTCTTTTTATAAATAATTTTATATTATAATTAGTACACATTGAAAAAATTTAAAAACGTTTTCAGCTTCAGTGTTGTTCATTTATAATTTATTTGCATTCAACGTAATAATAAATTAAACAGAATTATTATCAAATAAGTTTATAATTGAGCTTAAATCACCATTTTATAAATTTAAACCTTAATTACAGTGAATTTAGTTCCAAGAAGATTAGTTATAAAAGGGAAAAGTGGTATGGATAGGTGTAAGTAAGAGATTTCCTTCAAAGATAAACAATTCTCTTTAGTCAGAAATCCCTGTTGAAAGTTTAAAACTTGTTTCAGTATCCCTAATTACTGTTGCACCCTCACTGTCTCAGAGTCTTCTGTCTTTTACACAAAGGGAGTAATACCATAGAACTACCACAAATCTTTCAATCACAATGATTAATGATTCTTAAACCTTCCATAACATACACAGATCTTACATTACTGAATGTAAAAAATATCCTCAACTGAGTTATTTCATTTTAATTTATTTTTTATTTTTTTCTTGATAAGAACACTAAAATATAGAAATAACTTATTTATTTGAGAATACAATTTTAAAGCTTTAACATAGATTTATCTTTTTTAACAATAAATTTTGCAAAAAGTTTTTTTTTTTTGTATTAGCAAAGGATTGTACTGAAAAAAGTATGAGCTTATTTATTTGTTATAATTTCTTTGAAGCTTACAATTGCTGACTATATTTTTCTTTAAAATAAGTTTCATGAAACACCTTAACACTTTCATACCTTAATGCCTGTACCCCCCTCAACAAACAAACAAACACACACACACACACAATTTTATATATATATAAAATTCTATTAATATAAACCGCCTAACATAGAATATTGATATACTTCATATCTTACCTTAATTTTACCATGAAAGTAAGTTACTGTACTTTTACCATGAATAATATTTTTTAGTACCTTTTGTATCAGGGTTTATTAATTTTTTAGATTTTTTCCGAATATTAAAGATTTACCTTTAATTGTATTTTATTATTGAACAATTATTTATAAGTTTTAGGTCATTTTAAAATGAAATTTGTTTTTTTGTTTATCTGGTAATCCGATTTCTCTCTGAATTTGGTATTCTCTAGGCTATTAAGTAGTTTTTGGTCCTTTTAACCTACGCTCGCTAACTAACGAGCGTTAAAGTTAAATTAAGCCTTAATTGTTAGGTTAAGTTTGGTTAGATTTTATTTATTTATTTTCTTATGCAATGTAGCGTATATGTGGCGCCATCTAAGAACTACAGGGGTAGATTGCCTACTAAATTAATACCTTTAAAACGATTAATTTCAACGAAATAATTACACACACACACACACACACACACACACACACTCATTACCAAAGTTTCAGATATTTTTGAACCTAATATGTTTAGTAATAATAAAATTTATCCAAAAATAATGTTTAAATCATTTTTTATTTCTTTTTGAAATATGCATTTAACTTTTAAGAATATTTTTAAATGTTATCAAAAAATATTACTAAGTCAAATACTTCTGACTTATAAGTTAATCGATAATAAATTTATAATGCGTGTTTATAGAAAAACATGTTTTCTTCATATCGATATTTTTCGTGGGCATTGCAAAGTTGTACAGTTTAGGTCCACATGAAAAATTAATATGTAAAACCTGCTAACGCAAATGAGCACGAAATTAGGAAATCTGTAACGTTATTATGAATGTAACTTTGATATTGACGATTTGAGTGAGATCGATAGAAGACGCACGTGTTCCTGTTATTATGTGTAAGGTAACATCAAATAATTTGTTTATTAGTTTGACTATTTTATATTTGAAACATTGTGACTGATTTTTATTATGATAAGAATACATTGAAATAGTGAATGCGATTACCACATATTGTATTATCATCAGTGAAGCGTGATTAGTAGTACGGGACTTCTAACCGTCTTACGGTTAGTTGTGCTACTATGAAAATCTCGTTTTTTAGGTTATTGGTACTTTGGAAGGTATGTTTTTCGTAACCTGAATGTTTCTTGCAATTGCGGATGCAGAATTAGGCGTGAATGTTTTAAGTAAGGGGGTTTTTAATCGTGCGTTCTAAAAATATGTGAATAGTTTATATTTTGTTATTCTAAAATGAATGATAAAGTAATCCACTTTCTTCGATCTTCTGCCAAAACATATCAACTATTGCTAGAATCTCATTTCTTTCAAATATTGCATACCTAGACCGGAATATTCACAAAAAGTAGCAACTACGTTACAATTTCCAAAAATTGAGGATGTTATAAAATTTCTAATCCTTGGTTTTTTAAATAAAATAAGCGTTTTCATATGATAAAATCGATGTACTACGCAAATCGATTCCCGATACGATTTCTTTTTCCATATTATTTTATTTGAAATAATTGATGTCATATAACTGGTCAACTTTAGTTCATGTGCATATTTTATTTATTCCTTTTTTTTTAAATGCCTCATATCCCATAAATGGTTTACTGCTTTTGAATATATTTTTAAATTTCTGTACTTTTTTCAATTTTTAAATATAATTTCCAATTTTTTTATAATAAAAATATTTTTTAAGCAAACTGGGCATATGATGCCCAGTTTTATTGTTCATGCAGTGGTAAGGGAGCAATTTGTGTTTCACTTAAATTACATTAGAACAAAATTGTTTTATATGAGTTACAAATATGTAATGAAATCTACAATAGTTGCAGACTGTAAAATAGTAAATATAGCTTGTTTTCTTGTTTTTATATGAGGTTCTTAAAAATTCCAAATGTGATAGTAGTTGTTTTTCACGCAAGTAGAATAAAACAAGATGATCCACTAAAATATGCCACACAAGGGCATAAACATGAAGGGTTTCTTTTTTCATCATACTGTTTGAGTGGAAAGAAACGAGAAGCAGGAGATTAAGGGAGAATAAGAAAACATGGTATCTAGAAGGGATACAAAACATGGACGATTACTATCATGAACAGTCTTGTTTAATAGCATCATTTTCTCTCTTCTTAAACTCTTTAACCACTACTTTAAAAAAAAGAAAGAAATATGTTCAACTTGAAAAGTTTTCACATTTTTCTTTTAAATTTCTCTTGTAACTTTTACCTGTAATATACTTAATTTTTTTTTAGTTAAATAAAAATCATATTTATCCTTTTTTTTAAATAAAAGAAAAATCAATTCATTTATTTCGATTTAGTATTTTTTATATTTATATAATTATAAACCATAAAATATAAATATTTTCTTCACAAATTAAAAATAAATTTAAAATACTTTATAAAAATTATTATAGTTTTTTAAATACATTTTAATAGTTAAATAAAAAATTATTTGTAAATATTGATTTCAGAATCTCTTTTTTCTTGATAAATTAATTCACCATAGAAAGTTACAGAGATGCTTGGACATGGGAATGTCCCATGGAAATGGGATTTTGCAGTGTATGAAAAATGTCATACCTGTCTAGAATTTGATCATGGTCCACTGGATGAAAGGCCGAGATGCTACCACTCCATCATGGAGATTGGCAAAGTTTTCAAAGCTAATTATATGATTAGACCTTAATTATTTAAGCGAAGCTCCCAAAAAAAATCCCAGAAATAGTATTTTCATGTACTTTGAAAGTGATTTGTTTCAAAAAAATATTTTAATGATTTTTTACAGTCATGCTTATTAACAAAAATAATATAATGCCAGTGATATTTCTTAAAAAATATTGCTAATCTGTTGTTTAAAATGCCAAAGAACTAGAAGTATTTTTTTTTTCTTCTTTCATTCTTGACTAATCTGATTCACTTCTCCTTCCTCATTTTTATGCTAATTTCAACATATTTCCATCGGTGTACAACTTGGTTCCTGGGTAAACTACTTTAATTTGGTTTGAGAGGTTAAGTATGCTAGTTATCTTCTTTCTAAAGTAATAAGTCAGTTCTCCATACATATTTTCTATATCTTTTGGTAAATGTTTCAAAACTGTTATGCAATTTCTTCTTCAGGTGTGTCGGTTTGTTCTTATATACTTGTAGATTCTGGGCTTAATGAAATTCTTTACATTAAAGCTAGCAAAACATCTAATTTTATTATACTAAAATACAAGATTATATCAGCCCATCATCTTGAATAACTATTTATTGTAAAAGTGAATATTACTGCCTGGAATATAATATTTTATCCCAAGACATCTTTCATTAATTTTGAGGGACAACAATGGGCATATCACATTACAGTTTGGTACTTTTACATATGAATCAGTAAACCAGTATTTCGTAGTTAAACTTTTTCCATGTATTTATATTAAAGAAACTTATACTTTCACTCAAAAATATCCACCTTCATCAAACCAGATAGTATTTTATATTTACTCAATACCGCACAGTAGTTTTGCCCACAAGAGAGACTATTTTGCTTTTGATGCAATTTATTATAAATGACCAACACATGTAAAAGATCCTCTGTTCTTCTTCAATTTTATTGATAATAATTTTACAAAATTTGAATTTTTTGCATTCTTTTTACTTTCCTAGCTAATTTAGCTAGAGTAGCTATATTTAATGAGCAGGTTTGGTGATCATGTCAAAAATTAAAAAATGGGCAATCAGGGTTTCTTTGCAAATCTTTACAATTAAGGGTTCAACCAAAAAAACATATATATATATATATATATATATATATATATATATATGTGTGTGTGTGTGTGTGGGGCAGTTCTTTTGATCTTTTATCTCAGAATGTATCAAACCACTTTTCTTCAAATTTGACACTATAGAAATATTTATTTCTATATATGGAGCATTGGTCATATTAACCTTTTTACAAAATTCATTAAGGGGGTTAAAAAACCAATTTTAATTTTCTTCAGAGGCATTTTAGAGAAAACTTAATTAAGGAGATTTATTACCTACAATGCATATGATTATATAACTAATACAAAAACATTTCCTCAATAAATCAATCCCCACCTGTTAAAATTTAAATAATGGTTTTGTTCTTTTGCTGTATCTCTTTTTGGTTTAAATATCTTTCAAAAAATGTTGAAAGTTTATACATCATATATAGAGCCATTAAGAAATATCTACAATTTTTTAAAACTATAGGTCAGACTTAAAATGCAGCAGAAAAAATTTTGAAATTTTTTTTCTTATTTAGTATTTATTGAAGGGAGTATTAGATTTAGAGAATACTTTACTAAAGCAGATTTGTTAACCTGTGTATGAATAGTTTTAGAAAATTTTTTCTTAAAATTTATTCACACTATCAAAAAAAAAAAATATTCTGTTTTGTTTTGATACTCTAATTTTTATTATTAAAAATAATTTTTTTTATCTTCATCATTGAAAGAGCTATTAAAATTCAAATAGCTATAGCATCTATATTATACTCCAAACACAAAATGAGAAGCAATTTTTTTCTTTTCAATTAGTCTTACTGAAGTTATACTTTATTTTTTCAATATTTTTTAATGATTCTCTTTTAGAATTATTTTTGGTAAGTCAACTTCTGATTATCTGCGACTGGTTAACCGCATTGTGGTTTAACCGTGATGCCTTTCAGGAAAAATGAAGTTTTAAAAACTTATAAAGTATGACAGCCAAAAATTTAAAGTTTTTTCATCATTTTGTGGTAGATATTACTCCACTCATTTGCTACTTGAATGTTTGCTTGTTTAGAATATGACAATGCTGTACTGTAGTTACATTTTAGATATGATAGGATGATAGTATATTGTGCGATATTATTACACTACGCATAACTGCGAAGTTCAATTAAAAGAAAATGTTTTTAGTCACTAGAACAACAATCGATACAATCTTATTTAAAAAAAAAAAAAACAATCTGAAAGAATAAAATGCGTAAAAGAAATGTATTTCGTTTTCTCGTTAGCTATTGTAGTTGTAAGTATTTGTGTTACTAGTACATACGCTACTGTATGTACAATCTATTTACATATGGTATTAGTGATAGTGAAAATTTGTTATATGTTAGGCCTAATAATTGTATAAACTTCTGGATATTAGTTTTACCTGGTATGCAACAATGTAATGTATTGTATCTTATTTTATTATTTACTTTTATATCTTAATATAATAATGCATGTAATTACTGTATAATGCAGTACAGTATTAGGTCATTTTGACACATATTACTTTATTAAATATTATTTTTAGTTCATCCGCGATTTTGTTATTTTCGATTATCTGTGATCCTCTTCAAAATTATTATTGCAGAGTTGATTGTAATATCTTACTAAAGTATATTTTTATATAAACCTTTCTTTTTAACCATTTCATTTTTATTTTGCAACAGGATACTGATTAGTTGTTTCCCTCAGACTGTATACAAGTTTTTATGACATATTTTACATTTTATTGATTCTATGACTGTTTTCCACTTAGAATCAAATTTTTGTGTTTATATATTTTACATTAATATAAACATACATATACTTTTATGTGTTTGTATTTATATATTTTTAACAGCTTTTCAGCATATATCAACAATTTTTTTTTTTATAGATATAAATATATATTTAGGTGTAAATTATTTATAAGTACATCATTTGACTACATTAGTTTTATATCTCCTGTGTAGAGTTAAAGCAATCTGTATAAAATTCTTTTGACTGTTTCTGTTTCATCTGAAAAAAAAAGGTATGTAAGTTTGTTGCTTTACACTATCTATCCCAGTTTTTGTTTATCTGTGACAGATATGTAACACCTGAGGTATAAGAGGTAGAATTGTGTTAGAGTTGCTTTCTATGAGAGTAACGATGTTCACTTACCAACAAACCTCTGTTTTCTATAGAAACAGTGTTATATTAGCAAAGTGATCTTAGCAATTATACATCTCATGAAAAATTGTTACACCTGTATGTAAGATGCCATAACCAAATAGTTTTAGTTACCTAATGTAAGACACATCAATCCAAAAAACAACATGCTATTCTCAAGACTATTAAGCATCCAGTGCCTGGATTATTATAGAAACTAAGGAGTAAAATGGTGAATTCCAACATAAAATTTGATTAGATTTAATAATCATTGAAATGTTTTTATTTTAATTTGCTTTTGAATTTTTACAAATTCAAAAGCAAAAGGGCTTGTGTATACAAACCCATGCACAAGCACCATAGCGATGACAATGAACAACCATAGCACAACCATTACAATGACAATGAACTCAGAAGTACCAACATACAATTTCACTTAATATTACTCCCATATTTTCCTCTCACTTCTCCTCCTGGAATGTGTATACAAACTGAACAGAGAACTGTGATTTATTAAGTGTTGTGGGATAATTATTTTCACATTGTTAAGGATGGATCATGAACAGCTAGGCTAGCTGCTGACGGTAACATAATTTACGTTTGTTCTCTCTTTCTCTCTCTTACAGATACTCATACACAAACAGATATAGAAGAGCTCTCTGCATCTTCTCATCATTATCACCCTCTCTTTCTTTTACTCTCTCTCTCTCTCTCTTTCTCTCTCTCTCTATTGTCTGAAACCTGCAATATCCACCCCTGTATATATATATATATGTGTGCCTGACAACATAGCTCTACACAAAATGAGTAATCTGTATTATGACATATCGTTAATGTTTCTCTGTCTCGCTTTAGGCATTAAATAATTGATTTTCTAATCGTTTTTAGCTTGACTTTCATATTGTTAAGGTTTTATTCATTTTATATTATTACACATTTTAAACAATAATTCTTGTGAAATGGAATCCTAATGGATTTTATCTGTAAAAATAATGTACCATGTTTTAAGAATTGTAAATGATAATGTTGGCATACATTGAATTTTATTTGAGTTATACCTCATCTCCCAAAAGGAAGAACAAATCTTATCAAATTTTTCAGTCAAACATTTTTAGGACGGCTGTTAATCTCAGTCAGCCTACCATGAATAATAAATTGTTGTACTTTGCTGAAAAAATTTATTTTCGAGTCATCAGTCATCAGCGGTTGGTTTGATGCTTCTCTCCATTCCTTTCTATTCAGTGCTAATTTTTTAACCTCAACATATTTACTACATTCTACACCCTCATATATCTGTTTTATGTATTCCATCCTTGTTGTTTTTTTTATATCTATATTTTTGCATTACTAAATTAACTAAACCTTGATATCTTAATATATAATCAGCCAACCTAGTTTATTTCTGTGTATATATGATTAAGGTTCTGCTAAAAATTTCTCTCCTCTCCTATTTCTTTTAAAATTAATTCATATTGAATTTTATTCATACCAAATTTTCTAAATCCTCCTATAACAACACATTTCAAAGTCATTTATTCTTTTTTATTTTTACCTTTCTTATCATCCATATTTTACCATCAAAAGTGTTACAGCCTACACATATTTTTTTTTTTTTATTCTTAAATCCTCATTTGATACTAGCAGACTTCTTTTTCCATGAAAGTGCTGCATGCTTATGCCAGTTTCCTTTGATTACCTTACTTTACCATTTATATATCTTATTTGCCATACGTTACTTTATCCATCTTACATGATTTTACTATCTGGGTAAAATAATAACATAAGTTCTGTTTTTTAACCCCCCAAATTCAATATGTAATTCCTCGTCATTCACCTCTGTGTTTTATTACCTTTGTCCTACTTTTATTTATTTTCAAATTCAATTTTTCTTCTGATAATGAATCCCACCTATTCAGAATTTCTTTTCATTTTTTTTTATCAGTAAGGTTTTTAAAAAGCTATCAAGATAAAATCTAATTATGTATTATTTATAAACCTCTCAAATTAGTGAATAGATATCAGCAATAGACAAGAATATCTATTGCAGGCTTATAAGATGGCAATAACGATCTATAATTGATATTTATAATTAAACAATATTACCAAGCATCATCGTCTCTAGTACAGATTTTAAAATTATCAATTTAATTTTGAAAGCTGATAAATAATTATGGTACTCTGTTTTATAATATCGCTAATTTAAAAAAAAATATAAAATTATTAAAAGCCAATTTAATTGATTTTTTTCTTCATATCGAATTTATTTTTTTCATTTTATCAAAACTTGGGCAATGTTTAGACCAACACTATAGCGTTATCATTTCAGCAAAATTTATTAAAATTAATCATATCATTCATATGTTGTGTAAAATCAAGGAGAATCGGTTAAACTGACTTATCATAGCTTGCATGTGTTAAATTACTGCTTTTTAGATACACAAATAAATAGAGTAAAATTTTAAACAGTGACAGTTTCAAAAATCCCAACTCCCTCTAATTGATTCATAAATTAATAATCTAGAGTAATTATTAAAAATGGAATTATAAAAATGATTCGAGTGTTAGATTAGCATAGTTTAAAAGTAATAAGTATATGGCACAGCCTAATTAAAAAAAAAAACTGGCAAAGTATTGCATAACTTTACTTGTTAATATTAAAAATTAAAAGAATTACGACCACAATTCAAAAAACCAAGTATACATTTTTGGGTGTAAAATAAATTTGAAATTTGAAAGAAGGTGAAAAATAAATTTGAAATATTAAAATAATATAATTTTGATATTTTATGAGCAAAAAGTATTGTTACTTGGATGACATTAACTAGTTAAAAAAAGTTTATAATTTATTTAAAAGTATTTGATCATAAATAAAATGGTATCAGTTTTTACAAATAGACCGCTTGGTAATATAAATTCATTTCTAAATTTGATTAGTTAAAAACAGTTGACTGTGTCAGCTGTTTTCATATTACTGTTTTACTCAAATATTTAAAAAGAAAAGACTATGAATAGTAGAATAAGATGTTAGTTTTTTTTTGTTGTTGTTATTCTTCTTCATCTTCTTTTTCAAAGATGTGCATGCAATACAGACAGTATTGAATATAAATCTAAACCATTTCATTACGTAAATTGAACTGAAATCCTTTAGTGAATAAAACACTGCTGTTTGATAAGTTTTCAGTTTTCTGTTTGTTCAGCGTAGGTAAGGTGAGCAGGCTAACAACTTCTTTTCTTATCCTTTTACTTCTTTCTTTTATCTCTTTACAATTTCATCTCTTTTATCTTTGTTACAAAATACTATTTATTGAAAGTAATAAATTATGTTCAGCAAAAGGTTACATAATAGATCAATCTATTGCATTTACTTTTATTTATATATAATTCTATTTATTTTCTCTAGAATATCATTAACAAATTGGGGAATTTTGTGTGGATTTCTTTGGTATTACTCAAACAGATTAATGCATTATTCTACAAAATTGAGTTTACCTTGTAATGTAATTGAATAAAAACCATATTAAAGCCAAATTCAAATAGCTTTCTTTATATACAACTTATATATTATAAAGATAATGACAAAACCAGCTGTTTGGAGAACTAATCTTGTGAATCAGATTTCATTAATATATCATGTAGTACAAATATACTACTATAGAAATCTTTTGTACATGATTTTTTTCAAAACTTCTCAGTAATTTCTAATTTATCTATTACTAGAACCGATACATTATGTTTAATTTTTTTATGTAAACATTTTATTGCCAATTTAAAATCTTCCTATTACACTGTATATTACTTGATCTAAAATGAGTATTTCGTTTACATTTAATGATTACATACAAGTTATGTTAATGATGAATTCAGGTAAATAAAAATAACAAGTTGATATGAATACAAAGTTATTTTATATGGTAAATAAATAAAAATTTTATATATTATAATAATTTTACTTTCCCGGCATAGTAATATATGCAGTTATACATAAGGGAAAGTATATAGGTCGGTAAAAAAAAATTTTTTTTTTTTTTTTAAGTTTTGTGCGTTAAGGATTTAAATTTTTTACATAAAAAATAATTTAAATAACTTTTAATAATAAATTTAAAAAAATTATTCCAACGCTCCCAATCCGAAAAAATCATTTTTTGTCAGACATACGTTGGTACGTACGTACGTTGGCCTGTATTTGGTGTTATAACTCTGTATCCTGTTGGCAGATTTTCTTCGAACTTTGTAGACAGGACATTCAGGGTGGGGGGGGGGGTGAAAGAATGACGATTTACTTCTGCTGATGTATGCTTATTGCGTAAGTTTTTGACGCCATCTGGAATGAAATTTTCCTCGTCGGTAAACAAAACATACTTGTAGAGTTGTCGATTTGTATTCTACCAGTTGCAGAACTCCAAGCGAAGCGGACAGTCTTCTGAGTGTAGATTTTGAACTGACTTTATGATAAGTATAAAACTTGTTTTGTTTGTGTCCTCCAAACTTTTTTTTTCTTTTTCCTGTTTAGCCTCCGGTAACTACCGTTTTAGATAATTGTTCAGAGGATGAATGAGGATGATATGTATGAGTGTAAATGAAGTGTAGTCTTGTACATTCTCAGTTCGACCATTCCTGAGATGTGTGGTTAATTGAAACCCAACCACCAAAGAACACCGGTATCCACGATCTAGTATTCAAATCCGTGTAAAAATAACTGGCTTTACTAGGACGTGAAGCTGTAACTCTCGACTTCCAAATCAGCTGATTTGGGAAGACGCGTTAACCACTAGACCAACCCGGTGGGTTTTGTGTCCTCCAAACTATTAAATGCGAAACTCCGATCCGCTTAGGAAGACGTCATGTACTGACGCCTGGATTGCGCTGAAGTGCATCGATAATAATTTCATCAATAACAGTGTCGTGTTGGACAGATCGTTCGTGGTTGGTGCGAATACTACGTAGTGAACGTGTATACCGAAAATTGCGAAAAGTGGCACTAATTTTTGTAGGATCTGGAACCCTGCGATTCGGAAACATTTCATATTCTGCTGCAGTAGCTGTAGCATTACCATTACACATACCCAAAATATCAGCGTGTATTCCTCAGTTGTAAATGAATTAAGTACGGCATTACTTCAATTGCAAACCGGTCACGTTCAAACTAAAATTCACAGAAAACCTTTGCTGACGACAGCACAGTTCACAGTTCCCGATATACTTAATGTACCTTACAGAATGATTTAAACACTAATACAGTATTGTGCATTGTTGATCAGCTGTTGTTATTTTATTGCCAACTTTGAAATAATAATTTTTCAAATAATTTATTGTATTTCTTTCATTAATAAAATAAATTATTATTTATGTAATTTGTATTTATTTATTTTAATTTTACCATTAACTGTTCAGTAATTTTTTTTTTTCATTTTTTAAAAGCAATCTTTTAACAGTAAATTTTATTTTCACAAATTTTTCCCATCATCGAAAAATAATTTGTTTTTTGTTTACATTAAATAAGTACTTTTCTAACAAATGTAATGTACTGCTTCAAAATAAAATTTGAATATTTTCTAACTTTTCTTTGATTTATTCAACTTAACGTACACAATTTTGTTTAGAATTAGATTCTTTACAACTTTTGCGTAAAATTTTTGTGTTTATTAGTCATTTGATAAAGTTATTGTACTCAAACATGAGAAACACGGGTTTTTATGCCTCCCCACATCTGTTTTACCATTTCTACTCAAATCATCATTTCCCTGAAAAGTGAATTGATCCTGGAGGTTCAGATTCCTGGCCATCAAGATTACCTGATGTAACACCTTTAATTTTTG
This sequence comes from Lycorma delicatula, assembly GCF_047948215.1. Taxonomy (NCBI): domain Eukaryota; kingdom Metazoa; phylum Arthropoda; class Insecta; order Hemiptera; family Fulgoridae; genus Lycorma; species Lycorma delicatula. The sequence goes on along the minus strand of NC_134458.1, from coordinate 128,832,057 downwards.
TGTGTGGTAATAGTTGAGAAATATTGTAAATAAAACAATAATAATGCTTGTGAGAAATTAATTTTCCACATTATGGATGCAGATGAGCAACTTAAGGACAGCCGTAAAGAACTAAAACGAGCAATAAAAGCAGTAGAAGCATGCCAAGAAATGTGTTGAAAATGGCGGGCTCATTTTTGAACATTTATTATAAACTGGTACATAAATGCACTTTGGTCTAGTGTACTGTTTTCAAATAAAATTCGAATTTTTGGAACTTTTTTTTGTTTTATTCAACTTATTTTACATCATTTTGTTCAGAAGTAAATTCTGTACAAGTAAAATGTTTATGTGTTTATTACTCATTCAACAAAGTTATTGTACATCAGACATAATAAAACAAGGTTTTTTACCCCAATTTATTGGTTTTACTCCAGTTTTCTCAAAAACTACTGCAGATATGGTCCTGGGATCTATTTTATTAGAGTTTTCAGATCAAAAACCATAAGAAATCACTAATTCTGCCTCATAATTAACATTCTAAAAATTTCAGTACAACCTCATTTCAGCAGGGTGGCTGAAATCTGAGGGAAATCTTTCAGTAGCCATAACTTGCAAATGAAGCATTTCAGAACATAAATTCGTATGAATTTTTTCCATTTTTTTCATGAGATTATGAATAGGTTATGAAATATGAAAGTCCCAGGAGAACTTCGTATATAATATTATATAAATGTAAGCATACCTGAACACAGATATCTGATACATCATAAATATTAATGCTAACATAAAATTACAGTATTCTTACTTAGATACCAAAAAAAAGCTTTTTGAAAATTTTAGAGCAAACATACGTTTAATTGTCATATTTAATTGAGAATGCATTTTAAAAAAGAAATTACTTGTACCTTAAAAACTTAGCTACGGTGAACAATAGTTTAAAAAAAAAAAGAAGAGATCCCATTAATTTTTCTACATTTATAAAGCCATTTTATGTGTATGCAGGTTATTTTTTCAATCAGTTATATTCCTTAAAAGAATTAACTTGTAATTATATTAATTAGAATGAAAATAAATTGAAAATTAGCCCTTAAGAATGTAGCTATAATGATAATACAGTTAATTCAATTATTTCAATTTTAAGTCAAAAAATCATATTTTCTTCTTTCATTGAAGGTAGAAAGAAATTTCTATAAAGAATAAAAATAACTGCTATATATTACAAATCAGTTGTTGTAAAATAGAAAGAGTATAAGCACAGTTGGAGAAAATAATGTAAAGGGGTTGAAAAGGAGGAAATGAGGGGAGAAATTGCCAGCTTATATGAAGGTGAATAGAGAGTTGAAATATCAATGAGAAATAACTGTCCCATTGTGATATAGATAAAGTGGGAAAATAATGAAATGGAATATTGTGTGTGGAGGGAGTAAATATATGGGGTGGTTAGTAGAGGATAGAGTATGTGGGGTGAGGAAAAGTAGAAGTTAGTGGGGAGCTATGGCGAGAGGAGAAGTAGTAATGGAATATCCAATTTCCGAGAGTTGGACGGTATGGAGGTGGTATGGACGAACGAAGGGTGAAGTAAAATGCACAGGCTGAACTGAACTGCAGGCATCACAGAAAGTCTAGCAGGCCAACAGCTTGCTTGCTAGCTAAGAGAAAAGCTATAGAGAGCTTATAATAATCAGTACAATAGGGTACTCTCTTCACTTCAAACTGCCGAGTAGTATGGACCCCTTCAGATTGCATTGATGAGCTCAACCTAGCTTGCTTGCTGGCTTAAGAGACTCGTAGACTTCAGAGCTCCTTTGTCTGCCACATCAGTTCTCTTCTTAGTCTTTTCTCAGCCCCCTCTTTTAGTAGATAAAGATAACAAAAGAAATTAGTTTTCTTTCAAGGTGTCACAATAAGGATCAAGACACGGCCCGACGCCTTATACATTTACACATAAGCACAGAATTGGCTGATATTGAATGATAAAATTTCAAGAAACTTTACATGCTTGAATTAATTTATTTCATACTAATATCATTTTTTCATTTATGTCTCTTTCCTTTTGTAAGGTATAATATTTCCATTCTAATGCTGATGAAATATTGATTATCAATGAAATATTGATTTATTCATATACTCCTAATTTTACAGAAAATTCATCTTTTTAAAAGACTGTCTTACTCATACACTTACTCCAACACTTATCTTAATAAATGAGAAGAAACATTATTTTTACTTTTGTAACTCATCTTAAAAAAACTATGTGTGTTTGAAAATTATACTAAAAGTAAAAGTACAAGACATTAATTCTTTGAGAGTTTAGTTATACTGATAATGCATCTAATTGAATTTCATTTCAAAGTAAAAAATAATTTATCCTTTTCATTGAAATAAGGAAGAAATTTCTAAATAAATTTTGTACTACAAATTATGAGGCAGTTTTCATTAAATAGAAATATTATGAATTAGTATGGTAAGAAGAAAGTAATTTTATTTTGAGTTCATTAGTTACTTCATATTTAAATTAGAAAAGTATATTTAGATCTATTCAGTTAATATTACTTAAAAATTGAGGGACTAAGTAGTATTGCTAAACGAACCTTGAAATTTTATTTAATTTTAAGTAAATAAATTATAGATGTTTTAAAATTTTGTTAATTTATCAAAAATAGCAAGATGCATAACAGGGTATTTCTTTAATCCAAAGTATTATATAACACATGAATGAGATGTTAAGCTCTTCGTATATTTCTGTTTTTGTTCTCTTCATTGAAGCAATTTTGCTAAAAGAATACTGCTACCATTTTTGTGTAATCCTGTTTAATGTCTTTATAAATAGTTTTTATTGAATTTACACATGTTATTTAATTATTCTTTTTTCTCAGTAATGTAATCATTTAAATTGCTGCTAAAATTTTGTTTACTATTATTTCTCCTTAATGTGATATATATTTGGTGTGATATTTTATTTTATAAAGAAATTTTGGTGGCAGTAGTTTCAATTAACTATTTTCATAAAAAGATTACAGTAAGTTAATTCCAGAAAGGTAAATAGGATAACTAGAGTCCATATATTTTAACTATATTATTACTGTTATTTTATCGTTCTTGTAATAGTAGCTAGAACAGCAGTGTGTACTGTTCACCTTGTTGGTGAGCAATGACAAAGCTAATGAAATAAGGTTGGCGAGGGATGCCATGAATTTCATTGTAGAGAACTAAAGAGAAAGAGAGGATGATGGACAGAGAGAGATGATAGAAATGCTGCGAACAAGGAAGCATGAAAGAGGGAGATGCTGACCGTAGTGACAGCGTAACTTATTGCATTAACTGACCACGGCTTTCATACGATGCCTTTTTTACATTAGTTTAGGGGTGAAAATGTCATACAGAGAGTTTCTATCTTGTTCAGTGATGCTTCAGTTAAGTTAATAAAATTGTTATTGTTTTTTTTTTTTTTTTTTTTAATAAGCTTCTGTATTTGCTTAATTAATAAAACCAGAAATCTGTCTGGGTATTAATTCTAAATGACTATCTGGTTTATTTTGTACATGTTATTTAGTAAACATATCATTTTTTAAATATGCTTAGATTGCTTCCTGCCCCTACTTGATCAGAAACAGTTTTTTTTCTTTTTATGAATCGTATTTTTCCAATAAAATTTCAAACAATTAAACTAAAAATATTTTTAATTTATTCTAATTATTATTCTTGTTACATCAGAGAATTCATACATAGAATCGAAAAAATTTACTATAGCATATAAATTATTCAAATGGGTTTGGAAAAATATGTAGAATATAAGTGTACCCTAGTGGAATGCCAATAACGGCTTTATTTTTAATCGCATATAAAAAATAAAAACACCAGTAGAAATATGTTTTTTTTTTGCTTTATCTTGCTTTTTGAAATTTTATACTTCATATATAGAGTTGTCTAGAAGTTTTACATTTTATTTTTTAAATTATAGACCCCAGATCTAAAATGGAGAAAAAAGTTCTATTTTTCTTATTTTAGTCTTTATTGAAGGTGGTTGTTCGGTGATTTAGATAAATCTTTACTTAAGCAAATTTTTTACACTTAATCTATATATGAATATTTTTTTGGAATTCTTTTTATTTTATTTATTCCCCACCTCTAAAAATTAAAAATTGTAATATTCTGTTTTTTTTTTTTGCACTAACTCTTAATATTTGTTAAGAAATTTTTTTGTATTTTTCTTCATCACTTAAAGAGTTGTTTAAATTAAAGTAGCTTTGACACCTAAAAAAACCCAAAATGATAAGCAACTTTTTTCATTATTTTCGTTATACACTCTTATATACCATATATTATATGGTATATACATCCTATATACCATATATTATAATAATAATTGAAGCATTTATATCTGAAAATCCGTTTGATAAGTTGCAAAAAGATTTGGCCTTTTTAAATTCTCTGTGACCTTAATTTCAATTAAGTTTGATCAAAAAATTTGAAAAATATGTAAGCACTCTATTCCGAGACTCCAAGCCAGTATAAGTATATGGCTGATTAAATATAAGCCGAAACTTTTCTCTACTGATTAAGGGCAGGATTGTTATTGCACTGATTTATTTTAGAAAGTAGTTAATTTAATTTTATGTTCTGCATTATCCTTCCAAATATTTCTTATGGCTCTGATCTGTATAAAGATCAGAACAGGCACCTGCCATGTTACTTTCTATAAGATTAATGATCTCTATACAGCCAGGCCCTGTGATGATCAGAATGACAGATCACCTCACTTGCATGGCTGAATATCACTAGCATTTTGATAGGCTTGGCGTACCGATATGAAACTTACATTCAGTTAAGTGAAGAAGGCTATGGGAGGCCACTTCACTCCTTACTTTTCTTAGTAATTCCGTTATAGGAAGCTAATTTTTTTTAAGATTGGCTGTGTAGGAGAGAATGTGACTCGTATCAAGTTATCTACAACTTTATCATTATAGCATCTAAGCAACTGTCTATTATATACTTAATGTAATCTATGATTATTATTAATTGAAGATAGTGTATTTATTATTTTAAAAGTTGTACTCGCTACAATTATTATGGTTTGACATTTAATAATCAAAACAACCTAAAACTTCAAAGTAATTTTTCATTGATTTTTTATTTGTTATATACTTTACAACTCTGTGACTCACAGCTTCATCCAGTTAGAGTTAGGTCAGTAGAGCTTTCCATACTTAGTTGAAGCCCAATTGAGATTTGAAGCTAAAACTTTCCAGATGAAAGGGAAAAATGTTTTTCTGCCATGAGGACTTGGCCATGGTAGAATATCTATAACATGGTGAATCACCCATGAAATTAGTTATAATATTGATATAAATTTGCGCTACGTGTGTTTGATTTAATAGCGCATTAATAGTGTGTTTGCATTTGTTTAATTAGTTTTGATATAACATTAAAAATTGTTCACTTTTTTTTTATTTTAGGCAGAGAAATTTTCTTCTTGACATTAATTATTAAATGTTATCAAATATACTTGTATTAATATTTAATTTTTCAGTTAAATGCTGGCAGATTTATATATAAAAATAAAATTTTTAAATTATCTCATAGTAATTTAACATTTTTAATTTAGTAAATTTGGTTTGTAATATTCCACCATTTTGTTTAATGCAGTTTACTTGTATACACGTAAATATAACTGAAAACTGGCTGAAAAATAGATGAGCTGAAGTGTAGCGACGATGACGTTGATAAAACAGTAGCAAAAGGTTGTTGAGTGGTTTAGCTAGAGTTTGAGAAGATGCTGACGCTGTTTCCTTGATCAGGTCATGCTTTCAGTCGTTCAACTTCACTTGCTCGTCTTCCTTCATTAATTCAAAACAGGCTGTGGCTCATTCTCATACAACTTCTATCTTAATTATTATCATGTAACCAGTCTCATTAGAATTCGTATAACCCTTTAGCTCACTTGAATTTGAATAAATTCATAAAATATATTCTTTCATAGTATGAACATACATCATGTATGTATACACTCGTATGTTACAAATAAATTATATCATAGCCGTGATTATACATGTGTGGAATAAAAATTTGTATGAAAATATACTTTAGTTAATAGAATTTATTGAGCTTAATTAATTTTAATTTAAAAAAAAAATGCATTTTGCTCTTTGACAAATAAACTAGAAAAATACTGTAGTTACAAACAGCATTATTCATATACCAAATTCAAATTGCATTATCTAATATGGTTAGTATATGATTTTTATAAAGAAAATTAGCTTAAAAATCCATTATTTACTAGCTTCATGGTTAATTCACTACTCCTGCAAAATATACTAGTGAAAATATCAACCTTTTTCCTGTATGGATCAAGGGAAACCAAAGTAAAATCTTGAACAAAGTATTACAAAAAACAAAATTAATTATAAAATAAAAAATAAGTGTGGTTAAAGCCCATATTAATTTTTTTTTAAATATAAACACACGAAAAAATATTATTAAAGTAAATGTATGAAGGTACTTAAAATATAAAAATAACTACAATAACAATGCAGAAGGCATCAATGAAAACACTGCATGTTGAATGTTGATACATAAAATTCAGGATTTTTTATTTAATCTTTTAATTAGTATTATTTAAAAATTTGTCAACAGAATAATAATGTTTGTGTAAAATAAAGTCCATTAAATTAATTATAAATAAATTGGTGACTAGGTCTTTTAAATGGTTTGATATTTTATTAAAAATGATAATGAAAGCTTAATAAGGCCTTTCTCATTAGCTAAATTATTTTGTCACTTAAAAATCATTTCTGCAGTCTTTGATAGAGATGGATTTTTTATATTTTAAGAGTGATAATTCTTAGCAAAGTTATTTATGGACATTTATAAATAATATTAACAAGTTAATATAAATGTTAATATTAACATTTTTTCATTTACTAAATATTAGTGTACATACACATATATCATTCTTACATTTACATTTTAATGACTGGCTGACAGCTCATTTCGTAACTTGAAAAAACTCAGTTTCACTTTTCGAGGCAGTCCCAAGAAATAACATAATGTTTCAAACGACAGTATATGTAGTGTAAATAATATTTAATTATTATAAGAGCGTTTTATTAAAATATTTCGAAACGAAACAGTATGACTTTGCAATTTAATCATAACAAGAGAAATTTTAATCTAATAAAACCAAATATTTCGCTTTGTGAGCAACAGAAATATTCATTACTATTAATAGGAATTCATTCCATACAATCAGCAATTTTACGTCTACCTGAAAAGTACAATGCAACGGATTTTATCTACATTTAAAGTTACTACAGTCACAATCGATATAGTGAATAATTTTTTGAACTGCTAATGTAGAGTTTTTTCTTTTAAATAATTATCGTAGAATATAAATTTAGTTGTATGATTTGCGAAGAGGGTAACAATGAATTATTCAAAATTTCGCTGTTGATTATTAATACATATTAAGGATTAGGAAACTGAGGATAAAATAAATAATTACTTTATTATAACTGGATTTATAGTTTTACTTATCTGTATTTATAATCTTCTAAAATGCTTTGTTAAAATCCCTGAAACATAGAACTTCAAAGGAAATTTCTTCTTAAATGAAGGCTAAAGGAGTGTCTGTTTCGATGTTAAATACCGAAATAAGTTTTTTAATACAGAGAAATCCCTGTAATACTAAACTCCGGGAAATCCAAAAGACGTAAAAGAAAAACTAAGATGTATTAATAAAAATAAGTTTTTTTTTTCAATACCTTTTAATTTCTTTACTGACTAAAAATAACCGACTGACAATCTACACGGGCTAAATTAATGCAACTCTACTAAAATATTGTACTAATATAATGTTCGGTCTTATTAAATTAAATACGTTTTACATATATCAGTATTTCATCGAGTTCCATAAGATACTTAACATCAACGTCAGCAAATTAGTCTTCCTAATAAAATTAACTAGTCAACATGCACACGTACGGGAAGTAGTAATGTTTCTCTAACACTTCAAAAAGTTAACATAGTTGAATTTGACCTTTGTAAGTTATTTTATGAACCTCAGAGCTGTTTCAAGTGTTACTGTTCCTTTGGTATGCGAAATCATTGGCGCTGATTGATGAGTATATTTACTTTCGTAATTTCTAGTCTAACTGGCGTCAAATCACTAACAAGATTTTGCTGTCTATGTAATTTTCATCATCGCCTTTTACCGTTACTTCATTTATATACCTTTACATCCGTATAGTTTTTTTACAAAATTCATTTACATCAATTATTTGTATAGATTATTTTTTTTAACTTACGACCACAGCTTTTTCGACGATTTTATTTATTTATCACATTTTACAGTATTATAGGATTTGACAACTGAAGAAATTAAGTCTGTTGTTTTAATATGTTATTTGTTTTTAATTATCGATTATTTTAATTTTTTCTTGAATTTTAAAATAATTCGTTTAAGTTATTGATATGGTATATGCCAGCAAGAAACATTTGCCTGTAAGGTAGATAAATTGAATATGATAACATTCATATAAAAACAAATAAATACTTATTAATTAAATACTATAAAAATTCAAATACGATACTCTGAATTTTTACAAATAATACTTCTTTTTTATGTAAGAATATACTGGGTGGCCCAAGGTAAACCGAACCGGACATAGGAGAGGAGAAACTGAAACGTGTATAGTGTATTCGATGTAGCAACAAGCAGTAAGCAGTAACATTTCTAACGCTAAGCAGCAAGCTGTGACGTACATTGACCTTGAACAACGAGTGAGGGAATGCTCAGGAGGGGGGAACACGACCCATAGCTGTGAAGGAATCGCAGTTGAGGTAAAGCCCACAACCAGTGCACGCGCACAAATATGCCGCTGATGAAGGATGCCAGAATACTCATAGTCAAGGAATATTACGCACAGGGCAGATCGATCAAAAGAATGCAAGAAAAATTACGTGTAGTTCAAAAGTGATTCACCCGCCAAGTCACCCATACGCGAGCTCACAACGAAGTTTGATCGAACTTGATCTACGCTTGATAAGACGCATCAATACCCAACTGTGAAAATTACTGAGGCTCAGAAGGAAGATATTCGCCAGCACATCCTAAAGGACCTGAACCTGAACCCATACAAGATCATAGCTTTACAAGAGTTGAAGCCTACAGACCGTGATAAACGTGTACGATATTGCACATGGCTACTGCAGGAAATCAGAAGTAGTTTACTCGATCCTAACCTCTACTTCATGACGGACGAGGAGTGGTTCCACCTTAGTGGTTACGTTAATTCGCAAGATATTGGTCTGTCGAAACCCACGATAAATATTCGAGCTACCGCCGCATGATGTAAATATTTAAGTATAGTGCGCTGTGTAGGGGAGGATAATCATTGAACCTATTTTCTTCAGACACACAGTGAATTCAACGCGTTACACTACCGACATCTTTTAGCCTTTCGTAAAGTAACTGACACCAGACGTTTCGCCTATTACCAGCAGGACGACGCGACAGCACACGCTTCCTTGGAAGCAGTGCACTCAGTTTTCATATCTGACAGGGCTGTCTCGAAGGATCTGTAGCCTCCACGGTTACCTGATCTATCCAGCTGTGATTTTTATTTGTGGGGCAACCTGAAGGGCAAAGTTTACCAGAACCATTCACGAGCTCGTGACGCACTGCAACAGAATATACGCACCGCCATCAACTACCAACGGAACGAGTTACAAGTCGCACTGAATGCGATTCATCGGGCCAAACTGTGCCTGGATCATGGCGGTCAACATTTCCAGCAGTACCTATAGAGACGGAGGAACCCGCGTAAGTAGGTTTTTGTCTTTCATTTACTAAACACTTACAGTTCATGTGTTCTTCGCTTGCTTTGGATTCGGTTTATCTTAGAGCCACTCTGTATAAATAAATTTAATCCGAACAGGCTCGTTTCCAATTAGTTCTGGTCAGCAGGGTTATTGAACTTATAAATTAAACACTGAATTATAATTATTTACATTGGAAAACAAGTTAACGCTCAAAAACCGTTCATAGAAATTTTTCTTATAATCTAAACTATTTCGATTGCTAAATAATCTTCATGAGTAGACTCTACAGAGAGAGTTTTCATGAGAAAATAGATAAATTGATTAAAGTAGAAATAATGATGATAAAATATTAACTGACGCATAAACAGAAATTGCACAATAAGAGCAAAAAATTAAAATAAAAAGTGCAAACAAATGTTCTTGTTTTAGGCAATCGCGATAAAAGGTTGGAATGTAGCTTAAAAACAATTAAACACCATAAACCTCCATTATAAATAACCATTTTCAGGTTAAACATTATAATAGTTATAACAGTGTTTTTTTTTTGTTTTTTTTTAAGTTGCATTGACTACTAGGATGTTTAAATAATTTAGATATTTTTAAGTTAGATTTAGGCTTTCCATTGGGATTGACTAACACGACAAATTTGTTTTTATTCTTTACTTTTATTCTAAAAAAAAAAAACTGCTAAAAATAATAATCGGAATAACTAGCTAAATTTTAATTTAAATTTATAATTTTAATATTTTTAAATGGTTTTTGTAATATTGTTTTCCAATACATTTTAACAACTGTTTAGCCATAGCCTTTATTTGTACATAATTATGTACTAGTTAAAATGTTTTGAATTGTAATTCTATTTATAATTATAGGCTTTAATTTCTTATTTTCGGGTTTTATGAGGTCATTCTGTCTTATATTACCAAATAATCATATTAAAATGTGTTTAATAAAAAATTAAATTTAGTATATTTTTTTGCAGTTTTTCGATATATAGATTTAATTTAGTAGTGTTTATTGGTTAAAATCCTGTTTTTATTTCTTAAAAGTCTATTTTTTCTGACAAACTTAATAATTTATTATTACATCAAACTTAATAAAAAAAGCCTACGGAATTTCCAAAAGTTTTTAATATCCCGAAACCGTTAGAGAAATTAACTGTCCAGTTGATTTGAAAAATCTTTGAGAGAAATTTGAACTAGTGTTGATGTTGATTTCAAACTTTTCTTATCTTACGAACCGATTGATTTGGAAAGTTTAGACAATAAAGCGGCTACAAGGAAAAAGGAAGTGGAAACTGGGAGGGACCGATATAGAGCGTAAGAAGGGGTGCAGAAGTAATGGCTATGTCGAGTTGTTGCTCCTTTTTTTTTTACTTTCTTTGTCGTCCAGCAAAACTCAATTTAATTCAGCAGTCGTATTTCTCTTTTCATTTGAACTTAGCACATAACATTGACTAGTTAAAATATTACGCTGCTGTAAAAAGGAATGATGTAGGCTTTGTTTAGATCTCTCACTCACTGAGAATCTATTAATTAATTTTACATTTCTTACGTATTAAAATAATTGAAAATACCTTGTCAAATTGTAAAGTCTCGTAGATAAAAGACTTTGCTTTTACTAAACAGTTGATTTACCAATTTTTGAAGCACTAATTTTAAGCTGTCTATCCTGTTTTGTTTTTATTTATATATATATATATATGTCGGAGAATAAAGTACAGTGGAGTATCTTCCGACAAAACGATGAGAATATTCTTTAGAATGTCTGTATTTTTAGTAGTTTTAAGAAATGTATTATTACTAGTAATATTTTGTAAAATAAGGTTTAAATTGTTTTATTGCGGTAGGCTTAGGCTAGGTAGGCACATGGTTGTCAACGTAGTCGGGATCCCAGGACGATAGGGGTATCATAAAATTAATAAGGAAAAGGAAATATGCAGTAGGTATATTATTTGAGAATATGGAGAAAGGGTAGTCTTGCTTTGGAACCCAGATCGAACAGACGTCCTGGTGATCGCGAATTCGTTATTTCCCTGAGCCTCGGTCTATCGCAAGTTGTTTTAATATTATTTGAATTCTAAATTGAATTAATCTTATATTGTAATTCGTGTGCTACTGAGTTATTGATAAGTGATAATTATCATTTGTAATTATTTCATTGTACGAGTTATCTACTCATTTTTATTAATTGAACTTTATTGTAATCTGATATATTCTCCACTTGTAATGGTGGGAATGAGTGAAGCACAAAACGTTGAATCCCTGACAAATCTCCTCGCCTCTCCGACATATATATATATATATATATATATATATATATATATATATATATATATATATACTCTTAGTCGAAACAGGACAAATTTATTGAGAATACACTTTGACCTTATTAAAAACAAAAAAATGAAAAAAAATATTGAAAATTCAATCTCGAAAAGTGAAAATTCGTCTGTGATGAATTGAAAACAAAAAAAAATATTACCTTCTCAAAATTCTATTCGCAGGACCATTTTTATTAGTTATTTATTGACATCGCAGAGTATTTAGAAAAACTTATATTTTTTTCTTGTCCGTGGCCTCGAGAATTGTAAAATTAGCCAATCAAGAACAATTAGTTGGGGAAGAAGAATTTCTTACCGCACAGGTTTAACACAAATTTAGGTATGGAATACTTGGAGAAATAAACTCAAACCCTGTAATCAATAAAAGATACAAAATGGTACCCAACACAGGTTCCATGTAGTATTATAGGCTACAAAATATTGGGATCATTTATTTTCACTGAGATGTTTCGGTGCTTCATACTTACATTTTTTACAGAATAATTTGCCAGATTTATTAGAAGACCTTCCTCTGATAACAACAAGGCAGATGATTTTCCAGCACGATGGAGCAACTCCACACTTTTCTTTATCAGACAACAGTTAAATGCGACTTTTTTTTAACCAAGTGGACTGGACGTGGAGGACCTATCAACTGGAAGATCTTTTGTCTTTTGCCTAAGATTTCTGGAAAATTACTAAAAATACAGTTCTGGGGCCTATTTTTTTCAAATCTTCCGGTTTGATTTCATTTAAAATCATTAAATTTACCTCTTAATTTGGATCCCAAGAATACAGTCAGGCTTATTTTTATCAAAGGCGCAGAAATCAGGGCAAAATCTTTCGTCAGCCGGTACTCGCTAACCAAACGTTTCTGAACCTCGGTTTTATGAACTTTCTTCTTTATCTTGTCAGTAGAACATCTCCCGAATGTTTCTTTCATTCTTCGTGTATCACCCGTATATTACTCCATTCTAAAGAGCTAACTTTTCCTCAGCAATCTCATATATATTCTCTGTGCATCCCTTTTCTCGTTTTTATCAAGACGCGGGTTTCTCCCCTTTTGAGTATCTTGCAAATTATATTTCTTTTCGGGTAGGCTTTTTATAACTTATTCCTATTTTAAATAAAAACAGAACATTTAAAAAAATACCTTTATAAGTCAAAAATAATACTCATTCATAGTCTTAAAATTTCGATTAGAAGTATGTACCAAAAATTACAATGTAAATCTTACAACAAAAAAAATTACTAAACCTTAGTATGGTGCTGAATTCTGAATCTGTAAAAGTTAAAATTGAATTTAAAAGGTAGTATTTTTAACTTTTATGGATATTTTTAAGTCTGTTTTGTTTTCGTTAATTAGATTATGACAAATAATAATAGATATTAAAATTTTTAGTTAAGATTTATTTTGGAAAATCATTTTAGTGGAAAAACGAATGTTCGTGTAATTTTTAATATACTTAAATTGATTTATCTACTTAGTGCTTATGTAGTTAAATAGATAAAAAAAGTATTTTACAGCAGCTTGAAGAAAATAACTTATTATAAAAATAAAAAAAAATGCCGTATTAAAATGTAATACCTCGTTAATGAAGAGACGTTTAGATTTATGTATGCAGTAATTAAGAGCTACTATAGAACCAAAGGTCATTAGTACGTAGAATAGTTTAACTGTACCCTTTCAGATGATATCATTGTCTAACTTGGATAGTGACCGCAAAATGTGTCCTTCATAAATACTCGAGTAAATGTGGTTTGCTTTAATATATTGTGGTTTTTATGTAAATTAAGCTCTCTGATATTTTCTTCATTCCCTCATTATTTAAGTAGTCAGCTCGTCCAACTTTATTCTTTTATATCCAAAATAAAATTGTTTTAATATTTTTTTTACTTTTTCAAAACTATAAAATATTTTTCAAAGCGGTATAATTATTTTACGTATCTTTTGTGATTTGATTTGAAATTAATTTAATGGTTTTTTTGTAAATTATATATCTATTCTTATAAAAATTATAATACAACGGGTCTGACATCGAAAAAAAATTATCTATACATACACAGATGGTCTTACGAAGAATGGAAAAACTTTCAGGACATGTTTTACTGGTGAAAATAATAACAAAAGGCTCTTATGAACATAAGTAATGAAACGTTTTGTCTCGAGTTAGGGCTAACGAAAGACTTCACATGGATTTCAGCTCTTCTAATAAAAAGAAGCTCTATTGTAATTTTTTCGACCCAAATTAAGGAGTAAAGTTTGTGGTTTCTTATGTAATTTGAGCGGGGAAAATATAATGAAATAGGTTTCAGAACTGTAACTCCAGTATTGTTTTAGGATAACCGACGTAAAACACGATATTCGGTATCGAAAAATAATTTTTTTTAGGTTTCTAGTACAATAGTTTTCAGATATTAGAATCTCCGTCGCGGCTTCGCCCGCGCTATATGGTTAATTAAGTCTCCCGTCGTGGTCAGGGAATGTTTAGCCGGTCTAACCAGGGCACTCTGCCCCTGGACTTCCTGCCTTCATTTTACTCATGCTTGTAAGAATAATAATGATAAATAAAAACTAAAGCCCGTTTAATTTATAAAAATGATCAGTGTATTGTAATTTCTTCAGAGCAACAGTTTGGCAGTACAGGACCCACTAATTTGTTTTTAGATATCCCGTCGCGACTTCGCTCGCAAAATACATAATCAGAATTGCCGACATAAATTACGATCACAATGTTACCAAATCTCATAAAGTTCATTCAATAACGGTGGCCTAAAACGGCAAATATGTAAAAAACAATTTATGTTTTTTTTATCCCTTAGAGTATTAGTTAAAGAACCCGAAAATAGTTTTTAGATATTTATCTGAAGAATATTTGCCAGCCCAAATCGAGTGAATATCTCATTTAGTATAGTCGGAAATGGGGAAAATTTGAAATCATTGTTCGAAATTTTTTTTACTTTTTTCACCCATTTCAAGGTCGAAAATAAAAAAAATCTAGCAATTCGTTTTTGGATATTCACATGAAAATTACACACATCAAAACTCAAGTTGATTTTTTCTTTGTTACCGAGAAATTAAATAAAATTATGGGACAGCTTAAAAATTGATCCCATGATTATTATCATCTATAAAATTAGGGAAAAATCAATTTTAATGTTACGTACAACAATATGTAATAGTTAAAATGTACGAGCTATTTTATTGTATCATTAACGATTTCACTTATTTTTTTTTATTAAAACATACTTATTTGAATTCCAAAAAAAGTCTGTTTACATTTTACTATTTAATTTTTTGTTTCAGTTTATAATTCTAGAGGATGTGAATCGTTGGATTGCACGAGTTATAATGGTGTTATTTTATATATTTACTTTTTATTATTTGTTAGACATTTCATTTTTCTCAGTGTTAAATCGTTCTTTGAATAACCTAATATTTTCTGTAATACTTCCTTCAAGCACTAACGGAGATAATCCTTCTAGTAGAGATCCAAGAAAACAGTCTCGACGCAGACTTACCGTGGACGATATTATATCTGATGTTATCTGATGACATCAAAACCGAAACTTAAAACACAAACCCGCATGTAACATCTGTACGGTGGCACATTGTGCCAGGTTTGTGTGGACATAACACATCTTAGTCCCAGGCATCAACTGGTGATTTACCCCTATTCAATCATTTTCTCTATTCAGATCTCCCGATGGATCCCGACGGCGAGTCTTATTCTTTAAGACTTTGGGGGTTGGCATCCCCACGGGCCTAGCCTCTGTAGCTTGTCTTCCCACTAGCACACAGAGCCAAGCTGCAGAACACTTTACACTAGACCAATTGCAACATATATCCTTACACAGCTGCACAGCAACAGTGTTTCTTCTTACATTTACACTCAGTGGTATTGCGACACCTTACGAAACTATCGTGCCTACGGGTGGATGGCTCTAAGTAGTGAGTCTTAGACTATATCCTCTGGGGTCCTGAGTGAACCCAGTTGTATTTAGTTCTAGCCTCTATACTCGTAGGCTCTGCAAACGTGGTCCTATATCTACCCGATACTCATAGGACCAAAATTAGTACTCCACAGATAAACCCCATGATGGTTGGTGATCCACTTGAAAAAACCACCAATATTAGTTTCTGAAAAGACCTCGATCAGCTTTGTCTGATGGCAAATGACCCGAGGTAAATAATAATTTAAATGGTAAAAATCACACCTGCAATACGCAAATATGAGATTTGTAGTTCTACGCAATAATCAGGAAGGTGGCGGCTCCCTTCGTAAGTTCTCACCTTTCCTGATCAATAAGGTAATAACTGGTTCAAGCGGCTCCCCCCAAGAAGGTAAGAAAACTCAGAGATGGATCAGGACTAATAGAGTCTTTAAGTGATGAGCAGAGTCGGTCGCTCTTTAACCAATCTGGGCGGTATAAATATATGCGCGGTATGTCATAAAACCTTGAATATTAGTCGAGGGGTAATTTTATGCCGGGATCTTCTTGAGATGGACGTTAGCGAAATTGCCGAATTCCTTCGTCACCAAGATATTATCGAGGTGAAGAGAATAATGAAACGTCAGAATATGATGGAAAACCTACTCCCTCCCTTATTTTAACCTTCAACCTTCCCACATTACTGGAGAAAATTAAAGTAGGGTTATGTCCTGTTAGTTGACTATGTTAAAAAAGCAATGCTATCACGGCCAGTATGATAGGTAGGTTATGGACAGTCCATGGCTTAGAGGTGTGAGGCACTGTTGAGTCGTGCACCTTGTTATTACTCATGGGACTCCGTGCAGGGAAGGACGGCCTTCACAGCAAAGTGAAAATAGTTGATTTAAGCGATGTATGCATTGATTTATAGTGTAAGACACAGGTGAAGTGTTTGGATTGTGAAGCGTTAGTTGGTTCCCGAAGAGGCGGAGGTGGTCCGAGGAAGGCTAAGGGGCCGGTCATTGTGGATGAGTGATAGGGCGGTACATGGTACATGGATGGCTAGAGGCGCTAACCAGCCACCGGTTCGGCATTCTTGTGCCGGACTGAGAATCCCCGAAGAGGCTGGAGGGGGTCTGAGGAAGGCTGAGGGGATGGACATCGTAGCCCAGCGGGTGCTACTTACAGCAGCGTTGATGGCTTTTGAGGATGGTAAAGCTCAAGCTTAGAAACTGCATGGGTGGCGGACTACCAGAATAGCCCATGGTGGTAGAATTTCTCAAATAAAAATTAACGATGTCCGATTCAAATTACACATTTGCAATCTATATATCTCACCAAACTCCGAGTTTGATGCACTAGATATAAAAAACCTCCTCGTCCAAATACAATCTCCATCGTTAGTAGTAGGAGACTTTAATGCCCACCATATTTCATGAGACTCAACAATCTATTCCCCTCGAGGAAATTTCATAAACAGTGAGATAGGACTCTGTCTACTGAATGACGGATAATGCTTGTTTTTGTCGTCATCGACTGGTACTTTTCCAACAAAAAGTCTTTTTGATGAACAAAAGACCACGGAGATGGAGTGTTGAAAGAGCGAATTGGAACAGTTACCGTAAAGCCTTCCCATCACAATACGACGTTAGTGCTGACACCCTACATCAGATTTCCTATTTTACCTCCCTGGTACTCGAGAATGCCAGTAGATTCATTCCACAAACATCAGGAAATCCAAGACTTCCCTCCATTCCCTAGTGGAAACGCGATTAAGAAACTACGTAGACACTGCGCAAATTTAACCGTAGATCTGCTAATGAACATCTAAATTTATTTTGTAGAGCTAGAGCGGAATGTATGTCGTCGGGTATTCATGGAAGCTAGGAGAAAGTCATTGAGGAATTACGTTGACACCATTTCACGCACTACTCCTACGTCTGCTGTGTGTAGAAAACTTCATGCAATCTGTAGATCCTACAAACGGTAGGTTTCTCTGCGCAAGTGTTTCCACCCATCTGGTCGGAAACAATTTTCGTACCAGTCCTTAAACCTGGTAGAGACAAAGCACGCTCCTCAGACTACCGACCGATCTCTTTGACTAGCGTTTTGTGCAAATTGTTGGGGAGAATGCTGAACCGAAGGCTTACCTGGTATTTAGAGAAGCACATTGATATCTCCACAACAATCTGGTTTCCGCCAAGAAGATCTTCCATTGATCATCTGGTGTCACTGAAAACAGCTATCTAAAATACCTTTCTGTTCTGTCAGAAACTCGTTAGTATTTTCATTGACATCAGGAGGGCGTACGACACAGCTTGGTGACAAGGTATTCTAAATACTCTTAAGGAATGGGGAGTCGTGAGCAATATGCTTGCCTTTATTAGAGGTTTCCTAAATGACCGTTCATTCTGTGTTCGTGTTGTCCTATGTCGAGTAGTGTCACCTTGGAGAATATAGTGCCTCAAGGAAGTGTATTAAGTGCCACTTAGTTTACTATAGCCATCAACAGCTATAGCTGAGAGACTACTACAGAATACTATATTTCACCTAGAAACTTGGTCCAAAGTAACAGACTTCACGTTCTCACCAGAGAAAACAAAATGTTGTAATCTTTTCTCGTCTACGAGACCATTTCACTCCACAAGTCCTGCTCAATTTCTCATGATGTTAAATTTCTAGGTTTACTTAAAAGTAAACCTAGACAGTGTTTGTAAACACATTTCGACAGCCGTCTTACATGGGCCAAACACATTAGACAGTTCTTTAACTGTTTAAAAATTCTAGATATGCTACAAGTCCTTAGCAACACCAAGTGGGGAGCTGACCGATCATGTATGTTTTTATTATTCTTTAGTCTGATGCCGATTAGATTATGGTTGGACCATATACTCTTCAGGCCGTCATACCGTGCTTAAGATGGTGGTTGCTATACACCACTCTTTTCTTCATCATGCCACTGGTGCGTTTAAATCAAACCCTGTCGCAAGCATACTTGTTGATCGCGGTGAGCCATCACTTTGGGATGAGTGGGACCAGCTATTAGCATCTTACTCTGCCCATCATAAAGGACAACCAAATCACCCGGTTCTTAAAGCAGATCTCATTTCCAACTGTATGAAAAACATCCACGTAATACAGCACCAATGGGTGTCCGTATCCATACGATTAATGAACTTTTACATTTTTACCCACCTTCTCTTTTCCCAACTTATCCCTGTACATATCCTCCGTGGAGACTCAACCCCATTAATTTTAATGACGAGCTCACCATATGTAATAAAAAATTAACAACTCTCGTCTTTCAGCAAACATTTCACCATTTTCTATCAGAGAACCCAAACGCGTAGTATACACAGATGGGTCGTAGCAGAGTGATACCATTGGATGCGCTTTTGTTTTAAATGACAGAATTTATGTGTTTGGTCTACCTGGTATTACAAGTGTTTATAATGCTGAACTGTACGCATCAAAATGGCCTTGAATATCATTAAATCAAAATATCGTCACATTCTTATCTGTGGCGATTCGTATAGTGTTGTCCAAGCTTTAGAGGATTTGTATTCTAGACATCCTATTATCACCGAAATATGTAATTCAATTGCTAAATTAGATTGATATAACACACAGGTGAATTTCTACTGGATCCCTAGCCATGTGGGAGTCCTGTGTAACGAGCCAACCGTCTTTCTCTACTCGAGTTACAAAGCTACCGATTTCATTAATTCCATTAAACATACTCTTCGAACAAAGTGGCAAGATGACTGGACTGCTACAGCGGATAATAAACTCTGACACATAAAAGACATGGTGTTACCATGAGACTCTTCATACAGGAAAATTCGCTGAGAGGAAGTGGTCCTGTGTCGATTATGAATAGAATGTATCGGAGCTACTTACGGACACCTGATATCAGCGGAGAGAGGACCACTGTGCATCCAATGCGGCTGCCGCTTAACTGTGAACCACATCCTTGTGGACTGTATATGCTATGCGGCCTTAGGTCGCTAATTTAAATTGCCGAGAGACATACGGGGCTTTCTAGGAAATGACAAGAATGTATTAGAACGGGTATTGTTACTTCTAAAACAAATTAATATACTTAATAAGAATTAACCCGTCAAAATTATGATATTATTTTGTTATCCACGTTTACGTGTATTATCCTAATTGTTAGTTTTTTTATTATTACAATTTTATTCCTATTATTATCTTAGTTTTCATCATAGTTTTAACACCATTTTACTAATATTTTAATTTCCGAAAAGAAGCCACTTATTATTTTGACCTGGGCGATGATAACGCAAAAGCGTTTTTCGCATCAAAAAAAAAAAACTGATGCAGGAAACCAACGTGGAAACCGATCGGTGGGACGTAATTTAAACCTCCATGTATGTAGTCCTGTATAACACGAATGAGTTATACGACTAGAGAAATTAATCGAAACAGGAGTCGATAATTGCATCTACAGTATTAAAGTATTCAGCCCTAAACAACTACGGACTGTTTCATAGGATGTAACAGCCAACAAAAAGATAATTGACTTGGTGAGGGTCAGCCACACCTTCACCAGGAAGGATGAAAGAGCCTTTTGTATCATAGTGAGGAACCTAGATTACTCTGTTCAAAATGAGCTTGTTCAAGAAAAACTTGAGAACCACGGTCATGCAGCCTGTAAAGTAAATGCGAGGCATTTATGTACAAAAGAATTATTATCAACTTTGCTTGTTAATCTTGAGCCAAGAGATAACAACAGGGTGGTGTTTAGGTTAAAATATATGTCCAGTTGTGGGGTTGCTGCTGAGGCTCCCAGACATCCAGGGTATGCGCTTCAGGAGTACGACCATACGAGAAATAACTATGCAACCTTATCGATGTGTGATATGCGATGAAGGACATTGGGCTAAAGATTGATTGCACTAAAGATAGGAGCACTCCAATTGATTGCACATTATGCCAGTGTAACCATCTGGCAACTTACCGGAGATGTAAGTTTTACAAAGAGATCATGGAGAGAAAACAGTGGAAAAGAGTTACATCGACTAAGAGAATAACTACTTCTACTGGAAGCCATGAGAGGCAAGCTACCTCCTTCAATTTGGATACCGCAACCTTCCCATCATTAGGTACGAAAACGAGTGGTGATGCAGACATGAATTCCACTATTTGTCCAAGATCTTACGCTGTGGCTGTTGGTCACGATGTTCAGAATATTTCTGAGACACGCTAGGTAAGCTAACATGAGTGCAGAGTTTCTTGTGCAACAAATAGGAAATTTAATAGTACTTTGTACAAAAATAGTTACCGAACTGTGTTAATGGCTAAGTTCCTGAGAGTTGCAACATAGAATATTAATGGACCAGCAGATTGGAAAGAAGAACTAAAATCTTTATTGGTTAATGAATCCTTAGACATTGTTTTACTTTCGGAAACACATTTAACTGATTGAAGTTTCTATCATGTTCAAGGTTATTCTATCTACTACACTAACATGATTGCAGTTATGCCATTGGGATGTCATTGGGCAATTATACCGTGGTTATGGTTTAAGACATCATAAGAAACCATCAACTGCCGTAGTACAATGAACAAATCACTTTCAGGTGAGCTCACTGGAGATCTAGGATTGGCTTGGACCGCTTAGAGTGTGTAGAGTATACTGTCCTCTTTGACGCTTGACTATGGTTTCCTCTTTCTTATGATTTCTTCTCAACTCTTGGTTTACATTTTATTGCAGGCGGCAATTGAAATGCTAAACATCCTCTCTGGGGATCTCGACCAATTTCACTTAAAGACAGGGCTTTGAAGGACTTCGTTATTAGCATGCATCTGAATGTGATCTCTGGAGTGCAGTCTACCTACTGGCCTTTGAAATCTAACAAGATCCCTATCCTTAACTTGTTGGATATTTTCATATCTTTGTGAATTTTGCAGCAATATACCAAAGTTTATAACAACTCTGATTTGAAATATGATCACTCAACTGTTCTGCTCACTGTCAGTATGTTAGTAATTAAGAAAATGTGTCACCAGTACTCCAGAGCAGGATAGACTGGCATTTTTATCACAGCTGGATTGAGTACAAGTTGGTAGTGCCTGTAAGGTTGAGATCTTCTGATGATATTGATAATTCCACACAATGCTTGACTTCAATCCTACAGGAGGCTGCTTGGGAATCAGCATCTGAGGTTAAACGTGAAAGTTGAATGAATACAGACCTTCTGAGGGAGTTGTTAGACTTAATGCTATGAAAAGGAGGCTCAGGAGGAGTTGGCAACATTATAGGTGAGGCTAGGATAGTACATTTCTAAGGACCACTCCTAAGTTGAAATGGCTATTGCAAAGATAAAGAATGAGACACTTAGGTGTTATCTTCAGAGCCTATCGACTTTACATAAACAATTACTTCGTAAAGAGGGCCATGAAGAGCTTTCTGCAAACTCCATCATTACAACCACCTTTGAAAATGTCTGATGAGTCTAGGGCTAAGAGTGACAAGGAGAGAAGACTGAAATTTGTTACCTATTTGAACGATGTCTTTCAACCACTTGAAATATGAAGTCCTCATGAGGAAGAATTCATTTGTTTCTTATCTAGCACGATCCCTATCGGTTTTCCTACTAAACCTTTTTCTACAGCTGAAGTTATTCATGTGATCAAAAAGAGAAGAAACTCATAGAAGAGCCCTAGATTTGATTCACAAAAAAATGCTCCTTATGCTACTTTCCAAAGCCATCGTTTATATAACACATCTATTTAATGTCAATTACAGTCTGGTTTAATTTTACCAGAGGTGCAGAAATCAGGGCGAAATCTTTCGCCAGTCCAATGAAGCATTTTTGAATCTATGTAATTAAAAACTTTGTTCTTCATTTTCACCAGTAGAACACGTTCTGAAAGTTTTTTACATTCTCTGTGAATCACTGTATATATGACCAACAGAACTCACTAATTTTATTTAAATTAATATAAATAATTGAGCTCTACAATTAATTTGATTGAATAAAGTGAAAATTGAAATGGTAGGAAATGAAACTATCTATTTAAAACAGGAACTATCAATTTTAGTTGATTATTACAAATTTATATAGCAATGTCAAAAATGATCTTATTACAAAAGTAATATTGTTAGCACTGTTAATATTAACACCAGATATTAATGGCTGATAACTATTGAGGAGGTATTTCCACTAGCCTTGTCCCACATTATTATTATTATTTTTTTTAATAAGATGTCTTAAGGTGGAAATAATAAATAAGTTTATCTAAATCCAGTCCAAGATTTTTATTTATTTATATTTATTTGTTTTAGAGTAAACCCCATACAAATGTTGACAGTACAATCCTATAATACAAAACCCTGATGTAAATTACAGTACCTAACCCAACCTGTAATTCAAAAGTTAACAATTTACAAAAATATATAATTAAACTTGCATTCTTGAAAATATAATTACAAAACAAATTTCAAACCAATTAATGAAATAAATAAACCGGTTAACAAACTGCTAAATCACTGAAACATTAAGCTTTATTTTCAAAACTGCAATCACAAAATACTAAATGTTATTCAATCTGGCAGCATTACTAACATTAAGTAATTTCTGCAAGGATTTTATCAGAGATGATCTGTTTTAATATGCCATGCAATGTATATTTTCCCAGACTATAAAATATAGGACAAAATAGCAGAAAGTAAAGGATATCATCAGACTGATTTAAGTTGCTAAAATCATATATTAAATCATTAGAAAATGCATATATGTTTCCCTGAAAAACAATTTACGATCCCCACTAAGTCGACCCAATTTTTTCTGGCCATTATTTCCTGCTATAGATGCTGGTTTGCAGTTGTAAATATCCTTCAGCACAAGCACAACTAAAGGAGCTTATATTGTTTAAGAAAGAGCTAAAACTTGAATAAATACCAGCATTTATACTTTGAAATGTTCTGTGTTTTAACTTTTTCAATCATTTCAGGTGTGTACTTTTTTTGTCCTACTGTATCCATACTTAAAAAATCCTCAGTTCTTGAAAAAATTAGTTCGATTTTAGTTTGATAAACCCAGTTGTACTGCAAATTATTATCTACACCACTATTCAATAATATTTGCCTGTCCAAACTTAATTTTGGAAACTTATGTTTACTATATGTTCTCCACCAAACCATATAATTAGGAGTATTCTGAGCCAGGATGAGAATATATTTAAAAAACGTAGTAAAGGCTGTAAATTTTGTGGCTCTACATGGAAGCCCAGATTTCAGATGAGTACAGAATTGAGTTTACTAAACCATTAAATAATTTTAATTTTTGTAGTCCATGAGTATGATTTCAAATATCTTTCGTTTTACCAGATGCCAATTCTTCCCTTCCAACAAATTCATCCATTGCAATGCAGTTTTACCAGAGAAAGACATTGTTATGCCCAAATAACCAAACTAAACTGCCTACATACTTCTATTTTATTGCCATTAAAGTATACAGCCTAACGCTTCTTCTTACTACACCCTTTTTGAACAAAACAATTTTTGTTTTACCATGTTTACAGATTATTACCAGAGGAGTACTGGGCTAAAATATAAAGTTTGTTAGTGATTCCCATCTAGCTATAATCGAGAATCACCAAATCATCTAAATACAATAATGCCAGTAAATCCACGTTGCTGTTTATATTTATCCCTTTACAACCGTTACACTGTAAAACGGAGACCAATATGACTAGTAAATAAAAAAATAGCAGAGGACTGAGAGTTTTAGGGTGTATTAGCTTTAACACCTTCTGCATAGTCCCCACTTTAAGCCTATACCATCCTCCTTGTACAGTACTAATATTGCACCATTGAAGATTTAGAATGTTCAAAATGTTTGTGCTTAAACTGAGACCATTAAATTTTGGCCACAATCGTTCATAATCCACTGGTATAAAATGCTTGTTAAAAATCTATGAATGTAGCATTAATAGTATTTTTATTGAGGCAGGGAGGTATATAAACATTAATGACAATATGAAAATATTATTCACAAAATCCCTGCTGGGTCTAAAATTATTTTATTCTTGCCAGCCAAAGTCAATATACAATCAGAAGTGAGCAATTTTAAAATCTCATTAGTTAAACAATACTTCTATAATTGTTTAAACTGTGCAAGATTAAATACTTAATAGTGTGTTGAGGAAGGTACTTAGCCATACAATAGTAATAGATAATTGTATAACAGTAATAGTCATCGAAACACTCTTAAGCTTAAACATATAATGAAACATATAGAATGAAGTATTTAACTCAGTAACTTGAGATATAAATTGGAAATGGTGGGTAATATCATGAGCAGTTGTGTCAGAAGTGAAGGAGACCAACCATACATGTTTGTTGGTGGTTGGTGACTCTCCTTCCTCCAGATCTCTTAATATTGCCCTATCTGAGAAAAATAGCTAGTACATTTTGAAAAGAATATTCTATGAACCTTATAACCTTATTTTTTGATAAAAATAAAAGTAATATTTATAAATAAATAACACTTGATTTCAAAATTTTCATCTAAATGGTAAAAAAATAATACACTTTGAATTCTTACTCAAATTTGACTTTTTGAAATGTGTGGTAAAGGAATAAGAGTACATATATTTCAATACTATTAACAGTTAGTAAATCATCAGTGGTTTTTTGTTTTTAATCTTGATTTCAGTATCAAAAAATCAAAATTTAAAGAACAGTTTGAAAATATACTATTTTAAATTTTAGTACTTTTTTAAGCACATTTCATTAATCTTTTTAGGTTTATTTTCTGAAATAATAGTAATAAATGGCTAGAGTAAAAGTGAATGAAAATTCAATTTTAACATTATTGTAATTTTTTTATTTTAATTTTAAATAGTACATGTATACAAGGTAAGGACAAGATGGTTTTTTCTAACCAGTCAATAAATTGTCAAGTAACAATATATAAAGTATGTTTTGATAAGAGAATATTTTGAGTGACACTATCATGAAAAGGTGGAAATTAAAATGTCTTCAAAAAGCAACAAGAGTATATAAAAACGAGATAATAAGTTTTCATACCAGAAATGAATTAAGTTGAAAAGAAGAATAAGGCGATGAACAGAGAAAGAAGTGGTTGATAGAAAAGAAAATGTGGGAAGAGGAGTCTTAGGTTGAAAAGAAGAAAAATAAAATATTGAAAAGTTTTCTTGTCGATGTTACACAATTCATTGTACATATAATGGCAATTTTGACGGCTTAAATAAATGTTATTTTTTTTTTAGAAGGCAAGTGATATTTTAAAAATATAATCATAGAAGAAAATTAAATATCTTTGATATTTTAATAAAAAATATGTTAAATTTATGATTTTTTTTCATATTTGTTTTCATGTAGTTTTCAGTTCTATTTAATTATACCCTCTTTTTTATTCCATTTCAATTATGAAGTAAAAGTCACACTGTACTGTATTAATATAATTCATTATTTTTATTTTCCCTTATTAATCATAGACAGTTTTTTACACTTTTAACTCTTGGTGTTAGTGTTAATAATTTTCAGATTTATGAATTATCTGGTAAAACTGCTTTAAATTATACATCTTTAGATAAATAAGAAACATCTTAAGCATATAATCAATCTAATTTCTATTGTTTGTATTCATTTAGTACATTTTTTTCCAGTCTAGTATATTTTTAAATATCATATTGTTGAAGAGTATTGAAATCTTGGTATTTTGTGCTGTGGGTAAAATTTGCATGTTTTGGTTAATGATCTTGGTATATCTTCCTCATATACCAAAATCATTAACCAAATTAAGGGTAAATAGGTCAAACTTTTGATTCTGTTATTGAATATATTGCCTGCCTGAATATGTTCCTTGAATTTGTGGGTGAATGTGCATCTAGTTCAGTTTGGGCAGTTTGGTACCATCACTAGAGTTTAATTTACATATGCCTGCATTGTTGTTTGTATTTTAATAGTTTACTGTACAATCTTATGTATTTTATTTAGAAAGTGATACAGTACATACATATACAGTGTACTGTATCCAAAATCCAAAAATGAATGGTCTCAGTTTAAGCACAAAAATTCTGAAACAGCCTTAACAATAAAGCAATTAGGTATATTAAAGCACTTAGATGAAAACTTTCAGTGCTTTGGTCTATCATGGTTTAAAGAATCAACACTAAATGGTGACCAAACAGTAACTGAAATCTGGTAGTATGACACAACAAACCTATTAAAATGCTAAAATGAATATTTCTATAGTAACGTAACGTATATTTCTATAGTAATGTTCTATATAAGCTAATTATTAGTTTAAAATTATTAAATTTTAAGTGACACTCTTGTAAATGAATGTAACTTTTTGTTCAGAAGGCTTTTCAGATCTAATAAAATCAGTACTTTCTTCAGTGGAGTATCTAGTAGCATGGTTATTAATGAGTTCACCTTTAAAATGCAGGATTTTTGTTTAGTCTGTCTGATGTAGTAATAATTAGTAAAATTCATGCAGTTAAATTTGTAAACTCCTGAGTTGTTTTTACCAGGATATATTTTGTTGTTTGAAAGCAAACAACAAACTATGTTGTTGTAGAAAGCTAATACTTTGAAAGATATAGCTTTACTATTATATATAGCTTTGACCCTCAAAGGTTAAAAATAGAGGATATTTTATGACTTACTTTTACTGACTGACTTACTTTTACTAGGATATGAACCTCAGAAACTTCAACTTCAAAAAAATCATGACAATAATTTTACTACTAGACCAACCTGGTAGGACTTTAACATAATAATTTAGTTAATAACTAATATTTTCTTCTTTTTTTCAATTTTAGACTGATGTACAATCTTTTGCATATTTTATTGCAGTATTTCATTGAAAAATGGAATATTCATTCTTTATAATAAATATTTTATATTTCTCTTTTTATAATTAAATGATTTAAATTAAAATAATATTTTTTTAAGTATTTAACTGCTAATGACTTTCTCTAAAAATACTATAAAACAAACGAAAAGCTACAATTTTATACATTATTAATGTGTAAACACTTCTGTTACAAGTATTCCATGGGTACTTTAATGCCATCCAAAATCCCAGTTTGCTTCAAACAACCACAACTATTTTAATTTTCTCATTCCTTGCAACTAGACATTGTACTGATGATGGCATTCTCCTATCTACAATCCATTCTGTTGCCTATAGTTAGGTTCCCCAACCACAATGCAGAGAAGTAAAGTAAAAACAGCAGTAAGAAATAAAGGTACCTCCAGAAATTTTATAATTGATAAAGATGAATGTCCAAATTTGTAAAAGCACAGTTAGGACCATAGTGGGAGAGGTGAAAGGTTTCTGATAGAAATTGGACTAAGACCAGGGGTAGTTTACCTCTCATTATTGTTATTTAACATTGTTGAGGTTGAAATTCACAACTAGGGTAGGAGAAAAATATAAACCAAGAAATAAGATTATTGTTGTTTGCTGGTGCCATTATTTTGAGTTGAGAAAATGAGAATATCATCCAAAATCATCTTAGTGATTCGATGGAAGAAGTAGGGAATTGGGGGATGAAAATGAGCTTGGGGAAAAGTAAAATAGAAACAAAAAATTAAAATGGAAAAGACAGTTGGCAAATATAAGCAATGGAAATTATTAAAAGTTTTAGATATTTAGGGTGCAAAATATCAGAGGAGGAAAAGATTAGATGACAGTATATATAACAGGAGGAGACCTATGTTATATAGTGTTGGAAGGTTAATATAGAATAAGAAAGTTCCAGTGAAGCATAAATAGACAATATTCAACATTTACTAATTTCCTAGTCTAAGATTGGTTTGTCTCAAGTTTGATCTAAGATTGGTGTTTCTACAAGAAAAAACACTAATAATGAAGTTTTCAAGAAGCATAGCAGGAAAAATCAGAAGAGATTGAGTAAGAAATGCTACAATAAGAGATGTCGAACCCTGCAGAAGTGAATTGAAGAGCTAGGAATAAAATTATTTGGGTTTGTATGTAGAATGCCAAATAGGACAGTTGCAGAAGGAATTTTTTTATTTAAATACAGTAGAAAGAAGACCTATAGAAAACCATTGAAAAGGTGATAAGATTGAATAAAAAAATCTGAAAAAACAAAGGTGAAGAGTGATGAAATGGCAGAATTAAATGGAGGTCCATGATTTGCACCCTCATCAAATAAGGTATTATTACTAATAATACCTTATTATCACCCTAATAAAAAGGTATTATTACTTAAATTAAAAATATGAAATAATGAAATGAAAAATACTTTTTAATACCTTAACTGATTACTTTTCTTTTGAAATAATTTTGTTAAGTATGACTTGTTGGTATAAGTGTATAATTATAGTTAGTATACAAAAAACCACTTACCAACAATTTAATTTGAAGGATTCAGGCACTTTCAGAATTAAATTCCATCCTTAGAAACTCTCATATTTATTCTATTTATAATAATTAAAATTTCCTATGTAAAACTATAAAAAAATCATAATATTTGCTTAAAACATAACAGTTGGTCTTCATATGTTTTAAAATTATGTCAACATAAATTTCCTGTCAATTTGGTGGTCTCAACTGTTGTCTACTGTCAGCATTTGTCAACTGTTGTTTCTTTTAAAAGATTATTTTTCATACATCTTGAAAAAAATATTTTTAGAAATTGAAGGAATTTTGAAATTAATTTAGAATGGAAGGAATTTTTTTGGTTAGAAAGTTGTAATAACTATAATTATACTTCAGTAATTAATTTATGTAGTATATAATGTAAAATAACTTAACATTATTTGAAGCTGCTATTTAATTTTATTATTTTTATTCTAAGTTAAGAGAAATAACAGAAAGATGAAATGGCATAAGCTGATATTCATAAGTTCTGAAGAGCTTTCAGTTTTGCAAAATCGACAAATACTTAAAAATATTTGCATTCAGTTGGATAGTAGTGAGTAATATCGGATGCAATGTGATCAATAGTGAAAGTTCTTAAATAAAAAATAATTCAGGTTTTTTTGTACATTAATTTTCTTTACATTTCATTAAAGTTTTGTTTTCATTTTTTCTCTGTTTCTTGTATTAATAACTTTTGTTTTTATAATAATTTGAAGTATATCTGTATTTATTAAATTTTTTCTTAAGGTAATTCATTTTTAATGCATGCAAACATCTTAAGTTGAGTAACTATTTTAATACATAGTGATTCTGTTACACAACCCATTAGGACTTGGCAGTCTCCCTAAATAACGTTTACTTCATAAAAGCATTGCAATCTACTAAAAAAACTTTTTATTGTTGTTTCTTTCACTTTTTTATTTATTATATATGTTTGTTAATGTTGATGGTTAGTAGTGTAACATCAAAATAAGTGAATTCTGGTAATAAAAATGAAAACTATTGAAATTTATTGTAAATTAATGTATGGAGGAACCATAATCTCCTGCTATTTTTTAATCGGTATCATTTTATTACATATCACAGTCATAGTTAAAAAAATTCTTCACATAAATTATTTTTTTATTTTAGCAGATTATTGTACTTTATTCAGATTAGTCAGTCTGGCTGAAATTGTAACCAACTCGCTCAACCACAAAACTTTGAAATTTATTTTGCAACTGTTTTCCTACAAAAAATTTTGTTAATCAGAATTTTACATTTTCCAAAATATGTGTATTAGTGAGGTAAAAGAATATTTTTATTTTTTAGAATGGTGTGAAATGAAAGGTCATAGTATGAATATTGCTACTTCACGCCAAATTGTACTGTTGTTTGTAGTTTTTATATATTGCCAGATCCAGTGTGTCTATAAAGAAAACAAACTGTGACTGTTTTTTATCTTAATATTTCTAAAAATTTGAAAAAAATAAGTGTTTTCTTCCTTTTATCTATCACAATAGTTCATCAGGAATGTCTGATTAGGAATTATAAACAGTAGATTTTTCTGTGTAATAGTATTAGATCCTCATAAATTATTTATTTATTAACATTTAAAATATATACATTGTTGCATAAAATGAACTTAAAATATAAAATAAATATTCCATGTATGTAGCTGTTTGCTAACAGTTTACTATAAAAGTTGTTTATGTGATTATTTATCATTTTATAGTTCTTTTATGTGTTTGTTCATTCTAAATTTATGTGTGATGCTCTTGTTGTGAACAACTAATAAACGCCAACTATATACCATTGAAAATCTGCTGACCATTGCTTAATTTCAGCTATAAGAACTATGTTCTATCCTTATTTCACTCCTTTTAATTTCTAGGATGCTACTTTTGTTGTTCCAGTAATAAATGTAATAATTATTTGCATTGTTTTAATTTGAAAATAATAACATTCGCTTCCTGTTAACAAAATTAAAAATATTTTTGTCAGTAACACATTCACTTTTATGCAACTACAACAAATAATAAAACTTGTATCCTTCTGTGCATACATCACATTTTGAAAAAAAACAAAAATTTTTTAAACAGTCAGTAACTTATTAAAGTTACCCATCTAAGACTACACAAATTCTATTAGATATTAAAAACGTTTTTTGATATTTAATAAAAACAGAACAACTTAATTGCATAAAATTTACATTATGAAACAAAGTAAATATTACTAAAATTCTATAATATTGCCTTAATCAAAAATAGCTATTGCTCTATGTAATAATGCTCCAATTTAAGGTAATATAAGTAATAGAGAACTGATAAAGGCAAAATGAAGTAGTAAAATACTTTCCTAGATAAATTTTAGGTTTAAAAATTGAATAAAATATGAAAGATTGAAGTATCTTAGATATAGTTACTGAAAAGCTGATTAAAAATTGTGAGTAATATCAGGCTGGAGGAGAAACTGCATGTTAGTATCTTGACGATGGAAATGTCCCTTCAACCGCCTTTTTTTTTTATCACTTGCTTAAGAGAAAAAAGTAGCTATAATTTTGGTGTAAAAAACTTTATTAAAAAATCTGTTTACTTAATTATTCCATCTGAGTGAGGAATTTTTTTTACAAAATTTTATAAAAATCAGAAAACATGTTTAAACATAACTGCATAGTAAACAGAAAAAAGATCAAGTTAAAACAAGATCTTGTTTGATCAGTATGGAATAAAATATGACATCCCAGTTTTAATAAAAATATAATTAAAGTACAGAAAGACTATTATTAATTTTTTCAAAGAATCAGATCATTATAATAAGAGTTTCTTATATTATAATTGATTCTTAAAAAGATGAAAGGGAACTGTACTAGAGAAGAAGTGAGACGGTAATAAAAAAAACCATTACTTTTTTAGTTTGTACATAAAGTTACAGTTACAGAAGTAAAGAATAATTTGAAGAAAAAGAACAAAAATGTTAAAATTTGCAAATAATTTTAATGTATATTAGTGAAAAACTTACAATTTTAGTACTTAAGATATTTAAAAAACAGATGCATTTCACTTAAATGAACTTTCTAAGTGGTCTTCTGTATTAATGGATTGGTAGTTTAAGATGGTGTAATGAAAGGAGAATATCATAAGTGGAATGGTGTATTAGACAGGGATGAGATAGGATCTTTGAGTAGCTAATCATTCTAAAATTTCTTCACTTCAAATCAACCTACCTGTAATTTTCAATGCTGTAATACTTCAGATTTTAAAAGCCTTCTTGTTTCTCAGAATTTCTTATTTCCATGCTTCACTACCAATTTTTATTTAAAATTTTAGAAGATTTCTTTTTTGCTTAAAAAGCTCTCTTGGTTCATGCAGAACCACACTTTGGATTACTTTCTTATTTAATAATTTTATTGTAAAAATAAAAATATGTCTGAAATTTCAGTTATATTATTTCCTCTTTTATTAATATTAAAATGTATACAAAACACAGTCTAATTGACATTCTTACCCACAACACATCTGTCCACCCCATGCGATATAAACAGACTGCTTTCTTCAAACATTTCATCATCTAATACACACACTTTTATCAAGCAACATTTTCACTGAAGAACTCATGTCGATAAAACATCTAGCCCACCTTAATTGCTATCTACCCATACTTGCATCAGGTTACCTAAATGAAACAGTTTATCAATGTTTACATTCATTTAATTTATTATATTCAAATAACAATGACTGAAACAGGAATAATACCCCAAAAAAAAATTTTATTTACAGGAGATGCACAACATGACTCCATTTGCCTCCAGTCATGCCCGAACACGTTTCAACATTTAAAAAAATACCAGCTGAAACACTAAAGGGGTGATTATGTTTAATAATTCCGTTATGTTATTTTTCAGTTCGTCCATGATATGAGGATTGTTCATGTAAACAGTTCCTTTCATTGCACCCATAAATAAAAAAAATCAGGTGTAAGTTCTGGGGATCTTGGTGGCTAGATATACTTTGAGTTTGTGTACCCAAAAACTTAAAGAAAATTTAGCAATACATTGGCAATGTGTGCCATTGCTACATCTTTTGCAAGTATGCTCTAGCAATTTCTTTCTCAAACAGCTGAGTAATGAACAGATTTCATTGTAATAATGTTCTGAGCTTACTGTGTCATAGAAAAACTATATGATTATCCACTTACTTGATATAGTACACCAAGTTCCAATTTTTTTGCTATGTAATGGTTCTCATGAGAATTACTTATGACAAGCAAGATCTCATGAAGATTATTTACAGACGACATCCAATTATTCTTACTGTTGACATGGCCCAATAAATTGTCTTGTTTCATCTAAAAAAAATATTGCAACTAGAAGAATGCCTTTTCCTTTTTCACTTATAAAATAGAAAAACCACTACCATTATCCAACACATTACTAAAAGTCAGTATTGTATAATTTTGACCAACTTAGTTATTATATACAGTTTTAAATGTTTAATCAGTGTTCTATGCGTATTACTCCTTGAGATTTCTATATGGTGTGCCAATTTTCTGCTAGATCTTTTTGGACTGAGTTATATAATCAGCAATATAACCAATCTTTCCTCTTCAAGTTAGTTGGTCTTCCGAACTCGAAAGCCTTGGATGTCTAGAAACTTTGATGAGATAATTTCCTTCAAAATATATTAATATATATAATATTTCCTTTTTTTTTGTGCTCATCACTAAAACAAAACACATTCTCATCTAAAAAATGTGAGCTTGAAGTGTTAAAACCATTATCACACCCTGGAGATAAAAAAGTAATTTAAAGCTTCAATCGTTAATAGCAAAAAAAATTATTGTTCATTATGAAACTTGAAAATTAGCTGCAAACATAAAAAGTAAAATTTCAACACAGTTAGAGAATATGAAATTTACAAAAGCATTAAAATTTGAAAAAACTTACATATGAAATAGACAAACACAACATATGTAAAATATATTATTTGATTACTTACTGTAGAGATTTCCTAACTGTTTTAAAATAGGCACTGTTAACAATAGTGCTATCTAAATTTCCTTTGAAGAAGCACCTTTGAAAAAGGTGTTGAAAATTTTCTGTGAAAGACCTTTAGAAAAACAACATCAATTAATTTAAAACCATTTATAAATTTTTATAATTCCAAGTGTTACAAAATTTGTACTGCTGTTTTTGAATGATTTAAAATGATAGAGATTAAGGGGCAAAATTTTTTAAAAGTAAGATCAAAGTTTGTGGGTTCCACCACAATTTTCAAAGAAGAGGAAATTGTAAATGATGTAAATTGGCACCAGCTACTCTTTATGTTAGAATATTTTATAAAGTATTAAATGTAGTGCATTAGATAAATTAAATTGTATCGATTACATTATATTGTATCTAATTTAAGTTTTGGTTGATTTTTATAAAGGATGACTTCATTTACAATCTTAAAAATATTAAATATAATGTTGATAAAATATTAAAGATTCTTCGTTTTATATGCACAACTGGAATGACCCTTCATTCCATTTACAAAATTATAAAAAAATATTAAAAATATTATAAAAAATATTAATATAAGTTAAAAAAGAATAATTAAATTAAAAAAATAATAATTTATTGGGTATGGGATTTGTGTTATGTGTGAAGACTAAGCATAATGTAGAAACAATAAAGAAAAAAAAATTTACTCTTATATATTGTACTTAGTAGTTTTAAAAATAGTTGATATTGTTAAATTTTAAATTACTTTCCTTTTAGTAAAAAATTAAGATTATTTATTTTAAAGAAACAACCATTTAATACAGTTTTGATTAAAATAAAAATATGTGTTTATTAATAAAGGTAAAATAAATAAATAATTAAAAACCTGAAGAATCAATCCTTTTACTCTAGAAAAAGATTTGCACTTATAGAATAAATATTTTGAAATTTATGTAAAAATTAATAATCTATCCCATCATTTAAAATTTAGACCAAACAAAAAATTCCAGGTAACTGCCCTGGTTCATCTTCACTCCTTGACATGGTTTCACATGGTTCAGTTCAGTTCATGGTATCAGTTACTACCAATAATAGTTAATTTTGATATGTATGACATAGTGTGTTTTAAAATCTGAATAGTTTTAAAAAATTTGTTACAGTACACTTTTTTTTTATGTAAAAGACAGAAAACTATCTGTGTCTGAGCTAACTTTTACAGTATGTTCAAAGACTGCACTGTCTGAAGAAGCTTAGCATAGAGCAAAAGCTAACAAATATGTAGGTAAAATTTCCAAAACGTTTAGCGAAGTCAATTTTTTTAAAAAGGTTTAAAATATTTAATATACTACAACCATAGCAGAGAACCATTGTTTTTTGGAGCACCTTTTATTATTCATTGAGCCATACTAATAGCTGAAATGCTTACTGGGTAAAGACCAAGCCAATTGTTTCTGTTCCTCATAAATCAAATTATCTTTGTATCCTTTTATTATTTTGTCAATTGTTTTTTAATTTTCTTTGTACTATCTAATATTTAAAAAATATTATCTATTTAGCTAATGTCTTATTTTTATTAAGAAGAAAGGGATTACGTAATTATAACAATCTCTAGCCATTAGAATTAATTATGTTACATTTCTGTTTCTTCATTAACTGAATTTCATACAAGTAACTGGGCATCTCCTTTGTATTTCAGTCTTACATTAACAAGAATTATTTTTTTTTTTAATTTACATTTTATTAATGTGATTATACAAAGAAAAGTTTTATTAAAAAGCTTTGTTTAGGAAGAGTTTAGCAATATCATATACCATTTTCAGTTCAATTAGAGGCTAAAGATTTAATACTTAATTATATGTCATTTTACTCCACCTTTAAGCTTAAAGTTTATCTCAGAAAATTTTTTTCCTGCTACTCTACAGAATTACCTATTTTTAGTACACTATTAAATGCTTAATATTTCGCCAGTTTTTGATAAACTTACTTTTTATCTTTTCCTCTCAGATACTTTTAATTCAATTTCTTTGTAGAACTGTATGCTGTAAATTCTGCATAAAATGAGTACAGTCTTCTGTTCATGGAACTAATAATAATTGAAATTCACTCTATTTAATGTTTGTAACATCATTAGGATTATTGGTTTAATCAAAACATTATTGCTATTGCATTTTTCTACCATTTCTAGCTAATCTAGTATCATTAATGCAACCCATTAGCAATGCCTTATAATCCCAAGATTATAAGGCACTGCTTCTTGATACCTGAAACATATTTTAAAGAGTAACTGGGTAGTAGTAAAATATGATTTGCAAGATATAACTTGTGTGTTTGTATTTGTATATACAGAGATACCTAAACAGCGCCCTGGATACTCCCATTGTCTATGTATTTGCTTGCTTCTTATTTCTACAATTTCTAATCCCTCACAAAGTGAATTTCTTTAGTCTGAATTTTTAATTATGGTTGTTTTTTAAGAAAAACTCTTCATAAATTATTATGAAGAAATAATTTTTTTTTAATTCATTTTTTAATGAATTAAAAAATTAATTCTTAATCATTCTAAAAAATGGATGAATAGAAAAAAAAAATTTGAATTGTAGACGAGTCAATAATTCCAACAAATAAAAATGTGTGACTTTTTTTTATTGATAGACTAATACACATATTAGTTAGTATTTCTCTTTTCAGAAAGCATTTGGTAATTAGTTCAGTAATAAATTACCGAACCATTTAAAACATCTTCCCATTGATTTATTTCAAGAAAAATTAAAAGATTTTCTTTTACAGAAACATTATTACTCTGTTGAACTTTTAACTGATACTACTAATTAAAATATTATTAATAAATAAAATCTCAGAATTCCCTGTATCTCCTTAGATAGAGACTTCCCTAAATGGAACTGTTTTTAAACAGTACATGTATATTATTTACTGTCAGCTCAATCTATTGATACAATATCATTAAATGTCTGGCCTTCCATTACTGTGTTCAGTTCTTTACGTACTCTTAAATGTCTCCAATTCAAACAGAACCTTTACCGGTACAGATAACATACACACTCATGCGTGCACATACACACACACGAGGAGATGTGAGGGTTTCATCTGAAAAGATGTTCTGGAAGGCAGTCATGACTTGTAGTCATCCTAAAGATTGCCAAAGAGTCCCTTTGAGGGTTGTCAGGAATTATATTCTTGTCATTAATTAGAGCTATATACTGTTTACCTTCCATCTGAGTTGTTTGATAATTCAGGAACTTTTGTTTAAACCTTCGGTTTTTTAAATTTTTAATGTAGTGCAAGACAGTTACAGATTTTAGTCATCATTATTCAGGTTTTCCTTGTTTCACCAAGTCAACTTTTCATTTCCTTCAATTCCAATGTGAAACGGTATCCACTGAAAGATAACTGAAACGTTAACTTCACCTAATCTACCAAGAGACTGATTTATTTCAGATATGCTTGATGTTAGTAGGAGACAAAACTATGAGGTCTCCTGGAGTGCAGATTTAAAATCACATAACAATACCACTCTCTTGGGAGTTTCAGATCTGGCCAGCAGCTGTTTTAAAGCAATGTTAATTGCCTCCAGCTCTCCAAGAGCCTTCATCAAAGAGCCATCAGTTGGTTCATGATAGTGATCTTGTGTAAACTTTTGTGCGATGACCTTCAATAGTATCTCATCAATATCCGATTTCCTCAGCAGCTCATGTAAGTCCAGCCTAACTTCAATGTTAAATGTTCATTATGGATATTTTGGAAGTGTGAGATTTTCTATGCTGCAAGGAGGAACAAACTAAATATTTTGTTAGTAATATTAGTGCAACTGATGTTTCAGTGGATCAGTCATGTGATTGATTCAGTCATTCATATTATTCAATTTACTGTGGCTGCCGTATTGATGGTTCCAGATTTAATTTTTTATAAAGTAAAGTTTTTATTTCAAGAGCAAACACTTTTCAAGTTCTTCGTATCAGTAAAAACTATTCTGAAAAAAATAGTATTATTAATATTGTTTCTGAGCAATTGTAATATTACTTTTGTGGCCTTTATTTAGCTTCTACTGAAGCTTAATTAATTTCCAATCCCTGGGTTAGCTTATCTCTGTCTGGATCGTCTACTTCTCACTATCATTTTTACTGTCTTTTCCCAGATATGATGATGTTATCAATTACATCAGGTACTATTCTTGTCTTCTTAAAATTATCTTTCAGTTTCTTCAACTTTACTTGGTCTCTGTATTTCCTGTCACTTAATTTCATTGTTTACTCTTGCTACTTGATAGATTAGCAACTGGTAGATTATTACCACAGTTTTTTTGCTTCACAAAACTTTTTAAATGGATCTAAATATATTCAGTGTTGTTTAGATCACATATTTATTGTGATCAATAACTATAATCAATAAACAAGCCCCATGTCAGTGGGGCTTGAAAAGTTCAAGAATGTTTGATATGAACATTAGGCGAGTGACTATAATCTGTTTATGCCATTAATAATTTGAGTAATTTTTGAGAAGTGCACAGTACTAGTTACTGGTACTGATTTACAGATTTATATACTTCATTGGTTGGCTTCATACTACAATTAATGTAGGTTGAATTTGAGCTGAAATATAGCTTTGATAGTTACATCCTGTTAATCTGAAAAACATGTTTGCCTGAAATTTTCAAACATGTTTTGTTTCAGATTACCAAAATTGGACTGTATAAGTGCTTGGTGTTGTTTGTGATTTTTAATCAAAATAAATTATTCAGTTATTTTTTTATTGCAGGATCTTGGTGTAACAATTACTGGAGATGTGACCTTGGAAAATAAAGAGGGCAGCATGTAAAGGTAATATTTTTTAGTTTTCTCTTGATCACCTTATAAATATAGTAATTTGTTAAGTTGTTCAATTTAAAGTTATAAATCCATAGCTTATGGAAGAAAACAATGAAGAAATAAATCACTGTGATATTTGTATAAATTTACAAGTTGTTCCAAAAATGCATCAGAATTCTAGGTCAGACTTACTTAGATAACTGAGGAGTGAAGTGTTTTGTATTTCTTCTTCAGTAAGTTAAATGCACTGTTCCAGTGCTAAACCAGTTAAATACAGGATGGTTGGCCCTAAAATCACATTATTATGTGTATCACCAAAGCTACGTAGTTAACATATTACTTCAGAGAACAACTCTTAACCAACAGAGAAGCAATACCAACTAATGCTTCTTCTGCAGTAGATGCTTTTCATACACCACAGCAATAAGAAAGATTGAAATACATAAAGTAAAGACTAATCAATGTATGTTGTAGAAGAATGCATTCTATAAAACAACTCTATTGAGTTTGGGAAGGTAGAAATAGAAATAAGATTGAACATTTTTTTTTGAGATTAAATATTTGAAATATGTATACTGCAGCTTATATGATAAAATGAAACTTTAATTTGTATTTTCTGTAGTAGATCAGGATTTATATTATCATAATTTATATTTCATTAAATGTGTTCAGTATGGTACAATTAAAAAAAAAAATGTTTTTCTGTTTGTTGGATTTTTCATATAATATCTTTGTTTTGTTATATTTTTTATTTTTATAATATATTTTTATTTGTTTATGGTAAAATCAACAGATGTTTGTTTAACACTAATAAATTAATGAAATAAGAAAATAATAAATTTTATTTTTTCAGTCTGATGTTTATTTTCTTGTGTTGTTATAAATAAATAATTACCACTTATGAAATTGTTTTGTATATATATTTTAATGAAAAAGAGAAGAAATGATGGCTGGAAAAATGCCAAACATTTGATAAAAATTCATCAGCCAGCTGATAAATTTTAAAACTTCATCACCTTTTTGTTCATTAACTCAGCAGTTAGACTGTTAAACCTGTTCTTGTACCCATATTACTAAATTTCTTCTAATATCTCATTTTCTTTATCATTACTTTAATCACTAATATATTAGGAGCATAATAATCAGATGTCTGGACCTGTGTATATTATAGTATTTAATTTATTGATGAAATTCCTTCAATCATTGATGAAATCAATTCATCATTGATCATTTATTCACGATATCTCTTATTTTCTCTTATACAAATATTTGTGTCAAATTTTATAATGTAAACAAATATTAAAACTTTTTTCTTTTCTTACTATGATAGTAGTTGTTACATTTTTCTGAAGCACTTCATTTCTGAAATTAGACCAATTTATTTGTTTAAAATCATAGCATTTTATACAAAAATAAAAGTAAATTAATTGATTTATATCAAAAAGGCTTAAATGAAGGAAAGAAAGTTAATTGATATGTTTTAAAAATGCTTACATAATTACAACAGCTGTGCATCTAGGGATTTAAAACAGTTTTACTATGAGTCTTTCCTAATGCTTAACAACTTCAAATTGGAAATATACATGTTTAGTACCCTGAAACGAAATCGATTTATTTTTTGTGCTTAAGCCCAAAAGTTATGTTTTGTGGTTTAAGTTTTGTAGTAAAACTATTTTTTTTGTTTTTAATAATAATGGAATTTAAATCCAGTTAGTATTAAAAAGTTAATTACAATATTGAAATAAAGGTACTAATTTTTTTTATGATTATTTCAAACTTTTTAAAATTGAATTATCATTTGTTTGTGTGTGGAAGTAGTAAGTAGTACAATGAAGGTGTTAAGATATATAGTTTTGTAAAGAAAATTGTTTAGTACTTACTTTGAAACTGCAAACACCAGAATTGGTGTTTTTAATTATTTTAATGATTGTAGTTTGGTTATTTGTATCAACTAAATCCCTTTATACAGCTTCCTCAGTTGCATAATTCTTATCTTTCATAATGTGCTTTAATATTAATTTATTTTTATTTCCATTATTTTATTTTTCCTTGTTTTTTTGTTATTTTTTTGAGGATGAAGATTCTTATACCCACTTCGTTTGATAAAATGTGCGGGGTATCTTTATAATATGAACATTTTATTTATTAATTTATTTCTTATAATAAACAGTACACCGGTAAAATTAATTCCAAATAACAAATTTTATACAAAAATTGAAAAACTCTCAGACACGATAAGGAAAAGATGAATTGTATTTTATACCCAATTATTTAGAATGAATAACAGTAGATTGAGAAAATAAATTCTTGATTTCCAAAGTGAAAAAACTAAAGACAAATGGTTCACACATGTCCAAGATCTATAACTGAAAAAAAATATAAGAAAAATATAATTTTTAAAGAGAATATTAAAAGATGAAAATGAAAGGTTCCAAAAAGTGCCAAAACACGAGAACAACAGAGCTGAACTTTCTGAAGAATGAAGGAAAGCGATATCAGTAAGAATGAAGAGGTACTGGGCAGATAGAAAAACAGAAACCGCAAATAAATAGGTGATCTAATCTGTTCCAAGGGGAACATGTTTTTTTATTAGTTGATCCCCATTTTTGCTACTTTTATTGAGTTAGAAACATTTTTTTTTTAAAAAGCAGTGATTCTTTACAATTGAACATCAAAATTTTAGAACGTGAATTAACTCTCCAAAAAGTACTACTGAACAAAATTGTCGTTCAGTATTAAAATTCTGTTAAAATAATTTAAAGAAATTTTAAATATAACTTAGAGCAGTGTTTTATATATTCTCAAACTAAATGAAGAAGTGTCAATTTTTGTGATTCTTGCTCATTTAAATACTGAGAGAAATAAAGGACTGGCTGATTTATTTACAGAAAAAGCCATGCAGTATTTCAAAAATATTATTGTTTACTTTTTTTTTTGAGTCTTATCAGAAACATTCAAAAATACTATCAGCATAGACAAAATTATCTTCAATCTCCTTAACATGCATTTTATATGAAGAAAAAGGTACAAAGAAGAAAAGAATAAAGAAATTTGAAAGAACTTATGTCATTTATTTATACTGAGAGGAAAACAAGTGACAGAAAATCAGATCTCTGACGCATACTGTTTTTTTACACATCTTCAGTTATTTTTTTTAAATTAATGTTACAACTATTGTTTTTATAAAAATGTTGTGGCATTGACTGCTTTGGCCATTAGCACTAACAAAATGTCAGGAGGATATAGTAAAACTACATTGAGTGATTTTTAATTTTGTGATAAATCAGTACTGGTTTATTAACTTTAGATAGGCAATTAGTGTTCTAATTTTACCTGAAACCAAACAGTTTCTACTCCGTAATATGTTTTCTGGGTTTTTTTTATAGATTGTAATTTTGCTTAGACCTTCCCTTACACCAGTTATTTAATTTAATGAATCTATCATCTGCTATCCAATCCCAAAGTATATATACTACACTCTTAATCTTTGTTACAAGCAAAGAATGATAATTGTATTATTATACTTTCAAATTGGATATCATATGAGAGATGCTTTGATTGACAAAGCAGTCGTGATGCTCGCTTTCGCATTAATAACCAACCATTCAGGGTTATTGTCTTCACATATGACACAACTTCATATACATCCTGAACTAATCATTTAAAAGGACCACAAAGTTCTGTGGTGACAGAATTGAAATGTTAACAGATCAAACAATAGATTATTCACTGGATGGATTGTGATGTCTAACTTAAAATATGAATAAAATTATTACGTAATACTTCTCAGATAAATATAGCATTATTACCATTAATGTTAATGATATATTTCTCTTGCCCATCACAGGAAATTTCTGGGTGTTATGTAAGATTACAAATTCTTATGGGAAAATCAAATTTTCATTTGCAGCAAAATAAAGCTGTACTCTTTTGATTTGAATCCCCTTGTTAAAATGCTAAGATTCTTCTCATTATTAGTGATATTTATTCATACATTATTTATTATTCTCAAAAAACCAGAATGTTTTCATGCAATAGAAATGAATTGTCAGTCGCTGTTTGACAACCATAAATGTGAATCACTTAGACCAATGTTAAGTAAAATAACATTGTAACATATTAATTTGTTTATGAATTTATATGTGTCCATAAGTATGAAAGCGTCACATTGCTTTTGGCCATAATCTCACAGTTGACCAAACCAATTTTCTTCAAATATTTCTATATATGGCAAATTAGACATATTAACTTTTTTAAAAATAAACCCGCCTCTTAAAATTTAAATATGTTTTTTAATTATTTTCCTCTGTCTCCCTTCGATTGAAATATTTTTTTATTTTTTGTATTAAAGTTTTTATTTATAATATTAAAGTGACTATTTCAGGATGCCTTAAGATGTGGCCTATAAGTCTGTCTCTTCTTTTAGCTATATCTTTTCCAAATCCTTCTTTCTTCATCAGTTTGTCACTTTATCCACCCATCTGATTTTTAACATTCTCCTATAGCACCACATTTCAAAAGCTTCTAATCTTTTCTTCTCAGGTACTCCAGCTGTCCAAGTTTCACTTCCATATAAAGCTATGCTCCAAACATATTTTCAAAATTTATTTCCTGATGTTCAATTAATTTTTGATGTAAACTAATTATATTTCTGACTGAAAACTCGTTTTGTCTGTGGTATTTGGCATTTTATATCGCTCCAGCTTCATCCATCTTTAGTAATTCTATTTCCCAAATAACAAAATTCTTTTACCTCCATATTCTTTTTTTGCCCTTTTTTGTATTCAGTGGTCCATTTCTTACTACAGTTCATTACTTTCATTTTGTTCTTGTTTATTTTCATTTGGTAGTTCTTTGGTAGAACTTCATCCATGCTGTTCATTGTTTCTTCTAAATCTTTTTTTACTCTCAGCTATCTCATCAGCAAATTGTAGCTTCTTAATCTTTTCACCTTGCACTGTTACTCGAAGCTGTTCTTTAACATCATTAACTGCTAGTTCTGATGTCAGTCAGATGTATGTATATATGTATTATTATATAGTCATATATGTAGTCATATATATAGTCATATATGTAGTCATATATATAGTCATATATGTAGTCATATATATAGTCATATATGTAGTCATATATATAGTCATATATGTAGTCATATATATAGTCATATATGTAGTCATATATATAGTCATATATGTAGTCATATATGTATGTGTATTGTTAAACTTAACCTATGAATATTTAAACAATACTATTTTTTAAGCGAGTTTTATTTTCCCGTCTAGATAGCGCTATAGCTGTAGAAGGGAAAGTATTGTAATCGTTCCAATTTGGGCATATGCGGTTTTCACCGGATATTGACGTTCCAATACCTAAGGAACCCCAAAAAACCGGATGGAAATTTTCCGGATGTCCGTATGTACAGAGTGACCGGGAAGTCACCGTAACCTTAAAGTTAACGAAAAATATGAATTAGGATATGTGTTTAGAACGTACGGTATTTTCCTTGGGGTCGATTGGCAACAGTTTTTTACGTCACGCAATCTGATTAAAAAATAGTTGTGCTAAAGTGACTGACACAAGTAGCTACAGCGTCGAGGAGTGGTTAGTGACAAGTGTATGGGTT
Organism: Lycorma delicatula; assembly: GCF_047948215.1. Lineage (NCBI taxonomy): Eukaryota > Metazoa > Arthropoda > Insecta > Hemiptera > Fulgoridae > Lycorma > Lycorma delicatula. Next base: position 128,787,197 of record NC_134458.1, on the reverse strand, counting down.
CATGAACAACAACATACGAATCAAACAATTAAGCTAATTAATGATATATTTTGGCAACGCTTTAATAAGCCGCCACCTCGAAAAGAAGAAACAATGAACGGTATGGATGAAGTTCTACGCAAGAACTACCGCTTGAAAATAAACAAGAACAAAACGAAAGTAATGTAGTAGAAATAATGTAGATGGACCACTGAATATAAAAAAACAAGAGAAAAGATTACGGAGGTAGAAGAATTTTGTTATGTGGGAAGGAAAATTATCAAAGATGGACGAAGCAGGAGCAATATAAAATGCCGAATAGCACACGCGAAACGAGCTTTCAGTCAGAAGTATAATTTGTTTACATCAAAAATTAATTTAAACTAAACACCAGGAAAGCATTTTTGAAAGTATATGTTTGGATCGTCGCTTTATATGGAAGTGAAACTTGGACGATCGGAGTATCCGAGAAGAAAAGGTTAGAAGCTTTTGAAAAGTGGTACTGTCGAAGAATGTTAAAAATCAAATAGGTGAATAAAGTGACAAATGAAGAGGTGTTGCGGCAATTATATGAAGAAAGAAGAATTCGGAAAAATATATTTAAAAGAAGAGACGGACTTATAGGCCACATATTAAGGCATCCTGGAATAGTCGGCGCTTTAATATTGGAGGGAAAGGTAGATGGGAAAAATTGTGGAGGCAGGCAACGTTTGGAATATGTAGAACAGATTGTTAGGGATGTAGAATGTAGGGATATACCGAAATGAAACGACTGGCACTAGATAAGGAATCTTGGAGAGCTGCATCAAACCAGTCAAATGACTGAAGACAAAAATAAAAAAGTAAAATTATAAATATTTTTAATTAAGTTTTGTGTGTATGTATGTGTAGCCGTACATCAGAAACAACCTACAGTTGCACGACTTTCCCGGAAAGCGGCTTTAGCCGCGTGACGGGGAAGTCCTACAACTGTGTTGTCAGCTTTTTTCAGATAACACTAATACATAAAAAAACAAAAACATAATAACTGAATTTTTGGCATTCTATTTAACGTGAAATTTATTTATTATGTACTCAAAAATTAGTTTTCATTAACACTATATGAATTATATTTTATTTTATAATTATTTTAGTTATTTAATACCTTTAAAATACTTTATTCATCATTATTTCATGTATTTATATTTTTGACTGTTAATCTGGATTTCAGTTAATTCTATGTTTTATTCCTGAACTATTTGAATATTTTACAATGCTGTTTTGACCAAGATTTTAATTGCAGTTTCCCTTCCTTGATTAATCTAGATAAATATTGGAGCAGCTCGTTATTTTTACGCGTGGAGTAGTACATCTACCCATTCCTGATATAATCTTTTTCAGTGTAATATTTTTTACTTGTCAGAATAAAATTTTTATTTATTTAGCCAAGGCCAGTGAAAAAATGTTAATACAGACAAAACGTCAACGATTATGTATGTGAATATGGTGCTGCAATTGTCACGAATGAATTATTACAGTAGGAGTTGTTAATAACAGAGGGAAATGTTAAGAAGGTAGTTGACGATATACCTACTACCGATTCTAATGAGATTGCTAAAGTACAGTATGTATTAAACAGATTTATTTGATTTCAAAAGACCTTTTTTTTAATAAATGAACATATAAACTTGCAGTGAATTATAAATTATATATTTAATATGAAATGTATGTGCAATCTCCACAAATGCTCAATATGATCCCCTCCAGATGCACGGCATATTAGCGTGATAGTTAAATGCGTCCCATACTTGAGAAATCATATCTGGTGTTACTGCACCCACTCCTGTTGTTATGCGACTTCACAGTTCGTCCGTAGTTACTAAAAGGGGGACACATATATGGAGTCTTTCACAAAACCCTAAAGAAAAAATTTCAAACAGTGAGATCGGACGACCTTGGTGGCTAGTGGTGAAATCCCAAATCGGCAGGCCCCTTACGACCGATCTATCGTTGTGAAAACTGGTTGTTAAGAAATGCTCGAATTTGCAGATGTCAGTTCAGTGGTGCTCTATCCTGATAGAAAATGAATTCGTTAAAATCTGTGGGAAAAGCCAGTTCTGCAACATTTCCAGATATATTATTCCTGTAATACTGTTTTCTATTAAAAAAAAGTACAAATCGTAAACCATTTCTGGGGTAATGGGCAAAAACATTGACTTTTAGAGAATCTTTCTTTCTCGACGGTTGCACGGAGCGGTTGTGATTCCCATAGTCGCTGAATTGTTGACACGGGCGACCTATGGATTTCCCTTTAGACAATCATCCTGTTTCTTGAAACTTTTGGTGACGACGTCAAATGCTCTGAGCAGTAAGAAATGCAATTATGGGGTATTATCGTCGAAAATCACGCTGCACAGTTGTCACACAACTGCAGCAATTGTTGAAACAGAGAATGCAACTACTTTCTGTCGTGGAATTGCCATCTTAACTCACACTGAGCATAACACAAGGGAGACATCTGCTGGCAACAAAGTGAAACTCAAGAATTTCTTCTCTTATATTCATACGTTAACGGTGAACGGTTGCGGAAAAAAACTGTTTTGAAATTGGATGAATCTTTTTGATACACTATCTGTTATGGGATATTTTTTATCACCAAACTGGCAGTTGATGTACAGGAAGAGCAACTTAAAACTGAACTTCCACAGACAGATAAGGGTTGCGATATGTAACATTTTATGAATGAAATGAAAAAATGTAAACGTAAATTAAATTCTGTATTTACATTTGTAAAAATGTATATATTTACCATATTTTTTTAGAGCGAGCACTCTATCCAGCGATCCACTTTAGTGTTCGACTGATCTCATCGAAAGTCACCTGACGTAAAACCTTGTCAATATTGCCGATTTTTTTTCGAATGTTCGCCTTCAGTTCATCGATAGTTAGGGATTCCATTTAACAACTCTACCATTCAAATAGCCATGAAGGAAAAAATGTTAGGCTAGATAAATCTGGGAAACGCGGAAGTCAAATCTGAAATACTAGAAATTCTAGAGTTTCTGAAATGTGATAAATCTGGGAAGCTGATTTGAACTCACATGAACGCGTGCCGGTAAATTATTTGTTGTGTGACACGTTGCTCTGTCTTGTTCAAAGGCTCCTTAATCTTTTTTCATGATCTATCAGCCAAGCGTAGTATTCTTCAAAAACTGTACCGTATACTTCTATATTGACAGTCCGATCAAAAGATATCGGCCCGTTTTACGATTACTAGCAACAGCACACAATACACTCCGCTTTTATCATCGGGAAGTTGACGCTGAAACATCCGGTGAGGATTTTCAGGTATGTGATAGCTGGTATTGTGTGAATTAATTCGTCCAGATAAGTGAAACCGTCCCTCGTCTGAAATGAAATACAACATCGGGTCTATTTGTCCATCGGCAATGTTTTTGAAAAACTGTTCCCAATAATTAAGACTTTCGGTTTGTCTGTTCTTTTAAATTATTGCAGTCATTACACAATACGATATCAAAATTAAATCATGAAGAATAATACGGCAAGATTTTACACCATTTTGTTGTGAAAACTTACGTATAGATGTTTTCTTACGGGCAGAAATTCTTTGAATATCGGCTTCTAGAGTCTTAACAGAAAGTTGCCTATTTCGTTTTGCGTTTGCAACTGACCCCGTTGTATGCCGTTTTTTTAATCGAATCGTGTATGATACTTTGCTAGAATAATGGCATTCGGAAATTTTTTCAGAAATATTTGACGCGTTTCTTGAAAGGATCCAAAACACATAAAAGCAACCCTTTCTTCGGTCGAATAAGGCATTTTAGAAAAACAGCTGCAAAGAACAAAACTATACTGCACTGAATCATGTACAGTTTACAACTGACAACAGACGAGAGTAGTAACATACACAAACAATAGTAGCATTAGTAAGTAGAAGCGTTGAAAATTACGCTTCGAATAACTGAAGTTCCAACCGATTTGGTTCGGTTTTAAGTTTAAAGATTACAATTTTTATACAAATTTTTATTTCGGCGTTAAAAGAGTTCACAATTATAATTCTTCTATGATAACGACAGCCGTCGACTTTTATCGTAAGTGTGACTCTGACCTAAGATCTTTAAAATGTAAAAATAACGCGTAAGTTTTCTAGAAGCGTTAAATTATTCTTAATTGAAAATTTATGCCGGCTTCCGTGGCGCGAGTGATAGCGTATTGGCCTCTCGTTCGGAGGTCCCGGGTTCGAATCCCGGTCAGGCATGGCATTTTCACACACGGTACAAATCATTCGTCTCATTCTCTGAAGCAATACCTAACGATGACTGTGACTGCCTTTTTTTTCTTTATCCAATTTCTAATTAAATTTATTTTTATTCTTGGTTATTTGATTTACCTGAAAAGGATACGTGTAATAAACGTATAATAATATATTACTGTTCACCAAAATATTCGATTAAAATATATATATATATTTTATTTTTTAATTATAATTGTTAAACGGGTAACGCCCAATTTAAAATCGTTGGACGTTTAAAACTGGTTTTATTATGAGTCCCTTTATTCGAATTTTATCTTTTTAATTTTTTTTGTCTGCATTATTTTCTTTAATTTAGTATTTTTATGTACGTTTTTAGACTGTAACAAACCAGTAAAACTTCATATTTAAATATTAATTTTAAAAACATTCTCCTAAAAATTTTATAATTTGTATTTTATGTTTTATCTAGTTAAAAAATAATTTTTAAAAGAAGCTGTTGTTTTAATGCTTTCAGTTTCTTTTTCGGCCATCTTCGTTCAGTAACTGGTGCTGCTGTTCAAACCCGATGTCTTCCGATATTATTGGTAGCAGTTTTCTGAATTTAAATAACGATGTGCTTCTATGTAATAACCGTTTTACGCGTCACTATTATTATACGATTTTAAATGAAAACATGTCCTTCCATTGCCCCACCACATTGCATCCTGAGCGGATGTGCATTTAATGTGTAATATTCCAGTAATGGTCCGACATTCAGTTTTTTTTTCAGATTGTGCTGTTTGCTATCTAACATATGTTTTCAAAAACGAGACTTCCTTATACACTTTTATTCTTTTCTCTTCCGTGATTCTAATGGTTATTCAGTCTGGCTGTTATATTGGCCAGGAAATAATTTGAAGTATTCTTTGAAAAATGTGGAGGTAATTTTATTATTGATACAAAACACAGTTGTTGTGAATTGGTTACTTGTTGGTTTGGATTGTTATTGTAATTTCCTGGATTTGAATAAGCTAATTGTAAAATTGTGCGGAGTAATTGTTAACATGATAAGATACAATCTGATGGTATGATAAGATTTTTGTTTAATTTTACTAATATATTTCCCGAATTATTTTTTTTTTTAATGGATTTCAGTTATTTTTTTTATTTTTTATTTTTTTGTAGAAAACGTACTAAGAAAGGAGTATTATAATCAATAAAAAGTTATTGTCATGTTATAGTGGATTGAATAAAGTAGACAATGAAACTGTAATCCGAAGTTCCGAGTTCAGGTCCCATGCTGTACATAGAATTTTTTTCATGTGCTAAAAATTGTATTATCGTCCATTAGTAATTATTGAGTGTCAGTCTGTATTGCTGTTTAAATAGATAGATTATGAGACAGATTATACATGAAAGTTTCGAATTATATAAAAATAACGTTCCAGTTTATTGGTAATCTACTATTGCGTTTTGATATTTTATATAACATTTCTGGATGTATACGAAACCACTTATTGAAAATTTATTCTATAATTGTATTTTTTTAATATTAGAGATTCTGATATGTTAAGATGTTTAATGCTCGGAATAACTGAGAGGTAATTTTCCAATGTTATTAGAATTATTAATAAATTCAGCCCTTCCTCCAGTCTGGAAATAAAATATTTTCATCCCAACATGAAAAAACTGGTTTAATAATTCCGTGAAATCGAATGTATTCATTAGACCTTGAAGAAAAAAATAATAATTTTTTTTGCCTTTTTAATATCCTTTTTTTTCTTATCTTAGATGTTTTTATATAAATTTTAATTTTATTTCAGGTATTACAAAGTCAGATTTGTTTTATAGATGAAAACTGAAGGAATTAAGTTTTTTCCTAAAATTATGAGTTTATTTCATGTTAATTGTCGTTTTTAATTTTATTACCTGTTTGATGTACAAACTTCTTTAAAGATTTATATTAGTGTTTTGTTTGGGGCAAAAATTTCTTAAAAATTAACTGATGATTATGTCAAAAAATTTCTTTTAATCTAAATTTGTTAAGTACCGTAATTGGAATGGTTGCAATCAAGCGAACCAAAGCAGCTTGAGAGTTTGCGAGGATCAATTGTGGTTTTGTCTAGAAGTTAATTAGAAAACAGAAATGGAATGGAATATAGTTGCTACCTTCCTTAAATCCTTAGCCCTGCGGAAGATGGCTGAGAGGATCTGATACTGTTGTAGATGTATAGATAGAATAGCAACCGGGTGGCTAGGGGTCCGCTTGGGCGTTTACTTCGTCGAGATACGCGTTTTGGCATTGAAACCTGGTTAGCTGAGATATTCGCTGTTAGGATGAGAGTGGATATATGGAGAACTCTGTAATGGAGCTGCGATGTTTCAGGATGTAGGCATTGACCTCGCTTCTGAAAGCAGACTAGAGCGGAGAGAGATTAAATTTGAGGTTTTTTAGAGGTTGATTTAATTTGTTAATGTGTTTCTTGATTTTTAGGTAAATCAAAAGAACTGAGTAAATTAAATTGTAAGACAAAATTGTCGTTATTGGGATCAACACTCATTTTGTTGGCTTGAAGATGGTATTTTTGGTGTTTAAAGACTCAATCAAGTAGTGATCTGAGTGCATAGTCTAATTGAAGTTAGATATAGGAAGAGTTTTTGTGTGAAACCTTCGATTTTAGAGGAAGGCACGGGGATCGCCCTTCCAAGAATCAGTTAATTTAATATGAGGGTTGCAAGTTATGGTAGGTGGTAGTGGTTGGAAGAGGCCATATGAAGGTGATAGTAGGTTTTGTAAGTACATTGATGGAAATATCTGCAGAGACATTTGCATCGGTGGCATCCTGACAGACCCCAAACTTATGACTTGTGTTGTGTTATCAAGTGTAAAGGCGACCTCCGGTGAAGCCCATTAGGGCTAGGAACGGAGGGGGCAGTGTGGCGATCGAGATCGTCACAAGGAATTTCGTAAGCGGGTGTCTTCCCCTACGGAGGTCAGGCTGTGTAATCAACCGATCTGGCATAAAATAATTCTTCAAATTTACATACCGCGTTTATTAGAAAAAATAAAAAATAAGTGCCATTCTTTATTTACTGCGTAAATAAAGAATGGTCTTTAGATATCGTCGTTAATTAGTCGATTGCAGGGCAAAATGTGAGGATCACCGAAATTTAGTTGACATTCACGCAATATTTAACAGTTGAAACTGTTCATCACTAGAATTAACTGTGTATTAAATTCATTAATATCACAAAAAAACAGCTGTGACTGGTGGTTCTTGTACTATAATTATTTCACACATACTATAGTCAACAAAGAATATGAATAATGTAAAGAAACAAAACAACATGTTCCTGTTTTCCCTGAATCCGTAAAATATACGATACTTCTACTTAAAAGAAAAAAAATCCACTTTAGTTTTTGAGTATTACTTCAGCAACAATTTTATTTTTTCAGTAGTTTTATTTCTTCATCGTTTGTACGATTATCCTATTTTACGAACTTTTATTAATATGTGGTCTTCCTACTTCCGATAATTATATAATTGTGTAAAATCTACTAATTTGATCTTTCGTCTTAATTTTTTTAGCGAAAACTAATGAATTGTCGGTTGGGAGATTTGACTTAGCGACTTATATTTCAATTTGATAGTTTCAAACCCCGCGTAATTATGTGAATGGGTGAGGGTCTTCCATTAGGTCTGAGTCCGTTCTCGAGTCGGTATTTCATTTCCCAGGAAAAACCAGTTTTTGTTGCAGTATGTATACAAACTGGTCATTTCAGAATCGTTGATCAGAAATTTGTTATTTCTATCCTTGGTATAAATTCAATGCTCCAATTCTCTAGGTTGTGGGATGCGTGAAGAAGGCCTTCAGATTTCCGAATATTTGTTTTGGACTGCGTTTTCTTCGTGGCTCGATTGTCCTTTCTCAAGAATATACCTGTTTTCTTTAATCATTGTACGTACTTTTGGTTCTGTAAGTGAAGGACTGGCCCTGAGGTGGTAATAAATCCTCAAATACCGTATAATAAAAGTAAATAAAGAACACCATTTGTATGGGTGTATTTTGATTTCAATGAGTCACACCTCTCCCCATCTTTCTGGTGGATCTGATTATATCGTCACACAATTCGTCATGTACTATTTTTCCCAATCAGATTCCGATTTTACTCTGTGATTCTCGTTTGTTATTCGGTAACCTATCCTGTATCTTGAAAATGATATTCGCTTATTTTGTTGTGCCTTCTGCTGATTCTGTAGAGGAAAACATTATCCGTAGAAAAGTGTACGAATTTTATTTTCGAAATATTTACCAACGCCAATAATTAATAAAGTAATGCGAGTAATAAATCATTCCGATCTTCGGAGAAAAACAGTTTAAAAACTGGTAAAATCGGTTATTTTTTAAATTCAAATTACGCGAGCGGAAAAACGTGAGTTAACTGGTTATAGTAACCTCAAACGTATAGAAGAGGCGAATCTGTCTTAATCTGCCGCCTTCCATTATCTAACGTGTACTGAATCGGTTGGATGAATGCAGTACAAGTCCTTGGTGATCTCATCCTTGTTGTAATATGATAGAGGTCGGCTGGTAGTGGATTTGTCTTCTGGTTATCACAATTAGCCAAATGGCTGAAATTCCAATCCATTAAAGTCAGGCTTCCTTATATCTCTTAAAAAATAAATCTTTCAGTGATGTTTTAGAATTCTCATTATTAACCATTTACTAAATTTTGTTTGTGTTCTGAAATTTTGTATTATCAAGAAGTAAGTTCATTAGAGATTTGTGGAATTTGTAAGGTCTTTCGGTAATTTATACTAAAATTTCTAAAAAGACTTATCCAATTGTCATGAAATCGTTTATCCAATATACTCGTGTTGTTAATTTAATAATAAGTTGAATTCATCAAGAATCTTCTGAGATTTACAAGCGGTTTTGGGTTTCTGTAGATTTTGTACCAATATTGATCATAAAATAATATGCTAAAAGTTTTATACCTTCTTTAAACAAAGTATGTTTCGTAGTTGAGTTAGACCGTAACTAATTTATACACCGTTTTGTAGATAATTTTTTTAGACTTTTTTGAGAAATGTTTATATTTTATACTAACAGAATGTAAAATAATGTTATTGTTTTTTTGTAAATTATCTCAATAAATTATCAGAATCTAATATCTATTTTTATCTGTATTCCCCACCAATTACGTAAGTGGTGTTAAGATTGTACGTAATAGAAATTACTTAAATATTAGTGTTAAGTAATTTGCTTAACAGTGTTAGATTGGTTACTGAAAAATATAGTTGTTAGTTTTTGTTAAACTAAAATTAATAGTAATATGAACAATAGATCGTTTTATATTGAATTTGAACTGATCTCTACAACGAAATTGGATGAATAAGTGAGAATTAAAGTAAAAAAAATCTGATGTGGACATCACATGACTTCCTTGTACAGCTATAAAATTACATACATATACACATTTTTTTAAAATGAAAAGTACATAAAATTTTATTTCATTAATAACTTCTGATATTTTTTCATACGTTTTTTTATTGAATTATTATTTATCGTAATTTTTTTTTACAATCAGAAGTTAATAATAGTTATTAATAAATCAGTATGGATAAATTAAAAAAAAACAAAAGTTAAAAAAAAAGACACGAAGGCCGATTCCAATCCATGTGCCTTCCCCTTCTAAGATCGAAATATATCATTATTTAAAATTTATTTGTCTATTAACTCTGGAACCAGTGAAAATAAGTACCACTTATTATAAATCGTCGAGAAGCTCTCAATGAGGGCTTATTACTGTAGTTAATAAAAAGTAAAAAATTCTAATTTTTTGGATTTTGGATTTTTTGGACACTTTTGATTCAGTCGATTGCAATCAAAATGGGAGGAGTACAACTAGATATTACAACAGTCCTAAATCCAAAAAGCTTCAACATCTTACGGCTGAGAGTTATACGAGATACGTACGTAGGTACGTACCTAAATTTTTCGCGATCACAATACTTCCTTTACTTCGTACAAAGAAGTAAAAACGATGTTTGTATGTACGTGCTTGTTTTGGCCTTTTTACAATTCCTTGTACTCGAAAAATTTCGTTTTTCATATTTCAACGGACATATCCATTTTGACCATTCCTGAATCCATTTTGACTAGTTTCGGCGTGATGTCTGTTCGTACGTGTATGTACGTATGTATCTCGCATAACTCAAAAACGATTAGCCGCAGAATGTTGAAATTTAGGATTTAGAACTTTTGTAACATCTAGTTGTCCACCTCCCCATTTGATCGACTGGACCAAAAGAGCCCAAAATTCAAAACATTTGGATTTTGGACTTTTTCTTAGCTGCAGTAATAAGCCCTAATTGAGAGCTTTTCAACGATATATCGTAGGTGGTACTTATTTTCATTGGTTCGAGAGTTATAGCCAAATGAAATCTTAATTAATAAAATTGGATCTTAAAACGGGAAGGAAGTTCGAATTTCCTTTATTTTTAACTTTTTTTTTTTTTAATTTAAATATATTGATTTATTAATAATTATTAACATCTGATTATAACAAAGTCTTTACGATAAATAATAATTCAATAATAACAATAAAACAAATAAAATATGAAAATATATCAGAAGTTATTAGTGAAATAGAATTTTACGTACTTTTCATTTTTAAAAAAAATGTGTATATGTATTTAATAGGCGTACAAGGAAGTTATGTTCACATCAGATTTTTTTGTATAGTTGTCTTAGAAAATTGAGCTTTAGTGCGATGAAAATATTTTTTAAGTACTTCTTAATACTTATTAAATAAGTTACTAAGTTATTTAAAATTCCAAACTTTTAATCAATCGGATAAAGGGGATGTTAAAAATTATTTCTTAATAGTTTTTCTTTTATATCTGGAAAACCCGTTGACCAAAATGTTTGAAATTTAGCTATAAATATTCCAGCTTTAGCTTGATTTTCCATTGGACAAGGTAGCATTTTATTTTAGTAAACTATAATTTTTTTTAGTAAATGTAATTTTTTAGCTTGTTGAATAACATTGCAGCAAGCGGGTCAACTTATTGAAATAAATAATTACTAATTACTCTAGTATAAACTTTACTCGCAGTAGAAAATTTTGAGTAGGTTGTATAACACGGTTATAACATATTAACTTTCCTTACTTCGTTGTAATTAAAAACTTTTCGTAATAAAACATGGCTTTATTACGATAACAAAAAAAACATAAACAAAAGACAGTATTTAATCATGAACATAACTTACAGTTGCTATACAATTAATTTCACCAAAAGAAAAATTAAAAAAGCTTCAACAATTTCGTAATTTTTAAACAAATCCTTCAGTTACTCATCAGCTGTCTATGTAATTCAGGCTATTTATTGAAAATTGTGTCACTAGTGCCCGCATAAAATTTAAAGTGGTATTGCGGATAACTAACGATACATCCTCATTATTATGTTTTTTATGTATTTTTATGTAAACAAGGTAAATTGAGAAATATTTTACAAAGCAACTATGAAATATTATTTTATATCTATTTTAATTACTTGTTCTACATGACAAAAATATGCAGTACTTATCTTATTTTCGTAATGAAGTAATTAAGATCCTTGAATTTGTGGAAAAAATTTGCTTATACTTGATGGGAAAGAATACTGTAATCTTTTTTTGTTTATTTATTTATCTTATTATTATTTTATTTATCTTTACTTTCCCGGCGAATATAGGTAGAATAGCTAGCTATATTAAAGGACAAAAGTATGATGATCGCGTCAAAAATGAGGAATCAATTTTTTTGTAAATCTTTACTTTTGTCCAGGTACTTCATCTTGACCAAAGAGAAAACATATGTTTGTGTCGCATTCGTTTTGACCTTATGTCTCAGGATTAAACGGAACCGATTTTCTTCGAATTTGGCTCAAATATTTCTATACGCGAGACATTGATCCTATTGTTTCTTTTTTTAAATTCGTTAAGGGGGTGGGGGTTATCGTAAAAAAAAACAGTTTTTATTTTCTTCAGAGACATTTTAAAGAAAACTTCATTAAAGTTTTCTTTAAGCAAATTTGTTACTTACAGTGCATCTATAGATAATCCAAAACAATTTTTTTTTTTCAAAAATCAATCCTTGCTACTTAAAATTGGAATATATATATATATATATATATATATATATATATATATATATGTTTTTTTCTTATCTCCCATCGGTTTAAATATATTTCAACAGTTTTTTTTTTAAATTATAGACCCCGAACTTAAAATGTAGATAAGTTCTTTTTCTTATTTTGGCCTTTATTCAAGGGGATATTAGAGAAAACTTTACTTAACCAAATTTGCTACGCTTTACGTATGAATATTTTTAGAAAACGTTTTCCTAAAACGAATTCCTCACCTCAAAAAAAGAGACGTTTTTTTCTTCAGTTATTTGACTGATTTGATGCAGCTCTCCAAGCTTCCCTATCTAGCGCTAGTTGTTTCATTTCGGCAAACCCCTACATCCTACATTCCTCACAATTTGTTTTACATATTCTAAACGTTGCCTGCCTGCACAAATTTTCCCATCTACCTGTCCCTCCAATATCAAAGTAACTATTCCAGGATGCCTTAATATGTGACCTATACGTCTGTCTCTTCTTTTAGCTATACTTTTCCAAATGCTTTTTTCTTCATCAGTTTACCGCAAAACCTCTTCATTTGTCATTTTATCCACCCATCTGATTTTTAGCATTCTCCTATAGCACTACATTTCAAAAGCTTCTAATCTTTTCTTCTCGGGTACTCTGATCGTCCAAGTTTCACTTCCATATAAAGCTACGCTCAACACATATACTTTCAAAACGTTTTCCTAATATTTAAATTAATTTTTTATTACTGCTTCTTTCTTATACTCTTGAATTATTACGTTGCAGTTTGGTTTCTGTAAATGTTAGCAATTTTTTATTCTATCTCTATACTTGAGACATAATTTTTTTTAAATGCTGAACATTTTATTCCAGTCTACGTTATCAAAAATACCTTTTCTGAGTATATATGCCATGTATATTGGTTTTTTCTTTAATCTTCAGTATAATATTAATCTCAGCTCTAAAATTGCTTCCTTAGTCCCTATACTTTTCCTGAAACCAAATTGGTCTTGTCCTAACACTTCTTCAACTTTCCTCTCAATGCTACACAGAATACTAATTAAAATTTTTTATAGCTAGTTGTTCTGTATTATTCATATTTATCTACACCTGCTTTTCTTTGCTTTCATGACAATAACACTTAAAACTAGCGATATTCTTGTTTTTGGCTCTTCTCTTAATTTTTATCATGAATATCCAGATAAGTAATGTAACATTTTGCTAGTTTTTTTTTTATTAATATTGTAAGCAGAAAGATTTTAATTATTTTTATTCTATTTTTATATAGTATATTTAATTACTTGACGATTAAAAAAAAATTATAAAAGTTAATATTAAACAAGTATTGGAAGAATTTTTAAATTTCTTAAATCAATATGAACGTAAAATAATCGCTAGAATTGCAGTCCCAAACATGCAAACCTATAAAAAAAATCTCTTTCGGCATGCCGGAAGGCAGAGGTAGATTTCACCAGTGCTTAGTAAAGGATAAGAAATATTTCCCCCTTAAAGTTAAGAAAAACTTCAAATTTACTCAATACGACAATGGTTAAATGTGAAGAATTTTCGCATATTTAGCATATGACCAGCTCCATCTTCATACAATTCCCGCGACATTTTGGTCATCCCTTGCTGTAAGGGTTGGTCATATCAAAAATTGTTTCAGAAAAAAGTTATAGGTAATGTTTAGAGAACTAACGACCATTTTAAACAGATTCGATACTGTGTCTATTAAGGAAGGTTTGATTTTTTTTTGTCTTTAAAACCCATTTTTTCCACGCCCTGGGCCAATTGTTGGTGATATCAAAAAACTTTACTAACATACGTTTTAGGTCCTTATCCAAAGAATAGTAGAAACTTTAAACGAACTTGATATTTTACTTAACAAGAAAGTTAGAGCGACATTTTGTTTTTATAAAAAGCCTTTTCATTTCCATTTCCATGGTCCGATTTTGGCCGTTAACGAACTCGAACGAAATTTTGGGACGAGTTATTTTTAAGAAACAATTTGAAAGTGATTGGCGCAAAATTACGGCAGTTATCGTGTCCACAATAAGTGGAATACATATATATAAATGTATATGTAAACCTTTGAGCTGTTGGTGGTTTTGGGGTCTGGAGATGTGAAACGCGAAAATATGTCGAAATATTTTGGAAGTTGAATCATGATATCCATTGCAATAGGTAGCTTTCTTATGAAATCTACCTAAAAGTTATGGTCCGTGGTGATTAACAAAAGAAAACTTTGCTTAAGATCAAATTGCATTATGAAAAGTTATCGGCAGAAGGTTTTTGTGATTTACAATCGGAAGACATTTAACTAATACCGACGCTAAATTATGTTTTGACGTGAAGAAGTTTTAAAATTGACTCAAGGAGAATGCGGTAGCAAATGCGAGGCTGTTTTATGTAAATAACTGTCTGTAAAGACATTTGATTAAAGATTTGTTTCATCAAATTTTTGAATCAGTTTCAAGTGACACGATTTCAAAGATATATCAAAACTTTAGAAAGGAAAAGTAAGAATGGTTTGGCATGATAAAAAAATATTTTTATGAAACAAAGAAAAATAATTAGCAAGGCCAGTTTTTTGTAAAACATTAATTTTTTCACTTAGCGATCAGTTTTCAGATAACTATTTTAGTTAAATAGTTATACTTCAAAATTTAAAAAAAAACTGATATGTTCGTTTTGTTAAACTGAATGTGAAATATATTGTAATTTAAAGCAACCATTATTACAAAGGGGCGGTATAGTATTAAAAAAGTTTTAAAAATAACTGCTGTGGAGACGAAACACTAATAATAGATGTATAACATGAAAAACCTTGTGAACGTTACTCTTAAGACAGTATGAACCGGTCTATCATTTTCTTGTGAGAGTTACTGTACGTACCAGCAGTGACCCAAAATCACATTTTTATTTAAAAGTATCACTTCATCAGACTTGTGATAATGATTATTTTTCGTTAATTCGCACATTTTCTTATGCAGTTTATTAAAATGAACACACATAATTTTTTTAAATCATTTGTAACTGTAAAATTGCTATTATTTGAAAAATAATCGATATCTGGAAAATTTTTGGTCGAAAAACGTTCAATTGGACGAGAAAAGTAAAGAAAAAGATTAGTTGTTAGTCAGGTAAGGCGTAGAATTAGCAATTTTGCGCATTTCAAACTGGCGTCACATCGGGTTAAAAAGTAGTCAAAAACTGATAATTTTTGTTAATTTTTCTTTTTTTATATGAAAGTTAAATTCCAGTTATGAAATAAAAATCACATAGGTTAATAGAAAACTGATTAAGAAATAAAATAAAGATTCATAGGATTTTTTGAACCCCTGACATGTTGCTAGTTATTATGATTTTAAGCCCTTGGTAAATATACATAGCGACTAGTATGGATTATTATAATTTCATTTGCATTATGATTTGAGGGCACCACAAGTAAATATTATTAAATTGTTAACTTAGGCAATACGGAAGGTAATTAAATTTTAGACATCAGGATTCATGATTCGCATACAAATAATTCATACTTGATCGTCGAAGGCATGCAATCTTGTTAACTCACGATTTACCGTGCTTGATTAGAATAACGTGATTCATAATTAAAAACGCTTTTCCTTTTAATTTGTGTACTTATATTTAATATATCATTGAACAGATCAGACACAAGGATAAATAACAGCAGATCAGGGTTATTAGCCTAAAATGCGATGTTTTATAATCAGTTGATTCTATCAGCCAACATACTACTTGCTTATGGATTAGAGATTTTAAAGTTATGCTAAAAATAAAATATTACATGTTTTAGAATAGAATCTTGGTTTAAACAGCGCACATTATTATTAACTGTAGTTTCTTCATAAGTTCATAGGATCAAAGTATCATTGGAGCTTAGTGATACGGGGGGGGACCCAAAATTTAAAAAAATATATTTTTTATTGATTTTAATGATTACCAAAATAAGATTTAAGCACTTTTTTAATTTAAGCATTTTTAGGTAGAAGTAAAAGCTGCCTACTGTAACGGGTACCATGATTCGACTTCTGGAAAATTTCGACATATCTTCGCGTTTCACATCCCCAGACCCCATAACCACCGTCAGCTCAAAGGTTTATATATGCATTATATATATTTCACTTTATTGTGGAAAAATCATACCTCCCTTAATAGGCAGGGCATCGAATCGGTTTAAAGTGGTCGTTAGTCCTCTAAAAATTACCTATAACTTCTGTCAACAACTATTTTTGATATGACCAATCCTTACGGCAAGGGATGACCAAATTGTAAGAAGATGGGGCTTGTCGAATGCTAAAGATGTGGAACTTTTTTCACATGCAATCATTGACGTACTGAGTAAATTTGAAGTTTTTCTTAACTTTAAGGTGGAAATCTTTTTTATCCTTTACTAAGCATCAGTGAAATCTACCTCCGCCTCACAGCGTGCCGAAAGGGATTTTTTTATTTGAAAGTTTCAAATAAAAAAAAAAAATTGATTTTGGGGCTCCCTTACTCTGTGGGGACAATTTACTAAATTTTTTTTATAAAGAAGTGATTCATTACAAAAAATAAATAAATATTGAAAGAGTTGAATATAACTTTTATGATATTAGTAATGAAAAAACTGCATTTATTTTGGGTCCGGGCTATATTATAGGGCCCAAAACTACTTAAATTCTAATTGTCCGTAAAATGACAATGAAAAATATAAAAAATTTTAATTAATATTAAAAATATTCTTTAGAGGTGGGGAATAACTCATTAATTTTTTTTTTTTTTTTAATATTCCTATCTTTGTTAAACATAAATTTGATAAGTAAAATAAGTAAATTTTCATAAGTAAAATTTTCTCTAAATCTACCACACCCTTCAATAAAAGATAAAAGAACGTAAAAACTTTCAAAAAGGTTTCTGTGTTTAAAGTCCGGATTTTTTGTGGAAACATTTTGGAAAATTAGAGGTATTTTTTGATAGCCTGTGTAGATGTATAAAATACAAAAAAATTTTTTTTTTAAATATTATATCCGAAGAGAGATAGAATCACAGAAAAAATAAAACAAAAAGCATGTATTTTAATTTTAAAAGGCGGGGATTGATTTTTTTAAAGAAAAAAAATTGTTTTTGATTATTTAATTATCCCGTGTAGGTAACAAATTTACCAAAGTGTAAATATTTTTTTCTAAAGTGCCTCTGAAGAAAATCAAAAAAAAATTTTTCGCGATATCCCCCACTCCCTGAACTAATTTCGGTCAATCCTGAGATATAAGGCCATAAGCAGTGTGACGTACATACATATGACTTTGGTTTAGATGAACTAGTTGGATCCTTAAACGCAAAGATTTGCAAGAAAAACCCGATACCCCATTTTTGACTCGATATTTTCCCTTTAATATACGAGGTGTGATAAAAAAATACGGTGAATAATTTTTTATTAAAAAAAGTAATAAGGTTACATAGAATTCGATTTAATCTCCTTCAAAGTACTGTTCTTGGCTAGCAATGCAATTATCCCAACGTTGACTCCATGACTGGAGGCATTTCTGGAAGGCGTCTTTCGGAAGGGCTTTCAGCTGCTCGGTAGTGGCCCTCTCAATGTCAGCAATGGTGTCAAAACGTTTTCCTTTAAGCACAGTTTTAATTTTTGGGAAGAGCCAAAAGTCGCATGGTGCTAAATCCGATGAGTATGGCGAATGTGGATAGACAGGAACACTTTTTTCGGCCAAAAACTCGCGAATGAGAAGCGAGGTGTGACACGGCGTGTTGTCGTGGTGAAGAAGGAAGCCATTGGTCCATTTTTCTGGTCGCTTTCTTCGTACGTCGTTTTGCTTTGAACGGATCCGTACGAGATGTTAAGGTCTTCCGATAGCTCTCGAATAGTCATTCGCCTGTGTGAACGAACCATTGTTTCCACTTTTTGCACATTTTCAACTGTTTTTGAGGTTCTGGAGGTCCCGCACGCCTGCTCGTCTTCAACAGACTCATTTCCGTTTTTAAATCGGTCATACTACTTGTACACAGTCTTCAAAGTTACCACATTATCCATTATCACCGTATACCGATTCTAACATTTCGTGAGCTTCTTTGGCACTATTTTGCAACTTAAAACAAAACTTATGTTAATGCGTTGTTCAAATCCATGTTGCGCGACAGACACGATAAGCACAACCTCACTCTAGCGGCTCTGGCAGCTGACTGGCAAGCTCGAACGTGTTACAACTTGTCCCTGCCTGTCACAGTTGATCACACTATTGGACAAATTACTGCATATGGATGTAGCGTCGGTAGTTGCCGCTATAAAAATTCATTCACCGTATTTTTTGATCACACCTCGTAGCTATTCTAGCTATATTCGCCGGGAAAAGAAAATATTCATGGATTTTTATTAAAAACACGTTTAACTGATTATGTTTACTGATTGTACTGTAATATTGCCTCGGGTCGAGATAGATTTTTTAACCTTGTAGTTTAAAACATTTAACCACCTACTATACTATAAAAATATCCTGAGTACTTTGAAATAATTTTTCATATTTTCATTGAATCTTAAAAGTTGATAAAGACAACATCAATTTCGTTTTGATTTGTGTAAATAAACGATCATTTCACATAGTTTCCTTGGATTTTTTTGTATTCTAACTTTCAATCTTACCAAACAGTAGGATATGGCAATATAGACAGCTTTACTATTTGTTTCTATCATAATAAAACAGAAGAGAAATATCCTATACTGGTATATTATAATAACTAGATGGTAAAACTAAAATATAAAAAATAACAGGATAGTTGACGATAAGCCAATGAATGTTTAAACGAGTAAAACACTGCAGAAGCTTATTAGGTACAATTTAATAGGAGTTTACAATATTGAAAATGGAATTAAAACAATAACAGCATTTGTTGTAAGATGAGTTAAGAGCGTTTCATGTCAACGTTAGGAGTGTTTTCTATGGACTTGAGACATGGATATTAAAAAAAAAAAATGGGATGAAAGAATTTGAAATATTGGCATAGAACAAGTAGAAGATTAAAATAAATAATGAGAGCAGTTAACAAAAATAAAAGCTTATTAAAAACCATTTAAAAAGGAAAGCTGATTGGCTTGGATATATCATACGAAAATTAAAACATGTTATTAGGTGCAAAAGTGAGAGGAGAAAAAATAAAAGTTATAGATGATCTAAAAGAAAATGAGAACTCTCATAATCTCAAGTGCGACTAGTAATAGAGAAGAACAGTAATGGGCATTGCGCTAGGACTTGCCGTAGGGAAAATATATAATTTACATTATATATATATATATATCACGAGGGATATCTCTAAAGTAAAGACCGCTGGAAAATTTCTATCCTTAACGTTGACGTATATATATATCACGAGGGATATCTCTAAAGTAAAGACCGCTGGAAAATTTCTATCCTTAACGTTGACGAACCTATATAGTTCATGGCCACGCTAGTAATGTACACACTGCGTTGTTTGTAAGTTGTGATGATGGTGTACCATTGATTACGTGTGTGTTATTACGTTATAAAATCAGTAGGAAAATCGATGTTGCCGCTGACTAGAAATACGTGGAGTCGTTTTTTAAACCATCAAAACGTTAAGGCGGCTGAAATTTATAAGCAGTTTGTTGCTGTGTACGGTGATAATGATGTAATGATTGCAGGAAACGTCCGAAAATAGTGTGAAAGAATTAGAAATAACAAATAATGCGCATGACGAAAACGTTCGGGGAGACCTTCGATAATCACCGAGGTCCTGTTGAAACGTGTCAATGATGAAATCAGAAAAGATCGTCGCTCAACGATTTTCGACCTGGCCCTTCTTTTTCCTGATGTTTTAATAGCTGTTATTGGTCGCATTTTTCATGACCATTTAGGCTTCAAAAAGGTTTGTGCACGTTGGGTGCCGCACGTCTTAACAAAGTCACAAAAACTCCGAATGCGATCAGCTTTGCAATTTTTGATGCGCTACACAGAAAGAGGTTATGAGTTTTTTAATTCAATTTTTGCCGACAATGAAACATGGATTTCGTATTACATCCCAGAGAGAAAACGGCAGTCAATTGATTGGCCTAATCTTCAATCACCAATCAGACCAACAAAAGTCAAGCCACAGCCATTTGGACGCAAACTGATGGCCACAGTCTTTTCGGATCGGTTTGGCATACTGCTGTTTGATTTCATGCCACGTGGAACGACTATAAATGCAGAAGCCTACTGCGAAACTCTACGTAAGTAACGGCGCGCCGTTCAAAATCGGCGGCGTGGGCGGTTGACCGACGGCGTCGTTCCGCTGTACGATAATGTAGGTTCATATGTTGCGGGTCCGACACGTAATTTACTGAGTACATATGGATGGGAAATATACGATCACCACCGTGATCGCTAAGTCCGGACTTAGCACCTTCTGATTACCATTTTTTGGGAAATTTGAAGAATTTTTGAGTGGTAAGCAATTTGTGGGTGACGGTGAACTTAAAAATGCTGTTAATCAGTCCTAAATGGACTGGCGGCAGAAGAATACGACGAGGGTATATTGAAGCTGTTATATCGACACGACAAATGTCTTAATTCATGTGGGGATTATATACAGAAGTAGTGTAAGGTTAAATATTCTTAAATTAGTTTAAGAAAAATGTAAAATATTTATAAAATTTTCAGAATAAACATTTTTACAATGAAACGGTTATTACTTTAGAGATAACCTCTCGTATAATTACATATGTATATATATACATACATTCAACCAAATAAAGTAATAATTTAACATCTTTTAACTTAAATATAAATTCTAAAACATTCTATGCGTTTTAGATCATATGAATAAAAAAAATATATTCAGTGTTATATTTAGATTTAATAACCCTTCGCATCAAGATTACTATTTTAAGTGAATTTTCTGGCACGAAAGCACATTATAACAACAACAAAAAAATCATTTCGTTACGATTTATGTTGTCATATGCTCTTAACCCAAAGTTTATGAGTTGTTTAGCTGCTAAAAATGTAAATTTAAAATTTTTTAAATGATAATTTCTAATATTATTTATTTACAATCAATCAAATTCATGGACTAATTTAACGGTGGGAGGTTTAAGGATGGAAACAGAGTGTTTTGATTCTGTACTGAGTCCTGAGATTTATTTGAAAAACTTAAGGAAATGATCGATGTAAAAAAAAGTCCATGTGGACAAATGCCTTATTTCATTTTCCATTTGCATGGCATTTTGTATTTTTTCTAAAAACGGATTAATATATGTTAATGAAACCCGGTATCCAACAGCATCGTTTAAATAAATAACTATTAAAATTCCAAAATGGCGACCATTAAAGTTTTTAAACATTAATAGATCCGTAAATATTAGTTAATCGAATATCCTTTTTATATAAAATTTTAAGCCTTTTATTGTAAATAAATGATCTCATTTGTTCAAATAGGTTGATAGACAGCCGAGATGTAGTAGAAATTGTTAAAGTGGTCGCAAAAATTATGCAATCTGATGATAATTTTGTATCTATTTTTATGCATAACTTCTGCGATCCATTTAAAAAATTTCAGCCATATCTTATTTGTTTATAAACCGATTTGATAAAATAACTTGACATTTTGTTAACATTAAAAGCTTTGATAATTTTATTCAATAAAACTAATATTTTCAGAGCTATTAATGATAAAACAATGTTAATAGAATTTTGAAATTTTCAAATTTATTTATTTTGTAAATATTGTTGAGTACATTTACATCAAATATAATTAAAATGTCTTGGTCATAAGGGATAATATTTTATTGAAAAAACACAAAATGACGACATAGGAAAAATGAAGAGAAATAAGATGATTCACATGATTTTTTTTTTGTATTTATTTTGATATCCTAAATCAGTTCCTTATGTTTGGCAACAACTCTCGAGACACTTTGTATAATAATATTCTTACAAACTATAGTATTTGCTGTTAAAGGTGTTATATCTTCATTAACTATTTAATATCTAACTATGTGTTAACCTTAGGAGACAGTTTAGGTTATACTATGCGTATAATGTGAGATTATCATACATCATATCATGATTTTGATAATCATAATAATTTTTACAAAGAAAAATATTAAATACTAGGGTTGTGCGATATAATTCTTTAATGTTGCCGATATCGACAAAAATCTTATTACTGGTTTTAATCCCTTTGAACACATTGATTACGCTTTTTCCTTTATCGTCAGTTTTTATATTAAAACACACTCAAACAACAGTTATTTGAGAAACATTACAATTTAATTTCGTAACATTACTATTATATATGTTTCTAATGAAACGTCTAACATGTGTGATTTATTATGATTAACTATTTGGAGCAGTAATGAATAGAAAATTGGTTTCACAGTGTAGAAGTGGTATGGATAAAGAGTTTTTCAGAATAAAAAAATTAGCCTGCTCTACTATCAAAGAGTTCGAAGAATTACACAGGACATCTATCTGTAGAAATATTTATCAGTATTGTATTATCTCCTGTGTAAACATTTCCCAAAATAAGTCAGAAAACAAATTTTGTGGTCACAAATTCCCTAAGATTGGGAATTTTTTCATTCTCTAAAAGAAAATATTCCAGTTAATCAGTATCGTTGCACTACTATTGAAGAGGATTAACAAAACGTAATACTATTGCATTTGTGTTAATGCTATATTGGCTAAAATTTCGATATTCAGCAATAATCATTTACTTACCCGTAATTATTTTTACCAAATTAATAGACGAATCATCAATATTTAGTCGGGCATGGCTCCCTGTCATACAGGAACACTTCCCTTATTCGGAAAAATAGGAGTGGGCTGTATCCGGGATACACCCGCAAGTATTTACGTAAATATGTCTTATTTGGTTTTTACACACCGTCGGTGCAAGAAATTAAAACAAAGATATTTTCGATCATCGTTTCTACCCGCTAACATTGAAACAAATTCATTTTTCAAGAACACATTTTCGAATTATCTATTAATATGTGACCGTTTTTTTTTACTATCGTTAGAGGAGGGAAAATCTCTCCCAGACAAGGGAGGTAACGTCCATATAGGGGATAATGTCGGCTCTCACCGACTAAAATCCCTTCCCCTTTTCTACATAACGGATGACCGGACCCGCCATAGCCATAACACAGTGTCTGGTGAGTGTATCAGAACCATCCTAACAGATAGGAAGAGTAAGGAACTCGATGGAATCTCACGGACATCAACGGATCATGCACATCTACGACCCGACGCAGACGGATGCCCTGTATTCATGCAGGCTGTCCTCCTAACCTACTCTTCTGCCTCGCCAGTAAGTCCAGTGGCGGCGTACCGGCAATAACGAACGCCGCCTCAGAGGAGTTAGTCCTATAACTTAACAGACCTGCAATGACGTCCTCCTCTGTACCCGCTCGAGGATCAACCTGGCACACTGAGTGTTTAGGGTTACTGAGATGTAGACTGGGAAACAATCACGCTCAAGACTTGGTCGGTCCTTGACCGACTCTCTGGAACGTGGCTTATAATGAACTGTTTCGGGTAGTTCTCCCACAATCGGTTACATTATTTGGCTACGCTGATGATACAGCGTTGCTAGTGGACGCGGAAATAAGGTATGAGGTTGTAGGCAAGATAACCGAGTCGAATACAAGGATTAGCGAGTGGATGACTGGAGTTGGCTCCTGAAAAGACGGAGATGGTGGTGATCTCTGCCGCCAGGAGGAGGCCGACTTTACGTCTGATCCTTGATAGCAGAGAAATTGTCTCAGGTGGCCATAAAATATTTGGGAATCTGGGTTGACTCCAAACTAAGATTTAGTACTCACGTACTCCGGGCTTGTGAAAAGCGGAGAAAACGAGGAGTCTTATTGCTAGCCTACTCCCGAATGTGTGTGCGGGCGATTCCCCTTTCTTCTGATGAAATGTTTTTATAAGCAGTCCCAGGAAGGGGGAAGCCAGGGGTGGAGGTTTAGTCAGTAGTATGCAGGTATACATACGCCCTTGGTTATAACTGATGAAACCTGATAGCGAGCCCGACACTGCTTAGGCGCTCGTAAATTGGATTCCTTCACCTCTTTAGACTTGGAAGGTGATACGATCGAGTACCCCTTTCCGGGCATGACCACAACACATTTGTCTTCTCTGGAGACAGTTCCAGCCCTTTATCCGACAACCAGCCTTTCACCAACTCAATAGCTCGTTTCCCCCCTAGCATCACTTTCTGCTCGATCCTGCTCACTATTACCAGAACCAAGTCATTAGCAAAGGCAACAGGACTCGCCATCAGGGAACGCTAACTCAGGATCCTACCGTAGATTATATTCTACAGTATGGGTCCAAGTACAGATCCGCCCAAATTGGCTGTAAACCTGGGTCTGTCACTGACGATTGATGCAATAATGGCCCTCTGGCAGAGATACGATTGCATCACCTTCGGCAAATAGGCATCGACCTTCTTTATCACCAAACGACTTGAAAATCGACGACCACGGCAAATTGCCTCTTAACTCTTCCTTCTTCTCCTCGACCCAGCCACAGCACCCGTATTGGTGCGAGCTTAACTCTTCTAACGATTTTATCGGCAAGCCGCACCACGAGCAAATTTTCAAATAGTTACTATAAGCAAAAGAGTCACTGACATCAGCACAACAGCGACCCCTTCCAATCTTCCGGTATCCGCTCGTTAGTCGGGATGTAGTTGAACGCATTCAAAACCTTGAATGGGGCTACGTTAACCACAGTCCTTACCACTTCAAACGGAATGCCATCAGGCATAGGGTTCTTACCTGTTTCATCTTCCTACTAGCGGCTGTTAGATTTTCAAAAATGCGGAATAGCAGCTACAATCTCCTCTCATCTAGTTTTCCCAATTACTGGGAAGAGCGCTGCTATTCAGCACTATAACTGACCTCCGTAAGGACCGGCAGATTACGTCCTATAATTTTTTATATATATTTGGTGTTTTTTTTCAGAAATCATATTAAATCAAAGAAACTTTTCTTGAAAATGATCTGGAATTTCATGGAAAAATATAAGGATAAATGTTAATTTATATTTCTTTTTAAAGTTTTATGGAACAAGATCTTATATCGCACACCAAAGGTCTACACCCACTTTTTTCTGTTGAAATTATAAAAATTTATTAATTAGTAAGTACAAGGTAGTTTTTTTACTAATAAGTAACAAATTGTTATCTAAGAAAAAAAAATCAAACGTATTGTAATATTCAACTTAGACTTTAGTTCGTTTCTTCATTCAATTCATTTAACTTTTAGATACTTGTAAACAAAAATGTTTTTGAAAATACTATCCTTAATAATCCTTATTTATATAGGGATTATCTGTGACAGATATTTAATGGATTTTCATTTTAATTGTAATATCCTTTACATATTACCTTAAGCAATTGTTTACAACCTAAATTTTAGTTTAATTTCTCTACAATAGGCTTTTTGAAAAAGTCAAGGTTAGCATTATACTAAAAGTACTTACCGAATTATTACTATATTTAAATTGTTTTTGTTTTACTGCTAAACTGGTTTCGTCTCTTTTACATTCGACAAAAGAAATTTTACTAATAAAAATAAATCCAATCGTATGTTACAGAACTAATACATCTGAAACACTTAACAGTACTATCTGTACTATGAAAACTAAGTAATTCTCTCCTGTTAAAAATATTGTCTGATTTAATGAATTTAGTGTTTCAATTTTTTTTTTCTGTTGTCCTTCGGTCTTTTTTCATTTTGTTTTGTATGTTTTTATTGGATTTTTAAAACAAGGACACGTTACGAACCACGAGTCTTTTAATCTTTTAAGTTATTTTTGTCAGTTAATTTGTGTTTTTTCTTTCATTCTTTCTTTGTAAGTGGTGTTATTTAGTTTATTACTTACCTTCACGTTAATTAAGAAGCCATTCATTATTTATATACTTTTATGGGTTTTCTCAAATTTGTTATAATTTTACTAATAAGTTTATATTTTGGTAATAAGGTATAGTCCAATATATGTATTCGAGTATTAGATGACATAATCAAAAATGTTTTAGACGACCTGTCATGATTTACCAGACATCCTCAAAAATAAAAAGCATTCCATATCAGATTTATTCGGGGAAAAAGTGGAATTAAGTTGTTTTCTTCTATATTTTTAACTAAGCGTAATATATTGTTTGTTATATCAATGCAGTAAGGTTTTAATAAATAATAATTAGATTAAATAATATTAAAGCAGCTATGAGAAAGTAATAAATAATTACAAAAAGGAACAACTTAAAAAGCGTTAATAAAATCTATTTGAGTTCTTTTTTTATTAGAATTATTTAAAACTCATCGATATAGTTGATCTTTCACTTTTTATTTTAAATAAATTGGTGGGAAAATCTTTTACATGAGTGAATAATGGATTAAAAATGCCAACGGATAAATAATTAAATCTATTCTGTGCGCTGCAATATTGTGCTGAATTATGCAAAAAAAAAAAGAAGTTATTTGATAGAGGTGACTTTTTCTGAATACAGGAATAAGTTATTTGCTAAATATTAATAATTTACTAAATGATAAACATGAACCGTGATCAAATGAACCCATGATCAAATACCTAAGTTGTTTAGCTTGAAAACTTAAATTTTTGTAGGAGCCTCAAGAGATAAATTGTACAAAAATAATTAATTAAATAAAAACATTAAAACTCTGTATAATTGCGTAAAAAAAGATTTTACATTAAAAAATAATTCGTTTAAAATAAAGTCTTACGTTTGTTATCTGCTGTAATAATTCTTCTAATATGTTCCTTTTTATGTGAAACTGATGGACTTAGAAAAAAATTAATTTATTTCGAATAAGGTTTTTATAAAAGTTTTACTTAAAATTCTATTTTTTTCACTGAAGATCCTCTTATGTAAAGAAAAATTCTTATGAAGAATTATTATTAAAACATACTGTAACAATTTTTATACATTATTTTAAAAATGATTTATACTTTTTAATATCAGGCTGGTTTCTTCCCGTCACCCTGGACCCCCGCTGTGTTCGTTGTCCTCGTGGTTATGAGAATAATACTGAAAAAAACAATTAAAGCCTGAAAAGCTCTCTTTCCTTCAACGTGTCCCTCGTTCTTGACATAGAAGCTCTAATTACGCTCCTGCTGCAGACGAAGATATCCTTTAGGTTCACCTTTCCATTACCCTAGAATACTCTGTATTTCCGGAAGGGGTCAAGGTAGACAGTTGAAAATCGGATGCCATAAGACACATAGTCTATTATGTTTACGTCGAAAAACGAAATCAAAAACGGTATTAGGTCGTCGCCCAAGAGGAAATCTTCATAACTTCACTCCCAAGGAGCTAGGGTCTCGATCTATGGCTTAAACCCTTCCCTGGGGTAACACGAATACATCCTGAAAAATTGAAAACAATCGGTCGGTTGGTTCTCGCTTGATTCTGTTCCAAACAGACAGAACCATCACAAACTTTCGCATTTATATATTAGATTGATATTAAAAATGCATGCATAGAGTATTAAATTTGATTTGTGAATAAAAAATTCTTATGCTGTATGTTTTCATAATTTCAATTATATTAACCTTGTGATTCCGTTCAAAAATCGGGAAAAGCTTATATTTTTTAAAAAATACTAGGTTTTTGTTATTTTTAAAAATATAAATTTAAATATTATATATATATATATATATATATAAAACCGTGTATATATGAGTATTTCTGTTCGAAAATATTTCTTAAATTCTTTAGTCTATCATTGCAAATTTATCAGCTCTAATGTCAAGACTTTCGGTGCGTGCTTTAGTGTTTTATTTTTATGTTTACAGATGTTCATTTTTTTGTCGGATAATTAATTTCAAGTATTAAATTTTTACTGATTTTTTTCCAGATTTTAGTCTTTTGGGGGACTTTTTTAATATTTGTTATAAATCTATTTTTTTAAAGAGATTTGTAAGCCTCTTTTCATGGAGATTTCTTCAGAATAAATTTTAATTTCTTTATTTTTTTTTTTTTTGAGTGTGAAGATGAAATATAAAATATCCTATCTCATACCATATAGACTACTGAACCAATCATTTTGTTATTTTAACTGTAGCTTCCGTATTACCTCACGGAGTATTACTACAATTCAAACCCCACCATTCTTACTACTGCATAAACCTTAAATAAAAAAAAGCATTAATAGATAAGCAGGAATTTCTTTCACCAAATTTAATTACGTCTGTATCTATAGATATTGTTTATGTAAACCTATAGTCTAGATCAAATCAATTTTTCACATAAGTATCATGTGATTTAATAAATTTAATATCATTCTCTATTAAAGATCAATTTGTATTACTATCGTAATCTACGTAAAAAAAATATATATATATTTTGATAATAAAATTAAAAGAAATGACTATTTTACATATTTAACCAAGTTTTGATGGTTTTAGGAATACTGAATTTCGATATCATTATCGATTTCTTCAGAAAACTATTATGTAATTTTCTTATATTTTAATTGAAGCATTGCAATTAATATAAATGTATATTCATGATGTTATGTATTTTCTTTTTTAATGATTAACTCGATTTCAAGAAAGGCAAACAGTTAATATTTTATAAACTATTCTTTAAATATCATTTCTAATTAAAATCTGTGCCAAATTACAAATAATTACAACTACTAAACCTTAATTAATTGGATCAGACTACAAAAAGTCATATTTGAAAAGGTATTTAGGGTGGGTTTTTTTTAAGTGACTTGTATTTATTTTTTTTATTTAAGTTTTAGTTTACGTGCATTCAAAATGACGTAAACAGTTCAATTTCTTGACGAATGGAAATTTTCAGATCTTCGATTGTGTGTGGGTTGTTCACGTACACTCTTGATTTCAGGTAACCCCACAAAAAGAAGTCACAGATCGATAGATCGGGAGAGTGTGGGGGGCAAGAAATATCGCCGAATCGTGAAATGACATGTGTGTCAGACACACACACACACACACACATTTAGAATGTATACGTATAAAGAAAGCTCTCGTCCTACTTTTTTTTACATTTGTTAATTTAGAAAATCTTGACTATTCCATATCTATTTTGGGTATACATACTATTATTTAAACTATTCTAAAATCTTGGCCGCCATATTGAATTTAACTTTTTTTTAAATAGCACTACTACGGTCATATTACACATAATTTCGATGTAAAAGTCTGCGAAAAAATCAGTGGTGGAAATCGCACATTGATATTTAAATTTTTATTTTTAGATACGGAAAAGGCTTCTGATATGGTAGAGCATTTAATTGTATTATATAAACTGGAAAAATGGGTAAAAAGAGATTATTAATCAGTTGTTCTCGACATATTTGCAAAGTAGAATTCAATCAGTTAGAGTTGGTAATGTGTTAAGCAGGTATGGTAAATTTTCTCATGGAGTTCCACAAGGTTCTGTGCTTGGTCTCGTCCTATTTCTTCTATATGTGAATGATTTTTGTTATGGAAAATTTGAAGGTGATGTTGTTGCAGATGATATGGCAACCTGCTATCGATCAACTTGTATACAGCAATTACATACTAATATTGTAAATAATCTCAGATACATTAGGATTTGGCTAATGTTGAGTGGAATTACTTTAAATGTTCAAAAAGCAAATTTTGTAAAATTTATTAAGATGTAGGAGTATTGTACGTTATCCCTGTAACTTTAACCTGTCGTTGTTCCGATGAATTTAACCTAGACTCAGTAGCAGTCAACTTTAAAATATGATCTTTGGATTATAAATAATGGCTCAATAACCAGTTTATATGCACCTCCCCAATATGTTATCGCATAATTGATTCTGGACTGCACAAGAGTAAAGTACAACATTTTCATTATATATGTTGAACACTCATTCTTTAAGTAATAACACTCTTTTGTATAAAGACCAAGATTTCTAACATAATGAACATGATTCTTCCACGTCAATTGTTTATCTATGGTCATTTTAAGATATTTAATACTATCAGTCTTAATGATAGATACACAGTTACACAATTTCTATCTACGTAATTTACATTATACTATTTTAGACTATCTAAAACATCATAATATTATTCTGGAAAATACACAAAATAAAGAATAAAATAATTGGCTAACATTGAATATCATGAAAAGGTAAACCGATTAACATATTACAGGATTACTTGAGCTGTTTCATAAATATATGTTAATCGTTCTGGCTTTTCATGTTGTTCAGTATATATTATATACAACTGATGTGATTATACTGATCGTCATATGTGATATTTGTCTTCTATATTAGAATGGTTGATTGTTCGAATTCAAATTTTATGACATCATTATAATTGTATTTAATGATCTGATAAAAATCTCCGCGAATGAATAGAAAAGGAAGTTAAAGTATATGACGTTTATTTTGGGTATGGGATCACAAAAAACGGAATATTAGAGCTTATTTAGTCGATGAAATGTAACAGTTGTCTCATATCTTGAATATTTTTATTATTCCCAAACTTTTAAACAACCTTGTGTTTGATATCAATAATAAAATAAAATAATAATTTTATATCCAAATAAATCAAATATTACAAACTGTAATTATTATTCCATCTTAAAATCAAAATTAATTTAGATTCCTTAATTCAAAAACACACTCCAAATTACTGGAAATAGATATCTCTAGAGGTAAGCCTGTCTCAGAGATTACCAGCTTATCAGCTGGTAAGATTATAAAAGTGATTATCATACATCATTTTCCAATAAAAAAATATAGAATTCCACTCAATTGACATATTGACTCTTATTACTTTAATCAAATTCGAGCAATCAACCATTCTAATGTAGAAGACAAATATCATATATCACGATCAATATAATCACATCAGTTGTATATAATATATACTGTTACATTTCGTCGACTAAATAAGCTCCAACATACCGTTTTTTGTAATCCCAAACCAAAAATAAACTTCAGATACTTTAACTTCCTTTTCTATTAATTCGCGGAGATTTTCATCAGGCCATTAAACACAATTATAATGATTCAATAAAATTTGAAACTATCAAATCTTATCACTGATCTAGAAAAATGAAAATCTGTGTCATATAATAAATAAATTACAAAAAATAAAAATAAATTCCTCCCAGAATTTTATTCCTCTGTTAAAATCACCTTCATAAAATCTATAAAGTAATCTTAACCTTTAACACTTAAAACTTCATTAATCTAGAATATTTCATAAGCTACATCTAGGTATTTTCAACCTAACGGAAGCATTTCTGGTTGACATTTGGAGAGTTCTTTACAAATGGTTTCGCAGCAAAATATTTGTTTTCTAAAGTGCTACTGGTTCTACATCTACTACACGGAGCATCTTCTCCTCCTCCAGTATTTATTAAAAAAAAAAACCAAATATACAATTTTTAATTAGAAAAGAGGTTTTTTTTTTAATTAGATATACAAAATTATTGCGAATCGTTTAATAAACTTTTTCATAGTAATAATAATTATCTATTAATTTCATTTGCTGGGGATGTAAAAAAAATATCACAAAAAGAATGTTAAGGCGATACAATTTTTTAATGTAATATATTTTCAAACTTTAATAAAATTACGTGTAAAATTAAATTTTACATCAGATTTAAAGTAATAGTATCGTGTACGTAATAAGGAACTATCTAAGGGTAAGAATTTTGTCTACATTAGCAAAACTATTTAATTGAGTAACTATATATGCTGATTAAAAAAAAGAATTGTGTGTGTGTATATATATATATATATATATATATACGATATTTAATATATTATTATCTAATTAAGGTATGGATTTATTTATTTACATATTACACCAAAAAAAAAAAACAGTAAACAATAAAACATTTGGCTTACGTAGCGATACGATAGCAATATAGCAATAGTAAGTGGTGGGAGCCAAGGTCAAATGGTGGCGAGTTAACTATCAGTCAAGTTGTCATGTGGGTTTTAGGGATGAGGTAGGCTATATCGCAATACTCTTTTAAGTATGAATGAACGGAAGGTTAGCTTATTCAATTTACAAAAGAACTGTTAGGTAATTTTTTTTAGTAATATATATATTGTTACCGGTGATTTTCTTCTTTTTTTATAGACATATATGTCTATATATGTATTATTTGTGAAGTTGCTGGTATATGTGTTTATTTCCGTATTTTAAACATGAATGTAAGTATATACTTTATTAATAAATAATTATTATTATTATTATTATTTATTTTTTATGTATTATAAACTTTATTTTACAGGATAATATAATTATTATTTTTATTATTAGTTTCAATTAAAAATAAAAAAGTGCTTTCCTAGACGTAGTGCAATACGTCTAGGAAAGCACTTTTTTATTTTTAATTGAAACTAATAATAAAAATATATATAATTGAATTATCAATAATCAATTATATATCAATCAATTATTAATAATCAATTATATATAATTGAATATTTATTACCACAAAAAAAGTTACCATAATTTACTTTTATTATTGAAATAAGGTCAGCTTTATTTACACATAAAAAAATTTCATATTACTTCTATATAATATAATCACTCTGATTCAGTTCCGCCGAGGCTATCTGAAAATGACTGGATCCGTTTGGCTTATAGGAACAGAATATGACATAAGCTGTGTTACTTCAAAAATACCTCTTCAACCGGTGCAATGATTATTAATCTAGCGTTTAATTTTTCCTAGATTTTTTCCGAGTTTTGTCATTTCTCATAAATATACTCCAGTGAGTTTTAGATAAAATAAAACCTTACTCCTAATTATATATAACTTACTCCTAAATAATTTGTAAATTCTTCCTAGCTTTTAAGATAAAGTTCTTTTAAATTTCTCTATGCGAAACTTTCAAAAGAAATAATTTTCTTTTCATAAAGAATTTATTTGTTAATGTCACAATGAAACTATTTCGTAAAAGTACAGGAAGCTGAAATTAATTTCACCAGTTATGTAATTGAGATATATTGTATACCAGACGGATCAGTTGGTATCAATTGGTCCCTCCTCTCAAAAAAAAAATCATAAATTAATCGATAGACATCACATTCTGACGCTGGTATAAAATTTCAATTGTTTTATACAGTTTTAGTATGAATAGGTATTGATGTTTTTACTCTATTTAACAATATTTTTTTATTTTTCGTATGAAAAATTAATTATACATCTTAGAAAACATGATTTTCATATATTATGGTGAAAGTTTTATGTAATACGAGGGATTAAATTCTAACCATTTTTTTTTTTTTTGCAAGAGAAGAATTCGTAACTTTTTATCTACGCTTATATTTATGATGATAAGCTTTTATCATCTCTTATTAAAGAGTTATAAATCACGTGATTAATGTGTTCATGGATACACCCCATAATGCACATTACTACTTTTAAAGACGTATGGAGAAAAAAATTATAAGTCAGTAAAACATAAACCAAGAGAATAAATCTTATACGATAGGTAATTAAAAGAAAAGTAAATTATTTTTAAAATTGCGCTTAAATTAGGATAGAACACATCGGATAATCTCTCTTGCTCGTTGAAAACTTCTGCTGCCTGTAATAGCTTAATTGGTAGAAGTTTCTTGCATTAATTAATGGAATATTAACATAGTAATTACATATGTAAATTTTTATCTTAATATTATAAATACATTTGATAAATAAATATTAGTATAATTGTTTATTAATTTATTTGATTTATAAATTATACTGATTGCGTTGTATCTTTCCCGATGCGATGAAAGCTTAAAAAACTTACTTCATAATAAAATCGAGATGGGTCTTATTTTATATTTTCCATTCTATTTTATGTTAAGGTAAAGATTTATTTGATAATTAGATTCATCTTAAATGGAAAAGTAAAGAAAATAATTCTTTTTTGTTTTTAATACTATTTAACCTAATTTGATTTGCTTCTCGCGTGAATTTATAAAAATAATTCTAAAAATATGCATTATTAATTATCTTTTAACTTATGTAATCATGAATGATGATTCTTATTAAATTATGAAAAAATTGTATATTTGTATTTTTAAGCTAAGAAAATATGCTTATAGTTATGAAAATCAATCGATTTAACATCCGGGATGAAGTGATATTTGTAAATAAAGATTTAATTGAATATGTCGCTCCAGTATGGTCAATGTACTTCAAAAATAAAAATTATGATTTTTGCCTTGTATTGTCCACATTATCATCTATGTTGTCAATTTTTTTACTTGATCAACACTGAAGCAGTAGTTTTCTCTTTTCAATAGTTAAGAAAACAATTATTTTAAAATCATTTTTTTTTTCACATTTCAAATGTATATAAATTCCAGTAAAAATGGGGTAAAAAGAAGTACTTTTTCTTTAATTTTTTTTTAACAAAGATTTTAGAATTTTAATTGAATTGTATAAATAAAGATAAATAATTGCCAGATAAATAAAAACATTCTCTCGATGTTTTACGTCATTCTTTGTCGATAATTTACACAAAATAATCGGCAAACATAGTATAAATATCAGTAATTTTTTTATTTTTTATTTATTTTTTTACTATACGTATTTCAAATTGTTAGTAGCTTACATTTTTACACAACTACAAAAAAAGGAGTGTAGTATATCTACGGTATATGAATGTATGTATGTATGTTCCATCGTAGCAGCTCAACGGCTGAACCGATTTAAATGTATGACCCCGCGTTGGAATCGGAAGTGTCATAGGCTATATATACATTTATATATATAAATTTTAATTTTTTTCAATTTTTTTTCAATTTATTTATATATATATATATATATATATATATTTATAAATAAAATAAAAATTTTTAAATTATACTATATACAAAATTGTCACCCGCGCGCTCTTTAATTATCCTATATTAAAGAACAATATTTTTTTTTAGCAGTCGTGTTTTTTTAATATTTATCTTATGTTGTAATTTTAAACTAACAGTTAATAGGATTATTATTTTATTTTGTTATTGCAGTTATTATTATGTATTATTTTATCATAATTTAATGATAATAATTTTTCTTTGCCATATTGATTCATACTTACTTTAAAAAAATAATGCTCATTTTATTCACGTCATTTTCTTTTTTGAAACCAATTAGTTTTTATTTAAATATTAAAATTTATCTGTAATTAAAAAATGAAAAAGTAGTAAATTACCTTTTAGATTACTTTTTTTCAATTTTTGTCTGCTTTTATATTAATTTTAAGCTAGAGTGCAAAAATATTGTTATTTCTCTTTATTTCTTACGCTGTTGTAGTTTTTTTTTTTACTCGTACGACCTTGAACTTTGATCTACCATTGCATTTTGAGAGTAAGTTAATATTAATGAGATGAAAGATTAAAATATACAACATCCCTTCAAGGAAGTGAATTTAAAAGCAACTAATTTAGAGGCCGATTGATTATATAATTAGAGAACACCTTGTTATTTTTCCATAAAGTTTGGAATTTTTTGATGAATATTTTGTTATTCTCAAAGTTAAATAATAAAAATTAAATAATGACAGTAATTTCCGGCTTGTCTGCATTATTTTTCAAGAAAGGATTTATTCTTTCTTTAACGACAAGAATTATGCTTTCGATAATGTTCGTATCGCAATTTTTTCCAAGGTAGGCTGGTAGTCTGGTATTTCAAAGAACTTCAACTTTTATATTTTATACACAAAGATTGAGATACTCCGAACGGTTATTGTAATAAAATTTAAATGCGCATTTCGTTTGTTAAACAATCATCATGATCATTGTTACTGGGGAATTAACAAAAATAATAGCTTAGAAAAAAATATAATTGTTTGCAAAGAATAAAAATATAAGAGTATTCTCTAACGAAAATGCAATCTAATACGAAATCCCCATCGGACAAAATACGTACATAATATTATTTTTTAATTCTTTTTTTCAATTTTATATCTATTCTAATAATCCTTATATAGGCTATTTATTTAAATTTTTTTGTTGACTGCTTTTTTCAAGAATTTATTTTTTCAAAGTAACTGTGTCGTTTATAGTTTGACTAACGAAATAAAATATGTGCATCTTCAACTGTTGTTTTGTAAAACAAAAAATAACAAAGAAAATTTTATTGTAATTTTAATATACAGACAAAAGTTAATGATGTCAGCTTCAGTTAGTTAATGATTGAGTTGATGTCAAAATCAACTCAAGATGACCACCATTGGGATCACAGAAAATATAAGTTTATGAAAAAATTTAAATGGGGAACATTCTCTAGATTGTTCTATACATTAAAAAATAAAATACCCTTGTTTAATCTTCATCCTTTTTCAAATATAGCGGTCAACTTCATTATTTTAAATGGAACCACGTGTTTTTATTTCATTTTTGAGTTGAAAATATTATTTTAAGAAATTTTTATTCGTGAATATTTTTCTCTAAATCCAGCCATAACAGCCCGCAGATCTGTAACGGCTGCGTTTAAAGTAAAATTCAGAAGAATAAAAATGTCTTAAATTATTATTTTCTATCCAAAAATACAATAAAATAATGAAATTGGCCGCCATATTTGATTTTACAATTGTCTGTACGTTGCTCCATAACGGATGCTTTTAGAGAAAAATACCCAAGAATAAAAATATCTTAAAACAATATTTTCTACCAAAAACGCAATAAAAACATCATTGAGATAACGAAGTTGGCCATCATATTGGAAAAAGGGCGAAGCTTTCAAAAAAGGTAATATTTTTATTTTAATCTAAGGAGGGAAAGTTCCTCATAAAACTTATACTTTCTGAGATCCTACTGGTGGCCATCTTGAGTTGACCATTCTGTATACATTCCTTCTTAAGAATTCATTTAATCATCAACAAATCTGGTTTTTATATTTTTATTTAAAAAACCCCATTTTTTTATATATGATACTCCCATATTGAAAAAATATATTAAAGAACACTGACATTTAACTGTAAGATGTAAATACTTTTGATCCTTTCTTCCCTTATTTTGATAATGGTGAATTAAACAAAAACAAAAGGGTACCTTTTTTTAACAGATATTTTTATTTTAACTGCAGAGATTTAAAAAATATCGTCTTACGTAAAATTTAAAAATTGTTACGTATATTTTTAACTTTTTTATGTTGGAGAAGAAAATCATGTAAACATTATTTCATCGATTACTTAGCTATAAAATCCATTTGAAATTAGTTTAATCCATACTTTAAAAGTAATCCCTAATATTTTTATCATTGGAACTGTACCTAAATTAATACTATGAAAGATTTGGAAATAAAGAAAATAATAGAAAAAGAAACGAATGATAAGAGTTCTTTTTGTTTCTTTTTTATAATATATATATATATATATATATATATATATATATATATATATATATATATAGCTATATATTTCTTGTTATTTTAATTCTTAATGAAATAACAATATAGATGACAAGGCCTTATTTTAGTATGTAATAAGAATTTTTACAAAATTATAAAAATTAAAATTAAAACTCAAGTACGTTATTTCCTTCGCTTTGAATAATATTCTTGTTCTACTTGTATCTTTTATTTGCTTTATCGCTTCCGTTACATACAAATTAAAATATATTGGGACTAAATCCTTGTTTCGTTTCTTTTTTAAGCATTTGCCTTTTTAGTTTTGTGCTGCTATTATAACTACATAATTATTTTAAAGATTATAAATAACTCTTCTTTAAACTATTAATCAACCTTGTTTTCCTTCAAATTTTAAATGTTTCATTTTTAATCAATTTTGTCACAGCCTTTTTTTATTTTTTAAGATCAACAGATGTCAAATGAGAGTAGTTTTACTTTAGTTTTTAAAATTGATTAATAGTCGCTAAAATAGTTTCCCGCGTATGTATGTTTTTTTTTATCTGAAACCAAATTTAATAGTATCAAATTTTTTTTCAATTCTTCTTGTTAATAAACTTCTTTGATACGTTCGATATTCAATTATTAACGCTGTCATCGTCTAGTTTATTCTGTTTTCGTAAAACTGTTGTACTGTAATTATATATAAAAAACAATAAATATCGTTTGTAGTGACCTCCAAGAGACCGACGATTTTAGGTCTTTATAGCCGATAGTCACAATAACCGATGTTTAGGTAGCTTAGTGGTACTACTTTAATAAGCCATCTACAAGGGTATTGTAATACAGTAATAATAATAATTATTAAAAATAATAATAATTTATTTCCGCAAAAATATTAAAAAAAAAAAAACAAACATACATAATATTTAATAATATTAAAACAAGGTACAAAAAATTGTAAAACTACTTTTTCTGCAAAAATTCGGTTATTTTGCTGTTACATCATTATGTTGACTAAGCTTTAAATTTTTTGATTTCCCAGAATTTGTTTCACAATTTTTCCCAATTTCTTCACGGTTCTTCCATATCACCGATATTGTCGAATGTAATTCTTGGACGATGTCCTTATTACTTTCGCCATTCTTTGAACTCGTGATAATATGTGCCTTTTTCTCTACCGTGAATGTTTATCGCGAAATCATAATTAAATCATTATTAAATGAATTACATAGGATACGTAAAATAAAATACCGTACCTGCACGATTGTGATCACTGTACCTGCGATCCTGATCGTGACTTGGAAATGCCACGCGAGACACCATGACCGGGTTTTGGTGAGGGGTTTGTCCCCGGCTCCTGCGCACTTACAGTCTCGAACGGTGTTGTCAAATCTGTACTAGGCGCGGGGTTCGCGGTTTCGGTCAGTTAGTTTGAGGGAATCATGTTAGGTCGGATGTGAAGATGTCCGTTTGAGGCCTACGTGAAGGCGAAATTTGATATGTATTTTACTGATGCAAATGTCTGCCGAGGTATTTACATCGGTGGCATCTCGACCGAGGCCTGGCTGATGACTGTGATATGTAATCAGTTAGAGGGTCTAAAGACGACCTCCGGTAAAGCTCCTCAGGGCTTTGAATGGAGGGGGTGGTGTGGCGACCGGTAACGTTACAAAGTGGGTGTCTTCCCCCTAGGTGATGGGAGTGTACCTGCACGATATGATACGCTCACAGCAAAAGATTAATAACAACTGAATGTGATTGCTTCAGTTTACAATAATCTGGTACACGAAGTAGTTAAAAAAAAGAACTACAGTACATACGAAAGAAAAAAGGAACCGTCAAAATATTTCTGTAGCTACAATGTAGATATATTGTACTACGTTACTGATGAGTCAATTCTGTCCGTCATTATAAACTATAAAATGTTGCATTGCAGTAGGAAAAATAAGTCATTATAACCGATATGTCACTATAATCGATATCATTATGAACAATGTACGTACTGTATTTATGCATTAACAGCATACCAAACTAACTAAGAAACAAGTTTTTGGTCACTACATTCGTTATGTCATTATATCCGATGTCACTATAAACTATACTTACTGTATATTATTACTGAAATTATTTTTGTTTTTCTCAAGGTAACCAACTAAAATTTACAATTTTTAAGTTTTTTATTTAGTGCATCACATTCAACAAATTCATATGCCGCTAATTTATTTGAACTGTTAGTAACTTTTAAAATAGATATTTAATCTGTATATTTTTCAAAACATTTAGTAATTCTAATAGCGTAATCGTAATATCTGTTCTGATTTAAACATTTTGTCATTTATTCTAAAATTTCATCAATTTTAATGTATTACAAATAAACTCTTTTTATATTCGTGGCTAAGAAGTCATTCTTCATTTTTAAGTAAATTATCTAAATTTTTTTTCTGCTGATCAGTTTTACAACTATTAACTTTTAGGTATATACTCGTACAATCCACCGTATTAGATCTTCACGTGAGAATTCAGCACATGTTTTCTTCATATTCAGTTTTGACTACATTCTGAACTTTATCGAGGTACCTTATTTCAATAAGCTCCTGTAATATCACATTTTATAAATATCTTACTGCTGGTTTATTTGCTTTTCCCTATGGCTTTTTGTTTTTTTCTGTACGCAGTTCTATTGTAAAGCTTTATAAGCAATTCTGTTTTTAATTATTTCTAATTTCTCTACTTACCGAACTTGTTTTACATATATTATTTTATATATTTACCGCATTTTCTACATTGCAAAGTTTAATTTCATCATTATTTTTGTACTTTTGATTCGTAGGCTTAAAGTACGCCTGAAATGGGGCTGTTATTTAAAAAAATTGTCTGCAGCCTAAAAAAATGCATCATAATAATTTTTAATGAATGAATGTATGTATGTTAAGTATCATAACCATAACTGTTGTATTATTCACAATTACTTCAAAAAAAGTCTGTCATTCTCAGGAATAATAAGCATTCCATCCCAGGTGAACTAAAGGTAATAAGGAGTGAAGTGATGTCCCTCCTTCATTGACCATAACGTACCTTCGTACATCAGTATGCCAATACTAAAATACGAAAGATGATTAGCTCTAAACGTGACACCTTCATTCTGTTTACTACAGGGGTTTTTTAATAAATGTAGATATTTTAATTTTCTTCTTTATAAAATAATAAATTTAATACAGCTTATTTTCTAAATAATTTAAATTACATTTCCAGAAGTTATTTAATAATTCAAATGATTCATTCTTTTCTTAGTGTGTAAATGTGCCGATGTTGTGTGTCTTTATGATAATTGGGAAATCCGTTCATTTGTGGTAAAACACGTATAATTTATCTATGTTACGTATTCGTTTGCAGTGTTATTTTTTCAAATTAACTTTGTTTATTAATTTCAAATGATTAAAATTTATTGCGTGTGTGATTTTCACGTTTTGCATAAAAGATTTCTTTATTGTTAGGTTTATATATTTTATATTGATTTGTTTTATTTCTTTTTATATTGATTTTTAAGTTA
The DNA here is from genome assembly GCF_047948215.1 of Lycorma delicatula. Classification (NCBI taxonomy): domain Eukaryota; kingdom Metazoa; phylum Arthropoda; class Insecta; order Hemiptera; family Fulgoridae; genus Lycorma; species Lycorma delicatula. The sequence goes on along the minus strand of NC_134458.1, from coordinate 128,745,961 downwards.
TCTGTAGTGCTTTTATGTATTTTTTGCGTATGTGGGTAAAGATGCGTCTAGTTTGTTCAATTTAGTAAAATCACTGTTTAATTTTTAATTTCTACTTTCGTAATTGATATATGCTTCTTATTAGTTTGTAAGATTTTGTGTATGTTAATAACAAATAACTTTCTTCTAATTGCTCTAATATTATTTCTTATATTTATTATTTTTGTATTAGTATAGAATTTATTGCCTTTTTTTATTTAATAATTACGTAATATTGTATTTTGTGACGCTATTCTGATAAAGATTTTCCCATGTATTTCAGTTGATTCTGCTGGAAAATAGTACAGCAATTCCTTTTCATTTGGAAAATTTATTTCATCTTCCTGCTGGTATATCTAAGTTATAATATATTAGCAAAATGTTCGTGCTTTGGTATGAATTTTTTATCTTAATTATATATAAATTTTAATAATTCAAATGTAGGAGCAATTTCTATGGTTTTCAAAGAAGCAATATACATTAATTTTGTTTCTTTTTCGAAATGTAATGGCTATAAAGAGAATAAATAGTTTAGCCAAATAAAATCAGGTTTTCTTTGATACTGTTCTACGTCTTTATTTTGTACGCACAGTTTAATTCTATTACTAAATCGAAAAAGTTAAAAAGAAATTAAAATTAAAACTTTTTGACCCTAATCTAATTAACCGAAATGTTAAAAGTTTCTATTTGTTTCCCACCCGAGGATGTAAAAATGTAAAATTTTGATGGCATCCAGTTTTATATTTTTCAGATATTAGGTTTAACCATAAGGGTCACAGAATGTTTGGGCATTTTATAGATCAACCACATATTTATGTCCTAGTGTTGTGTATTATTATGGCCGTATATATATATATATATTTATTGTAAGAAATATCTGTCAAAAAAACTGCAATATTGAGCTAATTGTTTATTTTTCCAATTGGGGGCCTCATGATGTATGTTGTCCAAAACTTTAGCTAAGTACTCATTGGTGTTACTTTTTAAAAGTAATTGCATACAAAACCTGGTCAGTAAACTCCGATAAAATCTGAATTGTGGCTAAATGCAAGTTTAATCCTTTTTAAACCTCTTAAAGTTCCTTAAACGAAGTAATTTAACAAATAATTATTTATTTTCTCTTCAAGGATTATACCAAAAAAAAACTCTCAAAAAAGATAATACATTAAACAATTTTGTTATTCGGTATGTCACTAATTTCTTAAAGGTAAATAATCAGAACAATATATATACTTCTTTAGTTTTCTTTTTAAGGTTTTCTTATAAATTAGGATCCCTTATTTCAGCTGTATAGGTGTTCAGAAAGTTGGAGAATCAGTGATGAGTGTGTTTAGTGAAGGCTTTCACATTTACGTATTTTATATACTCGTATGTACCGATTTTAATAAAATATTTATTTACTTTTCACCAAACGTATTTTCACTTTTTTCTGTATTTTATGATTATTGTCAATAAGTTTAGGCGGGTAAGCTATCTAAGTTACTAGAGACGTAGATTGTTTAAGTACTTTATTTATGTACAATAAAAACGTACATTTTTGGAAAAAATCTTAATATTAGAGTTTACTAAACAATTAAAATGTTCTCACAGTTTTAACAAAGAAAAGAGTTGTTTTTGTTATTTTAAGGAAACAAGTTACGTTATATAACCCAGTTGTTGTTTATATATTTATTTACGTATCGAGTTATTTTGGTACGATGCATAAAATAATAATTGACTTTGTTAATTCACAGTTAGGCTATCGGCTATATTCATAAAATTATTAAAGTCCAGTTGTTAACTACTATTTAAATATTATCTTTTTTTTAAAAAGAAAACAAGTAGTCTTACCTTGAATAATTCTAATTTGTCGACCTTTGGCAATTCAACAGACAGCTCTTCTTTTATATTATATCCATTCTACTCAGTTCAAATAAACATAACACACACACAAACACCTTAGTTCACAAGTTTACATAGTATCAGCATTACTATTCATTGCTTATTATACTAATTGTTATTCGTAAAATGCCGTTTGAAATAGAAATTAACAATAAATTGTAATGTCACCAGTGATCTCTTATTTAACTATTATAAAAATAGTAATAATGCATACTTTTGATGGTCATCCTCTTTTTAGTTAAATTATTCTATTTATTTCTTTTGTTGTTCGTTCTACAAAGGAGGAAGTATAGAAAATTATGATACGTTAGTGAATGTTAAAAAAAAGAAAATTATTAAATAAATTATTTTGATAATTTTCTTACAGATTGTTCAGAACGTCTTACATCTTGATAGCGATATATCCTCCGTTATATATATTATGTACGGCACACTTTACTTGCTACTACTTCCTTAGTTGATGTGATGATGAGAATAATAAAGTACAGATTTTTGGTTTTCTCTGTTTCTTTGCATTTAGTTGTTATACTGTTATTGTAGATTGTATATAAATATGTACTTATATATAATAAGAATATAAGTCCAGAAGAATTATCTTCAGGTTTGGAAAGGTAAATAAAAAACCCCGTAAATAATATTAAAGATTGTATTTATAAACCTGAATTTTCCTTTTTCTATAAGTTATACCGTTCAGAACTTCATGTTTTAATACATTTAAGACTCATCTTGTCTTCTCAAGTGGTATTTCAGTGATCCTGAGTCGCAATGGACAATAGCTTTCAGTAAATCGATTGACTTTTGTCTACGTCTGAAGATGTCCTTAGAAAGAAATCTCAAATAGATAACGTATCAGCATTGAGTGTCTTCTCGTTGTGAGATAAGAAGGCACCGTAAAAATATTTTTCTTAGAAAATTGATGATCCTTTTAAGGTTTTTTTTTTTGTCTCCAGTCATTTGACTGGTTTGATGCAGCTCTCCAAGATTCCCTATCTAGTGCTAGTCAAATGACTAGCACTAGATAGTGCTAGTATATCCCCTTCCACCTTTCAAGGTGGAAGGGGATATTACAGGCTATTTTTACAGGATTTTACAGGCTAGAAGCAGTCCATCGTCAATTAATTTACAGATTAATTTAATTTCTAAGCGAAGATTATTTTTATTTAAATTTTATGTTTGTATTTTTATTTATTGTTTTATTTATACTGTATGAATTAGAATTTATTGGGTAATTATTATTTATTTATAATTTATTATTAAATTTAAATCAAACATTAACAATTCTTAATAATATTTAAATAAATATTTATATAATTATTATTCAAACTTATTAATAAAAAATAGTGATTATTAGTTAATATTAAGCAGTAAAAAAAGGATTCTTTACTTATTGAATTATTTAAACGTACATTACAACGTACTATGGGAAAAAAAAGACTAAGATCACAGGGAGCTGAAAAGAGTCGGCTGCGCGCAGCCGCCCTGTGCACACGTGGTCCGCTCTGCGCCAATAGCAGCAGCTGGCCTGACAACACTGAAATATAGAAATACTGGAATGTTATTATCTGGAGTTATTATCTTCAAAAATGCTGTAGGCCTATAAACTGGTGCTCTTAGTTTCATTAGGTCTGGCCCAGCTGTCGAGTTATATCTATCTGATGTTAAATTTTAAATTAAATAAAATTAAATTTTAAATAAAATACAATCAATTAAAGGATTAACCTAAATAAAATCCATTTACGTTTTAATGCATTTTTTTAAAATCAAATAGTACATACCTGTATGGTATACAGCCTACATGTGTTGCACGCTTTGGCAGTTATGTCGGACTCTATGAAAATATTTGGTTTAATGAATTACTGATACTTTAAATTTTTTTATGGTCTTTATTTAAAATTACAGCAACAAATGTTCGAAGTGGTGTCCTACTTCTATGCATTTTTCAATACGTTTTAAAAACGACCTGTGAACATTTAATAGAATTTTTCACCAGATATCTCTATAGACATTTTTTATACGCTCTTTCATGTTTTCAGGAGTAGTTGGTACTTCTAGGTAAACCTTTTCTGTAAGGTAACCACATAAAAAAATGCTACTGGAGTAATGACGGGGGAACCAGCAGGCCTATGAACTGGACCATTTCAACTCGACCAGTCCAATAATCATTATATTCACTGTCTAAAATTACTCTGGTAATAATTGAATAATGTGCAGGATAGCCATCATGATGAAACCACATTGTTCTTCTCTTGTCCAAGGGTAGTTCATCAAGCACTAAAGGCAACCGATTCTAGAAGATCTGCGTATTTCTCGCTGTCCAAATTTCCATCGAAAAAATGCGGTCCGATTAATGTACATCCTGTGATACTGCACGAAACATTGACAGTCTATGGACGTTGATATTCTACTTTCCTTAGCCACCGTGGATTTTGCACTCTCCAATAATGCATATTGTCTGTTTACTGATCTATGATAATTAAACCTGATTCGTCTGCAAATGGAACATTAAGAAACAAATTTTGATCTACCTGTACTTTTTCCAGCGCCCATCGACAAAATACTACTCTTTATTAAGTGAAAGAAGAAGAAGTGAGGATCTACTGTCTGTTCATTCTAAGAAGGAGATATAAACGCATAAACACTGCAGACGACAGAGCGCTGTGGAACAGTATGCCTAAAAAATATTACATACTAAACTATTTTGTTGTAATTCCTCACAAAATTTTACTCACTTTACACTTTATTTATTTATTTAATTATAATTATTAATTTAATTTATATTTATTTTATACGTAATTTTATACTAAACTTATTACTTTTTACTTCGTCACAAAATTTTTAATATAAAAAACCCTACGAAAACAATAATATCCCAGACAGTAACTACCATATTATTAAAAATAGTGTAACAGGTAAAATGTATAATTTGAACAAAACCTCACCACTTCGAAATGTTGCGAGAATTGCTTACCTTATTCTCTATCAATGTCCGATAAACACTGGATTCCCTCTATTATAACCGATTCTTCATCGCTCCCAGAAGTTGGCGTTGACGACGAATCATCTCTAACATTAATTATTAGTTCGTCAACCACAACATCGAGAAAATTATCAGTCCCACATCTTCTTTTCTTCTTCTGTAACATGCTTCACGCACTGTTTCCACTTAGCAGTTGATACCTCGTTCACGCCTTTTTCAAGCAGGATTTTAACGTCTTTCATTTATGTGTATTATTATTTCGGGCAACATAGCCTTTTACTTGGCTCTACACTAATTCAGTCGGATTAAAATTACGATAAGAGTGGGAAGGTTATGATAAGGGAAAGCCTTAATACCGTATGACCTTTCGTTTCAACCATATCATCGATTAAAAATTTATTAAATTTTTCACGATTGTGTTTTACATGTTCAAGGAGTTCTGTTTTTAAACTGTTTTCTCCGAAGTGGATATTTTTTATCGCAGCCATAAAGCATTCTTGTTTCCTCCATAAACTATTTGGAATATTTTCCAGTTTTACACTACGGTACGCAGCATTGTCCATTACAAAAATACTATTTTCGGGCAATAACGACAATACATTTTCAAACCACTTCCTAAAAATATCTCCGTTCATGTCATCGTGGTAGTCTCCAGATTTTTTGGATTCAAAAACGAGTAATCCCCCCTCTAAAAATCAATTTTCATTGCCAGTATGTACCACAATTAATCGCTTTCCTTTATTTTTTGGAGGTTGCAGGCCCCTGCTTAATCCTGACAGAAATGATGTATTTACCGATGTAATTGTCGTATCACAACAAATTCTTGAAATGATGTGGCTTTCATTTACCCACGTCTCATCCAAGTAGAATATATTTCTACCCGTTTTTCTATAATTTGCTATTTTTTTTAAATAATTATGCCGCCAAATTATGATCTCTCGATCAACAATTACACTTTATTTCTTTTATTAAATTTAAAATCCATGGACAACAGTAATTTGTATAAACTACTGCGTCCAATTTTTGGTAAACTCTTGTCACAGTTTATTACAGCCAGCAATTTTTTTAAAGATGGTTTTTCATTTTGAAAAAAGAAATTATATACAGTCAATCTTATTACATTTTTTCAAATCCATCCCATTTTCCTAGCACAGGTTTTCCACGTTTTTTTATTTTTAACAGGAATTTCTACCTTTCCCTTATTTACCTTTTTTTCAGTCCATAATCTATTAATACTAGTAACCGACATACCAGTAAATTCAGAAGTAGGTTTCACTACTTCCTTTTTAACCAACGTAGGATTTTTCTCCAGCAGTTGATTGAATATGTTTAAAACTATTTTTTTTTCACCACGTCGCAAATGTTTCACTTTTCTGTGCTTATTAAAACATGTTCCTGAATTATCAGCTATTTCGATAAACTATTCGAATACACACATATACAGGCTAATCACACTATCAAATCTATATAAATAATTATACAATAACCGAATACACACACTCGCGTGCACGCACACACACACACACACACACACACACACACACACACACACACACACACACACAGTCACGCTACCAAAAAAATTACTGCAACACAGAACTACAATTAAAAGAAAATTAAAAATATCCAGTATGGAATAAGATACCCACCCCACCGGGTTGGTCTAGTGGTGAACGCGTCTTCCCAAATCAGCTGATTTGGAAGTCGAGAGTTCCAGCGTTCAAGTCCTAGTAAAGCCAGCTACTTTTACACAGACTTGAATACTAAATCGTGGATACCGTTGTTCTTTGGTGGTTGGGTTTCAATTAACCACACAACTCAGGTATGGTCGAACTGAGAATGTACAAGACTACACTTCATTCACACTCATACACATTATCCTCATTCATCCTCTGAAGTATTATCTAAACGGTAGTTACCGGCGGCTAAACAGGAAAAAAAGAAAAAGTATGGAATAAGATAATTTATACTGTTATTTTGAAGTTAGTGATAAACAACGATGTTTTGTTTTTAAACATCCGATAGTTACAACAGCTCGGCGTGTACATTAGTGTGCTGTGTATTCACGCACTACCACTCGCAGTTTGTTTATTTCATATCTCTTCTAAGAATGAACAGATTATACAATGACCGCTGCAGCCACCGCTAACTTCATTGTTTTTTGCTCTCGCAGTATTTTGACTGTTTCTTTTTTGGCCCCCGCACTTCTAGCATCACCAAACTGTTTTATCGTTCAGTACACAGAAGAACGACTTGGAATATTGGAATATCTCTACCCCGGAATCGTAGAGCATACAAGCCTACTGTCTGATCAACATTTCGGTGACATTCCCCGTAAAGTAAAATTACCTCAGTTTTTTCTCTAATTGTTAATCGTTCTATAATTTCAAATAAATAAAAACTAAGTAACTTAATATTTATTAATATTTGGCGAATAACAAAGTAATAAAAAAAATAATTGAAGACACTGATAATACGTTCACTTAGACAAATGTCATTTGCAACTTGAACTTCACTTTTAAGCTATTTTAAAACGTTCGCTGGTGTTTCGTGCTTAACTTCTTCTCTTCTTCTTCTTCTTCTTCTTCTTCATTATTGTTAGCTTGTATTATTTTTTACTTAAAATCTAATTTTTTTTAATTTAAATTTTAACATCAGCTGGATGGATGTAACTCGTCAGCTGGGACAGACGTAATGAAACTGAAAACACCAATTAATAGGCCTACAGCATGTTTGAAGATAAATAACTAAAAAATTATCAATTTTAGAAAAAAGTCTGAAATTAAATTTTAATTTTTTTTGCAAAGAATTCGATTCTGCAATAAAAAATATAGGTTCCTGTTTAAAAAACTTAAGTTGACCTTAAAATGACCTTTATTTGACCTTATCAAGGATAACGTAGGCTGTGGAACTTATTTCCCCCTTGAAATGGAAAAAATCTAACAGGAAACATTTTTTCCTAAAATTTGCAGTTTTTGAGATCTAGATATGCCTCAATTTAAATGGATCACTCTATATATAGGTGTCCCTTTAATTTTTTGTACCAATGTATAATGTAACAGTAGTATGAAATAAAGCTGATTTATATTCTTTCTTATACAGTCACTTTACTAACGCAAGTTCGAACCTTTTTTTGTTCTGTGTAGCAGTCACCAAATGTGTCATCTTGAAAACTACTTGTAGTATGTCAAAACATATACAAAGCATTATTTTTCAATTATCAACAAAGAAATGAAGAAAAAGCAACAGAAAGTACATATACAACCAAAAATAAAATTGAAGTAAAAAAAGATATTTTTTTTTTATTTTTGAACATGAATTATAAACAAACCAATTATCGGATATTACCTGTTTTTGTACCAAATTACAGGTTACGTCATCCTGTTTAAAACGCATCTTAAAAAAGCAACTGCAATTATTATTTTTCACAGACGGTAAGTTTAAAAATTTTGGGGGCGCTAGAAAAGTTTTGATTATCAATGTGGGCGGTGGGCGAAAAAGTTTGAGATCGATGTTCTATAATTATAAGACCAAATACAGGCCAACATACATAAGTACATATCCACAAACGTCCGTCTGACAAAGATAGATTTTTTGGACTGGAGCATTGAAATACAAACTTTTTTCAGAGATTATTAATAATTTATTTAAATCTTTTTTTTAGTTTTTTTTAAATGTCTTCTTAAGGCATAAAATTTAAAAAAGACTATTTTTTTATTAATCTATATTGTTATAGCCATATTATATATATTGCTATAGCTGGGAAAGTAAAAATTTGTTTGCGTGTACACAGCATAATGAATTGTATTACATTATTAATGGGTGTAGAGAGTATCACCTAGTTCCTTAATTTTCCCTCACCTTAAATACTAAAATTAAGTTTTGCTGATATTTTAGAAGGTTAGTATTTTAATAAAATTAAGACGAGAAAGAAAAATATATCAAAGTGGCAGAAATTTGTTGTTTAGATTATAAAATTACAAGGTGTGGATGAAGTAATTTAGATTATAAAATTACAGGGTGTGGATGAAGTAATAATAAAGCTGACAACAAAGTTATTGGTTATTTATTTTAATATAATGGAAAAATAATGAATGATGCATGAAAAAAGTTTTAAAATTAAAAAAATGACTTACTTTTTTTAATCAATATTTTGATAATTCAAAATATTTGGTTAAAAAAGATAGCTTTTTCGTTTTATGGGTAAAGGGGAGAACTTGTGTGCAATTTTTTTTTTTTAAATGGTAAGATAATCATGAGCACATGTACTGAACTTATAAAGTGGGGTTATGTTTGCAAAATTTTGACAAGATTGACCCCAAAAACACTATCCACCCGACTCAAGATATTGACCACAAACCTTTACCAACAATTACCCTCATATACACGAGTTTCCATGCCAGATTTCATCAAAATTGGTGTATTTAATCAAAATTTAGCTTTAAACACAACAGCACAAGTACATACATATGAACATTAGCCTCCTTTTTTTTTTTTTTTTTTGGAGTTCCTGGGTTATGAAACATTGAGAAGTGCAAAAAACCCACACTCCATTTTTTTGACTGATTCCCATTCTTTCCTTCTTGCCACATAGCTCTGGTGTTATGATCCCAGGAAAGTAAAATAAGAATAGCTTTTATGTATAAAAGATTACTAATATAAAACAGATTTAGAAATAAATTTTTATAAAGGTTTTCACAAAGATGATGGAATTCTATGGTAAAATAAATTATATAATAAAACACTTTAGATATTTTCAGTTATGATTTAGGCTGATTAAGTTCAGCATGATTTTATGATGAATCTTGAATGAAAAATTTTTATGACTATTAAGAGAGCTAGATTGAAGAAGGCTCAAGACATCATCCACGTTTATTTAATCTGTTTATAGAAGGGAATGCTAAGTCAAATATCAACGTATAAAAATCAAATAAATGAGAATGTGTAGTCAGAATAACATTAATATATTGATATTAAAAAGTTACTATAAAAAAAGAAAGAAATGGAGAAGAGAAAAAAAGAAATGCAGAAATGAATCAGTTAAATATTGATGTCAAAAATAATAGGAACATTAATGATACTAGATTACAAAACCGTATGGAATATAAATTAATAATATTTTTTTTTTCAAAAATACATAATTTAATCTTAAGTTTTCTACTTTAGCAGAAAAACAAAAAGTCCTTCCAAACCCCTCCTACCTTTGTTCAGTAAAACAAAAGAAAACTAAATGTAAAAGAAAAAAAATGTTTTCCTTTAAATTTAGAATATAATTTAATATAACTCTGTTTAATATGGTTGAATAATTTATAATTTTTCAGGTTATCTTATTTTTTTCATCTTTATTATTGCTGATAAATGAAGTGAGATATCCTGTCATAGCGTCAGTTATTCTACATGATCCTTTAAAACAAAGAGCAGTTGAATTATCGGCAGAACATCCAACATGTAAAATGTATTCTGATAAGTAAGTCTTAGAATAATTATTACATTTTATAGTTTTACTGAGCGTTATTATAAAAAGCAAGTACAAGGATCACAGTTTATGATCAATTATGAAATTAAAAATCATTAATCAAAATCCTATTTTCTTATGTATGAGATGAATTACTGATGTTCAGTTTTCTCCAACTGGTAAAATATCAGTCGCATTTAATTAAAAATAACTGTAGCAGTATCCTTGGTCTTGCATTGTAAAAGAACAGCTGATTTACATTTCACTAACCTTCATCCAGCTAACATGTTACTTAGTAGAATGTAAACATTTACAAGTGTATATAAACATGAGTTAAGATTAAAGCTGTGGTAGTAATGTAATACAAAAATTATTTATGGATATTATAACCTTTTTTATTTATACAAAGATAAATTTAAAGAAGTATCATTTAGTTTTACTGCATTTTTTAAAATAAGTTTTTAATGTATCTCAAAAGTTTTTTTATCTTATTTTATTATTATTTCTTTTAATAAGGATAGGCATTCAAAAACCTCTACACAAATATATAAAAAACATTTATAAGAAAAGTAAAAGGTCAGAACTCTCTCTTATTAGAAATAAGAAAAATATATAGAGAAAACATTAAATACTGCTCCCTAATTTTTGTATACATATATTATGTTTTTACTTCATGTATTCCTACAGTTTCTTGTAGGGTGTAAAGTTAGGTAAATATCAATGGCTAAATTCATATTCAATAAATCAATCAGTTTCCAAAATCACTAAAGTTAAAAATACTGCATGTGGTGTAGTCGCAGCATACTGCTGGGACTTTTTTTGGTTTATGACTACATAGCAACTAATGCCTCTTTAAATATAAAAACAACTCCAACTAATTTTCTTGAAACTGTGCAAGAAAATTCTTTAAATATTAGAATGACTTTAGGCTATTATTTCATTATCCAATATCAATCATACCAACTAACAGATGGTCTGTTTGATCATGTAATTCTTTTCATTTAAAAGCCATTCCACTAACATTTTCTCATAAAAATTTACTACAGACTACAAGAGGAACTTATTCTACAAAATAAAAAAAATTCATCAAAATCTGTGCATATAAAAATACATGGGTCAAATTGAGAACTTCTTTAATTTTTGTTAAATAAGTTGTTAAATATGTACTGAATGTGTAATTGCTTGTGGATGAATTGTATTTCCTAGGATATGTTGTGGTGTCAGATTACGATGAAGCACTGCTCTGATTTTACTGTGCAGAGCAGAACTTTTTATCTCACTTTCTATTTTTAGTAAATTTAAACTCCTGTATGTTTAATACAAAAAACTTATTTAATTTCTTTTTTCTCCCTCCTGATAAGTAAATCTTATAAATAATGATAAAAAAAATAGAAGGTTTGCACTTTTTCCACTTAATAGCAAATAAAACTCCACTTTATGAGAAACTTCCACTTTAAAGCTCACTACTTTAAGTTAACTTCCACTCTATGGAGATTTATTATTCTGTTTATTTGGCCCATGACTTTATGATGAAAGTCGTTGTTGCTAATGGCATCTATGTTGTTTTCCTTTTATGTCATCAAATATGGTATATTTGCTCTATTCTCTACTTTGTTGAGATCTTAATTTTTTAAGTTTTATAGTGTAGTTACTATCTTTGTGCTTGTGTGTTTGCAAGGGGTTATTTGCAAAAGTTGATTTTGTTGTTTGTAGTCTTGTTGTATGTGTTTGTATGCGTAAGATATACCTGCAGGTATATCTTACGCAGTCATACCTGCATATGTATGTATTAAGTATACATCCAGTCATTGAAAAAAAAATAAAACAACATATTAAATGAACAAATTCAACATAGATGAAATAAATTATTTAATTACAAACTTAACAGGTTTTCTGATCATTTAAAGTTTTGTTTGAATAAATTTCATTCATTATGAGTTCATGAATGTTGTTGGTACAATATTCCAGTATCTGGGGAACCTTTGACCCTGAATTTATCAGGGGCCAAAAAAACTTAAAAGTAGTCTGTTTTTTTTATTTTATTTTCCATCTATTTTTAAGATTCTGCTTCAACTTAAATCCCATTGTTTAAAAGTACTTCCCTTATCAACAACGAATAAAATGTGATGCGCTTAAACAAAGACCTCTGGCATTGGTGAACTTAAAACTACCACACTCCCTAAGCAAAAAGCCTAAATTTTAGTCTGCCATAAAGATTATTATTAACTCAATCTCATTTATCTTTACCAGATGGGTTAGTTATTAATTATTAGTCATGCAAGGAATATGTTGATGATTTTTACAGAATTAAAAAGACATTTCATTTTTGTTTACACTATAGCAAATGGTTATAGTTTTTTAAAGAATTCATTTATTTTGTATAATAAGGTTTAAATTTATTTTTTTATTTTGCAGTTAAAATAAAATGTCTTGAATTATAACTTATTTCATGTACTTTTAAAAAATATCTTTCTAGAAGTGTCATCCGATTATCCTCAGATATTATTTTAAGACCTAACCAAGAAATCATATTAATCTGTTGATTTATCTTCTCACATTACCATCCTTAATATGTGACCTGTTCTGAAACAGTTACACTCAAAGATGGAAAGTTTAAAATAAATAAAAAATAGTAAATTTTTAATGAATTAACTTGTTAAATATCTTGTTTTTATTAGTTCTTTTTTCAATTTTATAAGCAGTTTTTTGCACTTTATATATGCTGATATTGCGTTCTATGCTGATATTATTGTTGGATCTTAATAGTCATTAATTTATTTATTAAAAAATTAATAATTTCCAATCCTGTTATTTATCATAACTTTTATCATAGATTGTTTATTTATTTTCTTTTTATATATAATTAAATGTAATTGAGAGTATTGGTCTTGAAATAAAAAGCATAAATACAAACTTATAATTACTTTATTACGTTAGTTCAAAATGTTTCTTGATTTATCATTAAAAAATACATTGTTGTTAAAAAAAATATTTTTATTTAACTTCAATTACCGTCAAAAAACTAAATCCAATTAAATACAACATTTATGAGTAAAATATTTTTAATTTAATAATAATGATATTCCTAATGATTTGTGTTTTTATTTAATTTTTCAAAGAATTTTGTTTGTTAATGCAATAAAATTGTTAATTGTTTTCATAATTTCATTACTATTGATATAATAATACAGCCATGTTACAATATTAATTTTATAATTATTAATAAATGAAATAAATTATGATAATTCCTATGTCTTTTATGTTCCTTAATGCTAAGGTTGCCAGTAAATTTTTATATTAGATGATTATTGGTTTTTCTCTGTTTAATGAGAAAGTAAAATTTTTCATATAACTTAAAAGGTTGGACATTTTTTTTAAATTTATGTTTTAATACCTTTTACATGTTGATTTAAATAAAAATAAGTATAATTTTGTTTAACAATTTTTGAGTCATAATTTATGTTTGATAAATGTAATAATACTAAAGTTTATAAACAATTAATTTTCAGATTAATGAAACATGTTCTAACAAAACCAATTTGAAGTCAATTATCAGCACCTCCTTCAGGGGATTTATAATGTTGTATTTTATGGCATCCATCTAAATGTTAAGAAATCAATATACTGTGTGGTTAAATAACATGTTTCATCCTTGTATCTCTTAATTTATTTTGTTGTTTTTATGAAACTTATTACATTTGTAGATTTCATATTCTTTAAGTGTTTTGAGAGCTTGCTTTTATCTACATACAAAAAAATACAGCAGACCAAAAAAATACACCCTACATGCACAGCAACTCAGAAATAAATCAGTTAAACTCCTGCATTAAATATTACTTTGCTTTGGACGAATGAATGAATGTATGCCCACAAATGCAAGGATAATTTGCAGGCACTACACCAACATAATCAATATTTACACATCACCTAAATAGATTCAGGACACATATAAAGCCATCAACCAGAACATGAAAATTTTAGATGTAGCATTTGAATAATAATAATAAAGCATTATTGCTATTCTACAAAAGAATAAATGCATAAAATATTTCAATAGCATCATATTTTCATATGTATAAAATTCTTAACAATAGAGAACTATCACACTTGTTTCTCACCTGTATTCACCATTCATCACCCACTCCTTCAACTGTTTCATCTCTCAATCTAAGAACTGTTCTTCCTGTTGTCTCTACTTATCCCTGGGAACCCATTCCATACAAATTTTAGCCCAACTCTTATTCTTCAATTCTGGCAATATAGCTGGCCCACCTCCATTTGAAAATTTGTGCTTCCATTTTTTGTGTACCAGGTTCTTGAACTAAGCTTCCTGAGTGGGTTCTTGTTGCTCGCTCTATCTCTTTTTTGTCTCACTGCCTGTTCTTCTGATCTTCCCACATTGGAGTATCTTTTATCTAAATTATAAACCTTCACATTCTGCACCCATGTCAAGTTGTGTACCAACTCAAAACCACCTTCAGTTTCAATCTATTTCAAAAACTCTCTTAAAAATGTTCTAAGTTTGCAAAGTCCCTCCAAACCAGACTTAATCTGTTACTTGCCTCTTTAATTTTCCCTGATAGAGGAGTGTAACCTTTCCCAGGTAATTAAGACAGATCTATACCAAACCTACTTTTTTCAATCAATTCCTTCATTATTATAGGATTTTTTTCAAAGGTGGTGATCACTTTGGTTTTATGTGAATTTAATATCAACCTTTTCTCCCTACTAATTCTCCTTCAGCTTTACCTAAAGATCCTCACACCTTAAGATCATCTGCAGATGACAAGTTTAATCATTACATTCACCATCATTACAGTGAACAGTGAATGGGATACTTAAACACTTTTTATTTAATACAAAACTTGCAAATTAAATAAATTGAAAAAAATAACTTATTAAATGAATAAACACAACTAATACAAATTTATGAGGTTTCCCAGCATAACCTTAATAGGTGAACAGATGTTTACCAGAAACTGCACGTAAGTGCAAAGGTCTTTTTACCAAAAGACCTTTGAAAGCACAAGTTTTGTAAATTTTAGAGAGAGTCATTTATAATTTTTAATAATTTTGTGCTGTTATACGACTAACTGAGTTTATTCTAAATAGTGATTCTATGTGGCATGGAAGCCCAGGTTGGGGCTGTAGGGACTGCACAGGGTAGAAGTCACATCATCAATCATATTGAAACATGAAACACAGACAAAGGAAATTCATCCTGGATTTGAAAATGCAACTTTCCTTTCTGTGCTTATTACCACCACTATCTTCATGAGTCAAATCTTTGATCACCTGGTATAGTGAATGATAAGAACTAACCTTTACATCAGTGAAGGCTCTCAACTAGCCAGATACAGATACTCTGGTCAAATTTTGTTTATGAATTTAGTCACAGCCACGCAGTACTTATTCCAAATGTAGGACTGATCTTACGGACAGTAAACGTTATGGCATTGCATTCACAATAATTCTGGATGTTTACTGTATCCATGACATTAACCATACGTATGGTTAATGTCAAATTTTTATTTTTGAGATAGTTTACATAAAATAGAAATGTGTTCTTTTGGTTTTATAAAAACTTCAAAATAGTGCTCTAATCATGTCACAAGGTCTACGTAAGTGTATTATAAAAATAGTTTCAACTGATTAATTTATGATATTGATTGCCTAAAGTAATTGAAAATCTTGGATAACCATCTTTTTAGATTTTATATATATATATATATATATATATATATATATATATATATATATATATATATGCACATTTTTTTAACAAGAGAAACAATAATATAAAGCATTTTAAAATACCATGATTTTTCCCTTATATCCTTATTAATGAAGTTTGGATTTTATATATCCCAATTAAATTAACAAAAACCCTTATGCGACTGATTTATGTTTCATTGGTAAGTTCTTTAAATTAGCAAAACTTTTTCAGTTTATTAAAAGACAAAGGCATTCTAAATAATCAGTTACACTTCTGATTGACTGAAATCAGATTCTAATGTGGAATGTTGATTCTGAAGATCTGTGATTCAATGCAGCAGAGTAGAGTTGATATAGCTATTTTGAATTGTGATGTCTCAAGTCTTAGCTTAGCTGGCTCACCGTTTTAGTCATACCTGATTCCATATCTGATTTTTTCTTCTATAAAATATCATCACTCTTATAGTTTGATTTACACTTGCTGCAATCAACTGATTAATTTCCATGTCATATACTGTACATGAGATTGTTCCATCTGCTAGTTGCTACGATGTAATTTTAGCTCCAGTTGTATGATGTAATATATTTGCAACCTATTATACAACCGCATGGTACTCATTATTTTCTCAAGTTTGTATATTAAATATTAATAGCATTTTAATTTTTACTAATTTAATGTCAAAATGATCTCTCTCTCTCTCTCTCTCTCTCTCTCTCTCTCTCTCTCTCATATGTTAAATCAGCCTATATGGAACTTTATTCTTTTTTTCTTTTTTTTACCAGAGAATTATTAAAAAAAAACAAAAAATACTAATTTTGAAGAAGAGAGAAAAAAATGTTACCTTTCATCTAGGCAGAAATTGTATGAGTTATCTTAAAGAGAATTAATAAATATATATTTATACCCATGCAATTTATATAAGACAGTACCACTCTGTCATATAGATCATTAGAGTAGTAGCATCTCGGCCTTTCATTAAAGGTCCCGACTTCGAATCCCGATCAGGCATGGCATTTTTCATACACTACAAAATTCCATTTTCATCTTCCACATACAAGTTTCAGTATAATTTCATCAATCAGAAAATAAATAAATAAAATACATTAATTTATTTTATAAATACGTGTAATAATAGTATTAAAAAAATTACTTTAAATTCTCTCTTAAAGAGCTGCATAGCATATTTAATATAAATTTTCTGTACTGAGTTGTTTTATTTAACAAATAATAACATTATGAAAGAAAATCCATTATATAAAATTATGAAATATATTATATAATAGGAATTTCATAGTGCAGCAAATTGTGTTACTTGTTCATATACATGACCTTAATTCTGTGCATGTGTCATTGAAGACACTGATTGGTGTAATAATATTACATATTTATTTAACCTTTATTCAAAAATTAAATATTTACTTAGAGCATATGTACGTTTAACAGGTACACAATGCATTTTGTAAAGGTATTAATAATACTGAATACTTATGTAATAATTGGATTGATGACCATAGAAAAATTTTTATTGAAATTTATATTATATACCTTTGTTTGCATTTTCTCCTTACACTTTTTTCATAATTTTATTTTGTAATCATAGATGAATTTCTGTAGATCAAATCAGTGAAGTATTACTTACTCATTACTTGTATATATAAAGTTTTAACACTCTTGCATTACAGATATAAAGTAATTTTTTTTTTTTTTCAATATGAGAATTTCATGTAATGTATAATTCTTTGTTTATGAAATTATAATTGATTGTTTTTTTAAACAAAGCTATTTATCCATTAAAAATATAATTATTTTTTTTTATGTCCAACTTTAATCTCTTAGTCAATTAAATAGTTTTTTTTAATCAATTAATTTACTTTTTACAAGAAAGTTTACGTTTTACAAGAAATCCTACTAAGATTCTAAGATATTTTAGAAACCAGATAAGTAGTGTAGTTTCACTGAATAACTAGCTATGAAGTGTACTGTGTAAGGAAAGGTATGCTAATCAGGACAAGTTATACATTTTGGAAATCTTTGTAGATCTTGATGTTTCTTGACCTTTTGTAACCAAAATACACAATTTTAGCATTAAAAATTTCAAATTAAATTTGGGCAGGAACCTTGGCTTCCTGCCCAAGAATCATAACTGCAATAAGAGAGAGGTAAAGTAGTTTGTTTAAATCATTACTAAAGCACAGTATCATCAAAACATTACACTTTTGTTGTGATTAGTTTTTCAACCTATTCTGGATTTAGAACTATCGACACTAACTTTTTCTTATTTCATTTACAGATTTAATAATGTTCAATTATTGTTATATAAAAACATTTAAAAAAACTGTAGAAATGAATTTAGAGAAATTTGAATGAAACCTTTAGCTTGGCTAAACCAAAGTTATATAAATTAGCAAATAATATTTTAAGTGAATTAATGAACACCAAACATTTTTACAAGATAAAATATCATAGTACTGCCAATATACCAGTTTAATTTACTGTAAAATTTAATAAACATAAACTTTTTTATTATATTATTTGATATTATAATCAGGTTATAGAATTTTAATTTGTCCTGTAAATTCCAGATTCCTCCTACAAATGAACTTCACATTTTATGTGAACTTATCCATTTGTTTGGCCAAGACATTAAATGTATTGTAATGTCCTTTACAATACTCAGCTATTCTATTATACATTTTAATAGTTTTTTCATAATAGTCCTGCAGAAGAAAGTAGATTAAATTCTAATGCATTAGATCTAAAATACAAAAATAGTCATTTTGTTATTCTTCAGAATAATCAGGAAGATAAGAACATCAGAAAATTACGTGACAGAACAATTCTGATAGAAACTTTTATTGATGAGCAGAATCGGTCTGTGTTGTCTCTCAACAATAACGATGGCATAAACATAAGTGCAGTATGCCACAAGACCCTAAACCCAGCCAAGGAGTAATTTTTTGCTGTGACCTTCTTGAGATGGATATAACAGAAGTAGCTGATGAGCTTTCGTACCTAGGAAGTTGTTAGATGGAACAAATAATGAAATGGCAGAGCAGAGTGGAAGAACCTTCACCTACACTTATATTAACATTTAATCTTCCAGTACAACCAAAGAAGATTAAAGTGGGTTACCTGTTCGTTTGAGTACAACCTTTCATCCCCAACCAACAACGATGTTTCCAGTGCCAAGGGTGTGGTCATACTACAGCACCTTGTCCAAAAACTACAAAATTACCCAAAGAAGGTCAAAACAATACTAACTATCAGGAGGAAGAAAGATGTACTAACTGTGGGGGAATACTTTCAGCTTCATCTCGAGATTGCCCAATTTTTAAAGAAAAGAAGGCAATTCTAAAAATCTTTACTGAGCAAAAGCTTTCTTTCCCAACCACCCAAAGAGAATACAAAAAGATGCTTAGCTCTCATAATCTGGTTAAACCGAATGTCTCTTTTACTGCCATGACATCAAGTAAAGCCCCTGTAAATGCAGATACCCAAAAGTGCAGATCCTCCAATGAGCTGAAAGAACTTGTTCAGATGTTATCTGATCAGGTTGCTTCATTTACTGCAACTATCTTTGAATTAACAAAAATGAATAAGAAGTTGGTAGTTGCAGCTGGTAAAACTAATGCTGGTGGGATCCCTCTCAACGTTCCTGTCCCCTAAGTTTTACCTGTGTGGTCAGGAGTAAACACAGCTGGCAGTAAACCATCTAATAAGCTCCCTGTTAAGAGAGGCCACACTACCACTCCCTCTGCGATGTCGTTTGCAACTTCACATTTCTCAAAATCTCCCCCTCCATCACATCGTATACTGGAGGATATGGTGGAAAAACCGCCGGACCCCAGGACATCAAAGTTTTTAAAAATCAAAAATTCAAAAAAGAAAAACCGGATCACCTGTAACTAACTTTTTTATATATTTATCTGTATTTCTGTATCTATAACTACCTTTATTTTTGACCATTATTCAGTGGATTGTCTTCGGTCCCACATTGAAGATGTTAGAGTGTTAATGCGCACACATGAACCCACTAAAAATGTGCTTCCAAGAAACGCATCTACTACAACAAAATGTGGTAACACCTAGAGGCTATTTGTGTGAGAGATATGACTGTCTCGTGGACAGTATAGAGTGTGGTGGAGTTGGTATTTTCATCCAGAATTAGGTATCAGCTACAAGGATACCACTATCTATCCTCATTCCTGCTGTTGCTGTAAACATCTCTGCCCCCTTTAAATTGCATATCTCCAATTTGTATCTTTCACCAAACTCTGAGTTCAGTGCTGTAGACAAATCTCCTGACACAGATTCTACCACCATCATTAATAGTAGGAAACTTTAATGCCCATCATATTTCATGGGGGTCATCTCTCTGCTCCTTTGAGGAAATATGTTAAATAGAATGAGGCAAGATTTACACCTTTGTCTACTGAATGATGGATCATGCACATTCTTGTCTTTATATCTGGTTCAGGGTCCAACATCAACCTCTCCTTTAGCTCACTAATTTTACACCCTCATCTTAATTGGTCTGTCTGTTATGACTTTTATGGCAATGACCACAGGTGACCGCAAGGTGAACAAAGGCCAGGGAGATGGAATGTTGAAAAAGCAGATTGGAACAGTTACCAAAAACCTTCGCATCACAGTATGATGATGGTGCAAATGCCCTTGATCAACTTACCTCTTTTATATCCCTGATACTTGAGATTGCTAATAGATATATTCCACAAACATCTGGAAACCCTAGGCGTCCTTCCGTTCCTTGGTAGAATGGTAACTGTCAAAATGCTATTAGAAACGATGGCAGGCACTGCGCAAATTTAACCGCAGGCCTAGAAATGAACATTTAAATTTATACCGTTAGGCTAGAGTTGTGTGCCATTTGGTTTTCTTTGACACTAAGAGGAAGTCATGGCCAAAATATGTTGACACCAACTTATGTACTATTCCCACATCTACTGTATGGAAGAAGCTTCAACCAATTTGTGGAACACTGAAACAATCCATTCCCGGACTCATTCATGAAGGAGAACTGCTTTCATCATCTTCTGTTGTGGCAAATACCTTAGCAGATTCTTTCCACTTGGTTTCTTTCACTTCATCATACACTAACGAATTTCAGAGATACAAGATACAGATGGGAAGTATTATTGTTATACCTTGGTGATTTGGTCGGTGAATTAAAGCTCCATTTACATTCAACAAGTTGTTACATGCACTTAAAAACTCTAAGTAACACCTACCCTGGACCTGACAACATTCATCTCAGTATGCTGTCATACCTTCTTAATTCGGTGCTACAACACCTACACCATCTATAATGGTTTATTCTGCACACAAGTTCTCCCACCTGTTTGGTCAGAAGCCATTGTCATACCAATACTAAAACCTGGTAAAGACAAAGCATGCTCCTCAAGCTGCCACCCTATCTTCTTGACAAGCGTTTTTTGCAAAGTAATGGAGAGAATGGTGAACCGCAGACTTGCATGGTACTTAGAGAGACATGACCTTTTATCTCCAGAAGAGTGTGGTTTTCACCAGGGACGATCTTCCATTGACCATTTAGTGTCATTGGAAGCAGCTATTCAGAATGCTTTCCTACTCTGCCAGCGCCTCGTCGCTATTTTCTTCGATATCAGGAAGGCGTACGACACGGCCTGGCGACGTGGTATTCTAAACATCTTCAAAGAACAGGTAGTCAAAGGCAATATGCATACTTTTATTAGGGGTTTCTTAAATGATCGAACTTTACGTGTTCGTGTTGGAGATTCTTTATCGAGTATTTTATTTTTGACTGTACCATATACAATTAACAATCAACATCAAGTATCGTCTTTCAGCAAATGTTTCACCATATTCTCTCCAAAATAAACCCAGACCCAGTAGTACACACAGATGGACCGAAACAGAATGATATCGTTGGATGCACGTTTGTTGTTAATGAACGAACCTATATGTTTACCTAATACTACAAGTGTCTTTTCTGCTGAACTGTATGCTATCAATAAGGCTTTGAATATTATCAACCCAAAGTACCATATCCTTATTTGCAGAGACTCGTGTAGTGCACTCCAAGCTTTAGATTACTTGTGAGCACTTGTATTCATACCCTATCGTACTAAATATCTATAACGCATTCGCTGAATTAAACAATCGCAACACGCAAGTGAGTTTCTGCTGGATCCCTAAACATGTGGTTATTCCAGGAAATGAATGTGCAGATTCTGCTGCTAAAGAAGCATGTAGTCAACCGTCCTTCACTGCTCGTGTTACAACATATGATTTTATTAATCGTGTAAAACTCGCACTTCGAGCAAATCGACAAAGTGACTAGACTGCTACAGTGGACAATAAACTCCGGCACATCAAAGATACTGTGTTGCCATGGTACTCCTCGTGTAGAAAAATTCGTTGAGAGGAAGTGGTCCTCTGCCGATTGTGGTTAGGACATACCAGAGTCACTCACAGGTATCTCATATCAGCAGAAAACGCGCCATTATGTGTAAGATGCTACTGTGTCACATCCTTGTAGACTGCATATGATATGCGCCTTGCGTCGTAAATTTAAATTGCCCAGAAACATACGTCGAATTTTGGGCAATGACAGTAAAGTTTAAGACCGGATATTTCTATTTTTGCATAATGTTGGTTTTATGCATAAAATTTGATATGTTTGCGTATATGTTTTGTACGGGGAAGAAATATTAATGTGGTTGTTTTTCTTTTAATTATTATGCTTTTTGAATTAATTTTTTATTTTGAGAAGGGGCCCTCCTTTACACCCCTCTCAAACTTTATTTAATTCTATTTATTTTTAGTTAAATTTTACATTTTTTTGTGTTTACACTTATTTTAATTCTGTATTTACGGCTGTGATATTAATTTTAAATGCGTTTTAAGGGAATATTTAACTGTGATATTAGTTGTAAGTTTTTGTTTATTTTTTTAGTTTTTAGGTTAGTTCAAGTTTTTGTTATTTTTTTTTATAAAAACATTTTATCCGGGCAATGATAACGCAAAAGCGTTTTTCGCCTTTCAAAAAAAAATAAAAATTCATTAATCCTTTCTGTATTCCACTTTGCTATAATTTTAAATGTGTTTAGAAGATTTTAACATTTAAAATCAATTGTTACATTTGAAATTCGACAAAAAAATAAAGTTTGATATAGATTATTGACCAAGCCAAGCAAGATCCTGTTTAACGCAATATTTTGGCACTTCCATCTTGGGTTTAGGAATTATACGTTTGTGCTGCAGTTACGACCAAACACATTTCCTAGTTTCATGAAATTTTGCTGTTAGGCGAACAAAGTAATAATTTTTCACAAAAATTTTCCATTTCAAAATGGTGAATTTTATCTTTCTTATACCAGGATTGGTGAAGAGGTACAGTGAAAAAGAAATTTTAGTTGATAAGCCTCCACTTCCACACATTAAACATGTGCTTTATTATACACTGCTGTATAGATAATTATCCTAGATCATCATGATAATAGATCCTAGATAATAGGTAATTTTCTCTTTCACATTTTGCTGCATCTCTGAGATCTGAGCCTCTAATACTGTTGTCTTAGCTCAAAACAGCATTATGCTTTTTTTGTACATTATTAAATAATAATTAACTTTATGTTGGTTTAGGAATTTTCTTTTCAGATACCTTATGTACAAAAATATATACATATTTTTTTTAATAAAGAAAATTGGGATTGCAGTGGAAGTATCTCCTCAGTGATCATGTTTAATGTGCCCGGAAATAGTGCTTACAACAGTGCTAATTCAGTAAGATTACTTTTGGCATTGACTAACCTTTCATAATCAATTATTTTTAACAAGTACATTTAGAACTTTATTTTAACTTTCACTTTAATTCAATTTCAATATAAAGCTAAATTTAAATAAGCTAAAAATTAAATACAAAAATAAGTGAGATCTACTGTTTGCAGATCTAATAGTTCAAATTCCCGAATAGGTTAATTAACTCATCACAGCAGGCACCTTGGTATCTATAATTTTTTATAATGCTGTTGTGCATAATAAATGACTGTGTGCATGTAAAAAACTGTTATTCCATCACTATCTTATTACAGTTTAGTTTTTTGGATGAATTATACTCATCCTTGTACTAAAGCAATACTGCAGCATTTCGTGCAGTAGCCACCATTTGAAGACTTTTCCTTCAGTTTAATATAAAATTTAATTAACCATAAAAGAATCAATTATAATGTAGTATTTCGGTAACTGACGTCAACATATCAAATAACAAAACTTTAATGTCAACAAAAAAAATTTTTATATAATATGTATGTGAATATTTTATTTGCATTACAAAAAATATTTTTATATCATTCAGTAACTGCAATATTTCATTACTACAGTTGAACATTTTTTTTAAATTTGTTTTTTCTGTTTAACTATCCTGCTGCTTATAATACTACAATAAGTAATTAAATAATTTTTCATATGTTATTATAAAGGCAACAGATCCAGGAGATGATGAAAAATGCTAAACCACAACAAATGTTTATGATGAGAAAAAAAGCAGTAAGTGATTTCATGAATGTTTGCCGTAACTACAAACGTGGCCCGATGCAATCAATTGGTTTTGTTTACCCAGGTAATATAATAACTAATTATTTCTCACTTGTTTTTTCATGAAAATTTTTAACATATTGTTTGTTATACTATATTGTGCATAATACCCTTTTTTTAATAAATTACAAAAACTGAGTTGTAGAATTTCTCCTTATTTGTTTATTTGATAATATCTTT
This sequence comes from Lycorma delicatula, assembly GCF_047948215.1. Classification (NCBI taxonomy): domain Eukaryota; kingdom Metazoa; phylum Arthropoda; class Insecta; order Hemiptera; family Fulgoridae; genus Lycorma; species Lycorma delicatula. The sequence goes on along the minus strand of NC_134458.1, from coordinate 128,721,139 downwards.
TATTGTCTGTAATTATAAACTATGAAGATTACATAAATGATTAATTTTCATGAACAGATTTTAATTATGGAACCTTTTTTTTAATAATGCAGAATATTTTTGTCGTCATTATATACATATTTAGTTGGAGTGCAAGAATAGTTGAAAGTATTTGGATGAAAGTAAGATGCACTCATTAACTTTAAATTAGGTGCTTTATCGTATGTAGTAAATATTTCATAATGGGATTGCAATGTGATCATGGTGAAATAAAATAATGAACTTGTACGTACTCGCTACTTAACTGCAATTTGTATAGCTTCCAAAGATATTTATAGAACAATTACACAGTATTCACTTCTATTTAAAACTTCTGGTTAGAATTGTCCACTTCTTGCTTTGAGAGGTTATAAACTCTTCCTGTTGGATTTACCCTGGGGTCTACTTTTAAAATAACATCACTCTTATCTACATTAAGAACATCCTCAAAGTCTGGGTAGGGGAAGGAAAGTGAAGATCCGTGTGGACGTAAGAACTTCTTCTTCACTCATTTTCCTCATTTGAATTTAGAACACACTCCAGCCTGGGTGTGTGTGTGTGATCTATAACTGTGTGGGATTTAAGGGACCATGTCTTGGTCAGGACCTATCTTGGTCCCATGGGGACCATGTTAGGTCCCTATATTAATATGTTATCTAATAATGTACTAAACAACTTTAAGATGGGGACCTTCAGCAAGAATGCCACTTGCAATTCCACTGACAAAGGAGCTCTATAACAATACAAAAGATATGTAGGAAGTACCATTCCACATATTTTGATAGTAAGTTGTTTAAAGTTTTTAAAAAGTGTAAATTAAACATGTTTGATCTTAAATTCTTTTATACTATTAAAGAATTATATATAATTTATGGTTTATTTTTTTGTTCTCACCATTTTGAGCAAACCATAATATAAAAATAGGATTAAATTTTCTAAAATCCCATAAATGTTATTTCATAAATTAATCTATCCTTATGTGTTTTGTTTTACCTTTCTTCTCTCACTGTTTTACATTCTTTTAACTTGTTTATTATCATTTTATTAGGTACTAAATGGTGTGGTCAAGGAAATATAGCTACAGATTATGATGATTTAGGAGAATATGAAAAAGAGGATCAATGTTGTAGAAAACATGATCACTGTCCTGTAAACTTATTACCTGGTGATTGTTTACAAAATATTTGTAACGATTCACCTTTTACTAGGTAAGGTTTATTTTAAAATAGTTTTCTTTTATTAATAATTCACCAAGCAAGATCAAAACTTTTGCATGGAAATATGGAACAAAATTTTGTAGCATATGAAAATGCCATGCATAAGTGAATAACTTTTTGTTCAATTTGGAAAAAGTTCAGTGCTGGCAGAAAACTGGTTGTAATTTAGGATTTTATCAAATAAATCTTTCAAGACTGTCCATTACAAACAGGAATTAAATATTTGGAAAACTTAATTTATTACAGTAAAGGAAAAAATAATTATTGTTGAATAATGAAGGGGATTAAAATGTAATAAACATCTAAAATTTTAAATTTATAGAAAAATGTTTTTTTGAAATTTTTCTATCAAAATGGTTTTTTAATCTAGAAGATATTTCTATAACTGTTGAAGGTTTATACTGTTTCTATTTTTCTTGAGATAAATTTTATTTTATCCAGTTCTGTGTAAATGGAATCTGTTAAGGTATGCAGTCGTCAGTCTAAGTGGGAGTTTAAGTGGTTTAGATTTTTTAAATTGACTTCCCACATTCTACTTAAACTGCTTAGATCAACATTGTAAAACATTTAATTAGTAATTTTATGTTTATTTAGTTCTGTATTTATGTTATTTTTTTTATTTTTAAAATATATTTACTTGTTTACCTGTAATGCCATCTAGGTTTAGACTTCAATTTATTTTAAACAGTCTTTAAGTGGTTTTTTATTTATAATTTAATGTTATTAAATAATTAAATTATAAAAATCAGTAATTCAGTATTATTACATATTCTGTATTTTTCCCAAGTTTTATTTAAACAAATTACTAATATCTATTCACCTTACAGCCCTAGATTAAGGTTAGAATACAGTGATAAACAAAAATTAATTTTGATCCAGCTACCAGATTGAAACCTTCAACCCAGTTTACAAGAGGCCAGCATTGTACTACTACTGTAGAGTAGTAGATTAGGTTGTACTACTACAATGTACTCAGTGTAGTAGTAGAGACAATAAAAAATGACATTTTAGCCAACACAATACTCCAGTAATGCATCACTCAAGAAACACACTTATGTAGAACAGTTAAATAAATCTAAACAAATTAATGTATTTAATTTCACTACTCTTAATAAAATGTAAATCCACAAAATACTCAATATCCTTAAAATCGAGGGGGTTGTTCAAGCACCAATTCCTGTTGGTGTGGTGTAGGACAGAATGGTGTATAAGTTAAAGAATTTCTTGGAATATCTAGCTAGGAGAGATGGGAGGAAAAGGTTTCTCCATACTGCCACGGTGGACAGGAAAGTATGGAAGCTGGCTCTGCCGGAGGTAGCCACTAAGAAGGTTAACCTTCTTCTAATTGTAACCTTAATTGTAAGAGTTGGGCATACATAAGTATGCCCAACTCTTGAGATTGGTTAAGGCCGGGGCGGGGGAACAAATTGCTGGGGCTGTTACTTCAGCCAGAAGAGACAGGGGTGAGAGCCTCAAACTGCGAATTAAGGATGGAACTGAGGTTAAGGTCCTATCTGATAAGGTACAGAAAGACCTTAATGTCTGCAGAGTGCTCAAATCACTTTTGGAGGCAATCTAGACTGTGAGGTCTCGAAGGAGGAATTACTGCGTACTGTGAAGGAGGTCCTCCCACAGGAAGATGATTGGGAGATAAAGGTCACCTCCTTGCGACCAACATTTGGCCAGTTGCAGAACGCGACAGTGGTCCTCTCTAAGCAGGCAGCAAATCTTCTGGTGAAGGGAGAGAGGATTTGCATATGCTAGCAGTCCTGCCAAGTCCAGCTGAGGGAGGATGCCCCTCAGTGCTTTAAATGTTAGGCGGAGGGGCATGTTGCAGGTGCCTATAATGGTCCGGACAGGACTAGGTCATGTTTTAATTGTGGCGGTCCAGGCCACTTGTGACTAGTATGCCAAATGTGGTCAGGTGGGCCACAGGCTCTGCAGTGCTGTTTGTAAGCACAAGTAATATTAGCATGAAATCTTCAGTGTTTGGTGAAGGTAAACTAGTTGATTGTTCAAGTTTGGGAAGTGACGACCTCAAAAAAAAATGGCATGGCACAATTAGGACCGGAAGGAGGTGACCCTATGTCTGGAATGCCTGACTTGCCTGCATGTATGTGCAGGGGAGTTGGGCGCAGCCAGTAAGGATGTGAGCGAGCCTCAAGGGGTTAGAAAGTGTGAGATGAAGGGCGTCTGGATTTCACGCCTGGAGTTAGTTAGCCTAGGACTGGTGTGAGCAGCTCCCCCACCTAGAGGTGCCTCGGTCCTTTGGAAGAGGGGGGTCGGGGCACTCTTGTGACATGGGAAGGACCCCAAAGGGTGTAAGTCCTTTAAGGATGTAGTCAGAGGGGCAATCAACTGCCACAGCAACTGGGGTTGGCTGAAGGGATGCCTAATGGTGACTACCAACTGCCCCTGAGGTATATAAAAGACAGAAAAAAAAATCCATAAAATAAACAAAGCGTAACAGTGCTACAAAAGTAACAAAACAAAACCTATATACCACAGTTAATCAATCAGATAGCTTGTAAGAGTTATCTGAGTTGCATGCAAATCATTAACTATGTTCCACAAACTCCCATCGTGTTTATAACTCCCACAATACATCCTAATTCATAAAATCTTCATTTATGTGACTTTTACAATTTCGACACTCAATTTAAATAAGAACTAACACAAGTGATCTTGTAAATACCACAAACCTCAGACTATTACCTCACACCTCACACCTCTCAATTAGCTTATTCTTTCAATTAGCTGTTTGTGGACATCATTATATGGATCAACAAAATTTATACTATAGTTAACAGTAAAGTGTTGAAAGCCTCTCCATTCTCGAACAATTTTAAGACCAACACTCCCTCACAACAGTAGTACCTCATTCTATATATTACTTAACAGTACTACATTTTTAACAGTTTTATATTTTACTTTGTTTATTATCAAAGTTGCAGTACCACTGGTAACTACAGTTATTAAAAAACACTAAATCATCTCCCTTTCAAACATCCTGAAAATGCAACTCCCCTTGCACTATCCATCCTTAGTTATATTTTCTCCTAAACAATCAAACACACATCACTTACCTATGTCAGCCAATAGTCACCTGGTCACTTAACTTCATCTGTGTGTTATTACAGCGTATTCTCATACTTTTTTGCAAATATGACAATCAATCCATAATTAGAAATGATTCGATAACCATTTTGTGCATCAGAAACTGTCCTTCAGGTAGTTAATCATTATCCAGAAAGCAACTAATTTACAAATCTTTTCTCTGAGCAAGTTATAGTTCTCAAACCAAGCATTCCTTCTGTGGGAAACACAAATATTACGCCATATACATGATGAAAAAATGATGGAAACAATATTCTGGATGGGAAAATTATGGGAAATAATATTCCCATCTTATGAGAATTCATTTTCTGAATACTTCCAAAATATCAAAATGCAAATTGTTTTCAGTGAGTTCACCTTTTTTCTGCAATTCTCACAATCATTGATCTCCTTCCTAATAGCACCATGATCATAAAGAAATCTATTCAGCTGATCTGAAACCACATCATTCTTATGAAATCAGTAAGCAAAAACTCCCAACCACCACATAAATGAAACATATTCGAATAAACAATCAAACACATTAGACATCCAAAAACAGAATAAATGCAGAAATGGATTGAATTCTATTATACTGAAAGCAATAATCCACAAACAAACAGGCTGATTAGCAATAAGCCTATCACATAGGTAATAAATCTATAATAGACAGTAAAAACCTTTACCTTAGCCCCACAACCCAAGAAGCAATAAACTTTAATCAGAGTAAAAGGTAATAACTACCATAAAACTTCTTTCCAACATTCATAATTACCCATATAAACAAAAGAACTAACAATATGAATGATAAATTACAAAATTACACTTTATGCAGGGCCCATGAGGTAGCAATTACCTAAAAATCTTTTTGTCTTATTCTATAAGGATTTTAGTGTTTAAACATGTAAAACTGGAAACATATGAGAGTAGGAAACTGCTTGTTTTACAGGTCTCTTGTACTTATAGTTCATTAAAAAAAAATCCTTTCTCCCAAGTAATACCTTAATCATCAAAAATCCTTTTTTATTTCACCTATATATAAAAAATATCTTTACATAACACCATTACATCATGGTACAACCTCTAATTCATCTGAATTCCAGTTCTAATAAAGATTTTAATTTATTATTTCTCAGCTTTGTATTCTTTTTTCTTGCACCAATAACAGTTGTTAAACACCACATTTATTTAACTAATTATTACTAAACCTGTTCTTACTTCTGTTCTTGTATATATTATAAATAAAATTAAACCCTTTGAAAGAATAGGCATCTATAAATAAATTTTAATTAAAAATATTTAGAGAAAATAAAAATAGAAATTGAGAATAGAATAAAGATACATTTGGTTCATTATTTTGCCAACTTCTATAGTGGAACGTAGTGTCTGCCCCATCCAGAAGGTTCTGGATTTGAATTCAAGTCGGACTTGAAATCTTTCATATGCTACAAAATAATTTCTCATTATAAACAAAATGGAATGGATGGTGAAGTAGATTATTATAACCAGGAACTAGCGATATCAGCTGTTAATGCTTCTAGGAACTGGTCATCAAAAAAATTTATTAGAAAATTACTTTTTTTAAATCTCTATATAGATAGGAATTAAATAATTATAAAAAATTAACTGGTGAGCAATAACGTCCATTATTTAACAGCCATTTTGAACTTTAATTTTCTTTGTAACAGTTTTTCTACTCGTATCATAAAAACATTAAATAGTTGTCTAGATTCTATTTAAGGTATTTGTTCAATGTTTAAAATTTGTCCAATCAATTTTTTTTTTATATAAACCTTATTTTATCTTTCTTTATGCAAGGGAAAATAAAGAAATTTTGGCAATACAACTGAAAATATAAACAGTTTTTTTGAAGTATAAAGGGTTTTTTCAGTTTTAAAAAAAATACATTTATATATTTTTATTTAGTTTTTTATTTTGTATTTATCTTTAATGTTTTTTTTTTTATGATGAATTTTGATGATTATTTAACAATTATCAAAAGTTACTTCTAGTTACACATTTTTATTTTTGTTAATGGTTCGTTTACATTTCCTTTCTTAAATTTTTTTATATAGTCTAAATTTGATAAAATTATATTTGTTTTCTATATTAATCTAATGTTATTATTAAGTAATGAAATTATAAAAATATATGAGGAAGTAAAATTTAATTGAGTTAGTAATTTAATTTATGATCGATTGTAACATTTGATTACATTGTATCATGTTATAAAATATATAACCTTCTTAGATAATAATACATTACATTATTTAGTACATTGTTTAATTTATAAGATGTATCTAAAAAGTCTCAATAAGTTTTTTTTTTTACTAACTGTAATTATGTAACAGTACTTTGTTAATTAATATAACCTTCTTTTTTATCACATACAGATAATTAATAAATGTTTATGTTGTTTTTTTCTATCATTAATACTGTCTCTCATTAGATTTAACTAAACCTTGTGAATACACTTAACAAACCTTGATTAAAATTATAAGTATATATAATTTTAATCCTGTAATATATTTTAAATAACATCATGCATTACAAAATATGAACCTTAGATTAAATATGATAATGTTACTGTAATGTTTAATTTAATTTCAATTATTTTTTTTTAAGAGGTGAATCATTGTAACTAATTCTGTTATTTCTACAGAGTGTGCTATAATAATTATTTTAAAAAGAAACATTAGCCCTTTTAACCTTCAAATTTACATATAAAATGTACATGCAGTATATACAAATAAAATATAGAATGAGCAATATAATTATTTTTTTATAATTCTAAGGTAATATTTCTCTATAATAAATTTAAAAAAATTATTATATGAATTAACAGAATATTTCAATATTGAGATAATAATTATTTAATAAAAAATACTAAGGTATTAAAATTATCTAATGATAGAAAAAAAATAATAAAAAAAGTAATATTAAATGAGATTTATTTTTTGTCAAGGAAATTTTTCAACTGGAGAATAGAAGAAAAACAACAATGAAGAAATATTTTTAAAAATTATGCTTATTAATTAACAAATTCTTCAATAAGGCTTTCTGTAAAATGCCTCTGAAGAAAATCAAAATTGTTTTTTTGTGACATCCCCTAGCCACTTATGAATTTTGACAAAAAATTAATATGATCATTGCCCCATATATAAAAATATTTGAAAAAAATTTTAAGAAAATTGTTTTGATCACTGTCGAGATATAAGGCCAAAAGTAGTGTGACAGACATACATACATGTATATGTTCTATTTGTCTAGATGAACTAGTTGGACTGTAAAATGTAAAGATATGCAAGATAAACTCGATACCCCATTTTTGACATGATCGCCATACTTTCCCCTATAATATAATTATTTTAGCTATATTCACCAGGAAATTAAAAATGATCCTTTCATTTTTTAAGGCAAATTCCAATAATGTAAGTTACATAGTTTGTCAAAAAACTGATTGGCAAATAAAATAAAATCATTATCGATTTTATTATTTTTATCATGAAGCAAGTTTTTAATCTTCAAACTTACCTAGCCAAACTATTATCTATTGACTGGATTATAGCACAATTAAATAATTCTTTCATTTAAGTAATAAAATAACAAAAAGAGTGGGTAAAGTAAGAAAGACATTGAAAGAAGAGTTAGGACAATCAAGGAGGAGAGCTTTCTGTAGGTACTTCATATCAGATGTAGCTTTAGAAATTATGATCTTTTTTTTAAATATTAGAGTACTATGTATTGTATAAGTGTATAAGTACTATGTAATGTGTATAAGTACTGTACCAGTATCTTGTGACTGGTAGTATTATTACCTTTTACTCAGAATTATCCACCACAAGGATCTGTTCTATCAATTAACACATTATTTTTATTTTTATAAAACTTTGTAAATTGACTTTATTCTCTCACTTTTTATACTGTTAAGTTATATCATTATATTCATATTATTGTTTTCAATTTTCAGATCTCATTGTGGTTGTGATCAAGAATTTCGTGAATGTCTTGAAGATGTTGGTTCAGAAACATCTAATACTTTAGGTGTAATATTTTTTAATGTTGTAAAAGTTACATGTTTTGAAGAAAGATGTAACTCATCGTAAGTATTACAGTTAATATAGTATTTATTATCTATATTATAATCTTAAACATTTCAGATGGATAGATAAGGCCAGGAGATAAGAGTTTTAGATTTACTACATAATGGTCAAACAGATTTTTAAACTAAATTATAAGCTGTATAACATTTTTAGGAGTACATGATATCAAACATAATTTAGTTACGATAAACTGTTGATTACTGTTTAACAAATTGAAAAGATTTTGTTTTAATTTCCAAAGTCATAAATCTGATCTTATCTCATTTTATTAATTTTTCATGTTAGTTTAGAAGTAAATTTCATAATATTTCACAAACATAAACAAAAGAAAGAAAGTTTTTTACAATAAAAACTGCTGCATTGTTTTGTTCATCGATAAATTAAATAATATGCAAATATATAAAAAAAAGTCTAAAGTCTAAGATAAAAGTTAACATAAAAAAAAACCCTGAAACCCTGTGAAAAAAAAGAAACCCTGTATACTTGTATGCATCTTGTTTATTGTTTTGCCATTTTCTTTAACTTCTGGATAGGGGATACTCCTTGGAAACCCGTGAATAGCTCTTAAAGTAAACAAAGTACACTATCCTACTAACACGAAAATGAAGAAATAGGTGTCACAGATAAAACCAGTGTCATCTTGCTGGAATAACTGACCCTACTCCCATGGCATTGTCCAAGGAAGAAGAAAGAGCAATAGGGAGAGGAGATTAGGGAACAATCAATCTGCAGCTTCAGATTTAGGTTTGATCATTTTGCCAACCAAACTAAACCAGATATATACAAAAATAGAACGCATACACATTTAAATTTTTATCCGATGAGGTATGTTGATCATTTTATAATAATTTTTTACAGTTTATTATTATTATTTTTTTTATAGGAGCATTTTACACAATCCTACAGTTTATTTATTTTTTTTTTTTTAATGTATTGCTTTGTAGATTTCATTTTTTCATGGTGAACGAAATTAATTGCAGATCGTGAATAGTGGTTTTTGAATACTAATTTAGGATGGTGATTTTCAATCGATCCCCAAAAACAAACTATAAAATTTTGTCTGAGTTTAGGATGATGTTTTTTATAACCATGATCAATTATATGTATTTCCCCAGGTTAAGTCAGTTCAAGATCTCAAAGTATACCTTTTATTTATTCTTTACATCGTCTAGGGAAAGAAAAATATTGTTTGGTACCCTTGTTCAAAGATCTTTTAAGATACTTGGAAAGAAAATAGAACAACAGAAAAGAAGAACTAAAAACAAAAAATATGAATCTTCAGTAGCAAAATTTTAGTTTATATGCCAGTAAATAATAAAAAAATAAATGCGGCCCTTTTAAAAGCCATGGTCTGGACCCTGACTTGTGATATTGTCAAGTGTTTAATTGCCAATCTCTTAATGTTGTATTATGCATAATGTTGCATAATAAACGTTATATATGAATAAGAGCTCGAAATTTCATTATATTAGCTTATACAGATTCAAAAAATAGTTTGCTTTAACTTTGGAAGTACAAAACGAAATTTGGAAGGCTGTGATTACGTTTCCTTTCAGTCTTTGCAGTTTGATTGTAATGTACTTTCTGGAATTGAACCAGTTCAGTCTTTATGAAAGATAATTCTTTCAATTAATAGAATTTTGTTGAATGACATGCCAAGACACAATAACATTTTGAAATGATTAAAAATTATAAATGACAGATTAAATGGAAATTACTGTAATAAATAACTGTAAAAGATTTTTGAGCTGGTTAAACAATTCCATCTTCACTGGGGAGACTGGTTATTAATTAATATTCATTAAGGAGACTGCATCACTGTATTAATGACAGCTTAATACTAAGGATGTTTGAAAAGTTCTCAGCCTGATATAGAGACAACACAATTATAACCAGTCTAGTATGTTCCTTTAAATGGTATGCTGCAAAGTTTCAGATGCATGCTTTTAGTTGCTTGTTTGTGGCTATTAACTATAGCAAACAAGTTGCTATAGACAGATTTTGTTGAAATGAAAGATTGTTATGTTTTGGATATGAAAACACAAATCCAAAACACAATGTTTTGGATATGAAAAAGCTTTCCACTTGATGGTTGCTGCATTTGTTATTAGTCAACCAAAAATTTATTTGACTGAACACTTTTTCAATGTTGTTTAGACTTATTTGAACACGATTCTGTTAAGTTCTTTGACATTTTATTACAGTAAATAAAACATGGATTCATTAATATACATCAGAGACAAAATAGTGGGTGGGAGCAAGTGAAAGTGCACCAAGAAAGTGAAAAAGGTTCTAACTTCAGGAAAAGTCATTGGCTATGGTTTTTTGAGATTTTCACAGAGTGTTGCTTATAGAAAATGAAAAAAGCCAAGACCATCATCACTGGGGAGTCGTATGCTTCACTACTAAACCAATCGAAGGGTGCTATTCAGGCTAAATATCCAAATCTGGACAAAAATAAAGTGCTCTTTCATTACAATAATGAGCCTGCACACATGTCTCCGATTGTTGCTGCAAAATATATCATGGCTTCAAAGTGCTAAATTTGCTGGATATGGCTACTAGCAATTACTTCCTCTTCCCAAACCTAAAGAAACGGCTCACTGGATGAAGATTCATTTCAAATGATGAAGTTAAACCTGAGATAACCATTTATTTTGCTGAGTTGGACAAATTGCATTATACTGAGAATATTAAAAAGCTGGAAAGTCATTAGTCTAAATGTGTTGGAATTTTTTTATGGTGACTACAGTAAAAATAAAAAAATATATTTCTGAAATATATTGTTTTCTTTATCTGAGCAAAAACTTTCCTAATGGCCTTTGTAACTGTGTTATGCAAATAAAAGGTTAAGAAACCCCAACAACAGAAAATAAAAAATATGTATGGATTCAGTTTTGCTTTTTAATTTATTGCATTATTTTTGCCAGATTTAATCTATTTATAAGGTTTGTATTGTTTAAATGTGTTAAGATCTCAGTTTCCTTATGTAGTAAATATAAGGTTAATTTACTTCAATATGTGAAGTTTGTAAAATATTTTAATAGCTTTTTACATTTGCATGTATGCTAATCCTTTACCCATGGATACAAGAAACACATACATGCACTATATAAAATATAATCACTTTTGCAAATCATCTAACAGACATATACGTAGATATTAACAATATTCAATTTTTTCATATGCACATAAAAAAAATTTCAATACTTGAGAAGTAAGTTTAAAAAATTTACAAACCCTGATTTTTACAAAAACAACTAGATTGAACATATTGTTTGATTACATATTTATGGGTTTCATAGTTTTTTGAAGATGTGGACCATTAACCAACAATGCTCCCAGAAACTCAAGTTAAGAAAATGCTGATAGCTTTGAAAAGCATTCAAAAGAATATATTCTATTAATTTCAAAGTTGATTGTTATTAATAATTTTTTTTTAGTTATAATTATTAAATTTAAATTATTTTGCCTACATGAAATATTGTACTAAAATTGATTTATAATTTGATAGTTATTTAAACAGTATGTTAATCATTTCAGATCCTGTTGGCAAGAATTCCAAAATTTGCCACCTTTTACTAGTTCAAGAAGAAATAAATATTTACCAGGTCAAGGTTTTCTCACATTAATTATTAAAGCAATCAAACAATTATTTATTAATAAATTCTTAAAGATATTAAATACTTAAAATTTATTGTTATTTAATTTATAATTTTTAAAATGCTAATTCTAATTTCTGGAGTAATCCAATCTCTCTCTCACTCTCTCTCTCTCTCTTTCTCTCTCTCTCTCTCTCTCTCTCTCTCTCTCTCTCTCTCTCTCTCTCTCTCTCTCTCTCTCTCTCTCTCTCTCTCTCTCTCTCTCTCTCTCTCTCTCTCTCTCTCTCTCTGTGTGTGTGTGTGTGTGTGTGTGTGTGTGTGTGTGTGTGTGTGTTTGGTCATTTACATTTAATCTGATGAAGACTTTATAAGTTTTATTTTTTTATGGATCAGGATAACATAATGCTGCAGAAGCAATTGAGGAATTTTTATCAATACCATAAGATAAGAAAAAATTTTAAAAGAATATATAGTTTTAACATCATGCAGTATGAGTAGTATTGATTGAAAATATAAAATGTGAGTTGCAACAATAAAAATTAATCAAAGAATGAAATTTTTTAAATATTTGTCATAAACAATGTTTTTTATCTAAATGCATGAATAAGATGTAAGAAAACTATATAGACTAGGATATTTCATTTAAATATACTGAAAAAAGATTCAGTTAAATTTTGTTCATGGAAAATTGTGATTATTAATTTCAATAATTTAATTTAGAGAAACCGCTTTTTGTATAATTTGTTATGAAGATAGTTCTGAAAGTATGATTCACTTCCTTGTTTAACTTTATTTTATTATACAAAGTGTCAATATAATGGATGCAACTGAAGACAGTCCAAATCTGAACTCCAGCCAGTTTGTTAGAAAAGAGTACACTATATGTGCTTTGGAGAATTTATTTTAACTTATTACGTTATTTTTATCTGTTTTAATGTGTTTGTACATTTCATATTATTCCAAGGATTTTAAAACAATTAGTCATAATTCTGGAATTGTATGAATTTTCCACGCACAAAATTTTATGGAGATTATTTCCTGGAGAACACGGCACATTTGGGGAACAACTAACATCTCCAGCAATCTGCTTTAGGTGGAACACTCCCACTGTTCCATAAAACATCAAAAATTGATTACTTTGCACAGGAACACTTGCCTCAGAGAATTGTCTTTGATCTTTTGCTTTTCTTAAAATTCATAATTAATCTTCCTTATAATATCAGATCACTCATTCTCATCGAGGATGATATCATTCTATTTGTAACAGAGGATAATTGCTTAACAAAGCTTGAAAATTCTGCACTATCAATTCAAAAAATCATTCATTAGATTGTAATTAACTTTATGAATGAAATGTTTGGTGTACCGTAGTTGGACAGTATACCTTATGGATAATATTCACAGTAACGATGTAGTATTTCTGTTGCTCATTGAAAAAATTTTATGATATCTTGTTAGAAGATAAATCTTTATAAGATGATCAAATTATTTGTTTGCGACAAGATTAAAGAGTTTAGCATCTTAATCAAATAAAAAATATATATATTTAAAAATAATAAATTTTCATTGTTATTGAATATTTATTATTACTACACATTCTTCCATTAAAAATTTAGCATATTATTACTATATATTCTTCTGCCAAAAATTTAACATTATATCCTCAGGTACTTCGTCAGAATGAGTTTTGTCAGAACTTTGGTTCTGATAAATAATAATCATGTAATCCAAATTTTTAATTCAAAAAATTAAAAACATTTCTTTGAATTAATATTTATGCATCCACCCTTTGCTTAAAAAATAATAACAATCATCTGCTCAAAAAAAATTACAATATTTACATTTTTCAGACAAAAAAATTAATTTTCCACCATTTAAATCTATAAGAAACAACTTGTGCTTAAATTTATGTTTAATAAATCTTTAACAATCTAAAAAATGTTAGAAAAAAATTATTTACAATTTAATTTAAAGCTTTTTTTTGCAATAAAATTATTTCTGTGTTGGCGAGATTTTTAACTTATTATTTTAAATAGTAGCATCATTATTATTTCTTATAATTAATATTTTTTATGAATTAATTTGAAATATAACTAGTTTTCATCTTCATTCATTAATTTTATATAGTAAAACTGCTTTAATCAACATTTCCTCTTATGTTTTTTTACCTTCCAGGTAAATGCTAAAGCAGTTAACTTTTGGTTAAATGTGGAACATATTTAGCATTCATGATGTAATTTATATAATGTAAAATAATGTTATGATATGATCACTTAAGAAAATGAATGCAGCGTTATTTTTAAAAAGCTTGTAAAAAACGTTTGCTTTATTGAAATTAACTACAAAACTGTTAGAAAAAATTAATAATATAGTAATTAATAAAAAATGTTTTTTCATTGGTTCTGTATCGATTAGGTATTAATTGAACAGTTGTAGGCCAACACTTATCACTCCTAAGAATGGTATAGACATACCTCAAACTAACAAACATCCCATGTCACTTATCAATTTTAAAAAATTACAATAGTGCTGTGCTCCATCTTACCACATAGACTTCCATTCTTTCAGCTTTTAGTCAGGTTAGATGAAAGTTTTTTTTTTTTCCAATAAAGTATATAAAATTTCATACTGTTATTTTGTTTTTTTTAAAGTAATGTTTTAATGAGTTTCACCTTTTATAAAAATGTGCTTCATATTTTTTTTTATATTCTCTTAAGTCTCCTTATTTTCAAAACTCAAAAATTACTATTAGTAAAAATATTAAAAATTTATTTTCATAATTTAAATTAATACTTTAACTGAAGATCATTCAATAAATTTATTTGAAACTATAGACGTTTTATAAATACAGTATTTTTAATCAGTTATTAAAAAAAAAAATTTGTTCTGCAAATTGTTGTTCCAGTCATTTGCAGTGATCAGTGCTGCTGATCATTCAAACATTAATTGATATTATTGTTTAGTGATTTTGTTAGTTAGGTTGACTCTTTGACTCTTACTTAGAATATTGCCAAAAAGTGTATTGGATGTGTATTGTGTCTGTTCATTCAGGATGTATTTCTAAAATGTGCTGTATGTGTTTAGCTAAAATTGCTAAAATGTTTATTTGCATGTATATATTTATAATATTCGAGTGTATTAAGATGTGACCCTTTTTTTATGAATGTGTAGATTATCAATTGTGTTGTAAAATTTGGTAGATTTGTAATCTCCAACACACTTTTTCACTGCGTTCTAAATTTGTGTTTGTTCAATACAATAAAAAAAATAAAAACAGTAACTTCAGTTGACACCAGAGAACAGCATCAATCACTGAATTTGGCTGGAAAAGCAACTAAAAGTATGTTTGTAGTAAATTATTACAAACTTTTCATTTATTAAATTTGATCCAGTTAGTCATTCGTAAACTTTATAATTTCAAATGATTTTCATGGCTGGCTGCATATGAAAAACATATGGCTATAAATTTAATATTATTTGTGCAAAATAAAGAAATATTAATAGGAAGTATAATCATTCTAGACATTTGTAAATTGTAAACTTGATGGTTCCTTAAAACCTGGAATACCTCAGGGAATAGCATCCTAGAAATTGAATGGTTGCAAGATAGTAGTGTAAACCATGTTTAGTACAAACTCATTCCTATAAACCATCAAGATTAAACAACATCAGTTGAAGTTTTACTGCATTCTGTTAGTGTTTATTACTGGCTAACAACCTTAGCAATTGACGCAACTTAAAATAAAAAAACAGCTATATATATATCTTATAAATTATAAATGTGAAAGTTAATTTGTTAATTGGCAACAGCATCACACGAGAACCAATCTATCGATTGCTTTCAAATTTTCTATCCCAGGAAAGGTTTTAAACTAAGGATTGTAGCCCTAGCCCTCTTGGGGGTTAAGACTTTAGAGATATTCATTGAAGAAACCAAATTTAAAACTTACACTTCATTACACTTCTGTCACCATGGCAACAGAAATATAATGAAGTAGAATGACTAATTATTTTACTATCATGAATATTTGTAAAATATTCAATATTTTCACAACCATGTGTCAGGAGTCCAAGGGACAGAGCTCCCTAGCTAGACGGTTGGGCAAGCAAAGCAAGCCCTGATTGGCTAGTATATGTATATATGTGTGTGTGTGTATGTGTGTGTTTGTAATATATAATGATTTGAACATTGATTTAATTTCATTACATGTCTCAAGCAATTTGTAATTATGTTTTGTCTTATATTGGACAGGCAGTGCATAAAGACATAGTATACTTCAAATATATGCCACCAGGACTTCTGTTTTCCATCTAATAATTATATTGTCCATACCTACTAAGAAACAGAAATAGTATCAATTATTTTTTGTAATTTATACTAAAAATATTGTTCAAAATATTATCATAGAGTTTTGATTAACATATTAATAAATAAATTGTTTATAAATGTTTTCTTTTTTCATCCTGTTATTTGGAACCGATTTATCCAAAATTTGTTATTTTGTCAAGTTAAAATTTTGATAGATTATTTATCTCGTAATGATTTTATTAAATTTATATTTTATCTGACTGGATATCAATAAATAACGAATCAAACACAGTTTGAGTTTTGGGCAATAAAATGAACAGAAAACATCCATCACCCATCAGTTTCCTTATTTTACCAGTGGAAAAAATCATTTACATTTTATTATATAAAATTAAACTTTAGACTTTAAAAGTAATGAGAAAAATAACAAAATTCTCTTAATTTATTCTATTTTGAAAAAAAATATCTTCTTTAAAATACTTTTATCAACAGATATGTAATTTATGTCCCTAATCTCAATGATTGTTTTCACTTTTTTTTTTTTTTTTTATTTGTATGGTAACAGGTTGACACATAAATACCCAACCTTTTTTTTGTGTGTGATGGAATAAGAATTTTTATAGTTCATGAAAAGTAATAAACTGACAAGGATTTGAATCCAGAACCTTTAAGATGAAAGGCAGAGACACTACTTACTATTAGCTGTGGGTGTTGGTAAAGAAAAGTTGCTTAGTAATGAGTACATACTCGTATGCATTTTAATATCTTTTCTGTTATATCTTGCAGGCTGTACAATATTTTTATTTACTGGTAGATATCAGTATGATGAAATTAGACTTATTACTTTCCCAGTTATCTTGTTATAGAGTTACTTTGTTATAGAGATACAAGACCCACACAGTCTTGTATCTCTCTCAAAATCTCACTTAAAGGATAGGTAAATTATTTTACATAATTTAATCTTCCTTCAGTAGCTAAGGTACTTGCCGGTAGTGATTAGTCTTAATCAGACTCATGTAAAGATTTGGAGGAAAAAATCCTTTTTTCTTTTTCATAATTTCTGTATGCAGAGTGACATTTTTGTTCTAATTAGATTGATTCCACTTGTATATGTTACTTGTATACTTAAAAATTTTAATCCGCCACTTTATTTTCCTCCTTCATTAAGAGCAAAGCAGAGGAAATTACACAACACTTTGACAGGTATTTTACATAAATAATTAACTAAAAATTGTTATCTTACAAAATTTATAGGAACTTGTTTCTGAAAGATTTTTTCAGAAGTGTAATAAAATTCCTTTCTCTTTATTATTGCAGCTGGTACTCATTCTTAAATGGCTATCCAATTAGTGTGTGATCGAGTAGTACATTTGACCTCCCTTTTTTCTTTTTTCTGTTTAGCCTCCAGAACCACCGTAAGGTATACAGAGGATAAATGAGGATGATATGTATGAATGCAAATGAAGTGTAATCTTGTACAGTCTCAGGTCGACCATTCCTGAGATGTGTGGTTAATTGAAACCCAACCACCAAACAACACCGGTATCTGTGATATAGTATTCAAATTTGTATAAAAGTAAATGTCTTTACTAGGATTTAAACCTTAGAACTCTCGACTTCAAAATCAGCTGACATGTACATTTGACCTGTGATGTGTCTGTACATTTAATATATTGTTTTTTTTGTTAAATTTAATGTTTATAATTTTATATTATTCCACTGTACAAAGTTTGCTATGTATAAAATCCAAATGTTGCACTTAATATTCACATTCAGTACAATACATGAGCTGAAAGTTTGCCCCTTGTGAACTGCTATGTCTAGTGTGTTTACTAGTCATGCAAAATCATGCATCAGCTGCTCATATTTATTTTTATTTATTTCCAGTGTTTTATATGTTATTTTACATAATATAAATTTATTAACTCCACGAATTAATTCATATGTATTTTATTTTTGTCATCGTTTTTATTTCACTTATTTTACTTGTAACTACAAATAAATACTAATAGATAATATTACTAATAAAAATATTTATTTTGACTTACCGTAATGGAAAAACTGTTACTCTAACGGTATTGCTAAATCTTTGTTGCCGAAATTGTTTTCACTTGTAGATGATTAGTTGCTCACTGTCTTTATCACATTACTGTCTTGTTAACTGGTAACAGATTCTTCTTCAACATCAGTTAAATGTTGTTACTCCAAATATTCATCTTCTATTTTTTTCACATTCTTGCATATTGGTGACCAGTAAGAAATTCTTTTGTACAGTCTTTCTTTTCAGTAATTAAAAATTCTTTCTTCATATAGCATAATCACTGCATTTAACTTGAATGTGACATCTCTTTGAACCAGATATCCATTTACATTTGCCCATATCATTTTGATGGGGTTTAGATCCAAGTGGTATGGTGGCACACGAATAGCTGTGTGACCATATACTTACAGAAATCAATCCAAAATATACATCTAATTTGATTGTGCAACTTAACTTTGTGAAGTTCCAATCTAAGCATTTTAGGATGAAATGGTATTTTCTTCTCCTGTAACCAAAATACAATTTCCGATTTTTGAGATTTTGTAGTAGATACCCTTTCATATTGATTATTATGTTACACAGCATTACTCAGCATTTCAACCAATCGCTGGGGTAGATTTGGACAGAATTTGTTTTCCACCCATTTCAGGAGTTCATGTTCTCATGATAATCCTCACTTGATGTGCTACTTTTCCATACCAGCAGAACGTTGTTTATGAATCCCATCTCGCCGTCAGAATTTTCCGACCACGTTTTTGAGAAATGAGAAGATAAAATGTATGTTCCATCTACATAAACAATGTTACATTTATCGTCTCTGCAACATTTAATACATCTTAAATAACATTTTCTTTGTTGTTATATTTTGTCATTTTTGATGAGAATATTTTTATTATTTTTTTGTTTTTCTCCATCGAAATCCTAAGGATTTCAAAATTTTCCTGACTCCATACACCACCCTGAAAAATAATAGCCTCTTTCAGTTTATTACAAACACGTTTAGCTGTAGGAAGCACTTTTTCTTGGAAATAGAAACTGTAAACAATTAACCTGACTAAACATGTATTGAAACCATCTAAATTAGTAATTTTGTTTTCCCGTTCATATTTTTTTAGGGTTTAAAACGACCATTTATCCTTCGACATCCCATTCTTTTCTTTTCTAATAGTTTTCATTGTCCTGCCTGAAACCCCACATGCAGCAGCAGTTCTCTCTATATACTTTTTGACAGGACTAATAAATGATATGCTTGAAACTGTTTTGCCTCTCTTTCCATAAACTGATTAGCTTTACATATAATTTCCTGAGCTTGCCTATGGAGAATATTCCCTTTCATAAGTTTTGACATAAAACCCTCCATAATTGTTTAAAGAACAGTAAAAGTATGCAACAAAATAAATATTCACTGATATTAAAATAAAACTACAAAAATATTATACGCAGGATAATGCACTCAACATATGAATAACCAAAATACAGATAATCATAAACAAATTAACATTATATGGCAAGCACTACTTCACAATTAAACTGTAACAACAAGATTCTTATTGTGTTTGCATTTTATATACAAATGTGTCACATTATTAGTAATCAGATGATGTCACCTGGTTAGATAGTATATAACAAGCCCCACTCGTCCGTCCCACCTAAGCCAGCCAACAGTTCGGTTGATAAAGGCATGGGAAAACCTTCAGCTCACTTAGTATGCATTCACATATGAAATTATTTGCAAAAGTTAATATTGTTTGTAGTTGTTATTGTAATATTGTTTGTAGTGATTATAAGTATTCTTTGTGTTTGGGAGTGAATATGCATCCAGTTTGTCCAATGTAGTAGTGTATTAACTGCAATTTCATTTTAATATTTTTGCATTTCTATGTCTATCAGTGCATCCTTAGTTAGAATGCCAAGTATTGTCTATAAGTGTTGGTGAATAGTTATTATTATAGTCGAATACTTCAATATAGTTGCCAGTTGTCATACACAATTGTTGAAGAAGGAAAGACAATAGAAGGAATTATATTAGATAAAAATTATAGGGTGGGGGAAACAAAATTTAGATCACATAAACCAGAAATAATTAAACATGTTATATGTAATCAAATGTTAAATGTCAAAACAGAAGCAACTAGAGAGGTGTAGAAAGAATTAAAATAAAGAGAAACAGATTTTTTAATAAGTATTTATTTGTTATTTATAAAATGAATATCATTTGAAAAATTATTTCTATTATCTAATAATTAATTAAGGATTAATATTAATTAATATATATCATTTAAGTATATAAAGTTCATTTACTTCACTGAAAATACTGTTTCTCCATCATCTAATAAAGCTGGCAAGGGATGTTTCTTCTTGAGCAACACTATGATTTTTGGGTGTGAATTGTATATTGTTCCAATTTACTTATGACCAATCCAATTATGACAGGTATTAATTAATTAGTGATGGTGCTTTGTCAAGAATAATTGAATTATTCCAGAGTTACACATAAGTTCAAAGTTTAGATGAATAATTTACCCCTAATGTAACCTGCAATAAAATTACAAAATACCAAAGTTCAAAATGGTTGGTACAACACGATTGTGCAGTTTTTTAATGTCCAAAATCCATTCTTTCCATTAAAATGTATAACACAGAACTACAACATTATCTAGTTAAAATTATATCATTTCTCTATGATTAAAACATATGATTAAAATACATATACTAAAATAATAAAAGAAAAATGAATTAAAGAGGTTAAATCAGCCTAACACTTATATCATTACAAGAATTATCAAGTTCATTATGTTTTATAGACAAATTATAATTATTAAATTTTTCTTTTAGTTTATGATACCGCTCTTTTACAATATAAGCTGCAGGCTTAGGTTGTCGATCTCTGGTAAATAAACCTTTATCACATCTTCCAGGTCTGAAATATTCTGAAAACAATAGAAATTATTTTATATCATTAAGTTCTAATAATGTACTTTTACAAAAAGTATTAAGAAATAGAATTATTAATCTTTTATTATGAGGAATAAGTTATTCTGATGCAATATATAATAATAATACTCATAAGATAGTAAAAGGAAAATAATAATGAAAATAGAAAGTAAGATACCTATACAAGAGAAAAAATTTTATTTCAGATATTATATTATGATTTTACTATCAATACTTTATGAAGAGTTAACCATGAGGCACATCAATAGTTATCTTGTGTTATTAACTTAAGTACAAATTAAACTGGTATTGTTAAAAATTTCTGACAATGAATTGCATTACTTTCCCAGCTATGCTGGTCAAGTTACACAATCATTTTTTCAGTCCAATCATTTTAAACTCTATTTCTATCTTTACGATAAAATAATTTCTTTTTATTGAAAAATAATAATCAAAATTATAAATTCTTTTTTTTTTTTTTTTTTTTTTTACTTTTAAGGCCGCAAAGGACCACTTTAGTCAGAATAATTGAAGTCTTTTTTGCCGATCTTTTGGCCTTTAAGTTCTTAGCTTTTACTTTCTCCCAATATTTAGTCATTCTTAATGATCTTGCTTTACAATCCCCTTCTGAATAAACCCTTTTTGTATAATTAAAAGTTCTTACTTTAAAGTTAGTATTCGGATTTTTAATAACAAATTTTAATTTTTCGGATTTATTAAGTAAATCTTCGTAAGTCAAATGTAATTCTTGCATGTCTTCTTTAATTTCTTTGATCCATTTTTATATAAAAATATTTTAGAAATTTGGGAGGGGTATTAAGACATTTTTAGTGACTTTTTTCTTTTCGTTCCAACCACTACGAATCATAGTAGGTTTACATAGTTATGACTTCTTTTCTTTTCCCAAAAGGTTTTCATTTTTTTTCTCTGTTGTGACCTTTCTTCTGCCCATCTATTCAGGTTTATACCCTTCTTTTTTTTTCTCTGGAAACTTAGATTCTCAAATCACTTTTCTAAATTTATCTCTGTCTTTATAAGATCTTTAGAAATGTTTAATGTTTTTAGATCTGTTTCTATTTTTATAAACCAGTTGGTCTTTGTGGCTTTGTTTATGTAAAAATTAAATATTTGTTTTGTCAGTCTTTGGTGGTTCATTCTGCATAAATGTCCATAAAACTGTAATCTTCTTTTCTGGATTAAGTCTCCCATTTTTTTCTGTATCTTTATAAATTTCTTTTTCACTTTTCAGTTTGTAAATTCCATCTTCATATTTTGGTCCATAAAGTTTTCTTAAAATTATTTTTCCTATTTTTGCTATTTCTTGTTCTGAAAAAAACTGCAGACATTCTGTCCCATATAGTGCTTCTGGTAGGACTACAGTTTTATAGTGTTTCAATTTGGGATTATATGACGGATTTTTTATTATAAATGTTATTCGTGAGATGATAAGCAATTTTCATTTTTTGCACTCTATTCTTCATCCTATTTTTTTAAATTATATTTGGTGTTATGATTTTTCCCAAATATTCAAATTTTTGAACTTAACTTATTTCTTTGTCGTCAGAAATTTTAAGGGTTTGAGTTCTGTTCTCTTTGTCATTAGAAAACCAGTTAGTTTTTTCATAAGAAATTTAAAGACCAATTTTATTGCACATTCACTTAGTTTTTAAATTTTAATTTTAGCCTCATCTACATTTCTTGGGGAAAATGCATTATCTTCTGCAAAGACCAGAATGTTTAACTTTTTAAGTTCTTTCTTCCATTCTCTTATAACATTTTCAAGGGTACAGAGTTAAAAGGACTGGAGACAGTCCATCTCCTTGCCTTACTCTAGTTTTAATTTCAAATGACTCTGAAAGTTCTCCTAAGAATTTACTTTTGATTTTGTGTTTGTTAATGTTTCTTTTATATTGTTTATTGTCTTGGGATCTATTTTAAATTCTTAAGGATTTTAAGTAAAGATTCCCAGTGGATGCAGTTGTAGGCTTTCTTAAAATTTATAAAAACTGTAATTAACTTTGGGTTTTTATTTTTTGGTACAGTAAAATTTGTTTTAGATTGAAGATTTGCTCTGCACAAATTCTTCCAGGTCTAAATCTACCTTGATTTTAGTGACTTTACTGTTTAACAAAATGTATTTTGAGCATTAAAAATTTTAAGTTGTGTAAAAAACGTTTTTTTTCACTTCAAGGATAACATTCAAGGAAACCATTCGGATAAAATTAATTTTTAAGAAAACAATTCCTAAGTGGAGATAATTCATTTAAAGAAAGAACCTTTTAAAATTGTTTAAAAAATACAAAGATCAGCCAAAATTCTAAATAAACAAGATTATAATTTTATAGAAAGAGGTGAAAATTTTTGGCCATTTTTTTTGTTTCAAAAAATTATGGTTTTTAAATTTTAAATGCAAAAGGTACCTGTGAGATGGATTTAAATTTTGTTACCACAGATTGTTACCATTCGAGTGAAACGGACAAAAACTTTTTATAGTGGTTTGAAGGCCTACTGATGTAAATAAAATATAAAAGCAAAAAACCCCATTAACTCCTTTTATGAAGCAGAATTTAACTAAAGAAAGAAAATTAATAGTTATTTATTTGGGAGGGGTAAATATTAAGTAAACATTTTTTGTAATTTGTGATCTTGATAAAAAATATGTTAACTTTTGTAAAGGTTTTTGCTGAAGTGCCCCAGTAAAGATTTGAAATTTTATTTCATCCACAACACTGCCCCACCCCTTTTTCCATTTTTTGTAAAAATGTAACACATTCTTCCCCCCCCCCCCCCAAAGGTAATCTGTCGACCAAATTTTAAGAAATTCTGTCAACAAAATCTTGAATTATATTTAAATTCATACATATATGCACAAACATCCATCTGACAAAAATAAATTTTTTGGACTTGGGAGCATTGGAATAAAAATGCTTTTCATAGATTATTTACAATTTATTTAAATCTATTTCTTTTGGTAAAAAAAAAAAAATTATTTTTAAATGTTTCCTTAAGACACAAAACTTAAAAAAACACCAATTTTTTGAGAATTTTTTTGACTAATCTATACACTTTCCCATTATTGATATAGCAGCATATATCTCTACAGCTAAGAAAATAAAAAAAGAACTAAACAATGACAAAAATATTTTAGTTAACACTATTTCTTCCAGTCTTTGTTTGCAATATAATATTTGCAGTACTGTTTCTAGTAGTTTTTGTTTGCATTGTCAATATAAAGTAAATAAATGTTGCTCAAAAAATTAGGAAAATTATAAAATATGAAAAAGATTTATGAAAGGATTGATATAATATCCTTTAAAGATACCATAATGGTGTATGTATTATATTTTATTGTAAAAATGTACATTAAAAATTATAAAATAGAAGAAAATAATTTAAACAGTATGGAAGAGCCTTTGATAGCTAAACTAAAGAAAATAATAACTTATTTACATAATGGACTTGTAATCTATTCATCATAGACTTTCATTTATTCTAATCAGCTTTTTCATATCTCTTACGTCACTAAATGCTTTTAAAAAAAATATTATAAAACTGGTAATTACTTGTTTTGCACTAATGAAAATTATACAAAATTCTATTCTGTTGAATAGTTCAATCTAATGATTTCAAACAAACCAATGTCCAATGTTGCTTTTCATATATGTTACTGTTATTTTTAATAATTTAAATACATACATTTTATTTTTTCTAATTATTGATAGAACTGATCCTTGGAGATATCTTTCAATTCTTAGACAGACTTTAGTATTGAGTTTCCAATATAACTTAATTAAAAAACAGTTAAAATATTAATGCAGTAATAATGTTTTATATAAAAAAAGAAAAACAACTGACCATAATTTGAGAGTTGTCATTGTCATGATTTGAGGTTCAGATTTTAAAATTTAAAATAAGTGTAGCCAACTTAAGAGATCAGTATCTTACTAAATATCAGTATCTTAATAAATTGTCCTCATTCAAGCAAATAAAAGCATAACATATTTTAAAGAGAAAAATACAATTTAAATGAAGTTCAAATGACTGATAAATTGTAAATTCAGTGACTGATAAATTAAATTCAGTGACCGATAATATCTACATTGGAAAAACAAATTGATTATTCAAGCAATGTCTCTCTAGCATATTAGAGCTAATGAAAATGAAACTTGAAAAAATCACAGGAACTTAATTAGCAAGTATAAAATAACAATTACAGAACATAATATAGAAATACTTAAGATTGTCAATAGTTAGATAGTACAAATAACAATTTTTTTTTTATACAATTAGATTTATATAATCTGTTTCCTTGGAACAATGGCATCCTGTAACAATTATTGATGGATGATGATTGAATGAATTTTTTTGTAAAGTGGGAAAAAATATCATACCTGACTGGGACTCAAACTCAAAACCTCTGGATGAAAAGCAGAGCTGTTACCACTCTGCCACAGATATTGGAATAACAAATTAGAAAAAACAAAAAAATAATATGTTTAAATATTTTAATAGAAACTCAAAACAAAAAGTCAAACACTTGAAAAGACTAAGTCCCATCTTGACACAAATAAAAAAGAAAGAATCAAGAGTGTCTTCCAATACACACTGTGTCTTCCTGAAACAAGCAGGACTGATGTAACGAGCGGGCTGATAAAATTGCAAAAGCTGTAGCAAACATGTCCCTCGTCCAAATTTTCAATCACACCCTGACAGATGCAGGAGTGCAGCTGCCAGGGTATTCAGAGTGACTGGAAAACAGGGGACACAGGCCAAAATCTATATGAAATTCAATGACAATCTACTGACCTGGTACTGTACCAGAATGTGCTGAGGGCAGCTGTCACATTTGTGGCTAGAGCTCACATTGGCCACATCATTACTGGACAGTATCTCCTCTGATTCCACCTAGCTTGCCAAGAGTCAAAACCATGGTCTTCAATTTCCCGCATACGCCCTGACGTTAGAAGGCCTCCCTTCTTAGAAATATACCGCTGGCTAAGTTTCGTAGCCGAGATGTCAAGAGGTTTTATGCCGGCGATCACAGTGACTGCCTCTCGCGAGACACTTCTGTAGCCACTGACAATAGCTAACAGTAGAAGACACTGGGCTTCCAAAAGAATATCCCTATAACATTGGAATTGTAAACGATGAGCCCAGACTGGCGGCAGCCTACAACAATCTGACCTCACAGACACCTTTGTAAAGAATACGCAACCCCCAATCGGGATCCCTTACAGATATCCCAACCCCGTAGGGGAAGACACCCGCCTAGTGACGTTCCAGCCGCCACACGACCCTCCCGTTCCATCCCTTACGTACAGAGAGAATCTCCGAGTTCCCCTTCTGGACTCCTTTCACCTCTGAGGAGATCCGCAAACGTTTTTTTGTCCTGTCTATCTGCCGCCCTAATTACCAATGTTTTGGCTTTATCAGGCCTGTGTCCTGCTTATGGACCTGTCTCTTTTGTGTTTGGCCTTCTCCGTTCTCCCGATGTATATCCCCGTCGAACGGACGGTCCGCGTATTCGAGAATCTTCCTAGTTACGCGAGCCGCGTCGGCCTCCTCTACCCCATACACAATGCCTTGCTTTGCCTGTAAAAATATCTCGGCCACTCCCTTCCTCAGGTGGGGATGTTACCCTCCCCAATTGATGAATCAATAACTATGGTAAACAACTTTTGGTCGTAATCCGCCAAATCGTTCCCTCGTAGGACAGTTGCCGTTTCCGCACAAGCAAGCAACTAACTGTCCCACCATCAGCAGCCCCTTCGAATACAAATCACGTATTCTCGGCGCCACTCTACATACAGCCTCCGAAAACTTACTCTTGGGCTTGGCCAGATCGAAGACCAATGCGAAGTCTTTCTCTTTTCATCAAAGACAGACTCCGTCAGTTCCACAGTTGTCTGTAACCATTCCCTGTACCACTTCACCGCCACCAAGATGTCAGTTTCGTTATTCCTTACCCACTCTTCAAGCTGGGGGAGTAGCTCATTTTACTACCAGCCACTGTCCTCGTTTGGCATGCAACTTCTTTTCCTTCCGCCTTCCTCCCGAAGGGGTTGAATTCCACGAATGTCCTTAAAGCCACGATTACTTTCTCCATGTCACCCGCAAGTTCTTTAAACTCCCGGGTCCTATGACTTATTCAGCGTACTTCGTTAATGTGGCACTAACACTAATGAGCTCCCTCATGTATTTCGTCATTACCTCTTGCGGGGTACCCTTCTTCTTTTCGACTGACCTCTTCTCAGCCTCCGTCGTAATGGATTTATTTGATCGTCTTCTCTTTCTACGGTCTTATCATTTAACTCCAGACACCACACCATTAGTGGAGTCGTTAGTAGCTGACTCCCTTGAGCTCAAGGCGTGCTGCAGCGCCTGCTGCTGGTGGCTCCTGCTTCTTTTTACCATATTCAGCAGCAGAAGGTTCCGAACAGCTTAAAATCGCTCGAGGAGGTCAGAGCACTCGAAAACGAGTGTTTTGATACCCCAAACGCTATTCTAACACTTAGGGAAATAAAAGAAATTATTCAAAACAAGAGTGGTTTAGAACAATAGTAATATTACCGCCAAACCTAACCTCAAACTAAGTTCGCGGGAAGCCGACCAGCTGTTCTAACAGACTCCCTCCAGTTAAGACCCCGCCGAATCTAGCGGACCTAATCAACCTCTCTTTTCGTGTCAGTCTATACAAACATACGAATGAAAAAAACCTGATATTTAAAAAACTACTCGCGGGAAAATATTCCGAACTTGTATGTTTCTACAGCAAAAGCACACAATAAAACACTAAACACCTGGGAACGACTTTCAAACTCCGGGACTACACATGCAAACACTATCCTTAACCTTCGTAATACTCGACTCTACATCTTAAATCAGCTGCGGCAATTATTCTTGAAAAAAGTGAAAGTAGACGTCAACATTTAAGCGGCCAGATTATGAACGGTCCAAACATCTGATTGTGAAGAAGTCCGCACCTTTCATTGACGCTAAATCGATGTTGAAAATTGCCTACCACGGTTTCATGAGGATTTACTTCTGCCTGTGTATGCTCATAAGTGTTTGATCTCTAATGAAACATACTTGTAGAGTTGTCGATTTGCATTCCACCAGTTGCAGAACTACAAGCGAAGCGGACCGTCTCCTGGGTGCAGATGTTGAACTGGCTGTTATCATAAAGATAAAACTTGTTTTGCTTAAGTGTCCTCCAAACCATCGAATGCGAAACTCGATCTGCTTAGAAAGACGTCGTGTACTGACTCCTGGGGCTGAACTACATCGATAATAATTTCATCAATAACAGCGTTGTGTTGATAGATCGTTCGTAGTTGTTACAAATACTAGGTAGTAAACCTGTTTCCCCGAAGATTGCGAAAAGTCGCTCTAATTTTTTCGGGATCTGGAATTTTTCGATTCGGAAAACGTATTTCATATTCTACTTTCTTTCTTTTTCTGTCTAGCCTCCGAAACCACCATAAGGTATTACTTCAGAGGATGAATAGGTTGATATGTATGAATATAAATGAAGTGTAGTCTTGTACAGTCTCAGGTTGACGATTCCTGAGCTGTATGGTTAATTGCAATCCAACCACCAAAGAACACCGGTATCCACGATCTTCTATTTAAATCCTTATAAAAGTAACTGCCTTTACTAGGATTTGAACTTTCGAACTGTCGACTTCGAAATCAGCCGATTTGCAAAGACGAGTTCACCACTAGACCAACCGGGTGGGTATTTCATATTCTACTGCAGCAGCTGTACTATTACCATAACACACACGCAAAATAAGTACCATATCAGCGTATTCCTCAACTGTAAATACGTGCGGCATTACTTCAATGGCAAACCGGATCACGTTCAAACTAATTCACAGAAAACCTTTGTTAACGACAGCACAGTTCACAATACCCGAAATACTTAATGTACCTTACTGAATGATATAAACACTACTGCACTATTTCGCATTATTGATCAGCTGTTATGTTATTGCAGATTTGGAAATAATAATTTTTCGAACAATTTATTGAATTTCTGTCATTAATAAAAAATTATTATGTAAATAATTTTTATTTACTTATATTTATTTTACAGTCTGTATGTAATTTCCAGTTTTTTTAATCTTTTAACAGTAAATTTTGTTTTTACAAATTTTTCACATTACCAAAAAGAATTTGGCTTTTTTTTACAGTAAATAGTCGTTTTTTCCGAAAAATATTTTAATGTACAGTTTCTAAATAAAATTTGATTTTTTCTAACTTTTCTTTGTTTATTCAACTTATCTTACACAGTTTTGTTCAGAATTAAATTTTCTACAAATTTTTTGAAATATTTTTACGTGTTTATTACCCATTTAACAAACGGTCAAATATAAAAAAAAAACAGGGATTTTTACCCTAATTTGTTAGTTTTCACCCCAGATTTTTCAAATACTGCAGATACGGTTGTGGGAGCTATTCGATTTTTCAGATCAAAAACCATAAGAAATCGCTAATTCTGTCCCTTAATTAACGACCTAAAAATTTCATTATGACTTCATTTACCAGGGTAGCTGAAATCCGAGTGAAATCTTTCACTAGTAACTCACGAACGAAGTATTTTAGGATATGTTTATATGAACTTTTTAAATTATTTTCATGAATAAAATAGGTTATGAAAGAACTGGGAGATCTTCGTAATACACTTTGTATAGAGTGTATGTAATATATATATATATAAACAAAATATATATATATATTTGTTTTTTCTTTTTTTTTGTAATATTTTATCTGTATGTTTATTATTCGACCAAATACATTACCATTTGGTGTCTGAACATTTGCCTTACAACTCTGAATTTTAATTATAATATTATATAGCATAACAATTTTCAGTGGATTAATAATGTAAATGGTTAATAATACAATCAACCAACAAATATTTTTTACCTTGAGGAACATTGAAATCGATAAAATTCCATATCATTTCTCCAATAAAAAATCCTTTTGCGTGAAGTTTATCAAATGCTTTAAAATGTTCCAGTAACAAAAATACATGATATTCTTCACTCCACATACTTGCTGGTAACTAAAACAAAAACGTATCGTTTATCAAAATATATTAATAAAAGGATTTTTTTTATTGTATTAAAAAATATGGAATAATGAACATGTTGTAAAAGCAAAAATTTATACTATAATTTCTAAATGCAAGTCAAACATACTAACACCCAAACTTATCTATGATTAATTTTCATTTTAATAGTAACAATATGTTCTGGGTAAGATGATAACCAGATACCTTGGTTCTGTGTTGAATAAATATTTTATTCATACGATATATCATTGAGCATTAAATAGATCACAATAGGAATGGGTACATGTGCTACCAATAGATAAAAAAAACTGCCTCAGCATTTGCCTGCATAGATCATATGAACATTTGGTCAACCTAGATCAGAGCACTGCCATAAAATTCATGATTATAAACATAAAAAGGTGTTTTTAAAATCAATATCAATATATTAAATAAAATAAACACATGAGATAATAATGTCTAGGAAGAACATATATGAAAATATTAAATAAATACAAAAATAATTCAGGAGTTAATTGAAATTATTTGAGCGTATACAGTATTAATTCTATAATTTAAATGAAAATTTAAAAAATTACGTCTTAATTAGTATTGTTTAAAAACTAATTTCTCTCCAATAAAAATCATGGTGCGTCGGTTTTTTTGTCTGCTGTATGTACTCACATTTTTATTTTGAATGAAGAGTCATTCGTTCGAACGATATATACTTCTCGAGCGATTTATACTTCTTGATACGAACGATTTATCTAAAATTATATTTGTTTTTTGGGGATAAAAAAGGAAAAAATTGGGGTTAGAGGCGTGTTAAAAAATCACAACTCAAGAAATCAGCTAAATTTTTCAGTATTTTGAAGCTTTTCGTTGTAAAATTTTATGTTGTCAGTACGCTAAATTCATGAATGTTATTTAGTTACAATTGACAAAAACATTTAATGAAACATAAATCATGTAAAATCTTCGCGGTGTTTTTTCTAGTACTATTTAATAATAATTTGGTATAAAAACTGTTTAATTCTATTTTAAATAAATTGATGAGAAGACCTTTTAAATAGATTGGTAATTTATTAAAAATGGCAACAAAAGCATAATCACCCTCTTTTTTGTACACCAAAGATACTGACTGAGTTTTGCAAAAATTATTTTATATATATATAAAATTGAAAAAGATTACGGTCATAATATGTTCATAAAATATGGCGACCCTTAAATAATTTTTCCACTGTCAAAAGTAGAACAATTAAATTTAGGAAATGCTACTATTTTAAAATTATCTATCTTTTCAACATGAGACCATCACACTCCAAACATCCAAGGAGTAATTCAGAAATTTTAAATGTAAATGGTAGGATTGTGGTAAATCATTTAAAGGGCTTTGAAAAACAAAAATGTTGATGTAAGAACAGAACAACTTTAACCAAATTGATAGTTATATGTTTTTCACAGCTAGTTTCAAAAATTATATATAGTAATGAATGGGCGTATCCAGAGGGGGATAAGAGGGCAGCTGCCCCCTTCCAAGATGGATATTAAAAAAAAAATAAAACAAAAATTAAGTAACAAATTTTTGAAAAATTAAAAAACTAAACATTTTGAAAGGAACTAATTACAAAATAGAGACGCTCGCACCATCGGTGAGAAAATTTAAATTTAATTTTGGCGTTAGCGTGTAACAACTGTTACACGCCAACGCCATCTTACTTGCGGTAACAAGAGTTTTGTAGAATAGTCTCGTCAATCTCGTCTCATTTCACGACACAACAGGAATACTCTAAAAACTATTTACAAAGTACATAAGAGCGTAAAGTTTGTTTTTTCGTGTCGGCCACCTGCCATCCACTTTATTACATTGAATGGATATCAGAACATATTTTTTGTAAATAGCCTACTGTGACGTTTATTAAATGTTTTTATTTAACTTGCAACGTATACACCGTAAATTCACTTAAGCGCGGCGCTTGCTTTAAAACAAAGTAACTTAAAATTTGTTATTCTTTATTTTTTTGGTTATCTTTCTATGCAAGCAAGTGTTCCACCACTAGATATTCTTTTGCATTTATCTACATAAAATAGCGTTTTGTATTTAAGTTTATAATTTTTATTAAGTTCTTTTAAATAATCAATACTTTTGAACAATTAAAAATAATTCAAAACATAGCCTAAATTACTAATATTGCTTTGGCAATTACTCGGTTTTTATATCAGTAACATTGACTCGTTTCTATTTTGTCTTGAATTCGTTAGTAAAGAAAGGAAAGCATTTTTATTTTTACCTTGTGACAAATTTATGAATATGATTGAATTTAAGGAAATATCCGTTTTGGAGTCCCCGAGTAAAAACAGTAAAAACAATGTTATTATGATAAGTCATATTTTTGAATTAAGCTGAACTAGTATAGTAACATACCGTACAAAACTCAATTTTGACAAAAATGTCAGTTAGAACCTTCCTTGTCAAACCAATGCAGCAAGATGTCACTTCCGCGTTCACATGAACGTTTGGTCAAATTAATTTTTTTTTTGCTGTGAATTTAAAATGAAAAATATATCAGCAGCAGCAGCAATAAGGATGAGGACAAGGAAGTACAACTACCCTCTGGTTCAAATACTACGACTACTGGCCCTTCTTCTCCGGTTCAGACAGATGTGCCACACAGTGAAAGTGAAATTGAAGACGAAGGTTGTTATGAAGGTGATATTGAAAAACTCGTCGGACTG
Organism: Lycorma delicatula; assembly: GCF_047948215.1. Classification (NCBI taxonomy): domain Eukaryota; kingdom Metazoa; phylum Arthropoda; class Insecta; order Hemiptera; family Fulgoridae; genus Lycorma; species Lycorma delicatula. The sequence goes on along the minus strand of NC_134458.1, from coordinate 128,688,025 downwards.
GCGAGCACTATGTCGGTTGATAAAAAAAAATGTCTGGGTATCTTCGAAGAACATACGATTTTGAGGCAGATACCAAACAACTCAAGAGGAAATTCAATCACCAGTAGAAGGACGCATGTTTTACCTTGACTATCTTACTTAAGGTGACTCAATATTTCTGTAAATATTGTGTGTTCTTTCCACCGTCAACCAGAACGATGAGAGGTGATTGGGGTACTTTTTTCGTAAGACCTTTCGCTAAGTACAAGGACGAGAACGATTTCTGTAAAGCAAATGTGCAATCCCAGAGACATCAGATAGCAATGGAATTGCAAAATTGTTCATGGAGAATATTCCAGTGGACATCCAACTTCATCAGTATTCACGAAAATTAATGGAAAAAAAACAAAAAAGTACTGTCCTTAATTGTTTCTGCGTCATTTTCTCTAGGGTACATGTTTTAACTCTCAGAGGCAAAAATCTGAATGAAGACGTACTTATCGAATTATGCAATTTACGCATCAAAACAAGCGATTCACAACTAAAAGACCATTTTGAGCAACTACCGAAAAACGAGTCATACCAATCACCAAAAATGAAATAATTGGGTGGCGCTACAATCAGGGAACACATCACCACAAGGGTTAAAAAAGCTTGCATTTACAATATTTTGGCTGACGAAACCGCGGATATTTATGGCAAAGAACAGCTGTCAATAAATTAAGTTTCTTCGATGAAAAGGCCAACGAAATAGAAGAATTTTTAGGCTTTGTAGAGCTTGAAGGAGTTAATGCCGTGAGTATTGCCAAAGCCATTGAAGATTTTGTGACAAACTTAAACCTAGACTACGATAAGCATGTGGCGTTAGGCTTCGACAAATGTTCCACCATGTATGGGAAAGAAGGAGGTGTGCAGGCGATCTTGAGACAAAAGTACAAAAAACCTTCTACTTTCATTGCTCTTATCACAAGCTTAACCTTGTAGTAAATGATTTAAACGTTATCCCAGCAATTCAAATCTGCGTTGTAACTATCAAGGAGATAATCATATTTTTTCGCGAGTCCGTTTTACGACTCAAGCTTATTGCTAGCATTCCTAAAATTATGTGAGACCAGGTGGTCAGAGAAATGCATCCATGTTTTTAAGGATCACTTCGTTGATATTGTTAATACATTAGAGATCTTAGCTGAAGAGGGAAATGCAGCAACAAAAAAAAAATGCTTATCAAATGGATGCAGTGGCCTGCAGATCTTCATTTATTGTGTCAGTAACATTAATTGCTAAGTATTCTGGAACTCGTAGCAAATGCAATTCAACTGTTGATACTGACTGTGTCAACTGTTGACAGTTGACACAGTCAAAGCCAACCAGCACATTCAAACTATTCTTGAAATGCTACTACTCTATCTGGAAGATGCGGAGAACGTCACGACCGCGGTTTTAAAAGAAGCAGGCAACATTGCAATTAATTTGAATGTTGATATGCCAATTGCACAACTGGCCAACAGAAGCATTGAAGCAATCATCCAGCCAAAAATCCATCTGAATTTTTGAGAAGGTTTCTATTAATTAATTCCTTACTTGGATTCCATCATGTCATCTTTAGAAGACAGATTTTCTGTAGACAAATCGCCTGCGTTTTCACTGATAAATTTCCATCCGAGTAGTGAAAGGTGTGTCATTAGAGAAACAGAATAAAAGTACTTCATCTTGTGCAGCTTTCTACAATTTAAAAAGCATTGTAGGAGAAAGGAGATTGCGATTCAAAACGTGGAGAGAGGTACAGGAAGCGCCAGTCATAAATACAATTTTAAAAAAGAGCGAATCGTTTATATCCCGACTATTAGAAAGGCTCTGCTGATATTGCTTTTAAAGCCTTGCACAACAAGAACTATCTAGTGTTCATTTAGCCTCCCTTCGTCGAATTAAAACAAGGTTAAGAAGCACCATTGGTGAAAACAGGTGAGATGGGTTAGTTATATTAAGCAATCACCGACAATGGATTTTCGCTAACAAGAAGTAATTATTGAAGGTGTAGTAAAACAACTTAAATCTAATCCTCACAAACTATTGTTATAAAATTAGTTTTAAATAAATATTAATTTTTTTTTTCTATTCTGTATTATTGCATAGCACCCCACCCTCATGGATTACCCCTCCCCCATGAAAAAATTTTAATTCAAAGAGCTGCCCCCTTCCGCTCTTAGCTGGATTCACACCTGTATATAGTATCGCTTAAATAATTGCTCATCTGTGAGACAAAAAAAATTTGCTAAAAAAATTTAGGAAATTTTCCTACTTTAAAACTATCTATTCTTCAGTATGAGAACATGGTGTTCTCATACAGAGGGCAACTCAGCAACTCAAAGATTTTAAATGGAAAGAGTAGGGTTGTGACGCATTATTTTAAAGGACATTGAAAAAAAACCGTATATAAAAATAACTGAGCAACAACAATCCTAACCAAAATGGTGGTTATTTAATATTTTTTATAGTTAAATCAGTATACCCCAAGTAGAGGCCATTTTGGTTAGGGTTCTACCCCTAACCAAAATTACCCCAAAGATTTTTGCATAAAAATTTTATTTCAATGCCTATTAAAATGATGTGTCACAATCCTAACTTTTCAATTAAAAATCTTTAAGTTAACCCTATGGAAACCCCTGGGGCTTTAGGTGTGGTATTACCATACAAAAAAAATTGATTGTTTCAAAATACGAGCTCTTGTTATATTTAATTTTTATTTGTTCAACAGTTGAAAAGTTGTTTAAGGGTTGGGTTCTTTATGAACATTCTGTAAATATATATATATATATATTAGCATATTTATAGTAACAACGAAAACTTGTCTGATTTGCCATTTACATATCTTTGCCGTGCCTTGTTCAAACTGGATTTGAGTTATCTTGAACATGAGTTTTTGTAATGGCTATTTATTTTTCTCCGAGAAACATATATCAGATAATTATAATTTGTATATTGATAAGCGATATTCTAAAAAAAAATGGGTACACATACGCTTCAGTCGCTATTCAATAGAAGTATAATTAAAGATAGTTATAAACACCCAAGTATAACTGTAATAAAAAATTATATACGTACTTTGTGTTGACCAATATAGCTTCCAGCACCATATTCTGTTATAATAACTGGTTTTGAAAAATTATTATACCAAGATGTAATTTCACCGATTACCGAGTCTTGAATGAGATCTAATCTACCTGAATATTGATACCAGCCGTTGTATCGATTAACACATATTACATCCATGTATTTCACCTAAAATAAAAACAAAAGTTATTTTCATATTATTTACTTAAATGTATCGGTTATTTATTACTCTGGTTCTTTTCCGTTAATTCACTACGACCTAAAGATTTTACTACAATACAGAAAATGTATCACGAAGTTCTTTCGGGACTTTCATAACCTACTCCGCTTGTGAAAATAATGGAACAAGTTCATATACACGTATGTCTTAAAACGCTTCGTTTACGAGTTACAGCTAGTGAAGGATTTCGCTCGGATTTCAGCTAGCCCGGTGAAATGAGGTTGTACATTCTTAGGACGTTAATTAAGGGACAGAATTAGTAATTTTTAATTTACAAAATAAGAAAGTGTTGAACTATTTAGAAACAGTACATTAGTAAATCTGCCAGAAAAGTACTTATTTAATGTAAACAAAAACCAAACTCTTTTTTGGTTATGTGAAAAATTTGTAAAAACAAAATTTACTGTTAAAAGTTTAGAAGAAACTGGAAATTATGCACAATTGTAAAATAAAAATTATGTTTATTTTATATTACTTTAATTACATTATTATATATATATATATATTTATTTATATTATATTTAATTTTAAAAAAAAATTTCAAACTTGGCAATAAAATAACAGACAACAACAACAACAACAATGCACAGTACTATATTAATGTTTATATCATTCTGTATGATACGTTAAGTATATCGGGTACTGTGAACTATGCTAGCAGAATATTATGTCCAGGTTCAGCATCAGTATGTGGTGCATTAAGCCTCAGGGCTTCTTTAATATACTTTTTGCATCCATCTCAACCGCTCTTTCACCATCTATTTTTTCAGTAAATTCACTTTTACTATGTAAATTTAACAATAAACGCATATTCGTCATCGGAAACATACGTTTAGGTTCTGCATCAAAACCTGGTCCGTTAAGCCTCGGGATTCTTTAATGCATCCTTTTATTTTTGCATCCACCTCAACCCCTCTTTCACCATATATTTTTCAGCGAAAACCACTCTTTTACTAATAAATTTCTCGTTAAACGCATATTTATCATCGGGAACATACGTTTAGGTTCTGCGTCACAAGTCGTAATTTGTTATTTAATGTATTTTATTATAATATCTACTATAGACTGTTGATGACGTCATCATCATTAGTCTGGGATTCCCCGCATTGTATACAACTGTCAATCAAAACTTTTTTTTTTTTTTTTTTTTATAAATTAACTTTTAATATTATACAAACATGACCTTTGATCCATTATATCAATTGTAACAAAAAAAAAAAATCCTTTTCGGCACGGCGGAAGGCGGAGGTAGATTTCACCGGTGCTAAGTAGAGGATAAAAAAAATTCCACCTCAAGTAAAGAAAAGCTTCAAATTTACTCACTATGACAACGGTTGCATGTGAAAAAAGTTTCACATGTTTAACATACGACAAGCCCCATCTTCTTAGAATTCCAGCAACATTTTGGTCATCCCTTGCCGTAAGGGCTGGTCATATTAAAAATTGTTAATCAGATAAAATAGGTAATGTTTAGAAGACTAATGACCATTTTAAACCGATTCGATACTGTGCCTATTAAGGGAGGTATAATTTTTTTTTGTCTTCGAAACCATTTTTTCCTGCTGGGTCAATGGTTGGTGATAGCAAAAAACTTTACGTGTATAAGTTTTAGGCTCTTATTCAAAGAATAGTGAAACTTTAAAAGAATTCGATATTTTACTTAATAAGAAAGTTATAGCGATGTTTTGTTTTTTCCTAAAAGCCCCCCCCCCCCCCCGCGTAATTTCCACCCCTATGGTCCGATTTTGGAGTTAACAAACTTGACCGAGATTTTAGGTCGTTATATTTTATGTATCAATTTGAAAGTAATTGGCGCAAAATTACGACAGTTATCGTGTCCACAAGAAAGTGAAATATATATATATAAACTTTAGAACTGACGGTGGTTTTGGGGTCTGAGGAATGTGAAACGAGAAGATATGTCGAAATTTTCCAGAAGTCGAATCATGGTATCCATTACAATAGGTAGCTTTCTTATGAAATCTACCTAAAACCATGTTTATCTATCTCCCTATATTACATTAAAAGCTAACAGTAATAAGTTATGTTTACTAAAATCGACAATTCATTATATTACATGTGGTAGAGCACATGCGACATGACGTGTCGTCTCTAGTATTCAGTTGGGTTGCACACAAAGAGTGTTCAAACGCCAATTGCGTTTATCGAACGCGTTCGAGCACTGTTTCGCTAGTCTATTTACGAAAATGGCAAAACCCTCTTTGGGATTGAATGAATTGCTGAACGGCTGAGGAAAGGGCAGGGCAATCGAAACGCATAAAAGTTTCGGTCCGAAATCTCTAACTAGCTTAGAGGCTTCGGTACATGATCGTGTAGGTTGCAGAGCGGCAGCTTGAACACAACGTTGGTGGTGACAGCATGCAGTTCATTTTTTTTATGTAACCGCTACTACTTATACAGTCTCCTCCCTTTTTTTGTTTTATATATATTTTAATCTTTATTAAATAAAACGCTAATTTTCTTGCTGTATAAAAGCGATAATAGTTTATGTGCGTAAAAAAAATGCGAGTATATAATAACGCTAATTATTTTCTTATCGTACAGAAGCGACAATAACGTATACGTGTTAAAAAATGTAATCGTACAATAACGCTAGCCTTTACGACTAATAGATCCATTACAATATTTTCAATTTACGACGACAACTAAAAAATAAAACCTAATCGCCTATTCTTGGTTTATCACTTTGCCGGTTAATGGTGAATAAGCACCCTTGTTCTCGTATATTAATAAGCAATATGCTGTTGTGTTGGGTTTGAATTTCTCTTCGGTTTCAATTTTAACTATCAAATCAACAACGCCTAATTTTATAGATTCATCTTGTCACGAACAATAAATCACGTATAATGGATAACTGTTTTGGTTTTTTTTTATTTCATACTTTTCGTTTTTTTTATTTCGCCAGTTAACTGATTATAGCATCGTATATCAATAAATAATATGCTGTTGTGTTGGGCTTAAAATCTTCTTCACTTTCAATTACAATTTTCAAATCAAAAACGCCTATTTTTATAGATTCATCTTGTCGTGAACAATCATTCACATATAATGGATAGTTTTTTTTTTTTTTAACCGGAAAAAGTGTATGGCGACTCGGCGGCTTTTTTGTAATATGAGCTTTGAAAATCTGTCAACATTTTATATATCCACGTCTGATCTACGTTTAAATCTTTATATGGAAATACTTCTCAATTTAACATCACTTTAATATTTTTCATTATAAGAATCAAATTTCGACATATCTTTAATAGAATTATCTTTCCTACCGGTTTGAAAACCTACAATAACATAGTGCGGTTTGTTTGACTGCGACGTTGTTTTTACGGTCCATTCTATTAAATGTGTTTCAGGAACAGCTGATAATTGATGAATTTCCCATTTTCTAAATGATATAAGCACCTCTATTTTTTTTCTATCAATTTAACCAATTCCAATTCAGGCGCGGGTTTTAAATACGGCACATATCATTTGATTTCAGTTATTTTCAAATTAGACTTATGATCTGAAATTGTAGCGACTATTGCATTTTCATTGTTACCGCTACGTTTCAAAACTAATTCTCGTCTAGTGTTTACAGTGACTTTTTTATAATCCTCAGCAAAATCCATCAACATTGATAAAGGTATATACAAACTAAAATTACCATTACATCTATATAAATTATAAAACCTAGAGATTAACTTTTTAATGCTCTCTTCACTCAATTTGTAACGTTTAAAAAGAACATCAACATCATTATCGCCATCACTATCGATTACAAGAGGCATGTTGTATCTATCTATAAAAAATAAAAACTCAATTACAATAGATTACTTAGATATTCTCAATAACAACAAGACGCCTAGTTCGCCGCGTAAATTTAATAAATTGCCGTTTTCAACGACCAATCGTATCTCTAATTCGTTAATTTTTTTCACATCTACCGGTAAAAGTACAACATTCGATGGATGTTCTTCAATCATATCACCAGGGTCGACGCTTAATGGAAACGCATACAAAAAATTGCTCCCTCAATAATATTGCATGTTACATCTGTTATATTTCCAAGGACGATATTTATCAGTTTATCCGATACGTTTGTCACATTCGGTTTGAGTAGTCTCGATCCGTAACCCATTAGACTACCGATACTGCAATCTTCATCTGAAAAATCTATCCAAACTGTGCTTTTAATTTCGATCTGTAACGTAGCCGTGTTTCCTTTAATGGAAACGGTTGGTTTATTATTTTTTTCATTTCGGCCTGTATATATTCACCGATACCTTCAATCTCACAATCGCCCGTCCGTGTGGTTATGTAATTTTAAATTAAATTAGTATGGCCTAATATTTCAGGATCAACTAAATTTACAGAATGATTCACCATCATGTGCTTATAATATTGTAATGATTTATATGAACACCATACATCTGTTATGATGGTTATGCCAGGAGCAACAATTTCAATAATTATAGGCAACAAAGTGTGAGCTGATCTGTCTAGAACAGGTACAAGAAAACACTGTTTGGTTTCCCAGAAAATTCCCCCTAAAACTCATTGATTAGGTACCAGTCGGCAGATTCATTTTTATACTTGATGCACAGACAAAGAACTAGACAAAACTGAGAGAGTATCGTATAGTGATAAGACAATAATGGAAGACATACTGGTCGAATCCCCAGCTAACTAACTGCTTTGCATCAAACAATAAGATAACAATGCTGAGATTTCCAGTCGAGTCTAACAAGGAAAACTCTTCCAAAATATTACAATACATTGGTAGTGAATAAACAGTTTTGAGTCATTTTTTAAAATGCTAGTGAAATAACAGAAAAGTTTTGTATTATGCTGCCGAGTAATTAATTATTTTATTAAAATTATTAGAGTCATTAACAACCAAGCATATTATATAGTTAAACATGGTTCATGGTAACTAAATAATATAGCACATAAATGTTTCCTTACCCTAAACATTTGTAAATATTAGCCTGTAGTTGCATGCTTGCAACTACAGGCAGATGTCCAGTTAAAGTTTCCGTAATGTTTATTTCATAATAAGATACAGTAGGCTATCACAGTGTATGGAAAATGCCAACCATGAAGGAATAACTCAGTATCTTTTGGATGTGAATATATACTCCCTCCAATTCACTGGAGTGAATAAGACAAAATTTATAACTCCAATAAGCACAAGGCACATTCTAAATTAGATACATTTAAAAGTACTGATAAACAGCAAATATTAAAAAAAAGTATCTTCATCACTTCGTCCATTTAAAAGTTAACCACAGGCCCATAAATGGTTAAACAATTTTAAAATGAACACCATGATTACACCTAAAATAGTTTAAAATGCAATCTTATAGATAAATTTAATATAGATATTGTAAATAAATACACAATAGATATAAATCATTTATCTTGATGATAAAATTTTAACCAACACAATATTTAAAACTAGACAACAGTAAAATATTCAGGAAATTTTGTATTCACAGTAGTCCTAAATTCTCATCAGACTATGAATATCAATTTATTTTTTATTTCTAAAATATTATAGTACTCTTAATGTAAAATAACTTACAGCTTTGTCCTTTTCTACACTTTGTGATGTTACAAAAGTGACAGGTCGTGTTGTATCAACATTATGAGCCAACTCTACAAGTTGCCTGAAAATATAAGAAAAAAAATATTCATTATATTCTAATTAATTAATTTTTCAATCAATAAAAAGGTTGAAGTGGTGAATAGAATAAACAAGCAGTTAAATTTTAAAGTTAACTGCTTGCTAACTTGACAAATAGAAGTAATTCGAATGCCTTTCGAAGTAAGAAATAATTCAAATGCCTTTCGTAGAAGTAAGTGGTATAATTTTAGCTATTGAAAAGCTACTACACCACATATTGTGCATTTCATATTGTGCATTTTACTTAAAAATCACTTCCTAAAGATAACATACTGCAGATATGACCATTCATACACAATTTTGCACTCTAAATTTAAATTTCCTTCAACATCTCAGAAATTACCTTAACCTATCACAAATCCACACAAGTCTGGATTTCATTAGCAGTATGTGGACAATAAGAGAAATTTCAGTCTATATAAAAAAATCCCCATAAAAAAAAATTGTATATTAAATTTAAATTTCCTTCAACATCTCAGAAATTACCTTAACCTATCACAAATCCACACAAGTCTGGATTCATTAGCAGTATGTGGACAATAAGAGAAATTTCGGTCTATATAAAAAAATCCCCATAAAAAAAATTGTATATCAAAAAATTCCATTATCTTGCAGATCAAATTGTTACTATTCCAGAACATGATGTGATTGCAAAAAATGACAATTTATATTCTCACACTATAGAAAGAATATAGTTCCATTCAGCTGAAGTTTAAATCTAGGGTCAATATTCTGCCCAAAATGCAATGAAACAAGCTTGACACAAACGTCATTGTAGAGTATCAAGGAAGGGTTTGATTGCTTTGGCAGTTTCTGGCATTTTGATTTTTTTTTTGGGCTGGGATGCTTTTCAACTAACATTGAATCTATAGTTTCAGAATTTTTAACTCATAACTTTACAGCATAAACAAAGGAACCAGATCATCACAATTGAATGGAAAATGAAATTCTTATTGCATAATTTCATCAGTTACTGTTTTTATATGTGCAATACCTTCATTGTAACTAAATACCATTGATACTGGGAAACAGAATAATGTCACAACAATTCTGCCTACTCCTTTGATACGTCAAAGTTTGTTATCAACTATAGCACTCCAGCCATCCTGCTACTTTGCATGAATAGTATGTTTTACACAGTTAAAAAGTCAGATGTAGTAATACAAGTGGTGAAGGATGGTTGCCTACATGTGTCTACCAGCAGAATCTGCACATTCATTACCTGGCATTCCCACATGACTGGGGATCCAGCAGAAGCTCCCTTTTGTGTTGCGGTGGTTCAACTCAGCAATTGTATTATAGATCTCAGTAATGAGATTATGTTTAGAATATAAATATTTTAAAGCTTGGAGAGCACTGCATGAGTCACTGAAGATAAGGATAAGGTGATACTTTGAATGAATGATATTCAAAGCCTTACTGATGGCATATAGTTCAGCAACAAATACATTTGTAATATTAGGTAGACCAAACATGTAAGTTCTGCCATTAACAAACATTTATCCAATGGTATCATTCATTCTGTTTCAATCATCTGTTTGTACAATTGCATCTGGGTTTGTCTTGGAGAAAATATGGTAAAACAGTTGCTGAAAGATGATAGATAGTTAATGTTGATTCTTTATTGTATATTGTAAGGTCAAACATAAAATTTATAAGGTTGATTCTCCAAGGAGGATATGAACAGGGATATGTTGGAAAAATAGAATGTGAGTCAACATTTATAAGGTGTCATAAGCACCAGATACAAACACTCATAGGTGCAGACTAATGTGGATGATCTCCATACCTTTGTAAATTAGGATTTGCAAGGACTGTGTTAAAAATCGGGAAGTTTTGATGCATCCACCTATATAGTCCTGAACTTGCATCATCAGACTACCATTTGTTTCGGTCTACAGAACTCTCGTGACAGTATAAAAGTTGACTTCAGAAGAGGTCAATAAAAATCACAGAATACCACAGTTTTCCATTCAGAAAACACAGTAGTTCTACAATAACAGGATGGTGGTCTTACCTCAAAAAATGCAAAAAGTAGCCAATCAAAACTGCACATATTTGTTTTAATAAACTTCATTTGAAATATAAAAAAAGCTTTGTTTTACTTTTGCATTAAAAGCCAAAGAAATTTTTCCCCTACCCATTATTTTTGTATTTCTCAACATTTTGAAATCTTATATTCCAAAAGTACTTAGACAATGGTTACAAAATTATCTTTGTATGCATGTACAGGGTTGGATTAACCAAGACAATTTTAATTGCCTTAGCACATAAAAAAAGTTCTTTTTTCAGTTCATTGTATAAAGCATTGATAAAATTATAAAAGAAATACAGTTACCTGGATGGGGCTGGCAACAGTAGTTTAAGAGCAGCTGGGTTCAACTATGATTAGCACCCTTACTTTTACGTCTCTTTTATAAGTAACTGATTGTATCATCCATTAAAAACCAAAAAATAACTGCTGAATCTAATCAACCATTGACATGGAAATAGCACCCAGTGTTGTTTAACATTAATAGCTAACGGAAGCAGTTAGTAAAACATAGTTTCAGTTACTGACACTTTTAGCCTTACTTCAGTGAATTATTTATCAAAATTTGGCTCCCTTTAATGTTAGGTAGCAGAACTATCAGTTTGTGATAAATTGCAATTGACTACTTTCCTGCCTACTATTTTAAAGTAAAAATAGCTTAAATACTGATAAGAAAAGAAAGTATACCTGAAGTAAGGTGCAGAATTATTTAAGTTGGTGCTTGGTTCATTTGCTAAAGACCACATGATTACACTTGGTCTATTCTTGTGTTGGCCTATTATTTCGTCTAATATTCTTATATGTTCAGTAAGTAATGCATCATTAAAGTTGCTAAAACACAAATAAAAATATAATAATAAAGATTTTAATCAATTTTTTACTTTTAGGACGTTACATCTAATGTAATTAATAAACACATTTAATGTATAAATAAATAAAAACATTTCTACATGAAATTAGTATGTTAATAAAATAAACTTAAAAAAAAATATATATATTAAAATTCAGAACAAAATAAAAACATTGAAAGTTCACTGAGAAAGTCCTGAAAATTAGCTCCTAAAGATCTTTAGAAGAAACAGTCTTATAAATTTAAAATTGAGCCATCACAGTTTGTAATGATTTTAAAATGTTCTTGTATTTCATTCTGCTGTCCAAACAAATTCAAAATAAATCACGTAAGTGAAAAAAAAAATTTTTCTTAATTATTCTTTAAATGATGTTTTTATCAGGGCTGCATCAAATTCACTAACCTTTAATTTAGTGCCAAATTCAAACAGTCAAAATTGAAAAACTATTTTTTATCACTTAATATGGTTTTATTAACTGTTGGGTTTTGTTTTTATTTAAAAAATACATAGGTTCACAAAAACAACTGCCGTATGAAAAAAACTACTGCAGTGTGTTTTTCTTTTACAAGAAATCCAAATGATGAGAAATCTGTCATGATAAAAATAAGAAGATTTCAAAATACTATATAAAGAAAACACTATTGAATATAAGTAATGCTCTCAGAAATGCAGAATATGCATTACCTTTTTTACCTTACTTGACAAAAACCTTATATAAACAAGGTTTTATGTAATGTTCTTTGTCATACTCTAATTTTGCATCCTTTATAATCATAGGTACAAAATACTTCATTTTATATATTTTTAAAGTGATCATAATTTCTTCACCATATATAAAACAGCAGCTTATTTAGGTAAAAGAATTAAAAATAATAAAGGATAGATTAAGATAATAAAACTTATACAGTCCAATCCCCAGACAATAAAATTGGATTTCTGACAGCATGAGCTCTCAAAAAAATCTATTAATGATTATTTCCTGTATATTTTAAAGCAAATAGTTAATAATTTACATTAAAAAGAAAATAATTTATCACTTATCAGCTATTAAAAATGTAGAATATGTTATATTAATTACTCTATAGAACATCCAGGAGTTTCTAAAATAACAAGAATTCCCAAAGAATCTGCTTCATTTAAAGTTTCATCTGCATATGGATAATGTGATGTCCGAAATGCATTAATGCCTAACCATTTCATGAGTTCAATATCTCTTGCTAAAATAACATTATCAAAACCTCTTCCTCTTATCTGAAACAAAAAAAGAATCCTATAAGCAAATGGTAAAATTAACAGAATTATAATACATTATTCATCATTTAATAATTTGTATTATTTATTATGAAGCAGTAAAGATTTGATTAAAAAAAATAAAGCTCATATATTAACCAGTGAGAATTTTCATCAAGTTAAACAATTTATAAATGTTTTATTACCTTTCTTGTTAGAAACTTTTAATTTGAATGCTTTTAACATTTTTTTACTGACGAGGGTGAAGTATTGTTTTTTTTTTTAAATAATCGTTTAATCTAATATTAAAACCCTGAAGGTGCACTTGCAAACATTTTCATAATGTAGATAGGCTTATCATATTTCAGAAACAATAACATAGGAAATTCAAATAACTTTTTTAATTACCTGGGATATTCAGTTTAATACATTGAAAAGTAATAAGGAATTTGTTTTTATAGTAGCAGATTTGACATCATCAGTACCATCGAATGATGCCATTAAATTTAATCAGTTAGATTTAAAAATTATACAGAAGATCATAAAACTAAACAGTAATTGCCACTCTCTTGAATTTAGCTATTCAAAAGAGTAGCCACAAAGTCCCTTTCCATATAAAGAAATAAACATGAATCGTTTATTGTTAATTTATTCAATTTTTTTTTAAACACTTTAAATTACACCTATATGTACTCCTTCATTTTCCACACACAATTTTATCAGTTGCCGCTTGCATTTAGACTTTCTCTTCTATGTTTAAGGATCAAACATAAGAAATGCTATTAACACTTTCTTAAAGAAGTATGGTCCTCAATTGTGTTTCAGATATCACTGTCTACATCATTATATGACACGTAGTCTTTGACTTTCTCATAAAAGTGGGGATTTTCTTTATACTAAAAATACATATCCCAAGATCTGTTATTCAGGTAAATGGCACATTCTTCAAAGAATTGAACATTGGGAAAACACCTTATAAAAGATCTTCAACAAGTTTCTCTTAAAGCCATGTCCCAGTCAGAAAGTTCACTAACATGAGTAGGCTTTAAGTTTTAAATCTACAATCTCTTTTCATTATTTTCTGAAATGTTAAACAGGAAATATTTACAACAATTAAATAGTTCTGATTCCTCAACAATATCAAAACTACTCAATCAACTACAAGGACATCTAGATCTTTTCAAATCAAGAACTGACCCATTGAAAAAGGCTATTTCTCTCCAGTTTCAGAATATTAATGCTGATAGAGCTTCTTTAAGGAAGCTAAGCCTCCGTTAAAGAAATAACGGCCATGCGATGCTTGATGACGCTATGATCAAGGGGATTTTTATTTATTTATTTTTTTTATTATTTTGTTTTACAAGAGAAGTAGGGTGAGGTGCACTTATATATGTGTGATTGAATGTTATAATTTAAAAAAAAGGGTTGAAGCATGGCGACGCGCAGTGCCAGGGAGGTAGTCTTTTTGCCTAGGGTGTTCAGGTCCACCCACATTCAAGAGTGGAGGGGTCGGAACTCTCCGACGATGACATAAAGAATCCTCAAAGTATGAGTGGGTCGTAAAGTGAAACGTGTGCAAAACATACATCTGGAACTATCAGATTAGGGACAGGATGGGCAACTTAGCAGAAGGGCATAGGGGCTATCTGAAAGAGGAAGGTCGGTGTGTCCTAATGAAGTTGGGGAGACCCCGGTGGGAAAGTCCCAAAAGGGGATTAGCTAGAGTGGACAGAGACTGCTGCCACGACAAAATACACAAAATTGATTCCATGTAATACGTTTTTCTGCAGGACTGGAAATTACTTAATATTTCAGTATAACTCAAAAATAATTTATCATACATAGAATAAAATGAAAACTGCATATTTAAGGACACATTGTGTGCCCAAAGCCAATAAAAACTGTACTGCATATCTTGTATTACTAAATAATAACTTGTCTATGTACTCACATCTGAATCTTCATGCATTCCAAATCCTCTTAGATAAACTGGTTCATTATTAATAAGAAGTGAAGATGAATTCCACTTAATTGTTCGAATACCAATAGGTAATCTATACAAATCATCCGCTACATAAACCTATAATTTAGAAAATAAAATAGTAATTATATCTATTATAACAAGTTATTATAGTAGTAAATAAATAAAATAGTTAAATAACTAAATACTAAATACTTAAATAGTTATTATAACTAATAACTATTATAATAGTAATTAATTTTGGGGGGGGGAGGCAAAAAACGCTTTACGTATTATCATCGCCCAGGACAAAAACTATAACAAAAAATGCCTCTTGTAAGATAAGAAAAATATTAATAAAATAAGATTAAAACTACAATGAAAAAGTATGACAATTACAAGATTAAGATTAAAACTAAAATAATCATAGAAATAATAATCAGAGTCATAGAAGTAACAACACCCAATTCTAGTACATTCTTATCATTGCCTAGGATGCAGCGAATATTACTCTAAAATTTAAGTTTACAGCAAGTTAAATTAAAGGTCAAAATTAAAATGTATGAGGTTGATCCCTCCATAGAGGCTATGAACAGGAATAAATTAGAAAAATAAAAGGTGTGTCTAAATTTAAAATTTGCAGTAAATGCCAGTACAAACACCCACATGTGCTGTATAATGTGGATGGTCCTGATACCTTTGTAAATGAGGATTCACAGGGACTGCATTACAAACCGAGTGATTTAATTGTCCTTTAAGCTAGGCAGAATAAGATGCTAGAAGCTGGTCCCATCTATCCCAAAGTGATGACTCACTGCAGTCAACAAGTAAGCTTGTGACAGGGCTTGATCTAGTAAAGAGTTGGAGAACACTCCTCTGAGTTCAGTTATTCCACATGCTTGACTGCAGAACCAGCCCAGGCAAGCTGAAGAAAAAAAAAAGGGCTTGATCTAAAGGAACCTGTAGCAAGATGAAGGAAAGCATGATGTACAGCTTCCAGCATCTTAAGGACAGTATGGCGCACTGAAGAGTAGGCAATACAACCATAATCTAAATCGGAATAAACTAAGGAATAATAAAAGCATAACATACATGATCGATTGGCTTCCCATTTTGTGTTGCTAAGGATTCGCAGCATATCTAGAAGATTGGAACATTTCATTTTTAATTGTTTGATGTGTTTGACCCATGTAAGATGGTTATCAAAAAATAAACCTAAAAATTTAACCTCAGGAGAGATAGTAATTAACTCTCTGTTAAGAAAGATTTGTGGAATAAAAGGATCCTGCAGGAAAGAAAAAACTACACATTTTGTTTTCTCAGGTGAAAAGATGAAGCCAAGAACCTTGGAACAAGCTTCAAGACAAGCTGTAGTGTTCTGTAGTAGTCTCTCAGCTGTAGCTGCTGAACAGGACATGATATATATTGCAAAATCATCAACAAATAAAGAACATGAAACAGGTAGCTGCACACATTTAGTAATACTGTTGATGGCTATAGCAAACCAGGTGGCACTTAATACACTTCCTTGAGGCACACGGAAAGTTCGGCCATTTAAGAAACATTAAAGCAAGTATATTGCCCTTGCGCAATATGAAAAAAGAGCTTCCCCCGTATGTAGGTATTGTGCAGTTGTTGACTCTCCAGAACATGTGCGTTCTGGTAAGGGCGTTGGTATGATGTACGACGCCCAGTAGTCGAGGAGTTCGGGGAGTTGGTGGCTGAAAGTGTGATTACCAAGATGCTCAAGTTGGAGGCTGCATGGAAAGCCGTAGCTGCCATGGTGGAAGCCATTGTTCGTGGTAGGGAGGCGGACGAGGGTGAGTAGAGGTTTCTGATCCCTGTTCATCCCCCTGCATGTTTGCTTGTGTTTGTTGCAGAGGTGGTGACCTCTTGCAGGGTGGGGACTGAGTTAAAAAAAAAAACTGCCCTTGACTCCCCATTATTTAAGGGGGTAGAATACCATGACGCCAGGTGTCGTACACATTCCTGATGACAAAGAAGACAGCGACAAGGCACTGGCAAAGCAGGAAAGCATTTTGACTCGTTTCGACAGCGGGATCTCGACGCAGGCTCTCTCAGACGCGGTCTCTGAGGAATGTGAACGAACACATTTTTTAATACCTAGCGACAATAAAGACAGTGCTTGTATTGGTGGTCCCCACATCTGAATACGCCCAGAGAAAAATGTCCGGTATTACGTCGGGCCTATCAAAGAGCAGCTAGACATGGTGACTTACACCAAACCGATCTCGTACGTGAAGAGTACCTGGCTGGCTGTCGCGCCTACAGATCCGCGATCAAGAGGGACTCCTGGAGGTTGCTGTGTAATGAAATTGACCGTGATGAATGGGGAAATGGTTGTACGATCGTAATGGGTCGCTTTGGACGCCGTCTTCCGACGCTCACCACTGCGCAAGGGTTGGAACTGGTTAACTCTATGTTCCCCAGAGCAGTTGACCCTCCCCGTGAGGAAACTGTCGCGGATGACTTGCTGCTTTCTGAATTACATGGATTACTGGCACCCACAAAAGTAATGAAGCTCCATAAGAGTCCGGAGCCGGACAATATGGAGAAAATCGTAGTCAGGGTTGCCCCCATTCCAGTCCCAGAAGCAATGAAGGGCGGTCCTGAGAACGCCCCCGCATATAAGCCGCTGTGCCTTTTGAACAACTTTTCCAAGTTGTTCGAAAGACTACTTGTTCAGCGTCTTCAACAGGAGCTAGATTCTACAGGTGGCCTTAATGAAAGGCAGTTAGGTTTAAGGTCGGTGCATTCTACAATTGACGCTGCCAGTCATGTCATGCGTTTGGCAGAGCGTGCGGCTATAGGGACCCGTAGGAGTATCCTTACGGTGATTCTCCTGGACATCCTGAATGCTTTTAATTCTGTGAACTGGGCGTCAATATTCCAGACACTCGAGAGCAGGGGTATCTCACCATAACTTAGAAGAATTATTCACCGATACCTGCAAAACAGGAGAGCCATCTACGAACTTGGTGATCAGAGGATGTCCTTCGACGTACAGTGCAGTTTCCACAGGGCTCGGTTATTGAGCCTACTCTCGGGAACCTCTTATACGACGGTGTGCTGGATTTACCTTTCCCGGAGGGTGTTTCCGCTATAGCCTTTGCAGACCTTTTGGCGCTAGTTGTTGTCGCCAGGCATGAGGTAGTTAGCGCTAGGGCCAAGCAGTCCATTGTTCTGATTAATGAGTGGCTATCAAACCAGAGCCTGTGTCTGGCTCCCCTTAAGACCACGGTACTGGTGTTGGCCGGTAGAAGTCGGCTTGACCCGATAAGATTTACGGTGAATGGGCATGTTGTGGTTCCAGATAATGAGATTAAATACCTCGACTACTGGCTTGATCGGCGGCGCTCTTTCACGGTACATGTGGGGCACGTAGTAAGAATAGCAGAAAGAACTGGTTGAACGTTGAGTAAGTTACTCGGAACATTGGAGGACCCGATCCTCCAAACGCAAGGTTTACTCACATGTAGTAAACTCAATATTGCTCTACGGTATTTCCGTATGGCAGAAAGCCCTGAACGTGGTGAGTGTGCAGAGGCGTATGGCCTTAAGGGTATGCTCTGCTTACAAAACCATCTCGGCTGAGGCGGCTTTCATTGTTATGGTACGCCTGCTATTGAACTGCCGTTTTGCCTGCTATTGTAAAGGGAACTGAAGGGGGCTGCTTTCGCAAGTACTTGTTTTGGTCAGAAGAGCTGAGGTTAACACGTGCTCATACGGTTGTGAACCCGACGATGTAGAACACGTAGTATTTCACTGTCCAAGATGGAAGGCCATGCGGAATAACCATCGGTACTTGGACACTCTGACCCCGGAGAACATCATTCCAAAGATATTACAGGACGAGAGTACATGGGACGCTATTTCCGGTCTGATTTGCAGTATCATCAGTAAAGAGGCAAAAGCAAGGACTGTTGGATAGCCGAGAGGAAGACCTCTCGGATAGCTTTCAAGAGTATTCATCAACCTAGGTGAAGAAAATGGCCGGAGAGCGACGGGGTGAAGGACAGCCCCCTGCGGAACCGTCGTTCGTCCGCGCCTGCGTGGATTGGCGGCGGTGATGATGCACGGGGACTCTGGAACCCCTAAGCTCAAAGGCACCTCCCAAGGCTGAGTAATACTTAATTGCGGGTCCGGCCCCGGGAGTGGAATTGGTGAGACAGGAAATTTAGTCGATAGGGCGCAGGCACACATACACTCTTAATAACACCTAGCGGAACTTGTTAGCGAGCTCAACACTTCGCCCGTAAATAGGGTTTCTCCAACTCACCAGGGAAAAAAAAAGGTTAGGTTAAGTTATTAAGATTGCATAAAAATTATATACATATCCATGATTAACAGTCAACCAATAATAAAGTCAATCAATAATATCAAAAAATTCTAACAGAATTGTTTACCAAAAATGTAACTTATCAGTATTAATCACCTGTGTGCCTAACCTTTCCAATAATCTTTATTTTTAACTTCCCCATCCAAAATGAACAAAATTGTGCTGGTATTTATATTGTGTCCAAGTTATAAAAAAAAAATCTGATGTGGACACCACATGACTTCCTTGTATGCGTATTAAATTACATATAAACATTTTTTTTTTAATGAAAAGTACATAAAATTTTATTTCATAAACAACTTCTGACACTTCTTCATATTTTTTTTTTTTATTATTATTATTATTATTAAATTTTTATTTATTGTAAAACTTTTCTAACAATCAGAGGTTAATAATTATTAATAAATCAATATATTTAAATAAATAAAAAAATTTAAAAAAATGGACATGTCGGATTTGAACTGATGTGCCTTCCCCTTACGAGATCCAAATATTTCATTAATTAAAATTTTATTTGGCTATAACTCCGTAACCAATGAAAATAAGAACCACTTATGTTATATCGTTGAAAATCTCTCAATGAGGACTTATACTGCAGTTAAGAAAAAGTCCAAAATCCAAATTTTTTTGAATTTTGGGTACTTTTGGTCCAGTCAGTTGTAATAAAAAGGGAAGGTGCACAACTAGATATTACAACAGTCCTAAATCAAAAATTTCAACATCCTACGGCTAATTGTTTTTTTAGTTATGCAAGATACATATGAACACACAGACATCATGCCAAAACTAGTTAAAATGGATTCAGGAATGGTCAAAATGGATATTTCCGTTTAAATCTGAAAACCAACATTTTTCGCGATCAAATACTTCCTTTATTTCGTACAAGGAAGTAATAATTGAAGTAAAATAAAATGGCTTTACCTCAAAAGAATATAAATATCCAGGTGGATGTCCAGACATTATTGGCCACCATAAATGAATATTACTAAATTCCAGTCTTCCACTGCAACTAACCTTGGAGTTATTTGATACTATAACAGACTCTTTATCTTTTAATAATACATCACAGGTGGTGGTACTTTGATTAAACTCTACTTTAATCTCATAATTGACATATGCTGGAAAAAAAAGTTTAATATACAAGCAAGAATTTTTTACATATTAATATATTGTTTAATAATTTTAATGAAAGTTATTGCCCAGTAATGTCTAGTTTAGTAATGTTCAGTTTAAATAAATGTTTAATTATCTGCAGTAAAAGTAATAATCCTCTCAACTCTAATAAAAAATGTAATATTTCTAAAATATATAAATTTAATGTAAATCTACTTATAAATCAAAATATATTTACTGCATCATGGAATATTGTTAAATAAATAATTTTTTCCTTTTGAAAAATCATCCTTTACCAGATCTTATTTTCCTACCAAATATATGGGCTAATTCTGAATATGTTAAGTCCACACTTCAAGACATAATGCTGAAGTATATTGAAAATTGGCAAATGTCATACAATCTTACTGTGACCAGTATCATTACTAATAAATAAACACCAACGTTATATTATATGATAATGCATGATTTTTTTTACTTGTTTTTATTTTTTCCTTATGAACAGTATTCAGTGGAATTTTAGAGGTCTTCGATCCCACATTGAAGATATTAGAGTACTGGCACGCGAACATGATCTGGTAATCATGTGTTTCCAGGAAACTCATCTTCTACAACGTGACCCAATAGCACTCAGAGGATACTTCTGTGAGAGGTACAACTGTGTAGCAGACAGTAGAGAGAGTGGTGGAGTGGTTTTCATGAAGGATGAGATATTGGCTACGAGGATTCAACTGACCACTCTCATTCCTGCTGTTGCAGTAAAGATCTCTATCCCTTTCAAGTTGCATATCTGCAATCTATATCTCTCACCAAACACTGAGTTCAGTGCTCTAGATATCTCGAATCTCCTCACACAAATACCATCTCCATCGTTAATAGTAGGAGACTTCAATGCCCACCATGTTTCCTGGGTCTCGACCTTCTGCTCCACTCGAGGAAATATAGTACACAGTGTGAGACAAGGCGACCTTTGTTTGCTGAATAATGGATCTCATACATTCATGTCTTTATCATCTGGTACTATGTCTAACATCGATCTATCCATAAGCTCACCGAATTTACTCCCTCATCTTGATTGGTCTGTTTGTGATGACTTTCATGGCAGTGACCACAAACCAATTATTATTGGTTTCGGTGTGGACAACGAGATTAAGAGAACGGAGGTGGATTGTTGAAAGGGCAGATTGGGATGGATATCATAAAGCCTTCCAATCACAGTATGACGACAGTGCGAACATCCTTGATCAATGTTCCTCTTTTACATCCATGATACTTAAAACTGCTAGCAGATATATCCCACAAACATCGGGTAACCCTAAACGTCCTTCCGTTCCATGGTGGAATGATGATTGCAAATGTGCTATTAAGAATCGACAGCAAGCACTACGCAAGTTTAATAATAGACCTACAACTGAATATCTAAATTTGTACTGCAGGGCAAGAGCGGTATGCCGTCGGGTCTTCTTGATGAACGCTAAGAGGAATTCATGGACGAAATATGTGAACACCAACTCACGTACTACTCCCACGTCTATTGTGTGGAAAAAATTCATGCAATTTTCAGATCGCCAAGGCAATCTATTTTCGGTCTCATTGCTGAAGGAGAACTCCTTTCATCATCTTCGGCTGTAGCAAATACTTTAGCAAAATCTTTCCGCTCGGTGTCTCTCACTTCATCATATAGTAACGACTTTCAGAGGTACAAAGCACTGATAGAAATATTGGCGTTAAACATTGGTAATTCGGTTGGTGAATTGAACACTCCATTCTTATTTAAAGAATTGTTGTACGCACTTAAGAACTCACGTGATACTTCCCCTGGACCAAACAACGTTCGCCTTTGCATGCTTTCACACCTTCCTAATTCAGCACTACAACATCTTTTGAATATTTACAATGGTTTATTCTCCGAACAAGTCTTTCCGCCCGGTTGGTCAGAAGCATTTATTATACCAGTACTAAAGCTTGGTAAAGACAAAACTGATCCCTCAAGCTACCGCCCTATTTCTTTAACAAGCGTGTTGTGTAAAATAATGGAGAGAATGGTAAACCGCAGGCTTACATGGTACTTGGAGAAACATGGCTTTCTTTCTTCGGAACAGTGTGGTTTCAATGAAGATCTTCCATTGACCATTTAGTGTCAATGGAGACAGCCATACAAAACGCCTTCCTGAACCGCCAACACCTCGTTGCTATCTTCTTCGATATAAAAAAGGCGTACGACACAGCCTGGCGACATAATATTCTTAACACTCTTAGGAGATGGGGAATCAAGGGCAGTGTGCTTGCTTTTATTCGGGGATTCTTAAATCACCGAACGCTTCGTGTTACGATTCACTTTCAGACAGTGTCGTTTCGGAAACTGGAGTACCTCAAGGTAGTGTTTTAAGTGCCATCTTGTTTTCTGTAGCCATAAACAGCATTACCAATTGTGTACAGGCTCCTGTCTCATGTTCTCTATTCGTTGACAATTTTGTTATTTACGTTGCGAGTCGCTCAACACCCACAGCAGAGCGACTGCTACAGAACACTATATTTCGCCTTAAGGCTTGGTCAAGAACTACTGGTTTCACATTTTCATCCGACAAAACGAAATGTGTAGTCTTTTCTCGGCTACAGAACCCTTCTATTCCGCGGGTTTTTCTGAACAGAGAGATTATTGCTGTCTCTCCTTACGTCAAGTTTCTAGGTCTGCTTTTTGATAGCCGTTTTATTTGGGTCAAACATATAAAGGAATTGAGGACAAAATGTTCCAAAATTTTAGATATGATGCGGGTCCTTAGTAACACCAATTGGGGGAGCCGATCGATCATTTATGTTACGTTTTTACTATTCCCTTGTTCGTTCCCGTTTAGATTATGGTTGTGTCACCTACTCTTCAGCTTATCAAACCGTGCTTAAAATGCTGGACGGTGTACATCATGCTTTTCTTCGGCTTGTCACAGGTGCGTTTAGATCAACCCCTATCGCAAGCTTACTTGTAAACTGTGGCGAGTCATCACTTTGGGATAGACGAGACCAGCTTTTGTTATCTTATTTTGCCCATCTGAAAGGACAGCCGAATCACCCGGCTTTTGACCCAGTTCTTAGGAATCCTAATTTAAGGAAGTATGAGGGCCATCCACGCTGTACTGCGCCTGTGGATGTCCGTACCCGACGTCTGCTGCAACATATAAATGTTGACACTCCCTCGTTCTTTCCATCATGTCCATGCTAATATCCTCCATGGAGAATAAACCTTGTAAATTTTACATTTGACCTTACAACATACGATAAACAATCAACACCACCTACTGTTTTGCGGCAAATGTTTCAGTATATTCTCACCAACAAGAACCCAGACGCGGTGATATACACTGATGGGTCGAAACAAGACGGTACCGTTAGTTGTGCTTTTGTTGTCAATGAAAAAACTTATATGTTTGGCCTACCCGGTATTACGAGTGTGTTCACTGCTGAACTACTCGCTATAAATAGGGCTCTACATATCGTTAACCCTAAATATAGAAACATTCTTATTTGCAGTGACTCGTTTAGTGCTCTCCGGGCGTTAGAAAACTTTTATTCCAAACATCCTGTCGTCATTGAAATTTACGATGCAATCGCTGAGATAGATAATCGCAACACAGAAGTAAGTTTTTGCTGGATCCCTAGCCACGCAGGGATTCTAGGTAACGAAAGGGCAGATTATGCTGCCAAAGAAGCATGTATTCAACCTCCTTTCACCAACCGAGTTACTACCTTTGATTTTATCAATTGTGTAAAACAATCACTGAGAGGAAGGTGGCAAAGTGACTGGGCGACTACCGTCGATAATAAACTCCGACGGATTAAAGATTCAGTGTTGCCATGGGGCTCCTCTTGCAGAAAGTCTCGTCGTGAGGAAGTGGTCCTATGCCGGTTATGGATAGGACATACGAGGATCACAGATGAATACCTAATGTCAGGAGAAGTCCCACCCCTATGCACACAAAGCAACTGCCACATGACTGTGCACCACATTCTCGTGAACTGCATATGTTATGCGATGTTGCGTCGTAAGTTTAATTTACCTAGAAACATCCGTGATCTCTTGTACAATAATAACGAAATTTTGGACCGGATGTTTCTGTTTTTGCATAGTACCAGGTTACTGCAAAAAAATTAATATTATCACATATATATTTTTATGCTAGAAGAGTTGTTGGTAATTTTTAACCTTTATTTTCAATTTTTATTTTTTTGGTTCTATGTCTTTAATTTTATTATATGACAAGGGAGCCTTTTGCACAACCCATCGGAATTAGGTAAGTTTTATATAGTTTCTTTATTTGATTATTTTAACTTTTATATTTTAAAGACTTCGTCTGCAGTATTAGTTTTGAGTTGTTTTTTACCATCTTGACTCTTGTTTTAATAAATTTTTATTATATGATTAATATTAATTTTACACCTTATTAGTTTTATTATTTTGGTGTTATTTTACCCTTTTATTAATAAAATCCCAGGCGATGATAACGCCCAGGCGTTTTTCGCCCGCAAACAAAAAAAAAATTATTGTTTTACATATTTCATAATATCTTGTACAGTTTTGTTCAGTCACTTATAGGCAACTATGTTTCTTGATTGTGAAGTGTACCTCTAACTTGTTATATTACTGATCTGCTGATGCCACAATGTATTGTTAATTATTACATCATTTTTAATGATGTAATTATTACATCATTGACATCATTTAATTAATCAGTTTAATTAGGTTAATTATTACATTATTTTACTCAAAAATAGAATGGTGACCAGAAGACAGAGGTAAAGGAGCAAATAGTATTACAATTATTTTGTCCTCTCTTGAATAAATCAACCATTTTTAAGGGAATACATGTTTTTATCTCCATACCAACAGATTACAACACTACTGTCCACAAATAATGCATATGCTTAAACCATAGCTTCTTGTAAAATAATGAAGTTATATTTACAAAATATAATTTGGAATAAAGCTGTAAAATCTGTATACTAGGCACAACTGATAAATAGGTTAATACCAAAAAATTATCTGAACTAGAAGAATTTAAATTGCATTCAAAATGCTAATCTTATAAATAGTTATTTAAATAAATAAAAATATGAATTACAAAATACATTACCTGTATTATTTTCAAAATCTGTTTGAACTACTATATCATTTATATATGTAGTAGGTGTTATGTAAAGTGTAACAGGTCTGTTTATTCCAGCATAATCAAAATAATCACAGTTGTGTTGGTAAGTTGTAAATCCAGTTGGATGCCTAAAATAATGATCAATTAAACCGATCAACAAAATCATTAGTAACATAATAATAGCTGAGAGACCACTTTTGATGAACTAAGGATGAGAAAGATTAATGTAGAAAAAATAAATTAGGTTTAAAGAAATAAAATTTGGTGCACTTTAAAATACAGCATTCAACTATATTAAAATAATTTTTTTTCACTTAAAATTACAGATATATATTTTTAGCATCTCTAATCAGTTTAAAATCTGGATCTCAAAAACATTAAGTAAAAAAAAAAAAAAAAAGTTAACTTGAACATATATATATACCAGCTAATATATATACCAGCTGTTCACTTAGCTTGCCCAACTATCTAGCCAGGGGACTCTGCCCCCTGGATCCCGTGGTCCAGATTAGCACAAGTGGGCTGCAGGGCCAACCCAAGAGCTCCACAGGACCATAATACTGATAAATAACAATTAAAGTATTCAGGCTTTATAGAAGGCTTTATTGATATTTTATGCTGCTAGAATGCTATTTGCTAAATTATTTACTCATCTATATATACTGTACGTACAACTGACTTCAGAATTCTGTTTGCTAAATTATTTATTCATGTATATATACTGTATGTACAACTGACTTCCAATTGGCTGATAGAAATAAACCAGTTGCCACAGCAACGTCATATGCCACAGCCTACCAGCAAACTATAATCTCATTAGTTGCCCACCTGCCACCCATTCTATTTATTCCTAGCACAGCAATAGTCAATGATACCTAAAACCTATTACCTCTTTTCCTGCCAACTACGAACAATCAATTTTTTGCAAATGTTAGGACCACTAAAATCCACCAATGTCTATATTACACTTGTGATAATAATGTTATGAGTCACAACACAATGAGAGATTGGTGCTAGAAATTTGGATAGTGGTACCCCTTATCAATGTGTGGCTCCATTCCATGGATAAAACAACAGCTTCACTTAAACAGTTCAAGTAGGAAACTTCTTACTCCAAGCATAAATGCACAAATGAGTAGTTCATGAATGTGACCAAGGTCGACTGATGACTCTGGAATGTGATCAGTTTGAATGCAAGAAGATGTCCTCTGATTAAGCCACCTAATGGCTAGGAACAGAGGATGTGGTGTGGCAACTAGACATGTCAAAGGCGGGTGTTCTCTCTCAGGAGGGAATTGAATTCATGGATGTGGTTAATAAATGATTGAATTCACTAATATGAGAGTTCTTTGAAAGGATCTTCAAAAGCTGGTATTGAAAGTGGCTGAATGCTGGCAGCAGCTGTTCGAAAAAGTAATATAGATATTGGTAATTTAAGTATGCGACAAAATCCATTTTCTACTTTTTTCCTTTTTCATTAAAACAGTAATTTTGAGTACTGGTATGATCAAAAGATTGTAAAAGTGAAAGTGAAAATCAGAGATGGCAATGGCAATATCAAGTAGTAACATGTATTTGAGTAAAAAAAATACACATAATATATATACCAGCTGTTCACTTAGCTTGCCCAACTATCTAGTCAGGGGACTCTGTCCCTTGGATCCCGTGGCCCAGATTAGCACAGGTGGGCTGCAGGGCCAACCCAAGAGCTCCACAGAACCATAATACTGATAAATAACAATTAAAGTATTCAGGATTTATAGAAACCTGAAAGAGAAACTAAATTACAAAAGACAGAATTGTAATAATTGTGGTAACTAAAGTACACAGACCTTTGACGAGGAAACTTCACAACTTATTTCTGTTGCCATGGTGACAAAAATTAACTTAATTTTTAATTATTAATTAATTGTAAATTTTTTCTTCATTAATGATTATCTTTAATTGACAACTTCACTCCCAAGGAAGCAAGGGCCTTGATCTATGGCTTAAAACATTCCCTGGGAGAACATGAATGTATTCTGCAAATGTGAAAGGAATCAGTTGGTTCTTGTTGGTTCTCACATGATACAAGAACAAACAGACAAACTTTCAGGCTTTATACATGAGATATAAAAATATTACTAAATTTTATTTTACATTACATTGTTGTTACATGTAGACACTAACCATTTAGGAGAATGATGTGTAACAAATCCTTGTGGCAGAGTATAATTTGTTAAAGTATTATTAACAGCTACTGTAATATTGTTTAATCCAAGTATTGCAGAATATGATATTTCTACATTAAACGGTATGTGCCCTCCTTTATGTGAAGCTACAAAATTATTATTAACAAACTGAAAAAAATTAAAAGAAATTAGTATTAATATTGTATATATTTTACACATTTGCAAGTATTTCTTATAGTAAATTAGATACCAAATTAGTTATTTAATGCAAAAGTACAAGTGCTTAAGAAAGAAGTGTTATGTAGTAATTATAATAAAAATTGATTTGATCACTAGAAATCCAGAAGACTATATAAAATTATTTTAAATTGCTATTAACTTTCAAAAGTATTTCCAGTATGTTTTACTAAAATAAAATAAGTAATAACATTTTTTTCCTGTGTGCTGTTTAATATATTACTTACCTATTCAACAAATATTTCAAATGATTACCTAACTTCGCAATATATGATAAAATATAACTGTGATCAAAAGTGTCTGGATCTTTAAGAAAATTACTAGCTACAGTATTATAAGTTAATCATCTTCAAATTGGTCATCTTTTGAAATCACTGCTTAGCGCAATGCTGTCTCCATTTCTCGAATGTTTTTTTCTGATTATCCTTAGAGATAGGAAACCCCCTGTTGTTTCATCTGAAAATTCTGTTTTATCTCTTCAACATCCCAATTTTTTATTTTATTTTTAAGTGCCCTTTGAAAAAAAGGAAAAAATACATTAAGTGAATTCTAGTGAATAGGGAGGTTGTCAAATTTCCAGGATTTTTTACTTAGTAAGAAACTGCTATTCAAGTAATAATGCATGCACAGGCCCCCATTGCATGTTAGCTGTCTCTTCCCATTTTCATACACTTCAGGTTGGTATTTTACAATGAACTTCATACAAATTCCACAGAACTTGACAGAAATATTACTTCTTGTATTACTTCTAGGAGTAGCATATTCATGATGTACAATTTCCTTACAGTAAAAGGTCAACATTGACTTGAAAATGCTTTTGTCTTTTAAGTTTAGTTGTGCTTTCTTAGGTCTGGTGCTTTTGCAGTCAGGTAACTTCAATCAACACCTTCAAGAGACAGCGCAGAAAGTGGAAAAAGCTATTAACACCCTAGGACACCTAATGGAGAATAAGTGGGGGCCTTGGGCGGCTAAGAGGAGGCTGCTGTTGTTGGCCGCGGTCTCTGTGCTTTTGTATGCCATCCTGGCATGGATTTTTGCTTTTAATAGCAAAAGGAATGTAAGAAGACTTGATTCTCTGCTACAGAGGGCAACTCTAAAGATTACTAGTGTGTATAGGACAGTGTCTACTGTGGCCACCAGGGCGATGGCAGGGATCCCTCCAGCCCACCTGCAGGCCCTTCAGAGGTGTAGACAGTATGAAGGAATGACAAAAGAGGCTGCACACACACACACACAGGTCCTTCAAGAGTGGCAAGAGAGCTAGAATGATGTACGCTCTGGGGCCTAGACGCACACGTTGATACCTGATTTAGGATCGTGGTTGGAGAGGAAGCATGGGGAGGTGGGATACTATGTTTTCCAGCTACTCTCTGGCCACAAAGAGTTCGGAGAATATCTGTATAAATTCAAAAGACAAGAGTTTCCAAACTGCATATATTGTGGAGCACTGGATTCGCCACTACATACTTTTTATGAGTGCCCGAAATGGGATGACATTAAAGAAAGAGCACACCTGAGTTGGATTACCCCAGAAAACACGATTGGACATATGCTATGCGACGCAGATGGAGAGCCATTGAGAACTTGGTGACCGATATCTTGAAACAGAAAGCAGAAGACTTCCAGGATTGGAAAAGGAATTGAGGTCACTCAAAAAAGTGAAGACCAAGTCCCGGCCGTTGGGGCAGGAGCCAGGAATGGCATAGCCGGTCCCAATCCTCTCATCTCTCAGTTTGAGGTAGGCAATAAATTAAAGTGAAAAGACCAAGTCCGGGCTGCCTGGGCAGGGACCCCGGAAACAATATACCCGGGCCCAGATTTACCCCTGTCCGGCCAGTTTGAGGAAGGCAATAAGAGAAAAAAAGATCCAGAAACAGCAGGCCAACCTGCTGTGCCGGACATACTGCCAGCAGGTGGGAAGACTCATTAGAGTCACAAGGACACTTCCCTGGGATGAGAAAATAAAAAAAAAAAGGTCTGGTAGACTTATGGGTCTTTTACTGTGAAGTCTGGACCTTAGTTTTAGGATCATGTCAATAAACTGACAATTTGTCTCCAGTTATAATAATTTTTAAAACATTTTTACACATTTATTACGAAATAACCCTTTTTGGTCCCTAAGAGTATGTTGACAGAAATATTGATGAGATGAATCTCATTCTTAAGAATTAACTAAAACCAGTATTAAAATCTTGAAAAATAGTCATGAATATTTTTAATTTTTTTGATTGTTAGAAGTTTAAGTCTCACTACTCTCACAGATTTTATTACTTTCATTAACATATTTATACCACTCATAAACTTTGATGTAACACAGAGTGCCTGTTAATCTAAGTCAAATATTTGGTTGTTTTACTAAAGTTTTTATAAAATCCAGCAAATTCAGTGCTCACTTCTTTCAACACAACCGAAGGAATAAAATGTTCATGAGACCTACATACCCATATACTACTACAAATAAACCAAAAGAAATGTAGCTTGTGGTACAAGAGCTTAGAAGGACACTCTGTGTTTAGCCTTCTGACATATTAATCAACTCTTTTACTTACATCACTACACTTTATACTTTTTTCTTTTTTTTATAGATACTTTTTCAACCAATCTTGTTTATCTTAGAAACAAACAAAAATTACTCTATTAAGTTAATAGATTTGCATGAAACCCAATTCATTAACTACAAATAACTTTGTAAATTTAAATAAATTCCTGATTTCAATTTTCTGGCTTTCTCAGCTTTTACAAAACTACACCTAAAAGAAAAATGTAGAAAGATGATATGGAAATTGGATTTACACATGGAAAAATTACTAAATAAATAAATGACTCAGACAAAATGAGAAATTTTTGGTATTAAAGTACGTTAATTTTGTAACTTTTTTGTTAAAAGTAAACATTAGAAGAAATTTTATCGGAAATCTAATTATCATAATTTATACAAATAATTTTTGTAAAAAAAAACAGGAAGGATCATGATAGTGATAGAAAATAAGTTATTTGGGCGGTCCATTATAACCAAAAATTAAATTAATTAATTATTTTCATCTATTTTATTTTACTTTCTTTCAGTCACTTAATGTTTATTTATTTTTATGTTTTTATTCATTTAATAAATGATTTTATGTCAATTCTTTCTATGGTAATTGGTATGAATCTGTGATTTATTCCACAAATTTCTGAACATTGTCCAAAAAATACTCCCGTTGTAGGCAAACTCTTTTCCTAGAAATTCATGGTTCCAGAAAAATCCTGAAAATTTTATCAAGGTTCCAGAAAAGTCCTGAGATGTTTCACTGAAACTCATGTAATAATTTCATAAAAACACAAAAATGTGCATTACCCAGAAATTAATCATTTTGAGAAATCCTTCATAATACCAAATTCATTGCATAAAACTTTTCTTTCTATTTCATTAAACTTAATTTAATAATGTAATCTAGATTAGTTAGAGATATCATGAGAAAATTACCCTCATGGAAGTCATCGATTTGTACAACATCCCAATAATTTGCTGGCCCTGCATTGTCTATCCACATCCTCATTTGATGTTTGAAACATAATCATAAAGTACTTAGTCCTTCAGTTCATGTAATTACCAAAAATGAACAAAACCCATCATAGAGAAATTAGCTAGTAGTTAAACTACTATCCAAACATGATCAGATTTCTTATCCTGTTGTACCGAAGCTGCATTTAACAACTGCTTCAATTTTGTATAGTTAACATGCTAACCTCTGAATTAATTGACCATGTTTCAATACTCAGAAAGTTTTGGGATTTACCACATATCATTTCACCCTATCTTATTTTCCTTGTTAAAATATATGCATGTCTGAGATATAATGATCTAAAAATAATTCCTTATTTTAATTAATGAAATAAAATAGTAATTACCACTGAAGAAAAATAATGAACTCCTCCAAAATATATAAATATTCTAATATCACTCCGCTTCCATTGTTTAGGAATATAAAATTCTCTCCAATAAACTGCCCAACCAACATGATCTCTTATTGTAGAATTTGTTGTAATATCATTGAAGCTAGATGGGACAGGTATTTTAGTAATATTCTCTCTCGTAAACTAAAATTGAAAATCACATTAAAATAAAAGTTATGGAATTCATAAACTTCTAATATAAGTAATATTTAATTTTTATTTACAATTATTTTAATAAATTATGTTATATTATCATGTATACAGAAATTTCAAAAGAAAATAATTATTTTATATCTTAACAATAACTAAAATTGCATTTATTTGTACTATAAATAATAAGAAATTGCATAATTAAACAGTTGTAGACAACCTGATGCAACACAGAAATCATTTCTGAAAGTGACATAACAAAGTGATTCTTCATTTTCTCTTTCATTGTGCTGAATATACCTCTGTAAATCAGTATTCCAAACCCATCAAACTGCAGTTGATATTGCCTTCATAGTGTTACCTTTATTCTGTTCAGTACAGGGAAAGGATCTATAATAAGTTATTATTCTCAGAGGAAGCAACTTTTACTGGTGCTTCTTGTACTTAATCCTTTCCTACATCACATTCATGCAATAAAAAGCTAAAAACTAATTTATTATTTTTGAATGTGAAAAAACATACTACATTATCACTACTCAGTAGGGTGAATGCATGCTTATAACTGTATTTCTCATTTGTGCTTTAGTATGTGAATTTATTTATTTATTATTTTTTTTAATAATATTTAATAATTGATAATTTTTTCAAAGTAAACTTATTCCATAACATGAATTATATGTAAAAAATATATGAAATTTGTTATAACAAAATCTTTTATTCATGTTTGTGAAGTCTAGACACAGATCATTAATTTATAACAAAAATATTCAATAAATATCCAGGAAACACACATAGCTTTTAGTACAGTAGAAATTCATTTGACAGTATTGTAATAACTATTTGGCTGTTTGGCACTTAGAGATTACACTGCTTTTCTGGAACAGCAAATTTACAAAAAGGAACATTAAAATGTTAACCAATATCATCATAGGGTAATACAATAACACCTTATTTCGCCTTTTGTTCTGTTCCTTTATTCCCTTTCTTGTATCATCATCATTTTATATTAATTGCCTTTTTCTCTGCTATACGTGTTCATGGTGGTGAGTTGAGGTGTTTCTCAAGAACAAACACATCTAGCAGATACTTTAAATATGTTTTAAAGAAACAGAACCCTCAGAACTTTAAGAAATATGTAGTTATAAATTAATACTATTTTAAATTATACAAAATCTGATAGATGAGCATTTTCTTACTTTAAGACTAAGACAACAGCAGTAGTGGCAAGATTAACCCAATGCTTGCAACATATAATTATACTGTTTATTTCTGAGAGTTTTATACTATCATTAAGTAGAACACACTAAAATAAATGCAAACAAAAACTGGCTTCGGTAGCTGGATGTTCCAAATAGCATTATCAATTTCAAAGTTGCCTTGATTCACATTGTTTTATGTTCATTCAGATACAGTGAACTGAACTTAAGTATCTATCATTACAAATCATCACTTTTTGGTTCTAAATTCCCATCTTCAATAATATCACATATTCACAAATATATATTTAGTTTCTGAAATGTAAAATCTAGTTAAGAATTTAAAGATGTGATTACTTTTAATTGTATTTCAAACTATACAACCAATTTACTTAGGTTGTTGGGGTTCAATTAGAGTACTGTTAGAAGAAACATTTGCCTGAGAATAGATAAAACCAAGCAACCAAGTAGCTGAATAGAGCAGGGCTTACAGCTTGATTTGAAACAATGTATGATCAAAATTAAAATAAAAAAATAACTGTAATAATATATTTAATTAAATGAAATCATATATAAAACAGTAAACACACACCTTGTGCTGATTTACAAATAAAATATTCCTTTTTTTTTTTGTCTTCAGTCATTTGACTGGTTTGATGCAGCTCTCCAAGATTCCCTATCTAGTGCTAGTCGTTTCATTTCAGTATACCCTCTACATCCTACATCCCTAACAATTTGTTTTACATATTCCAAACGTGGCCTGCCTACACAATTTTTTCCTTCTACCTGTCCTTCCAATATTAAAGCGACTATTCCTAAAATATAATTAATTAATTATATATTTATATATATTAATTATATATTATTATTATTATTAGTTATATATTAATTATATAACTAATTCCTAAAATATTCCTAAAAAATATATATTTTTTTTAATATAAAATTTTTATAAAATTAAAATTGCAAGATGGGATTACTAATGCAAACAGAATAAATAAAAATCTTACAAATTAATTTGTATACGAAACCTTACCTTAGTTTTGTTAATATTAAAATCTCTATCTTTTATAATAATAAAATTCCATAACCCGTTCAGTGACTTGGTCTCTCTCACTTCTGATTCATAAGGATACAAAACACACTGAACCACATGAAAAGATAAGCAATTCAATATTATGTACAAGAATATACAATTGTGAAATGGTGTAGTGTGTCCCAGCATATTTATTAATAATAGGATCAATAACTCTGAAACAAAGAGTATGTTTTAATAAATTAATCTAATTCAGGTTTTAATATTTTTTAAATTTATTTAGTTTTTTATATTTTTATTAATTCAATTTGATCCCAAGAGTAAACGTATTGTGAAAACAAGATTGATATTACAACAAACCTTTACAAAAGTATAAAAAACATTTTCACATTACACTGAACTTTATCTTACTTTGTTTGGGTTTCAGATGTTAAGTGTTTTAGAAGTATTGTAAATCTAGTACGATACTACATTTATTTAAATCTGGCGCCAAATAATTGACAGGACATTTGTTCTAAAATTGTAACTGTCCCAAACTAAGAATATTTCTTCCACTTCAGTTGTTTAAAGGAAATATAAAATTGATCAGTTATTTATTGCTATCAAACAGTTTTTCTCGGATGAATTTGTGGGGCGTATTGTAGTTATAATATTAGACGTCATGTTTAGATCATTTAACTGATAAAACGTTAAAAATGAACTATTCGTAATTGTATTTAGAAACGAAGTGATTACTTTTAATGAATTAGAGTAAATTTTCAAAGTTAATTCTGAAATATCTTGTTTTCACTAAAAGGTAAATATAAATTGCCAGCATAATGTCTTACCTTGGTAGTACCGTACGTTATCACCTGTTTCAATTCTGTGTGAGTGGGGCAAAGTGAGGTTATCTTCAGTGCTTGGTGGGGGTGTATATGCTCCGCAGCCTACAGCAGCCGACGATCAGATGATGCGAATGATTCATAGTTGTAAACAAGAAGCATGGCTTGCCTTTTAGAAAACGTTACGAATAGCATCTGGCACGCATTTAGTTCATTATCAACTGATAAGAGTGGAAGTGTAATAAAATCAAGACTTAAAGTGAGTATATTTTTAATTGAGTTGTGTATTTTTTCTTAAAATTAATCCGTCTTGTATAGCAGGTGGTTTTTCTGAGATATGAATGTAAACTTGTTACTCCAAGGTTGCCATAAAAGTACATAAATCGCTGACAAGTAGTTTTACACAAGGATGAATTTTGACCTTTTGTAGTAAAAACATAATTTTGTTTCGTGTAAATTTCTATAATAGGAATTATCGGCCTTGTTTTATTTTTGTTATATGATAGTTTTTTCTTTTTAATATGATATTTCATTGGTTCTATTATTTATTTTCATAGCCGGCCTGTTAACACTGAACTATTTTTTTATAAATTATCAAATGATATGTGTTTAAAAATGATATATGATTAAAATGGTTACTATTTTAATCATTTAGTAATTGTAATTCCCCTTACACAGTTATGTGTGACTGGATTCTACAAATGCTTTTCAAATTAACAATTTTAATGGTTTATCCAAAAAATATCAGCATAAGTTAGGTTGTTTGAGCATACATTTCATTATGATTGCTCTATATTCATGTATTTCTTATAAACTTGTGTTTGGTTTATGTTAATGTATTGTTTATAAACTTGTACTAATATAAATTTTTGATTATGATAATTATTCATTAAGATTGTCAAATTTTAGTTATTCAAATTTCCCTGTCCCTTTGTATATAGAAACACAAACAGTTCATTGAATAATTTTCCTTAATGTAACTGTCATTACTCTTCAAACAATGAAAAAAGTAAAAGGTAGCTGGCCATGTCATTATTGTAACTGACTCATCGCTGGAATTTATATATTGACTATTGTAACATTAGGTTCTTAGAGAACTACTCTGATGTAAGTTTGACACTGTACATTGATTCAGATATTTTTATTAAAGAGAAAAATTGTGAAAAATTTAAAAAAGCTGGAGATTGCGAAGTTTAAAAAATGAAGAAGCAAGTGATAAAGTACTGGTAGTTTTCTGCCAAAAAACTACCTCACAGATAATACCATGCTGATCATAGGATTCATGATCCAGAATTCATCCAATTTTTTTCACTGGTAGTATCTCTTTGAATATTTTAATGGATCGTTTTCACTCATTATAATTTTTTGGTTCATAACTACCTTTCTGTTATGATCTTACCCTTTGAATTTTTACTTTTTCAGCTTTATTTAACTTTCATCAAAATGACTTGCATTGTCTGGGTGATTTTGTTTCTAGATTATGTGGAAAATTGGCATAATCACAAATTAAAATGTGTAAGGCTGTTAATTTGCTTATTAAAAATGTACATGCAAAGGATTTGCAGTTGTCCTTTCTCAAAGAGAAATTTGTATTTTTTATTTTTTTCAGTTTGTATAAATTTTTTATTGTTTTTTTGTCAGATAATTATACTAGATAGTTTGTGCCAAAGTTTAATTTTTTGATCAGTTTTGAGTATTATTGGTTTATTGCATTCCACATTTTTCTGAAATTCTTAGAACTTTTTGTATCCTCTCAAAAACTTGTACTTGTAGCATGCACGTATGGAAATATTTTGTTTCTCAAAAAATGTCATTCACCCATTTTTCACTTTTTAACTTGGCATGATCTCTCAGTTCAAATTCTTATTTACTTAACCAATAACCACTACTTTGGGTGTAGTAATGTAGGTATAGAAAATAGGGTCAGTTGATACACCTAAGTTCACAAGGTCGACAACTTACTTCCTTTCATCACACTCCAATTTCTAGCTTGTTCTACACATAATCGGTAATTTTTAATAGGCATACGTAATGTGTTTGTGATGTCAGTAATTTGCCATCTGTATGGATTTTTATAATTATTTTCATTTGTAAAGTACTATGACATGAGATTTTCCTTTTAAAATTTTAGTTATGTGAAATAGAATAACTTTTTCTTGGATGTAAGTTCTAAAATAAACTGCTCAATCTCGTTTGTTTGATACATTTTATTGTTTTTTTTAATTATCAATAATGAATCAAATAGGCAAAGGTAGAGGTAGAAGTGTTACTATTCATCATACTAGACAGAATTATTTTAATATAATATTATTATTATTTAAAACAATACAGTAATTAATATGATTTGATTTAATTTAATATACAAGAAATGTTTTTCAATACTTATTTTAGAATGAATAATCACTCGCCTAAGATGGTTTACTTGTTCAACAGAACCATATTAAAATATGTTACTGGGAGTACATGAGTAGTGGTAAAGTACCACCATCCCTCTACTCATAAATTTAATTAATATCCTCTAAGAAAAAAAAAATTATAAGCTGAAATAAATTATAGTAAAATTTTTATTATTGAAAAGAGAGGTCATTTGATCATAACAAATGATTTTTTTACAATACTATTAAAGATTTTATGTTGTTTTTTTCTCTTGAATTTTTGTAAAATGAATCTTGAGCAAATAAATCATGAAAAACTGCTTTCTGAAATGGGAGTGCCAGAATCCTAAATAATATTTTTAATTGTTCTGTCTTTTTGCTGTTGCAGTTGTTTTTATGCATCCTGAATAATTAAATAAAATTGAACAAAATTTTCAATGTGTTATACCTTCTCATAAATATTTTGTTAAAAAGAATATTTTTAGTCATGCCTAAGAGCAAATTTAATTGAATCACAATTACTGTTGTTATGTGTTGAATGCTAAAAATTAACAAAATGAGATTCCAGTTAACTTATGTAAATGTATATTTTATATTTTTATAAAATTTGTATATATATATATATATATATATATATATATATATATATATATATGTGTGTGTGTTTTTTTTTATTTAACATGAAAATTTGATGAAAAAATTATATTTTGAGAAATTTATACCCAAGAATTGAATCTCAGATATGTAGTTTTATCACTAATTTTATGCTAATTACAAAGCCCATCAGATTTTCCTAACTGAAAGGGACCAAGAAATCTGAGCTTCTTTGACACTACAGCTATTTTACTTGCTTCTAAAAATGTAAAATTTAAAAAGTAATGATTAGAAATTCCAATATTTTCATTAGCTTATTGAAAGGAGGCTTGGGATGACAAGGAATCTTGAATCTCTTTACATCATTGATTTTTTATTATGTATCCTTTAAAACTAATCTCTTAAGAATGTTATCACCAATGAATTTTGAGAATAAATGTTGAATGCCAAAAAATCAAAAAATTACTGACTTTTTTAAATGAAGGGGCTAAAGAACTTAGGATCCGGGTAGGCAACAGAGCTCTCACTTTAAGTAGAGTTAACACTAAAAGCATATAACACTTTGATAGGAACAGATTGAATATTCCTACATTTCGATTTTTTTTTTAAATTAAATGGATATAGTACCAAAGGTTGTTAATCTCTTTAACACAGTGGAGTTGTAAGTATATTAAATGCCCTTGAGATATAACACAATTTGCAAAATGATAGAACACAATTTAAAAATAATAGCATTATATAATCCTTTGTTAAATAAGGGCACTAAGAGAGCCTGAGAAGCAAAATCTAATGAAGCTTTGTATCACAATGTATTTCCCTTGAAAGTAGAAAGCATTTTGAAATAAAGTGGGTTTAATGTTGCATGGCAATTTTCATTAAGTAACTGGGAAAAAGGCCCTCCCAGTAACACT
The DNA here is from genome assembly GCF_047948215.1 of Lycorma delicatula. Taxonomy (NCBI): domain Eukaryota; kingdom Metazoa; phylum Arthropoda; class Insecta; order Hemiptera; family Fulgoridae; genus Lycorma; species Lycorma delicatula. The sequence continues at coordinate 128,648,915 of NC_134458.1, read as the reverse complement.
GATAAACATAATTTTTGTTTCCTAACAAGCGATACATGATTTTAATCATGTTTTTTGATGCTGAAAATGAATATGAACTTAGAATCTTTCTATTGCCCACCATTTTTGAAAAAGTTTTAAATTTTAATTAAAGGATCTTTTTTCAACATATAGTTAGCATTTTAAGCTCCTATATTGTATTTTGTTAGCTCATTTTTTTATTATTTAACTTTGTTAACATAATTTGTAAGCTATAAATAAACAATGCTAGACAGAGAATTAAATCATAACATAGTCGCATATTATGACATCATATCTAATACTGAAGAGTGAGCCTTCATGGACAAGATTAATCATGGCTGTGTAAATCAAAACATGTAGCTGAAAACAAAGCTGTGTTGTTTATATTAAGCACTGGATTTAGGAATGAATTAATTTTGTTCAGTCTTCTTGCTGTCTTATGTTTGTTAACAGTGCAGTGTCCTAATGCCTCGAAATTGTGTAAATGATATGAATGCCTTTTGTTATGAATGTGGTGAGTTTACCATAAAATCAAATAGAAAAACATTACACCTTTAATTAAAAAAAACATATCTAACTTTAGATACAGTGTACTTTCAGTGTAAAATTGGTGATCAGGACAAGACGTGGGCTCCTCATATAGTATACACTAATTTTTCTGTATTTAAGAGGATGGCTGAAAGGTACACGGAAGGCTTTGCCATTTGGTGTACCTATGGTTTGGTGTGAACCAAGGGATCATGTAACCTATTGTTACTTTTGTTTAATAAGTGTGTCTGGAATTTCTGAAAAATCTAAACATACTGTAAAATTTCCTTTATTCAATCTGCAATCAGACCTGTACCTCACAGTGAAATTATTGCAGATCCTGAGCCACCTGTGAATGTGTTTCGAAAGCAGTGATGAAGAATCACTGCTTTCAAAACTGAAGAAGACAACAATGATTTTGATTTTGGATTATCTTCCAGTAAGCTACATCTTATATCACAAGGTGAATTAAATGGCTTGGTTAGGGATTTAAATTTATCAAAAAATCAAGCTGAACTGTTAGGATCAAAACTGCAAGGTTGGAATTTACTTTAAAAAAAATACAAAAATGTCAGGCTTTCGAAGCCAACAAAAAGAACTTCCACAAAACTTTATTGATGAAAATAATTTGGTTTATTGCACTAATGTTGATGAGCTGATGTTGCACATAGGACAAGTTTATAAACCTGAGGACTGACGCCTTTTCATAGATTCGTCTAAGTATAGTTTAAAAGTGGTTCTACTACACAACAGTAGCAAATATCCTTCAATACCAATCATTTATGGTATTAATTTGAAAGTGACATACGATGTGATGAAAGACGTTCTTCAAAATATAGATTATAAAAAGCATAGCTGGAACATATGTGGTGATTTGAAAGTTATAGCTATTTTGTTAGGCATTCAGTTAGGTTATACTAAATACATGTGTTTTCTTTGTGAATGGGACAGCCGAGCTAGAGATAAACATTATGTTACCAAAGAGTGGAAGAATTGAGACAACTTAACTCCAAATGGGAAAAATATTATTCATGAGCCCTTAGTTGAACCCAAAAAAATATTTTTACCCCATCACCAGATGAAGCTAGCACTAATCAAAAATTTTGTGAAAGCAATGAAGAAGGATAGTTTCGGATTTCTGTACATCAGGCAGAAATTTCCAAATGTAGTGAAGGAAAAATTAAAGAAGGAATATTTGTTGGTTGTCAGATAAGAGAGTTGGTCAAAGATTATGTATTTAATTCAATGTTAAATAATGTAGAATGTGCAGCTTGGGCTTCATTTAAAGACTGCAAAAATTTTCTCAGCAATCAAAAATTTGACAATTACCACGATATTGTTAATCATCTTCTTACTTCATATAGAGCTATGGGATGTAATATATCTTTGAAAATACATTTCCTCTACTCACATCTGGATTTTTTCCCAGACAACCTCATTAATTTAGGATGTGCTGTAGACTATGTATAAAAGAAAAGCATCAGCGAAATCTAACACAGGTATGGCCATGCAGAATTGAATTTTACAGATTTTAACTGTATTTTCCTTTAATTTTTTTGAAGTGTAATTTATTTAAAATTAAGGGTGATAGAAAAATTGTATTTACAGATCTGTAATGTATGCAAAAAAGCAATTGAAGAAATGGTATCACACTTAAAGAAACATTAAACAAATTTTTTTTTCGTTTATCAGTGTAATTGTTCCTGTGCTCTTTAATGCATTAAATTTGTAAATGTAAAAAGAAAGTGAAGATAGAATGTGTTTTGTGTTTAAAGAAAGGTTAGAATATTGCAAATTTTCTATTTTTTATTAATTGAGTGTTTGTAAGATGTCATGCTTCGGGCAAATGGCAACCCAAACTATTTGTATGTTAAGTTTGTGCTTCATAGGGGGAAAACACTTTTTTTTAAATTACTGTTTGAATTTTGCAGTACTTTCAGTTTTATTGATTAAAGTAGCTAGAAAGTTGGGGAAACCTGTGACCTGAACCTCTTCTACCATTAACGTTTTAATTTTTCCCTGAAGTTAGTAAAAAACAACTGTTGTGCATTCCAATTTTCTAATTTTTGTTAATTGAAGAGTGCTTGAGGGATGAAATACTTGTGGACTAGGGGTCTTGCAACTTTTTAAAATCTTTGTATTTTTAACTTTTCCTTTAAAGTAGAATGTTGTGGAAAATTAAAAACAGTCTTAAGTCGCAGAATTTAATTTTTCTATTTTAATGGGGATTAAACAGTCTTGAGCAAGGGGTTTTGAACCTTTTTTACAATCATTAAATTTCTTGTTTGTTCCTGAAAGTGGAATGATTTTTAAAATAATAGTTTTAATCTAGAATCATAAAATTTTTTGTTAATTTGGGGGCTAGTGAGACCAGGGCAAGGAAATTTGAATCTTTTGAATATCATTAAATTTTCTTAATTAGAGGAAGCAGCAGTGGATTTAGTATAGCTTCAAGAGGTGCAGGAGAGTCTGAACCTTTCTGGATCAGAACATTTTTTTCTTAAATTTTTTTTTAAATACTTGTATCATACAGCTCTTTATTTAATTAAAGAGGGTCTAGAAGGCCTTGGAAGGAGGGCTGAACAGTTAGACATTATTAAGTTATTTACTTCTCCCAGATGGTAGAATATGTTTTGACAAAGAATGGTTCAATTAAATGGTATTGGTTGACAAAGAAGAATATTTCAATTTCTCTTCTTATTAATTATGAAAGAGCAAACTTTCAAAATTTGGTGATATTCTCAAACTCCAAAGTTTGGTGATTGTGTGAGTGTTACTTGAAAAGAAGTATGTTTTTAGACAGTAAAGGAATTTTTTCAGATTGGTTCAGTAGTTCCTGAAATTACTCCAGACATACAAGATATGTGTTTTTAATTAAATAATATTTACTTAAGTATTAATTATCATTTTTTTTTTCATTCTCTAAATCAAACTATCAATTTATTGTTTGTAAGGTAAATTGTTGATTCTCAAATCAGATTTGAGTTCAAGGCTTTTTGTAATAAGTATCATTCAACAACGTAATGGAAGAACTACTGAAGCTGTACTTTTATTTTCTCTTGATAAACTCGTGCAACAATTTAATCAAAGTTAAAGTTACTTACATTTTAACCTTTGTTTACAAAACGCTTCATATTTATCTCCTTTTTACATTTACAATCTATTATGTTTATTTATTTAGCATTATTTATTAGAATTGATTTATCTACTACAGTGGCATATTATGTATATAGTGAAACTAACAACTTCATATTTATTACTTTTTTTTTAGATTAAATGTGTGTTTATAAAATTTTGTTTGTGACAGATTATGAAAAATTAAAAATAGTCTTCCTCAATACCATTTTTAATTTTATTATATTGAACTTAAATTTGCCTGAATTGGTTGTGTGTCCACATAAAATAACACAGGATTACTGAGTCATTTTTACAGGATGTTATATAAAAATAATCCATTTGTGTTGTAATGTTTAGGATTGGACTTTTTAACTTTTCTCCAAAATAAAAACTTTAACAAAAGTCAGATCTAGCCTCCGTGAGATACACCTGGATATATCCAGAACAGATAGGAGAAATTTGTCCAGTGACCTGAATCTAAACAAACTTCACATTTTCATCTATCATCAAGAATCCAATATCACCTCACTAGATGACATATAGAGTTTTAACTCTGATCCTATTCTCACCACGGGTGACCCATTGACAGTCAACCATGTAAGGTCTTTTAAGGAATACTTCACTGGCTGAACCAAGCAACACCAGAGTTCAGAGAAACCCCATATAAAGCATCAATGGTGGAACAACGGAGAAGAGACATCAAGCATGGCTATTACACCAATCCCAAAAATCAGAACATCCTTCCAAAATCTAGTAAAATAAATAAAAGGAACCACCTGAACCCTAAAGAAAATAAAAAGACCACACCGTAAAGACACACTGAAATTAGTAGAAGAAGAATTCAGCAAAACACAGTCAAGAAACTACCACAAAACCTTAAAAAACAACCCCAAAAATACAAACCCCCAACCCTGTTAATGAAGGATGAAAACCATAATTTTACCCATAACAATAAAGACAATGTGGAAATCCTAGCTAAATATTTCAACAAACTCCTAAAATGTGAAGAACCAAAAGAATTTCTAACTGGCACCAGCATCCCAATAACATCACCAGAAAATATCAACCCTCCAACAATAAAAAAAGTCTACCAAAACTGAGTGAGGTGAAGAATTACAAAGCGACAGTATAAGATCAGACCTATGTAGAGATCTAGAAACATGCTGGATGACCAGAAAAAATCACCCTTCGGCAACAACTTGTCTACATCTTGATCAAAGCAGAACTACCAGAACAATGGACAACAGCCATCATTCACCCACTACACAAAAAAGCGGACAAAACAGACCCTAACAACTACAGGGAAATCCCATTCCTAGACACAACATACACAATTCTTTCAAGAATCATCTTCAACAAAATCGGTTTACAACTCGAGAAAGAACTAGGAGCATACAAGAGAGGTTTCAGACCCTGGAGGAACTGTCTAGACCAGATCATGAGTCTCAAGCTAATAATGAATTACAACAGAAAAAGAAGTATAGGCATTGTGATAATGCTTGTAAACTTCAAGAAAGCATATGATTGCATCCACAGAGAATCCCTACTAAAATTTCTAAGACACCTCGCATTACATACCAAATTAATAAATGTGATAAAGCGGACCCTCACAAATACTAAGTCAAAAGTGAGATTCAAAGGCGAACTCTCAGAAATATTTGAGATCAAAACAGGATTGGGCCAAGGCAATGGACTCTCACCACTAATATTCAACTGCACTTTGGAAATGGTAATGAAGGAATGGCCCAAAAAATGCCCCCAAAAATAAAACTAGGCCAAAAAATCAAAAAAAACTGCCTTGGTTTTGCTGACAACTTGGCACTGCTAGCAAACAACATTGACAAAGATAAAACAGTTATTCGAACTTCAAAACATTGCAAATAAATTAGCCTCAAGATATCATTCGAAAAGATAGAAATTATGCCCCAAAAACCAACGCAATTAAAATACATAAAGATAAACAGTAATAAAGTCAAAATTTAAATACGTCACAGATATAAGAACAAACTGCTTAAATGAAAATCCTTAATCCAAACAAACTAGCTAAAACCCAAAAATTAATGTGGTACACTTACAGTAAAAAATTTCTATCCATAAATGCAAAAATAAGACACTACAACAAGGTTATAAAACCTTGTTGTAAGAGTGTTGCCTTATATGCAACACTCTTTCACTTGAATGAACAATAAAAAACCAACAGACTCCAGAAAATTGAAAGAATTGGAAGAACCTGCATCAATAAAAAGTGTCAGATAGATAGATGGGCAGAAGTGGATCGTGCCCAACAAAGTCATATACAAAGAATTGAACCCATCACTGATACCGTGCATAAGAGGAGACTAGAATTCTTTGGAAACATCTTGAGGACGCAAGATTCAAGACTTCTGTAACAGCTGGTATAGTACAATCTTGACTAAAAAAACACCAAGACGGGATACAGATGGGCCAGAGAAATAAGAGAGGATCTGAAGGAAATTGGCATTACACCAGAAGATACCACAGACAAGATAAAATTAAATGAAAAAATCAAGGACAAAAACACTTGCTTCACATTCACAAGAAAGAAGCTCACAATACAATAATTTTCAGAAAGGGCATGGAGATCAGAACATATGCAAAAGTACTGGTAAGATTGCAAAGCCTGAACAGTTCCTTCAAAGAGACTTGGATAATGGACAGACTAAAGTGATCCTATGTGTGTTCATAAAAGATGGAAAAAAAGTTTGATTAAAATTTATTTCTATTTCATTTAATTATTACTTGATGGAAAAGGGTATCAGTAAATACTAAGTAGACTGCTTCATATGTAAGCATTTTCAGAAATAATACAGAATTGTATTTGAACGTGAGATATTATTAATTCTTAAATGTAAATTTTTATGATAGTTTTGTATTCATGTTTGTTATCAAATGAGTTGTTATAATGATAGAGCTTGGTCTGTCTCTCCATCTTGTAATTAAGTTGATAACCATGCTTTGCAAAATCTAACACTCACAGTTATTGTATTTGTTTCTGCACACCTGACCAACAAGCTATAACTTTTTTGTTTCTCTTGAACCTTGTTAGTTATAAAAGCAAGCTTGTAACTAAATTTGCCTTATGAAATTATTAGAAAATTACTGTATAATTTTGCTTTTCCAGGTTCTTACTGCAAATATTGGTACACTTCTAGATCTGTATGGTGTTGAAAAAGGATTAGAACATTATCGTAGTACATCTAGCCTTAATTTCCAACATTATAAGTATTACTTACAAAAAGAGGTTGGTTATGTCTTTAATTGTGCATTATTTATGAGTTTTTAAAGAAATACATTACATGTTTTGATTCATTCACATATTTAATAATTTCTGTACATTTGAAACAGCAATTTATGCTGGAAAAGGCTTTTTTTGATTACAAAAATGTAATTGCGATTAATTACCTAAATAACTGACAGGAATTTCCTAAAAAACCATTGTCTGAGTTGGTTCCTATTATCATTTTCCATTTTTAATTTAAATCTATATCACTTATTAAAAATTTCAAAAATAAATCAGAAAGTTTTATATTGGTATCATAATAGCATTGTAAACTTATTGTGTACTTAAGTACAAATTTAAAACTAAGTAAATAAATCACTTTTGTCCTAAAATTTGCAAAGCATTTTATTACTACAGTATTCTACAAAATATATTTCTAATTCGCTTATTAAAATTAAAAGGAATGTATAGATAAATAACATATTACAGCTGCAAGAAAAACATACAGTGATGTAAATAAACATGATTTTAGCCATTAATAACATGATATTTGTCATTTCATTTTCCAATTGCAGCTACGCTAACAACAATCTGTTTATAAGTATGTGGAAGAGGGAGATTTCATTTCATATTTAATGTTGTTTAGATTCGCTTCCCTGCAGATTGAAAAATCTCTGTGGAACAGAGGCCGGTGAAATTAATTCCATTTTAGCAGCTGCACATGCAACCGTCAATGAAAAAGATGGTTACTGCTTCAAGTTTGATAATCTTTTTTTCTAATTTATTTAATCGTTTTTTTTTTAAATCTTTTCTTATTTTAAGTTCATACAATGCAAAATCTCCTGCTCTTAGATGACGTAGGTTTATATAACTTGCCTTGATCTCTTCTTCCTTATAGATGTCATTGGAGTCACTTCACACATCCATCTAAAACAGAGGTTCCCAAACTTATTTTTCTCATGGACCACTGTCAAAATTTTGCTGGTTCCGGTGTACCCCCTGCAGCTACATTTCTACCATATTTCCAGTCGACGGAAAATGTGAAGATTAGATCCAACTATGAAAATTTGCATTACGGCTGAGTTCCACGAACTAACAGCTTCCGAAAAAAAAGTGAATATGGAATATGCAAGTTTTTACAAGTAACAGTCGCTGAGCTTCTCAAAATATTATCTGCCTAGATTGATACGCAAAGTCAAGCCAACATTTTAGTTCTTCACTATCGAAACCCGATGAATTTTCGTGGACCCCCGCTTACGAATTGTGAACCCCCATTTTTTTGTCATGCCAACGTAGACCCCCGTCGAGTCTTTCGTGGACCCATGGGGGTCCACCTGGACCACTTTGGGGATCAATGATCTAAAAGGATGAGGAGCAATAAAAGGTGGTGGAGCATGTACTTTCTCTGTGGAGCTTGGTGTAGTGGCTGGCAAGTTCTTATGTGGGCTGATTTGAAGATTGTTTTTGATCCAGGGCTCACACCAAAATGCTAGTTTCACCTGAGTACCTAATTATCTTGCCTATAATAGATTAACAGAAAGAGTATACTTAAGCTATGAATGAATATGACAGAATTTGAAGGAAGGGTTAACAGAAGGAATGACATCTACATGGAAGAAGAGATGAAGGCAAGTTATACAAATTTGCATTATTACAGCGTAAATTTTCTTGGATTATGACAGATTTATGGTCAAAATTACACATTATTTTAGCGAGTTTATTCTCCCTAAGTTCATTTGTAGTGAACTTTTATTACCTGTACTGGTTGTATGTTTTTGTCATTACCAGGTACCTTGATCTTATTGAACTTCTGTTGTTATTCCAAGGTTATTAATTTTGTAAAATAGCTTTTCCAATATATATATATACACAATGAAAAATAGGCATAGAAACTATATTTTAGGCATAGAAATTATATATATATATATATATATATATCTTTTTTTTCCTTTAAGTTAATATCTGAAGGTGCAGTTTTTATTGTAAAATTTATAGTACCTTTGTAGTCTGTGAATAATTTTGATTTAAAATATTTGATTTTTTCTCTTCTTAAATATTGTATGAGGGGTTGCTGTTTTTACATTTTACATGGTGTATCTTAGAAACAAGTATCTCTATAGCTGGAAATCCACACAATTTTACAACAATGAACTCTTCATTTATTGTTTAGGACAATTAATGGTGCTGTTTATAGATAAATAAAATTCCCCATTTTATTCTGAACAATTTGATTTTTTCATAAAAGGGACTGATGTTGTTCTTTAATGTTAACATGGCACTGAAGTTATATATTGCTTATCTGTGGTATAAAATAATATATTTTGTTGCATGCACATATTCATAGCAGTTTATGGGATAAACATTATAACATGTATATGTAATCAATTTTTATTTCTTACCAGTTTGCCTCACATCATGTTTTTTTAGATAAGAAATGACTAAGGTGTTCATGGATTAATTTTAGATTTTTCAATTATTTAGATCATAACAACTTAATTAATCCTTTCTTAATACTTAATAAATTGAGAAAATTATCAAAATCATTAGAAGAAGGCTATGAATTAATCCTGTTTTTACTTCCTTGTACAAAGTAAAGAATGAATGTATTGTGATCGTGAAAAATTTTGGTTTGCAGATTTCAATGGAAATATTCATTTTGACCATCCCTGAATCCATTTTGACTAGTTTCAGGAAGATGTCTGTACATACATATGTATTTCACAAAACTCAAAAACGATCTATTTGTGCACCTCCCCTTTTGATTGCAATCGACTGAACCAAAAAAGGCCAAAATTAAAAAAAAATTGAATTTTGGACCTCTTCTTAACTGCTGTAAGAATGGGGTAGGCACATCAGTTCAAATCCGACTTCATCACTTTTTTTTTTTTTTTTTTTTTTTTTTAATTTAAAAATATTGATTTATTAATAATTATTAACCTCTGATTGTAAAAATTTTTTTACGATAAATAATAATTTAATAATAACAATAAAAAAAATATCAGAAGTTATTATTGAAATAAAATTTTATGTACTTTTCATTTTAAAAAAATGTGTATATGTATGAGGGTAAGTCAATTATTATCCGCAATGTAGTTATACATTTTATTGCAATACAAATAGGAAACTTACATGTACATCATTTTTCAACATAGTTCTCTTGCATTTCAACACACTTGGTCCATCGTTGCACAAGCTTCCTGATGCTCTCATAAAAGAAGGTTTTCGGTTGAGCTGTGAGCCAGGAATGCACTGCTTCTTTCACTGTTTCGTCTGAGGTAAATCGACGGCCCCTTAGTGCCTCTTTGAGTGGTAGTCAGAAGGGGCAAGATCAGGACTATACGGAGGACGAGCCAGTACTTCAAAGTTGAGTTTCTGGAGCATTTTAGCAGTGTGGGCAACAGTATGTGGACGGGCATTGTAGTGCAACAACACAACACCTTTCGACAGCAGTCCTCAGCGTTTGCTTCGAATTGCAGGCTTCAGCTTGGCAGTAAGCATCTCACTGTAACGCATACTGTTTATTGTCGTGCCCCTTTCCTCATAATGTTTCAGTTGTGGGCCTTGTTAGTCCCAAAAAAACCGTAAGCGTCAGTTTTCCTGCGGACGGTTGGGTCTTGAACCTTTTTTTACAGGGCGAATTTGGATGTTTCCATTCCATACTCTGATGTTTACTCTCCGGCTCGTAATGATGGATCCATGTTTCATCATCGATGATGATTCTGTCTAACAAGATGTCCCATTTGTTACCATAGCGATCCAAATGTTTTTGGCAGATATCCAAGCGCGTTTGTTTATGCAACTGTGTGACTTCTTTTGGGACCCATCTTGCAAAACACAATTCTGTTGTGGATAATTTCGTAGGCAGAACCGTGACTAATTTGCAGATGATGTGCCACTTTATCAATAGTTACTCGTCTAAGAAAACATGTCACGTGCACCCTCAATGTTTTCCTCATTTGTGGCGGTAAACGGTCGTCCAGCTCCTTCGTCGTGCGTAACACTTGTGCGACCATTTTTGAATTTTGCAATCCATTCATAGACACTCCATTGCAGCAACACACTGTTCCCGTACTGTACCGAAAGTCTTCGATGAATTTCGGCCCCTGATACATCTTCTGACCACAAAATAACGAATCACTGAACATTGCTTTTCTTTTGTGCAAACAGAAAGCAGAGCAGCCATGGTTAACGGCAGGGCTGCGACAATGAAATTAACCTAGCAGCATCAAACCTGCACAGACATAACAACAATTAAACCACGCGTGTCATCTACGCAACACGACAGTACTATCAACATAAACAAAAATATAACTAAATTGCGGTTAATAATTGACTTATCCTTATAATTTAATAGGTGTACAAGGAAAGTCATGTGGTGTCCATATCAGATTTTTTTTATATCTTTTCATTAGTTTTTCCCCATTTCTACCTATTCCTGTGTGTTTGTATTTATAGTATCTCCTCCTTTTATTTATTTAGTAAATGAAAAAAAATTAATAATTTCACTTGTATGTAGTTCCACCTTCTTTGCTTGAGTTATTTAAATTTACATAAAAATATAACTTCAATAACTGCCTTTTATCTTAATTATAATAATCTTTAACCTAATTTCCTATTTCTTATTTTATATAATTCCTTTAACTACAAAACGTACCAGTTTCATTCTTACTTTAGATTTCTGTTCTGTGAATTTCCACACAATTTTTGACTAAACTATTTATTACTTTCAATGAGTTTCCTTGGATTTTTTCCTTTTAAGAAAGTATTGTACAGATACAGATTTGTTTAGCCTAATTAATGTGAACAAAGGATTACTTTTAAAAAATACAAGGAAATAACCTCATGCTACTTATTCCTTGACAAAATCATCATACTAAAAAGATATAAAAAGCAGATTAGAGACTATGATTAAATATTGATAAATCCAAAAACTGTTATTTCAATCTTCTATTATTAAAGAATAAGGCATTCATTGTCTAATGTGATTATGCCTTATTTTTCAATTACAGGTGTTTGCATCATTACCAGATACATTTACACTGCCAGGTCTTAGACAATTCGAATCTCGTATAGATGAAGTTTGTTGGTTAATATGTAAAAAAAATTTTATTTTAAGAAATAATCCAATTCTTCCAGATCAGTGTGTGTATAGTCTCTTCCGTGTTTTTTGTCTTCTTGCTGAACTTGTACCTAACCCAAAACAAAAGGATGTATTTCAGGTTTGTATATTCTCTCTATCTAATTTGTATTTTTCTAATCTTAATCTCAATTCTGTACCTGTCTTAAATTCATTATTTATTTCCAATATCTGTATAACAGTTAAAACTTGATGTTTCTAGTTTATACATACTTGATAAAAAAATCTGTATGCTCAAAAAGTGTTTGCTGAAAGTGGATTAAATTTAATAAGTCTTTACCTTGAAAAAGAACAATTTGTTTATTTGACATACTGTCTCAATATATTGCTAAACCCTGTAATTGTTATCCATTAATTGAAACCAGGCTTCATTTAAGAAGATAATACTGTTAAACTAGGTGACAGGAAAATGTGAGTCTGATCTCAGTAATGTTTGGTAGATGTGGTGTTGATTCACAATGACATGATTCATATGCCATTTAAAGCATTACTATCAGTACATTACTAAATATTTACATGTCTAACTGCTTACATTGAAAATGATATATTGTCTCATCATGGACATATTTATATTTATGTATAACTATCGACTAGAAACAAGTAATTTATGAGGAAATCTCTTAGGTAAAGACCACTAATAAATTTCTCTCCTTAAGGTTGGTAAACCTGTGTCATTCATGGCCACACTAGTAATGTATACAGTGCACTGTTGTCTGTAAATTTTTGCATTATAGTATCTTTAATTACGTATGAGTTATTACATTATAAAATTGATGTTGCCACTGACTGTGAAATACATGGAGTCATACGTTTTTAAACCTTCAAAACGTTAAGCCAGCTGAAATTCATAGGCAGTTAGTTGCTGTGTATGGTGATAATGTAATGAATAAAGAAATGTCTGAAAATGACGTGAAAGTTTTAGAAATAACAGAATTAAGATGCATGATGAAGAACATTCAGGGATAATTACCGAGGAGTTGTTGAAACATGTCGGTGATAAAATCAAAAAAGATCATCACTCAGTGATTTCTGATCTGGCCCCTCTTTTTCTGGATGTTTCAACAGCTGTTATTGGTTGCATTGTTCATGACCATTTAGGCTTCAGAAAGGTTTGTGGATGTTGGGTTCCACACGTCTTAACGGAATTTCACAAAAAAATCCTAATGGTATCAGCTTTGGAATTTTTGATGCACCACAGAAAAATTGTTACTGGTAAGACATGGATTTTCTATTACACGCCAGAGAGAAAATGCAGTCAAATGAATGACATCATCCTCAATCACCAACCGGATCAACAAAGGTCAACCCACAGCCATTTGCATGCAAACTGATGGCCACAGTCTTTTTGGATTAGTTTGGCATAATGCTGATTGATTTCATGCCACGTGGAACAGCTATAAATGCAGAAGCCTACTACGTAAATTACAGCGCACCATTCAAAATTGGCGACATGAGCGGCTGACAGACGGCGTCGTCCTGTTACATGTAATATACATTCACATGTTGCAAATCTGACACGTGATTTACTGAGAACATTTGGATGGGAAATTTATGATCGTCCACTGTAGTTTGAACTTAGCTCCTGATTACCATTTGTTTGGGAAATTGAAAGAATTTTTAAGTGGTAAGCAATTCACGGGTGACGATGAACTAAAAGTGCTGTTAATCAGTGGCTAAATGGACTGGTGGCAGAAAAATACGATGAGGGTATATTGAAGTTGTTATATCGCTACAATAGATGTCTTAATTCATGTGGTGATTATACAGAGAAGTAATATAAGGTATGTAGTTTAAGAGAAATAAAAAATATTTATAAAGTTTTCAGAATAAATTTTTTTACAATGAAACTGTCTTTACTTTAGAGATAACCTCTCCTATAATATTCATTTTTTAACGGGCTAGAATTAAAATCTTTTTATTTTTGACATGCATTTGAAATTTAATTAAATCTCTCAATAAATTTACTAACTAATATTTGTTAAATAATTATAGAAAACATTAATCCATTGAAACAGTTTGATTGTCGGACTCAAATCTATGTGTATAGAATTGAAATACTAAATTAAACATTGTCAAATTCTTCCAAATTGTCTATTTCTTCACAATTGTTCTTATTTTGTATGCACTAATTTTCAAAATCATTTATAAGGTTTTCTATAAGACTGGCACATTTCTCCCAGCCTTCAACAGTAATATTTTGACTACAGCCTCATGTAATAATTTTTCCACATCAACAGTTTTAAATGTGTTGTTACAGTTTTCCCATATCTTCTTTTATTTGTGCCCATATCATTTCTGTCTCCGCATGATATGATGATAAATAAACAACTTCATGTCTTATTTCAAATGCCAGTTGATCCAGATCATATATTTTTGGAGATTTTTCATTTCATTGCACATTAATAATTCTGTCCTGGTTTGTGAAACACAAAATATGTGTTTTTAGTTGGTTATTTCTGAATATAAAGGTTTTTCTATTATAGCATAGATCATGCTATGTATCAACAGATTGATAACTAGTATTAACCATAACAATTACTGATCATTCTTACAATAAGCACTAGACATTTTTAGACAATTTTATATTCATTTTAAAATTATAATCAGCAAATAGAAATTTTTTTTTAATGAAAAATCCGATAAGGGCTTGCACTCCACACTTGAAGGGATCAGGAATTACCGCATTCATGTTATGACATGATTCTAACATAACCAGTCATGCTGCTGACCTCCACCTAGGCTTGGACATCTCTCTCATACAGGAGTGCCAACTTTGAAATGAGTGATTTCCCTCTTAGCTGCAGACTTGTTGTAACCTTACTTTGCGAACGTACCTCCTAATTAGTAATAATTAAATTTAAATAAATTCTGAGCAATGTTTCTTTTGAGACACTAGTTGTTTGGAGCTATAAACATAATGTTTAACTGAATATATCTATTTTATTTACTTATTTATTTATTATCTATTTGCGAGGCATATTCATATAGTAAGGGTCGTTGGTCATTAAAAAGTATTAACTCGTGAGAAAAGGTCTTTAATTACCGTTTTAGTTTACTACAAATCTACTTCACTTTTCCACATAGTCGCCATTCAGTTCTAAGCACTTTTCATAACGCTGCACCAGTTTCTTTAACTCCTCTGCATAGCCAGCTGGGAATTGAACCAGTTGACAGTGGCAGTCTTGAGTTCCTTGTTGTTTTCAAACCGTTGTCCACCAAACCGCTCTTTTTCAAATCCAAGAAGAAGAAGAGTCGCTAGGTGCAAGGATGGGACTCTATGGAGGGTGGTCAAAAAGTTCCCAACGAAAGTCTTGAATCTTCTTGGTTAAGGCAGCGGTGTGAGGTCGCACATTATCGTGAAGAAGGATTACACTGAACGATAATTTCCCATGTCGTCAATTTTGGATCACACGGCTCAGTTTGATGAGCGTTTCATAATACATGTCAGCTGTAATTGTTGAGCCACATTCCATGAAATCAACCAAAATGATGCTCTTTTCGTCTCAAAAAACAGTAGCCGCCAACATTTTTCAATTCGTGTACAGAGATTACTTAAACTTTTTCAGTTTTGGAGAACTTGAATGGCACTACTGCACAGACTGTTTCAATTCTTTGTTGGTGTAGGATATCCATGTCTCATTGTCCATAACAAGGTGGGAAAACAAATCATCTCCATCTTGTTGATAGCGGTCCAAAAACACTCGTCCACTGCACACTCTTTGCTCTTTGTGTTGGTCAGCGAGCATTTTAATATTCCACCTTGCACACCATTTGTGATATCCAAGCTTTTCATTTGACAGTCATGAAGGTGTGTCTAACATGCAAATATTCATCAGCCAGAGCAATAATCATCAATCACTGATTACATCGCAGTTTTCTGTCCACTTGTTCGTCAGTCTGAATACTGGTCTTATCACACTCTGCTCTTCATTATGCACATTTGTGCAGTCATTCTTAAAGTCTTGATACCATTGTCTAACCTTTCTTTCACTCCTTACTGAGTTTCATACACTAGGCACAACTCCTGATAAATTTCAGCAGCTGAAGATCATTTAGCACACAAAAATTGAATCACAGCATGCACCTCAAAACTGGCTGGAGAATTGATTGTCGTGGACATTGCGATCTGCATTCACCGGCAGGCAAACGACTACTGAATCAAAAGAACAACTGCAATGGCTTCATAAATAGACCATAGACGCCACTGCATGCATGAAACTGTGCTCAGACCCGCTAATATTTAAATACAAGCCAACGGCCCTTAATTTATGAATATGCCTCGTATTATTTCCAGTAGTTTTTACAGTGTGGAAACAATACTATAAGCTCGTCATAGAGGTAAACAAAGTTACTTGTACATGAGCTGCTATGTGTAACATTAATAGGAGTAACTACATACATAACTAAAATACTAAACCACAAAATAGAACTGGAGTTGTAAAAAAAAACTATCAAATAGTTTATATATATATATATATATATATACAAAACAAAAATACTTTCCACATTGGTAACATACTGTAGGTATATTGCATAAAAATCTATGTTTATGTATGTGCTTATAATAAATGTATATAATTTTTAAGTTGTCTATGAAATAAAAACTGTTATCTATGTGCTTATGAATTTAAATTATGTTATTACTTATACAGTTTTTCTTTCTTTGTGGTTTTAATATAAATTTAGGGAAAGTATTGTAATTGTGAAAATTTTGAGTTAAAATTTGTTCATTTCCATATTTTAATGTTCCCTGATTCAAAAAATGAAGAAAAAACTAGTACCCAATACTGCATGTATGTTTTTATGTCTTTTGTGCTTAATATCTCTCTAATAAGTGAACATATAATCAGGAAATTTGGTGGAGACTTATATATTCACATTGATGATATTAAATTTTTATGAATATCTGATAATCATGAAGTTCTCCTTTAACCCAAGACTACTATCTCAAGATAGGTAAATTTTGGTGAAAACTTCACCTGATAATTTTTAGACTGCTACTAGCAGTATGAAAAGAGTTTGAGAGTTCTTCCCGTGCTTCTCCTCCTTCCCACCAACCAAATTTTTCAAAAATCAAAACGTTGAAAGTTAAATATTTTTTCACATTTTAAAATAGAGAAGTATGTTTGAAGAGAAGTGTAAGAGCCAAAAGAGGCTAACACTCCTCTCAGGTTTAATATTTATGACTCCTTACATTTTTAATCATTCTAGAAACTTTTTTATTAATTAAGGAATGGTGAATAAATTTAAAAAAATAAAGATATTCCATAGATTAAATAATGATTTACCAAGTTAACTGGAAGAAGGATTAAATTTTAAGCTCTGCATAAGTTCCAGAAAAATTCTTTAACATAATTACCAGCTTTTTTTTATTTTCAAATTTTTTATTGTAGTTATATGAGTTAATTTTTATTCAGTTTTGTTTTTAAGAACTGCTCTAATTTTAAAAAAAATTAAGTAAAAAAGTTTTATTTCTTTATATTAAAGTAAGTAGCCGACCGATTAATTTTATAGATAGATAACTTGCTTGCCATTGATTGGATTTTCTGGGTATAATTCCTATTGTAATAGTCAAGTTTTTTTTTAATTTAAGTTCATTTTTATTGTGTTACTGTTACACAAGTCTTAAGTTTCTGTGAGAATTTTTCTAGAAAAAAATTGTTTAATTTGCTGTACTTCTAGATATTTGTAGTATTTTTCTTACATTCTTGTTTAGAAAACTATGTAGAAATTATACTTAATGTGATTAATTCATTCATGGTATTATTTTTTAATTAATAAACAATTGGTCAACACTTCAATAAATACGTCATGCTAATGGTGATTAATAAAAAATTCCTGACTGATAGTATTAAGGTTTATTTATAAACATATGATCTGTTTCCTTTCTATATTGAATTAAAAAACAATGAAATTTGCTTATCACATTGTACTGAGTCACTATTGATAATTATTGCTTGACTAAAGATCAGAAAATTTACATTTTTATGATAAATAATATTTACATTAAAATTCAGAATCTTTTATATGCATTTTAAATATTTGTTTTAAAAAATAATTTGCTTAAGCCCACATACTAAATTCAAATTTACAAAGTTTATAGCTTGGTGTTTAATTGAAAATCTGTAAAATAACTTAAAAAATCCATTAATTTTTCAATCCATAAAAACTATATTATATTAAAAAATCCACATACTTTAAATGAAATAAAAATTTACTGGAGTATTAAATTGCTATACCAATTTTTTCTGTAAATATTTTTCTTAACATTGACATTTTTACAGTTTATGAAAATATCCTGAAGTAACATGATGAATACATTTTACACTTGCAAATTAAATACAGAAAAAACATTCTGTAATTGCTGAATTTATTTTGAGCCACCATTACTGATGCCCTGATTTTTTTAAATTTATAAATCTGATAAGTAACCTTGAGTTCAGGTGATTTTTTTTTTTAATTTTCCTCTTTGTCAATTAGTAGCTGTGTGAAGTAATTTAGAATCAAGAGTGCTAAGAGCTTAAGTTAAGTTAAACCTTAAGTAAAATTAACTTAAGTAAAGTAAACTAACTCTTAATTCTTCTTTTTTTTTGTTACTCTTTTTTCTATTACTTATAATCTTTTTTTTTAACACAAACTACATGTGTTGATACAGATAAAGAAATTAAAATCATAGATTAGCGTTTACAGTATATATTCAAGCTGAATTTCAGTAATTCAATATGAATCATCACATTTATGTGTGATGATTTACATACAAGTAAGTTGATGAATCATCACTTTTGAAATGAAATAGATTCGTAACATATTTTGTTAGGAATATAATATGCATTTTTTTATTACTTCTATTCTATATTATTTGAGCTGGTAGTTTGTATAGGTGTTAGGCTGAATTGTCGATTTTATCTTATATATTAAAAAAATTGGGCTGAAAACCTATTTTCAGTCTGCTTGGGCATTCTACTGGACAGATTGGGGATTTTTTTTTAATCTGCTTGGAATGACCTACAGATATGTCATCAAGCATCATCGGACCCCTAGCTTGGGTCTCCACTGAGAATTCCTAATATATTCCTCAATTGAGGAACTTTTCAAGGTTATTACTCACAGCAGAATCACTCGGATCTATCAATGCTTGATGATATATCTGCAGGCTATCCTAGCAGAATTTTTAAAAAATCAGCCTGATCCATCCAGTAGAACATATAGACAGACTGGAAATAGATTTTGAGCATGCATTTTATATGTGGTAGGAAAGGAAAGAAAAAAGAGGGGTTATGAGCGAGACATGTTGCAAATGGAATAGCTGTTGGCTACTTTTTTAAATATATAACATTAATTTGTAATAATAATAATCCTGTGGAGCAGCACAGGTCCTCTAGGATTTTTAAAAATATATATATGGCCAATTTTTAAAAATATATATATATATATATAGACATACAATTAACAATTTTGTTTATTCTCACTCTAAATTAATCAGGTCCTATAACTATAACTGTGAGTCTTAAAGTAAGTAAATTAGTCATGATCAGACTACTAAATAAATACTAATAAATATGCACCCAAAACACATTTTATATCAGAAAGAAATGTTTCCTACAGAAATTTTTTTATACTTAATTTACTTATTTGAAAATTATGCTTTAATGCATTTTCAACAAATATATCAGAAAAAAACTGTTTCAATCAGGAGGAATGCAAATTTCCTTTAAAAAAAAGAAAAGAAAAAAGAATTCTTATCAAATTTCTGGCAAATTTTATGGTTCTCTCTCTTTTTCTGTTTAGCCTCTGAAATCGCTGTAAACTTTTTGGTTGAATTTATTTTTATTTTGCTGTAAATATTATTTTTTAGTATTATTTTATTCTGAAAAATGAATGAAAGGTAAATAAAAAATAAGTATTTCTTTTTATTAAGAGGAGAGGGGTTTCTACATAAATATTAAGTTAAAATAATCTCAATAAATTATATTAAAATATAACTGATAAATATTATTTAAGTTAAATAAAATATAAGTTAAGTATTGTCAGATCTTAAAGCAAGCTTAAAGTGAATTCATCCTGAAAGCATAATTAAAATCAGTTTGGTCATTCTTACTCATATATAATTAACAGAAATAAATTGATATAATTTGGTATTTTACATAAAATTTAAGTATACTGTAAAAGAAGATATTCTCAAACAGTACAGGAAGGATTTTTATTTTTGTTATATGAATTAAATGCTTTAGGTATATTTCATATTTTAATTAATTTAGCTTTCAGTTATGTAAAAAAGAAATCCTACATTTCATAAATTTATAAAAATTGTTGTAATTTATAACCTGTTTATTTTTAAAATTATATTAGGTTGTATGGTTTAATTTTAGGTTGTTATGCATACATCAGAAGTTGCTTTAGTAGCATCGCAGCTAGTTACATCACTTGGTTCTGAATGGAATGAAAGTAATTTTGATGCAATATCCCATAATACTAATGGTTTTCGTTTTTCTACAATGTTAACCGTACTTGAGAGTAAATATCTAAGTGGAGTTGAACAAGATGTATTAGTTGAAGCTGTTACTGATTTGTGCCATACATTTGTAGATGACGTTATTAAAAAGGTTTGTTATTATTATATATTTTTTTAAATTACATTGAGTTTTCTTTTTTTAAACATATTTTTTTTATTGTAGTTGTTGTATCACACTTTTTTGAATCTTATTTCTATTAAGATCTTTTAACTGATACTCATTTCAGATTTTTCTTTACAAAGAAATATTTCTTTTGTGGATGTGTACTTACTTTACGTAGATACTTTTATACAAATAACATGGTTAACAAACCATTCAAGAAAGTGTAATAAAAAATAAAATATATAATACATTACTGTGATAAATAAGAATAATAGGGTAAGAAAAAAGGAGGTAAGGGAGTTAGATATTTGGCTGTAAAGAAAACATATTAAGGGAAGAAATAATAGCAGGAAAGTCTTCAATCAGGGAAGTTGAAAAATTAATGAATAAGTGGTAGATCTAGGAACAAATAGCTTAATAGAGTTTTAGAAATATTTGGGAGATATGATACTGGGTAAGTTGTGTTAATAAAATGTTAAAGGTCAGAGAAATGTGAAGAATTATTGAATCCCACCTTTACCCAGAATTAACTGATTATAAGAGGAGAAACGAATAATAATGATATTTAGTCCTTTACTTTAAGTATAAAAGTACTATTACTTTCATATCTATGTCTATACATCTTGTAATTGTAAATTGAAAAATTTTGTCAATAGTGTTTTTATAGAGAATACATCATCTCAAAAGGAAATTAAAAGTTAGTAAATTTTATAACTATTGAAAATAAGAATTATTATTATTAATTAATATTTTAAAATTAATATTCTTTTTTTAGGGCTGTCTTTTAAAACGTGGTTACTTGTTACCAACTATGCGTGAATATTGGTTTGTTTTACAACCAATGCAACTTGTATATTATAAGACTCAAGAAGAACGTGACCAGTGTGGTGTAATTTCATTAGATCCTCATTGTTGGGTTGATACAACTTCATGTAGAATTTTATTACACACTAACGAACGATGTTTTGAACTTGCTGCTTATGATCATAGGTATGTGAGTTTAAAGTGCTAATTTATTTTTATATTAAGAGGGCTAAGAATATTTTTTTTACATTTTTGCTATTTTTTTATTATAAAATAGGTTCTATTTGCCTTAACACCTACATGTAATTATGGGCAATCTCTATCTAGATAAAGGAGAGTGTCTTTTAATTTTGAGATTACAAAAAAAGATTTTAATTATAAATTTTTAGAACACATTATTAACTTATATAAATTTATTGAATTGTTTTTGAAAAACTGTTGTTCAGTGGTGGCAGTTCCTGTTGTGCTAGAAGATATTTAATAAATGTTAATCCATACACCCAGTGTTGTAAAATATAAATACCTGTAACTCTGGAATTTTTCCTATGTTTTAATGATTTTGTATTACACTTTTCTCTAAAATCTAAATATTCTGATTGATATGTTATAAAAATGTTGTAGTGACATATGCATTGGACACTGCAATTATTTTTTTTCTTTAAATGTTGTACTCTAAAAGTAGGCTTTAGACAAAAGTTTTCCTTAACATTGATCTCTTGCGTCACTAAAGCTGTCAGGTATAGAGGAAGGTTTTACTTCAGTTAGTAACTTATTGGTATTAGCTAATACATTAAATTATAACAAAGTCTAAATGAATGGTTGCAGTGTCCAGGTTAACTGACAGAATGATGATGAAGATAATGGCAGTAATATAGATATCCTGGCACCACAGTAACTGTATTTTATGAATACTTATTCGTTATTAGCTTTGTATAAAGTTAAGTGAAATCATGGTTCATCAGTCACCTTTTAAAGCTCAAGGCATACACCAACACAATACAGTTTCAATCAAGTGATCTGCTGAACTCTACAGTAACACAATGCATTTCAAGTTTTTGGTAAAGATTTTATGCCAGGCTTCATTACTGATTCCAGCATGTCACACAATTCATTGATTGTTCATTGATGGGTCCTAAATTCTTGAACTTTTTACACATTTTTTGTTTTACTAGTGGTATGCTACCCTAAACAATTTTCATATTTAATTGACATTTTAAAACCTATACCACTAAAAGACCTGTTGTGTTTGATATGAAAAATATTCTTTAAAAGACTAACAAATGATTGTTTGAAAGTCTTGGTATCCACTATACCAATGGCAAAGGTTGCAAAGATTCATTCAAAATATGTCAGAAAGTTATTTAGGTTCATCAGTCATCATGACTTTCTTTTAAATTTATTAACATTCCAATTTTCTTCTTTCTAAAAAATAAAATTTTGTAGAATTATCAGGATTTTGCAGTGATAAAAATTTATTTTCTTGCTGTCAGGCATGAGGCTAGTTTGATGTACTTCTTCATTCCCTACTTTACTGTGTGTAATCTCAATTTCTACATGTTTGTTATATTCTTCAACTTTATACATTTTTTTATCCGCCTCTTGTTTTTACCTTTTCCACTTCGTTTGATTTCTTAATTAACATTTAATTCTGGTTATTTCAAGGTAGTTCTAGTAAGGGATTTAAATAAGCTTCTTATTTCTCCTTGTTATTCCCATTAATTAATCGTATAGATGAAAATATTATTTTCTGAAATAAACATTTATTTGAATTAATGTGAAAAGTTGTTGTATTATTAATTCTCATATTTAAAAAAATATATATAATAGGAGTCGCTTGCAGTGGTTGTCGGCATTACAGCTTGCAATATCTCAATCAGGTGGCTCACTAGGTTACCAACGGCAGTTGGCTCTTCGTCGCCGTCAGAAAAGAGAAGATGATATTGAAGAACGACGAAGACGTACTAGTCTGATGCAAGATATGGGTGCGCAACTTCAAGCTGAAAAAATGGTAAACGTTTTTTATATACTCATATTGAAATTAAAAAATAAGTTAATGGAATTTTATGTTTTGTTTATTATTATGTATCTTTTTCTAAAAGAAGGCTTTTTTTTTAAGGATTGAAACTAAAACATTATAAAATAGGATAAGACTTCATAGTTTTTTTGTGGTTGTATGATGTTTTGTTTTCATTTTTTTACTTTTTTAAGAAAGGATTAAGATTTTTTTATGACACTGATTACGAGCTAATTTTCTTTTTTTTATCATTTCTAATTATTATTAAACTGGTATTTATGATTCATTTATGTTTGAAAGTAGGGCGAACTGAAGTACTTACCTTAAATACAGCAGTAAAAAATTCAGATTAGCTTAAGTTCAAGTAGTATATGATTTTGGGAGTTTTACAACTAGTTTGAATGTGGCAGATCATAGTGCTGGCATCATCCTAATTTGAGCTCCCATGTTAAAACTGACAGATGCCTTTTGTTTGGTTGCTCTGGGTGGAACTGTTATGCTACGCTCAATATTAGCTAGAACTGAATAATTGCACCGCAGTAAAGAGCTGTGCATGAGGTATAAAATTATTCCAATTAAGTTCCACCCTGACAATAACATCTGTTAACTCTCAGCAAGGAATGTGTGACTGGTTGACTCATGTCTCCCTTAGGTCAACAAGTTTATGTGTACTGGACTTTGATTTGAAGCTGAACGATTAAGAATTTAATCTTATTCTAGAGTAAAGAAAAATATTGGAAGGACAGTTTGTTCTGTAACTGAAGGTGATTGCAGATATTGTAAAGATGATGCAAAACCCAGAGAGTGCTTGTACTCAATAGCAAACATTAATTTTGATTTGCAATTTGAGGTTAGTGGCAGCATATGACTTAGTAAGTTCCTCTTAAAGTGAGGTAATGTACTCTGTCGACGCAGCAGCAAATGGTACGCGGCGGACAAGAGCGATTCCGGCCTTGATACTGTTGGATGTCCGGAACGCCTTCAACAGCCTGCCATGGGAGGTCATCGGGCAGGCGTTGAGGGCGAAAGGAGTCTCCGGACAACTTCAAGCGATCATTAGTGACTACTTAAGTGACAGGGAAGTGTGCACGTTCACACATCCCTGAACGTTCGCCAGTATCCAAGGATACTGGCGAACGGGTGTTTCAGATGCGAGCGGGGGTCCCGCAAGGCTCGGTGCTGGGCCCTCTCTTGTGGAACATCACATATGATGGAGTTCTTTGCCAGGCTTATCCGGAGGGGGTTGAAGTCTTCGGATTCGCCGACGACCTGGCCTTACTGATCAAAGGAAGGGATGAGAGGCAGGTGGAGGCCAATGGAAACATTGCCTTGGCAATGGTGCACCATTAGATGGTGACTCACGGTCTGCAAATAGCACCAGAAAAGTCGGAGGCGCTGGTGCTTGCAGGTCGACGCCAGCTAAGGGAGATGCGCTTCACCATCGATGGTGCAGAGATAAGCCAAGTCTCGAGGGCCAAATACCTCGGGGTCTGGATAGACAAGCGCCGTTCATTCGGACCTCATGTAGAGGAAGCAATAAAGAAGGCAGAACAACAGCTGAGGGCTATCTCGAGGCTGATGGCGAACACAGTAGGGCCACGAGAGAAACGTCGACAAGTCATAGCTGCAACCGTGACATCAGTCCTATTGTATGCGGCCCCTGCATGGAAAAGGGCAGTGGCAGTTCAGAAGTATAGGAGGAAGCTGGAGGCCACTCATAGGAGGCTGCTTCTGCGGGTGACATGTGCCTACAGGACAGTCTCCTATGACACGATCTGCGTCATTGCGGGAACGCCGCCAATAGACCTATTGGTTGAGGAACAATGCTTGCGGTTTGAAGGCGTAAACAAAGAGAATGCAAGGGCGCAGATCATGGCCATCTGGCAGCAACGGTGGGAGGCGAGCCAGGTAGGACGGTGGACTATGCGTCTGATTCCGGACGTGAGTGCTTGGATGGTACGTAAGCATGGTGAAGTTGGATATTGCCTCACTCAACTACTTTCGGGCCATGGGAACTTTGATAGCTATCTGCATCGCTTCAAGAGGAGGAGAACGGCAGGTTGCAGGTACTGTGTGACAGCTGACACAGCCGAACACACCTGGTTCGACTGTGTCAGGTGGGAGAACGAGAGACGTCAGATTCCGGTGGCCTTAACACCAGATAATGTCGTCAGACACATGCTCCAGAGTGAGAATGGATGGAGGGAGGTAGAGAGAGTGGCTCGTCTCGTACTAACAGCAAAGACTCAGGAGGAACCCCCTTGACGTGCACACGGCCCTCGATGTCAAAAGAGGCGTCGAAATGTGTTTTGTTTTTGTAGTTGTTAATGTACTTTGCTAGGTTAGGAATTTATGATTGTATTATGTGTCTTTGCTCATGTTGTTGTTGGATTATGCTGCCAGATATACCGATGGACATGGAGTGGGGGGATATTGTGTGCGGTGCTCTACCGCTGACGGCGAAGGAGGCATGGCGCAACAAGTAATGAGGGGTCATGGGAATGCGTGGGTGATCAAGGACAGATACTAGTCCATCTGATGCGTGTAGGGGCCAGGGAGGCAGCCTCTATGCCTAGGATGTTCGGGCCTACTCACGCGCAAGAGTGGGCGGGTCGGAGCTCCCCGATGATGGCATGGGGGACCCTCGAGGTGTGCATGGGGGGACGCGTAACTGTGAAGGGCAAACGAAATGTATGTCTTGATCAGGTACAATAGGGACTGGAAGGGTGCTCTCCTGCGGAGAAAAATTCTGATCACCGGAAGAGGTGATTAGTATGTTTTCGAGGAGGCACGAGAAACCCCGATGGGATGTCCGAGTTCGGACGAGCTAGGGAGGGCAGACTGCGCTGCCATGAAACCCTGAGGCGACTGTGTTAAGTTTTTTAGCGTGGGCTGGTCGTCTTGGGGGAGTTTAAAAAAAAAAAGAAAAAAAGTTCCTCTTAAAGTAGCTAAAACTTCATGATTCTTCACTCTTTGGAACCATTTTAAGTATCTTAGAACCATACTCTGAAGAATGGTTTTTACATCCATTTACTTAATACAACCTGTCTCTACAAGTAATTCTTTCGATTCTTTAACTGTAAAGAAGTAAAAAAGTCAATCACTTTCTGATCTAATCTTTATTTAAAAGTATGGTACTGAAAAGATTTTTAACAACTCTTAAAAATGAATTAGTTAGTTTTATTAAATGAATGTTATCTGTTTGTATCAGGTGTGTTTGTAAAGTAAGGTCCGTTTTGAATTTGCGAACTATATATGAAATGTAAACAGTGGCATATGTATGGAATGATTGTAAACAATGGAATACATATATTAATTTCTAGAAAGCCTTAGCTCATATTTGGTAGCAGTTTAATATTTTATTTTCCTGGATTCATTTTATCATATTTATCAAGAGACAGCTTTTTGCATCTGGTTTTTTCCATACAGGTAGCAATTTTTGTCTATCCATTTTTTAAACAAAAAAAAAATTAATGGAACTTGAGAGTATATAAAAAAGGCAGCCCAAGAAAAAAAATAATACTGTTTCAATTGTTTTCAAATTTCTACCTTTTAAATTGCCACCCAATTAAGGTTTAATAATTTGTCAGGAATTGTTTTTAATTTGGTATAGAATTGATTCATTCAGAATATAAAGAAATGAAAAATGATTTTTTATTATTACTATTATTTAGAGCTATTTTTTAAAATGGTAACTTTCTTAATGTGCATATTTCATTTTTATCAAGTTAATGTGGGAATTTGTATGTTTATATTAGTGAACTTGTTAAAAGTTTAATTTTTGTTTTTATATTAACAATTAAAAACCCCTATTTCAATTTCTTACTGGTTCTAAAGATTTATAGCATGTTTCAGATTTGGTAGTCATTGTTTAAGATTATTTTTTAAGAAAAATAAAATGAAAATTAAAATATAATTTTATTTATGATTATTATATAATCCATTTCATTCATATTTTTATGTATTTTTCCCTGTATTTATATCTAGGCTAGAGTTGCTGCTGAACTTCAAGCCCAAGAAATAAAGGAAGAACAAGAGAAACAAATTGAACAATTGGGAGCATTACTCGAAGAAGAAACAAGAGCAAAACGTGATGAAGAAATTGTTCGCAATCTTCAAGCTAGGTTTGTTTGTTATTACTTATTTTTTTTTAAATATTACCACATAACTTAAAAGCTTGTACATAGGACTATATAGAATGAAAATTTTATAGGATATGTAAAATGCACAGCTGACCAGGGATTTGAATTCAGAGAAATGTTGGATGAAAGATTAAGATATTATCATTCTGTTCTGGTGCTCAGCAATCATTTAGTTTACTAAAATTTAAAAAAAAGACATAAATAATTATTTAGTCAGTTTTTTTTTTTTTCTAACAGGTTGGCTGCCAGTTACATATGTCCTTAGAGCATTTAAAGTGAAGCTTCCTATTCTCCCCTCAATTTCCCTTCTTGAGCAACAGATATATTTTTCATCTATCCTCCTCATTTTTTTTTTATTCATAAGAGTAATTCTAAAGATTAAACATTTTTACAATTACTCATTCATTTTTTTAGAATGTAGATATTTTTACATGAATTAAACTCATACTGGACCTGCATAACTAATACCGCACCGTTTAAATAGAAAGTTCACAAATAGTTCTATCATTGACTAACAGATAATATTAGATGAAATAAAAGCTTGCAAGATACGGGTGTTGTGGAAACATAAATACCAAGCAATGGTTACTTGTAACACAAAAATTACAGGCATTAAAAATAATACCATACATGCCAAGATGTTAATAATAAATTGTTTTATTTTGTATTAACTTCATTCGGGCTATATATTTCATTGACTTAGCATCATATTATCCCCACAAATATGAGTTATGTATTACATTTATTAAATTACTGTATAATTATGAGAAGTGGTCAAGATATTTGGAAAAATATAATTATGTTATGATTTCCAATAAAATAAAATAAAAACGCAGTTTATTAAAATGTCAAATTCTGAGTAATGTAAGTAATTTTGTTCTATCTTAATTTTGCCCTAAGATTCTTTTAGCATGAAAGAGAACTCCCTGTAGAAATTAGAATATATGTTACTATAACATTTATTTAGAGAGTTATTTTATTTTTGTTCTCTGACATTTTTCCTGAGATGCAATCCAAATATAAAACTGACAGAAAATCTGTAATCTAGACACTAATTAAAAATATTATTTGTGAGCTATTTCAAATTTCCTTATTTCTGTATAAAATTACCTAGGAATTATGTAATGTAAACATATACAGTTTGTAAAATTAAAAAATTTATCTGTTAAAAAAAATTTAATATCTCCCACTGTGACAGAATTGTTTTGTTTCTATCTTTCATCTGGAAGGTTTTGGGTTCAAATCCCAGTCAGGCTTGACATTTTTCATACACTGTAAATTTCATCTAACATCATGAAACTGTAACTGGGCATCATCTTGATGTTTCTGTAGTAAACAAATATTGTATTGTACCAAGTAAAGGTACTGCCCACAATAACTGGGAAATTGAAGCACTTTTTCCACATTATTAATAAACTGTCTTCATTGATTAGCCTAAATAAGTGTGTATGTATGTTGGATTTCAAAACTATAATGGTGTAGACATTCTTACATAGGATAAAATCAAACCCAGATTGACATAGTTGTTCCCAAGTATAATAAATATCCCATACCAAATTTATTAAGAGAAAAATGAAATTGTTTCTCAATAATTTTCTTCTCTTAGCCAAATATACTACTGCATATCAGTATACCAATCCCACTGAAATGCATGTGATATTTTATCTTTCAAGTGATACCTTCACCCTGATCACCATTGAGATTAATGATGGTCATTAATCTCAGAGGTGTTTTACATACATCCAATCATAAGGTAGGCTGTGACAAATAGTGTAAAGCAACAAATTAATATATCCCTTTCTGTGGGAAAAGTGCATTAAACACACTCTCTCCACTCAGTAGGGAAATCTAAATATATTCTGCAACAATAACTGCTTTTCATTCAGAAATTAAAGTCCCACTTCAGAAAAAGTGTAAGATTTCTAAAAGGAATAACTTTACGCATACCCAAAAGGATGCTGCATGTGATCATATTTGAATAAATGAGTATTTGCTTCCCAAACTTCTCCCAATAATGGTACAGGATAAAAAAAACGGAGTTTAAAAATTACTTTCTTCTGAATACATGTAATTATTATACCAGGTGATCTTTCACATGGACTGTTGCATTGTTCCTTCATCAGTGAGGTATTTGATAAATTTTATTTTGTAAGTTGTTAATAAAAACTAAGTTATCAATAATAACCTTTAGTGATACAAACTCTCACTGATCTGAACCAAGTACAATACTATTAAGTTCGAATTAACAAGTTTGTGCTGTGTACTTATAGCAATTAAAATCAAGATTACATCTTATTTTATGATCTTTAATTTCATTCTTTAGGTTGCCAGTGATATAAAATACAATACAAAAAGTACATAAACAGAGGGGAAAAAGATTGAAGTTATAAAAATAATAATAGAGCCAACCAAATTCAAAAACAAAATTTGGTTAAATTTCCATGATCTTTCTCTTAAAATCTTAGGCTTTATCAAACGTAAAACAGACATATAATATTGCACTTACACAAAGTACTCCCATTCTGGCATAGTAATTTGCTAGAGTAGGTTATCACGTAACCATATATTGGTTGTAATTCTTTTCTGTCCAATTTGGATGGAATATAAATGAATATTTTACCCGTAATATTTTAAGTTTTTGTGTATTTATGATCTGAATTTTTTTTTTTTTTTTTAATATTGTATTTTATGTGGTTCATTGGTAACCTAAAGAATAAAATTATAGGTAATATTGAGGACATATGTCTTTACTTTCATTTTTACAAATAATGATGGTCAGATGAAGAAAGTTTTAATGGCAATCATATGTATTATATATATGTACGGTTAAGAGTACACGCATAAATATAGAATATACAGAGTGAGAGAGCAAAAGTTATACGTGTCATCTGTATAACTCTTAATTCAAAAAAATATATTTTAGGGTATTGAGAGAAGAGTGGGAAAAAAGAGAAGAACTTGAGCAATTACAAGAGGAGCAAAGAATATTATTAGAACAAGAAAGAGAGAAACGTAAAGAATTCGAAGAGAAACAGCGTGAAAAAGAATCACAATTGCAAGGTCAGTAAAAAGTAAACATTCATATTTTATAAATATAATTTTTTAAATATCACTTTAGGTGGATAAAAATGTAATAGTATTTATTTTACTATTAAAAATTTTCTGCGTTTATTCTGTTATGTCGCAATAAAGATTTTATAGCTTATTCATAATGTTTATTTATTACTTTAATTTGTAACAGTAGTGACAAACCTTACCTCAGGGGATGGTAGGAAAATAATTTATATTATGATTACTAATACTTAAAATTTCTCCTTGGATGATATAATATTTTAATATGTTTTTTATAAATTAAAATATAAGTTAGGTTTAATTTTAATTGACAAGGATCTCATTTGACTTTTTTTTTTATTGTAAATCAAAGATTGATATTATAATAAAAGAAATATGAATAAGGATTTTAAGGCATGGGATGGTTATGGCTCATGTTAAGAAACTACTCTTATGTACTGCGGAGAGAGATATTTTATAATTAAATTATACCAGTTAGTTAGTTGAGAGTCAGCTAAAACCTTATTAGTATGTTCATTGTATATGTAACCCAAACAAGTTTTTATTTTAATGGACTGGATTATGCTCATTAATTTTTTTTTTTTTTACTGGTAACTTCAGATAAAAAAATAGGAGATTTTAACCCATTACTATTACTGACAGTTTTGTATGTCTATTATAGTTATGAGTCACTCACTTCCATTGGTGCCCTGCTGTTTGAAAGCTGTCATCTTGGTACTAAATGTGTTTTTACCATATATGCCACTGTAAGCTGAAAATTGTCCTAAAAAAATGCCAATATAAAATATATTTGTATATATGTCAAATATAAATGAAAACAAAAGTGATAAGTAAAAGGTAATTGGGGAAAAATTTATGTAATAGACAAGCACATTAATCAATGAAATATTTTAGGTGAAATATGCAATAATTTTACTTTCAGATTAATTTTATATAATTAATGCACGATTCTTATAAATTTTAATTTTATCAGTACACACAAGCCAAATAAGTAGACTTTTCCAAACGTTATATTGCTATGTAGGTTAGTTTAAAGTATTCTTTTAGATTTCATAAAAGGCGTTGTAAGTTTAGAATTTACAAAATTTTAAAGACAGAAAAATCTAATATGAGAAAAACAATTTTTTTTCATATTTAATGTTATTTATTTATTTACTGTAAGATTATACAGAGATTACCACAAAATAAATGTTTTAAATAAATACTAATACAAAAAGTAATTATTATATTGTTGTTCATATTACTGTCGTATTAGTGAAATAAAAGTTTATATATTTATATAAAATAAAATATTTTGATAAATGTAATTTTTTTATTCAGGTATTGTTTTAAAGTTATTTTTCATTTACAAGCACATACATGTAGTTTGACTTCCTGCTCTTTCATTTAACTTACTATAGAGGTTGTAATAAATTTAAAATAAAATCATTAGTTTGATACTAAAACATCAATATTTTTTCAATATTTAAACTATACTACTTCTGGTCGTTGTTGTTATTATTTACATACACACGACTACATATGCAGTAATTGAATATGTAGCATGTAAAACAATATTGTCAAAAAACTGGTATATCCACCCAATATTTATCAATGTACAGTTTGATTGTTTTTCAAAAATGCCTTATCAATAGCTGTCACATCTAGTCAAAAAATGCATGTCAGATCACATCCATTTTCTTAAAATACTTTTTTCCCAAAAAAGTATGGCAATAGAGTATTTGGTAGATAGAACTGGAAACCATACAAGCAATGGTTTGGTAGTAGAGAAGAGCACATGTTATTCAAATTTACTCAGCAGGTTAAAAATCAGAATTTACATTTTAGTTACAATTTTTTTTTTTAAAGGTTTTAGAATATTTTCAATTTACAATTTTATCATGGTAACTAATAGCATATCTCTTTCATGTTTATATACATATAATTTTCTGTAGTATTCTCAAATATCAGTAACTAATTATGAATTAACTATAAAACCTTTTATTACAGAAGCACATCAAAGATTAAGAGAACTTGAAGAAGAAAGACAGAAACTTGATATGGAATTACATAAAATAAAAGACAGAATGTTTGCAGCTGATGTACAAACAAATTGCAAGGTAATTTTTATGGGAATTATTCATATGTATTATTCCCACAGTTGTTGTAAACATAAAGTAAAAAAATGAGTTAAAAAGCTGTTCCCTATGGATTTTTTTTTATTTCTCCACTTTTTTGTGTCTTGCGAATAAAAAATACAAAAAGCTCTGTTGCAGAATTATATGTATTTATGCATGTTGGCATCAATTTTGCTTTATATCTTGACACAGTTTAATATAAAATGATGAAATGTTGTAGGATAATTTTTTTAAATTTTGAAAAATTAAGTAATAGAAGGTAGGGAGATAT
Source organism: Lycorma delicatula (assembly GCF_047948215.1). Taxonomy (NCBI): domain Eukaryota; kingdom Metazoa; phylum Arthropoda; class Insecta; order Hemiptera; family Fulgoridae; genus Lycorma; species Lycorma delicatula. The sequence continues at coordinate 128,615,857 of NC_134458.1, read as the reverse complement.
TTAACTGTATCATCTGAGGGAGAGGTTGAATATTTTAAGCTCTATTTTAATTTTTTCAGCACAATTTGTCAATTTATTTAACAATAAACTTTAATTCTGAAAGTCTTGTCTTGAAAAAAATATTCCTCGAGGGAAAATTGTTATATATGAATTTCTTAATTTATATAAATGGAATTTATAAATAAGTTGCAACAGAATAATTCATTATTTATACAGGTTTATTCATAATATAATTAAGTTCAAGTAATTATAAATAAATAGATTATATAGCAATGCCAGAGGATAACATTTACTGTACATACTTCCTGTTTATTACTTTGTGATTTTATTTATCTTATCAATTAATTTATTTTTTCAAATATTAAATATATTCTGAACAACTGATAATGAAATATTATGTTTGCTTTTACTGGATATTTCTTCATTTAAGTCTTACACTTTTAATGAGTTAGAACCTAGATCATTTGGCATCACAAGCAGTTAAACAATAGTTATTAGCATTGCTAGCTGTTCACTCTACGAGGTTAATAATTTTTTTTTTTCAGAGGTTCAGTCCTCAATGTGTAAATTTATTTGTTGCCTTTTTCTTTCAGAATTAAAAAAAACATAATTCCAGTAATTTTTTTATAAAAGATTTTGGTGAGAGCTATATCAATCTTTTCCTCTTCTTTCTATTTTGTTTTTACTATTCAGTATGATCTAAAGAAAGCTCTTTTTATTTGAAATAGTAAAAATAGAGTGAAGAATTATGTATGTAATAAGGAAATACTTAAGGCTATTGACTTTTTATTTGACATACACATGTGTATATAATTTTACTGTGTTAGGTAAAAAAAAATGACAAGAATTATGATGTTTTAAAATGTTTGCAGTATTTTATTCCTTCAGGGAAAAGTTCTTTATCTGCTTATTTTTTATAATTAACTAAATAATAAGGATTTGATTTTATTTAAAAAAATAAACAAAACTTGAAAAAATCATTAACTTTTTCTTTAGCATCTTCAAAGATGAATAAGTTTCATAAAGTGTGCTAAAAATTAGTGACTGCTGAAAAATAATTTTTTCCTTGGAAATAACTTTGTTATAGTGAGGCTATTTTAAAAAAAATCTATATAACATTTTCTCTAGCTATTAATTAAGAAATAAGTTGGTTATGCTCTCCTTCATGACATTTTCCTTTGCTATTTTCTCTTCCCAGTATCTTTTCATTCTCTCTGCATGTTCTTGCATTCTTCTGACCATTTCATTTTCAGGTTTTGTTCTTGGAAACATCCCAACATTATAATTTTGGTTTTTAAGAGTCTGTTCTTAATATATTTTTCTGTAATATTTTTTAATTTTAGGTTTTATACATTTTTTAAATTATATTTTTATATTAATACATTTTTATATAAATTAAAAATATAATATAATTTAAAATAAAATTATGTTTTTTTAAGTTTTGTAACTTTTTTAATCTAGTTTATTTCTGATTTATTATCACAGAAGAAATCAAACATTTTCTTAGTTGACCTATATTTTTTACTCTTTCTGATAAATGAGCAAAGAACATGTTAATCTTCACTTTTTCATTATGTCCATTAGTTATTCTATATTTTGTTATATTTATTTGTTACTTTTAAGCTTGTGTTTACTGGATGTAATATTTTTTAAACTATTCTTCTTTTCTTATTTTTATTTATTTTATTTTAATTTTAATTTCATAAGATAAATAAACAAATTTTGAGGAAATAAAAATCATTGTTTTCTTCTGTTTGTTAAAAATCTTTTTAAATTCATTTAAGTTTATAATTAATAATCATTATAACAAATATATATATATATATTAAATATTCACAATTAGAAAGATCAAGAAATTTTTTCTTAGATTGTACCTTATTTTATTATTTTAATTGTAATTAACATCAATTAAGTCATTAAAAGTTTTGCACATATTTTAACTACAAGGTATCTGACTGCACATTACATTGCTGCACTACAGAGACTTCTCTGAAATTAAGATATAAAAAAATTTATAAAATGTAATAAATTTATATGTTTAATTATATAAAAATTCCTGTAATATTACACAAAAATAATATTAATAAGTTTGTTAAATATAGAAACGTAAATTGATTTTAAGGATAGTGATTGTAATGTAGCAGTCTGGTGTACAATAAGATATTTTGTTCACTGGTGTTATGATTGGTGTTTTATGAGAGTAATTATTGTATATTATTATTTTGTAATGATTTCTAATTAAAATGTTCATAATTATTTTTTTAATTTTTACAGATGTGATAGTGGTTATGATTTTTTAATTAAAAAACAACAAGGAAAATAAAATTTGTTTTTTTATTGTAACAAATAAGCAAGAATGTATCATATTATTCTATATTTTGTTCAAAACAATATAAATTTTGATAGTATAGTATATTCTTTCTGAAGTTATACTTTCTTAGCAGTAGATTCATTCCAGTCATTTACGCTCATTCCTGAATATCATTGCCAATAAAATGATGTTTTTTTTTTTTTTTATTTTATATTTTAGAAGAATTATAATTATATAATTTTTTTTAATGTTAAATTGTTTATGTCCATTGTTAATTTTTAAAACAATTTATTTCAGACTAATCCTCAAGTTAAAGTTCGACGTACAATGTCATTCATGCCATCAACTAGAGATAATCGACCACTGCAGTGATATATTTTTTTATATAAATTGGTAAGTACTACAATATAAGATGTTCATTATCTTTTCTTCACAAAATTATGAGTTTTTCTTCCTCAAAGCCTGTTATTAATAATGAATAAAAATATGTCCTGTATAAACTTGATAAGAAATGAAAAAAAAAAAAAATTAAACTTAACATTAATTTTTTTCAGTTTTCTTTTTAAATTTGTGAATATTTTAATTAAAACTTCATTACATCTGTTATAAAATTCAAAATATATTACAAATCAAAATTCAGTTTGAAAAAGAAATGTAGAATTGTAAGTAGTTAAACATAGTTGTTGGCCACTTATTGTACAAAGAGATGCAATTAGGTGGAGGTAAAGTTTAAAGAAACATTAATTCTGTAAAATTAAATAACTGGTATTTATAACTCGTAATAGAGTGCAGTAATTTCTGACATGAGTTCTGTCTAATTCAACTGAATATGATGTTCCTTAATTTCTTAAAATTATAAACAAAACTTTGCCTTTTTTTACATTTGAAGTTGCATCAGATGACATGATCATGTATTGATGAATATATTTTTACTTCATTCCTGTTTTAGTTAGGAGTGAAATCACGATACCGACTACTGTAGCAGGGAGGTAATATCTTTGTCTTTCATCCAGAGGGTTCAAATCCCAGTCAGGCTTGTAAGCACTATAAGTACTTTTTAATTATATTCCCATGCACAACCCTTAATCTTGTGAATTAATCATATCATTAAAAAATGAATTAAACACTAACTTTGTAAATAAATTAATAACTAAAACAAAGCAATACATTTTTAAAATCTTGAGTTTTAGAAGATGATGCCCAATTTAAAGAACCACCAATACTAATACTAAATTTGGCATTGACTTGAAAAAGTAAACATTTTTTAAATAATTGAAAAAAGTATTTTCTTTTATATTTTACCAGTTTTGTAACTACGTTTCATTTATTAAGAAAAAATTGTTGTACATACCACAATAATCCAATATTAAATGACCATAAAAAAATTAAAACTTTTTTCTGATTATCACTGTAGGGGAAGTATGGTGATCATGTCAAAATGGGGGTACTGGATTTTTTTGCAAATCTTTGTCTTTAGGATTCAACTAGTTAATCTAGAACAAAGAAACAAATGTATGTCTGTGTGTACATATGTATGTATATATGTCGCACTGCTTTTGGCCTTACTTCTAGGATTGATCAAATTTGGGTCAAATATTTTTATATGTGCAGCATTAATTGTATTAATATTTTTTTCAAAATTATTAAAGAGGTGGGAGAATATCACGAAAAAGGAATTTTGATTTTCTTCACAGGCAAATTTATTATCTATAATTCATATATAAATAACCAGAAAAAAACTTTTTTTTTCAAAAAAATTAACCCCACCTATTAAAATTGAAATATATTTTGTTCTTTTGCTCTGTCAACCTTCAGTTTAAATATTTTTCAAAACTTTTTTGATAGTTTATACTTCATATGTAGAACTATCAAGAAATGTCTACATTTAAAAAAAATTATAACCCTGGACCTAAATGCAGAAAAGTTTTTGAAAATTTTCTTTTTCTTATTTAGTTTTTATTGAAGGGTTTTAGATTTAGAGAAAATTTTACCGAAGCAATTCTGTTAGTTTAATATATGTATGAATATTTTCAGAAAGCATTTCTTAAAGTTTATTCCCAGTCTCTAAAAAATATATATTCTGTTTTTTTTTTTTTTGTTGGCTCTAACTTTTAATCTTTATTAATAATAGCCGTGAAAGTCATGTAATACTTTGCCAGCTATTTTAAAATAATCACAAAGCAACATAAGTAAATTCTTGAATTTATAAAATGTATTAATAAAACTTATACCATGGATAATAAAAGATTCAGAGTTTTTAATGAATACCTATTATCAGTTTATTATTCTATTTGATATTAACATTTCTTTACCCATGTAGAACCCATAATAATAAAAGAATATGTGCCTACTTTGATATAATTTTAAAATTCATGTAAAAGGTAAGTTTCTTCTCCTGTTCTTTGTGTAATATTTAATATTTTAAGAATTAGAATTTCATTAAATCAGTCATAGTAATTAGAAATTTATCTCAATAATTATTGTAATTATTTTTGTAATCGTTGTAGACATCCTGAAAAAGAAGTAAGTCTGGTTGGTTATTCTCCTTAGAAATGAGATTGATTTTTCTTTTGTAGGTTTATTTCATTTTTTCTTGTTATTATTGGTTTAATATCAAATTAATTATTATGTTTAATTTTCAGGGTGAAAGCGAGTTTTTTAGATTTCATCCATCTCCTTTATACACTGTGCGCTTAAGAAAAGTTGTTATCATTTTTTATTATAGTCAATGGTGATGTTTCAACATTCCATGTTTTAACATAATTGGAAAACAACATAAAGGTGATGTAATATCTGTAAATATCTATCGGAAACACAGCAGCCTAATTTGTTTCTAAGTGTTATATGTAAGTGCATGTACAATAGATCTATGATTGGTTATTTCTTCTTTAATTAATCGGTTATAATAGAAATTTGTTTTTATTTTTTGAATTGTTTATATGATACTTAATATAGCAATTTTTTGCTATATTACAGTAAAATATTCTGAAAATAATCAATTTTTATTTCACTGTTAATAATAATTATGTTTTTCTGGTTTATATAAATGTGTTTACAACTGGAGATAATTTTTTGTAAACAGTAACACCAATTAGAAGAGATTTATCGTAATAATAAAATCATTTTATTTTGTTACTATTATTTTAATGTGCATTTATTTTTAAATTAAGAAGGTTTTTAAAGCTTTATTTTTTATTGATTTTATTTTTTTATTTATTAGTGATAATTTTATTCTTTTCCAATTAAAAAAATACTCTTAATAGTTAAGAACAGAACTGCTTTGCCAAATTCCAACTTAGCTGTCCCTATTGTTTTATACAAGTTAAATTATTGTTGAGTTTCTATTGTTTCTTCTAAAAGTTTTCATCTACTGTGAATTAGATTTGTCAGAAAAATATAACAAATAGTGTTTATATTTGCTTCTTCTTGCTATCAAGATAAATGTTGCGGGATAATGTTTCTATTCTTATAGATATACTTCATGGTATATGATTGTATTTGGCATATGGTCAAAATGTCATGTTAATTACCATAAAGGAATATTTTTACTTTTTTCTAGGGAAATAGAAAAAAATTGTAAAAGCAATTAGTAAAAAGTTTTTTTTATTTCAAAATTGTATTGGTAGTATAGCATTTTAAAATGTGTCAGGATAGTAATAGATTTTTGCCAGTTTCTTGAATAGAAGGTTGACTTGTAAAGGTTAGTAAGACAAATGATATTTTAACACCATCAATTTCTCGATACTGTCAACCAGCTTTTATTTGGCTGTTAGGTTCAAATTTACCATACATCCTGGTCTGACGTCCAGAAATGTTGTGAGGTATAATTAAACCTACTACACAAACAAGGATCCTATTGCAGCTATCTACAAACCTTGATTGATTAAAGATATATGAGATTTAAGACTTATACATCTGAGTCAAGCAGTTTAAAAACCAGTTAGCACTTGCCTTTCCATTTTGAAATTGATAGATCAAGACTGTCATTGCTGTTGGAACCTTTAATTTAATTATAATGTATTTTATTAGTTTAATAAATGGTCAGTTTATTATACTCAATTTATATTAGGATTAAAAAATTACAGAATATCATCAAAATGATTTACCTTTGAAAGTTATTACATACTTGAGACAAATACACAATAGCTATCATCTTAATATATCTCAGACTTTGTAACTTGATTACCTCAATTATAAACCTCTTTTCTTATTTCTTAATCTCTTTTATTTTGTACATTCTTCTGAAAAACAGAGGAATTAGGGATCTTCTAAGGAATGTGTTCTCAAAAGGGTTTTTATTCTATAATTTTTTCAATCTGTATCAACTGTTACAGTCACTAGCTTCTAAAAAAATGAAATACTAATACCATTTTTAATTACATTAATCTACAGGAACTGGTTTATTGAGCATGGCTTTGTTCATTGGTATTTTACTTTATTTTACACCATTTAGACTTGCTTAAAAGCCTTGTGGAACAGATCTGGTATTACAAGTTTTTTTGAACCATTAGATTTCAAACAGAATGTGGGATCTTTTAACTTTCAATAATTTATTCTTTTATTCTTTTGTGTTGTATAAATTTCATAGATTTTTATTTGGTAGTATGTTTGATTAATTAGAATAAAAGTCTTAAAAGAATGTCTAATTTATTTTTTTGTCATTAACTTCTGAACTGACTTTTTTTCACCAACTTAATTTGAATGGTAAAATTGTTGTAGCTGTGCTTATGTAAGCTTCTTCTGCAATTTATATTATTGTATATTTAAATAATTAACTAGCAGATCCATTCCCCTCCAGGCATTGGGGATTTCCTGCTCATAATCCCTTGAAAATCAGTGTATTTTAACCTTGGATTGTAGCAGATTACTGATAAAGAATATAATCTATATCCTACATCAAAAGATTGCTTTTGTGTCAAAAGTACTATGAGAACAGCTATGTACATGGTTTTTAAAAAAAACCTCAATCGTTCTGAAAACTATTTACTAAGTATAGTTTTCAATAAAATATTATTAACTGTAAACTGTGAAATTAATTAACTATAACTGTGGATAGAGTAAATGTCTGAGGTTGATATAAAATAAAAAATAAATATTCCAGAAGAAAATTTTGCATTTACTAATGTTGAGTTTTATTATAGGGAGTACTATAACTAAAGGAATTCTAAAAATAAAATTTACTAGGGTGGTCCAAAAAGTAATGCAACAACAGCTGTAATTTGAAAGAACTTTACAATCGGTTTTTTCTATATTCTTTTATCAGTTAAGATTGATTTCTGGTTTATCTTATTTACTGTAATCTCATCTCCAAATTTATTGTCACTACTTTCATCATTCTGATGTGAAGTGCTGATATAAAATTTAAAACTTTCCACTTTCAAATACAAAACTGTTTACAAACTTTTACAAACTGTTTTACAAACCTCCAAAACTGTTTACAGACTTTTTTTGTTTTTTTATTGTAACTTGTATTAATGTCTTTTTTTACGATAATATATGTTGTCAATTTTGTGTGAAATAAAGATTTTTATCATTGTATATTATTACATTCACAAATTTCTTTATTTCATGATTAATGACTGATATTCTGTTATTTTTTATTCCTTTTTATATATTTCTGCGTGGGTGTTTCACTGTTGACCTGTTGGCTTTGGAATAAGAATATATTCTGTAAGATAAATATTCTTGTTGATGTAAGACTTTTTATAAAATAAGTAGATATAAAAAATATTCTCATTTATTTTAAAAATTGGCTGCTATTTGTTACTGGAGTTTCCTGTATTTATCAGAATTACTTTTACTAATTAAAGTATTTATTTACAGTGTATTTAGTTTTTAAGTTGTATTTCTAAAAAAATAACTTATGTTCTTTTATTTATGTATTTAGTAATACTTAAAATAAAAAGTATGCATAGATAAAATAGGGTTTTTAGCGTATTTAGAGAATAATTTGGTAATTTACAATAAAAACCAGATTTATCTCAATCAGAATAAAAAAAAAAAAACATATAAATGTTGATTTAATTTGTGCAGTAGTGTTCAGTATTTGAATTATTATTCCATAATAATGGATTATATGGTAAGAGTTTATCCAGACTGTATTTTTTTTTTTTTTTATTGTTAATGGTTTTCTTTTTTGAACATAATATACACTGATATGTATATATGTCTTTTTTTTTTAAAAAAGGGAAAACCAATTTATATCTGTGTTTTAATTATTTGTTTTTTTTTTAATAATATATAATGTAAAATAAATTCATTCTGTGAAAATATTAAATTCTGTAAATATTTGTTTCTATGTTTAAATAAATATATATTTCAGAAAGAAAATGTATATTATTAGGAATCTAGTGAATGAAATATGACCTGTTCAGGAAAAAAAAAAAAAAACTTTTTTTTGGTTAAATTTAATTTTGGAATATTGAATTTTTATGTCTATAATTTAATTGAGATGTGTTAAATATAACATTACACTGCCAGTTTTTTAATTTTTCTTGCCTGTTAAAGCTTGCTTCTATTGTTAAATATTTAGTTACTATAGAAATTATTATTATCTAATTAATCTAGTAAAGTATTAGTATTGTTGTATTATGAAAGAATAACAATTTTTTTAAGACTTTGAAGACTACATTTTTAGTACCTTTGTAACATAAATGTAATTTTTAATCCTTTCTTCCTTCAATTGTCAGTTATACTAAATTTTAAAATGTTTAAATGAGGCAACATTATTAAAAAATGAAATTTCTTTGCATATTAAGTTGTATGGAATGCTGAATGAGAAAACAAAATAATCTCGATCAGGTTCTGTTTACTTGAATTGATACCTTATATTGTGCAGGACTAGAGTTCAGTCTTCAAAGTGTTAGATGTTAGATGCACTTTTATTGAGTACCTGTATCATCATGAAAAAAAAAATTAAATTATATGCAGTTTTAAGTTTCCTTACATAGGAAAAATAAACATTTTTTTTAAAGCCATTTTTATTTATTTAATATTATTAATTATTATTTATTTTTATGTATTCTATGTATGGAAACTTATGGAATACCTGTATACATAAGTAATATTACGGTAAATGAGGGTAATGGGTGTAGTTCTAGAATTACAAGAGTGAAATTTATTAATCTTTTTTTTTATTGTAAAAATATAAACTCTCCTGTTACAACTTGCAGTGGATTTGAGTTCCTTCTATTTACCCTTAAACTTGGAATAATAAATAAAAAAGAAATGTGGTTATCACTGTAACTTGGAATAATATACGTTCAGCAAAAGGCTAGATGTTTAATGTCTTTGTGAAACTAAAAATACAAAGAAATGTTTCATTTTAGAACCATCAGAAATATTTATCAATAAAAACGCTTAGTAAATTAGAGCTGTAATTTTTAGAACTATCTCCATCATTCTCATTCACCTATAAAATATTTCTAATATTACTCAGTAGTGATACATAAATTATGATTATCATTTTGCTATTTGAAAATTTAAGTTCTCATAAAAATTGTCAGTTAAGTTATTTTAATGATTATTAGTTATAATGTCAAAGTACAATTATTTATCTTGTGGTTTCTATTTTTTACTTACTTTATTTTTTTATTTTGGGATGTCTTGTTACTGTCATGTGCAATTGAAACCAATTGCTATGTCTTTCAAGGGACCAAATATTATATTGTAGTTAATTTTTTTATCAACTCTACTTATTGCATACGTTTTCTTTATTTAGAAATAAATTTTTCTTAAAACTTTGATGTATATTATGTTATAATGTTATGTGTTTTTATATATGTATATAAATATATATACACACACACATACCACTGTGCCAAATAACCCCAAATAACAAAAAAAAAATAATAACTGCCAAACACAGTAACAGAACCTAGCTAGTACCAAAAGTCGATTTTCACAGGATGCTCAGTTGATCATCAGTTGGTACAAAATTCCAAAATTACATCAAACAAAAACAAAAAAATAGATACATAAAACCTAAAAATTTAGAAACCATAAACCCTGATAACCACAAAACTTGAACATAACTCAATGCCAACTGGAATGCTAGTAAATTTAAAACGTCACACAAATACGTACATAAACACTGTTGCCAACTGCTACAGTCAACTATGTCTTTAATTAAATCATCATCATCAAACCAATCTATTGATTAATAATCAGTTCGTACTTTTGTTTAAATTTGTAAATGTTTTATTTTTCAAGTATACTCAGTCTTCTACGGTGTTACAAATTTCCAAATTATTTTTATAATCGGTAATCCACAACAACAAATGGTTGGCCATATTAGACATACCTATTCCCATTTCTGTAAGCAATGTAATGTTCCATAAATCTTTTTAAAACATTTATTAGTTTTTACCAATATAAATTTTATTACATTCATTACATTTAATTTTATATATTCCTCTTAAATCTCTCCATCACTTTTATTATTATTCCTTAAATATTTTATTATAATATGGTTATTTGGTCTGTAAGCATTTTTACATTTTTTTTATCATAAAAATTAGTCATTTTTTTCTATTATTATTTTATTTGTATAACTGAATTCTAAGAAAAAACTACCAATAATCTCTGTATTATTTTCATGTTTTTTTTTTCTCAGCTCCCCTGGGCCGGACCGACTTGTTGGTATTACGCCAGCTAGGGGAGTGTCTTTATACTCAAATAGGCCTACCAGCTATATACTGGCATGGCAGGTCGGCCTACCGGTAGCTCTTTTTGAGAGTAATCTTTTATTTTATATGCCCCTTTCAGACACCACGCCATACCTGGAGTGTCGTGACGTGGTGGTGTCGAGGTCTTTTCTCTATATCTTGTGTTTTATTATTCTATTATTCCCTAAACTATATCCCCAGGAATCCCCAGCGGCTCATTGGAACCGACACACCTCAGCATGTCGGCCCTCCCCGCTCCGCTGAGACTGTCCTCCCTTCCCTAACCTGAATCAAAAACCCAGTCTCCTTTCGTCGATGTTTTTCTGCGATAAGATCTGTCTGGTGTAACACGATTGCCTCTGTTCTCCTTCCTACTTTATTTAAGTAATTATTAAATGAGCCATGCCCGGTGAAAAATTGCGTTAAAAAGTGATCCATCTCGCCAAAACCTCTTCTTATCCACGGTTCGATCTCCGGGATGAGTTGTCTTGTCCAGCGACCCACACCGCTATTATTCCACCTCTCCTGCCAGGTAGTATTGACTTCATCTTTGGCCTCTTGATCTGCTCTGCCCTTCGATCTTTCGACTCTCTATCTCGCGATGAGGTCTATCGGCAGTACTCCGGCGAGAACACAAAGGGCTTCATAGGACACTCCTATACGCGGCCACCACACCTAGGAGCCCTCTCCTATGCACCCTCGCTAACTTCTCCTTGTTACGCCTGATATCTATAGCGTGACTCCATGCGGGAACAGCATACATCAACGAGGATACTATCATTGACACCAACAATCTGCGTTTTAATGCTCTAGGGCCATTCTGTGTTGCCATTATAATGTTAAGACTCTTTACCATTGCTTCAGCCTTCCTACATATGTTACTTATATGGTCAGTATATCTACAATTCCTCTGGAAGGTAACTCCTAAGTATTTCAAACTATGCACCTCTTCTATAACTTTACCATTGATGAAAATAGTAATAGGATCCAGTACTCTTCTTCCAGTGAAGGCGATACACCTACACTTTTCCAATGACAACTGCAGACCCCTAGAAATCATCCACTCATTAATGATCTGAGTGGTCGCGTTCGCCCTCTCTTAGACCTCAATTACCGTCCTGCCCTCAACTAGTACAGCAAGATCATCTGCATATGCCAAAACGTCAACTCCAGCAGGGAACATTCTGTGCAGGAGATCATCTATAACTAGCAACCATAGCAGCGGCCCCAGGACCGATCCCTGTGGCACCCCACCTTGCATCTCAAAATGAATTCTTCCTTCCTGGGCTTCAATCAAACATCTTCTATCGGAAAGATAGGCCTCGATTTGCCTACATATATAAGGGCTCAATCCCTTTGTGGCCATTGCCCTGTTTATGTTACTCCAACTGATTGAGCCAAAGGCATTCTTTATATCAAGTGAAATCATTAATAGAATGCGTCTTGTGCGCCATGTGCCTCTTCTGACTTCATTAGCCCAGTCTGAAATCCTACAGATGGCCTTCACAGTGGACCGCCCTCACACCATACTGGTTTGGGCTAATCCCGACTCCCTGTTCTAGTTCCTGAATAATACGGCCCGCCAGCATTTTTTCCTCGAGTTTCCCCATGGTATTCAATAGGCTCAGGGGTCTGTAAATGGCGTCCTCCTCCATGGGTGCACCTTTAGGAAGGAGCACCACCCTGGCCTCTTTCCAACACGCGGGGAAAACTCTTCCCTCCAAACCGTAACTGGCAACCTCTAATACTTCCCAGGAAGTCTTCTGGACTAAACCTTTGATCACCGCTGCAGGGATTCTGTCCGGTCCAGGGCTCTTCTTTAAAGCCAGACTTTTGGCCGCTAGTTGTAGTTCATCTATAGTAAATCTCCTGCTCTCGCATGGTGTGGGTCCACTATCATCGGCTATTATGCTAGGGAACAATCTCGCCACATGCATTTCAGCATTAGCCTTATCCAAAATAGGTAATCGTCTGCCGAACTTCTTAGTTACTATACGATAAGCTTGGCCCCATGGGTCAGTATCGAGCTCACTGCAGAGATTATTCCAGCACTCTCTTTTCCTTTTCTTAATTGCTCTGTTAAGGGTCCTTCTAGTTTCAATATACCTTCTTGCTATATCCTGGTAATCTTCCCTACCATTTCTGAGAAGTCTCTGTTTTCTTCTCCTAAGGGACTGGAGCTCTTGTCTCATATTCTCGATCTCGGTCGTCCACCAATATACATTACGTCTCCTTGCAGCATTACTTGCCACTCTATCTATCTCTTGTTTAATTATATTCGATAAAGCTTCAGGGGTCTGCTGCTGCCTATCTTTTAGTCTATCAGCTGTTCTATTGACTATTAGTTCAATTTGTTCCGCTGAAAAACTTGGTTGGTGAGGATACTCCACTCGCTCAAAATTTGAATCTCTCAGGTCTAGTATCGTTGCGCGGTGATCACTAGCTATATCGTCAAGGAGGACCATCCAGTCATATTGTTCACTTTTCCATCTATTATCCAGGATGGTCAAATCCAGCACCGACTGGTGGCCTCTTGCTACATAAGTGGGTGTGCCGTCGTTTATACAATGACAGCCAGTAGTCTCAAGCAGGTCCGCCAGGATCTGTCCTCTCCTGTTCGTGTAACTACTACCAGCCATCACCATTTTACTATTAAAGTCACCTAACATAACTAATCTCTTCGGTGAATTAGTAATTCTGTAGGATATCTACGAAGTGAGTAAATTCCGCAAGCTCTATGTTGGGTGACACATACACACCCACTATCATGACGGTCTCATTCTCCAATGCTACCACGCCCCTACCCCTAAACCTGAGTCTCCAATGAATATTATGATTTATGACCATAATAGCAACATCACCGTGAGTATCAGCGATCCTGCATGACTTGGCTGCCTCGTATCTATTCGGCTCCGCAACTGCAAGGAAATCAACTCCTCTCTCGACGACGACTCGTGCAATTAGATCATGAGCGAGGATACTCCTGTTCACATTAGCAAATAATGTTCTATACATGTTGGTCTTTCTTGCATTGCCAAGCTCCAGTCCTATTTTCATGTTGCAATTCTGTAAACTATCATGTTACTTAATACTCTGCTTTCTGTACATCTTTTCTGTAACTCCAACATCAAAACAATTAAATACTGCTATTTGTTTTATTACATGTATTATTTCCTTCTTAAGTTTGTTATTAGTGTTCCTTGTATAATGTAAAGCTCTAAGAATCAGGTTTTTATATGTACCAATTTTTTGTGACCATGGGTGATTAGAATTTACATGTATTGTAATTCCATTCATTCATTGTGGGTTTTCTATAAACTGATGTTTCTATAACATTGCTTTCATTTATTTCAATTTTAAATTATCATTATAATTATTAAGTTTATTCAGGGTGATCAAATTTTCATTATTTATCATTGGATTATATATAACCAAAATATCATCTACACATCCATAATAGCACTTAGTGCACCCCCAATATACCATGAATTATAATACTTTCAAAATATTGTATAAAACTTTCAGGCATAATTCCAGAAATAAGTAAACCCATTGGCAAATCTTTTGTTTGTGAATAACACTTGTTCTTATATTGGAAATAATTTTGGAGGCAAATATTCCTCACAATGGTGATCAAAGCATTTGTATACTCCCGGGTTTCCTTCAGATTGTTTTTTATTATCTCTATTGTCTTTATCAACTGGTATACTACGTTACATGCTGGTGATATCGTAACTTACCATTTTAGTACTAGAATTAGCTTTAATACAATTGAACTTATTTAGGATTTGTAACCATTCTTAACACCATACCTATATTCGAGATTCGTTTTTATTCTAAGAATTTTAGCTACTACTTTAGCTATAAAATATTTATGTTCTAAATTACTTTTGGGGATTATTGTACATGTGGATATAATTTTGAGTGATAACTTAATTTATTAACATAATTAAATATTTGTTTATATTCTGTCTTATTTTATTTAAAATAATATTATATGTCTTATTTTATTGTTTTTATTTGTTTATTTCTTGTTTATATTCAGTCTTTAAATATTTGTTTGTGGGCTCTTTAACACCTTAAAATCATTCCTGATTTTACTTAATTAGTATTACTGAATAAAAATAATTTAGAAATTTTAGAAATTTGTAACAACAGTAAAAGATTGGGTATACTTGAAAAATATATTTACAAATCTAAACAGTAGTATTAAATGATTAATCAACAGATTGTTTTTAAAGATGATAATTTAATTAAAGACAGTTGATTTTAGCAGTTGGCAATAGTGTTTACGTACGTAATTGCATGAAGTTTTAAATTTATTATCATTCCATTTGGCATTGAATTATGTTGTTCAAGTTTTGTGGTTATTTAGTATTTAATGGTTTCTAAATTTTTCAGTTTTATTTTATGTTTTTGTTTGATGTAATTTTGTACTGATTGATGATGCAGGATCCCATGATAGTTGACTTTTGGTATTAATTTTCTAGGTTCTGTTTGTTGGGGAAAGTTAACAAAAAATAAAATGACACACAGCTCGTATTTCCCAAAAGTAAATGGACTTTAATTAGAAAGAAAACAACTAAACTTATGTTAAATCATAACCTTAAAAACTTGAATGCAATTATGCAATAAACATATCTTAATTCTATACAGAATTTATACAAGAAATATCAACTTAACTCAACATATGAATAATAATAATAATACATAACAATTACATAAAAATGCATATATCAAATAATCAATTTGAAAATCTACAATTGAACATAGCCTGAAAAGCAAAGGAATATAAAACACCTTTTTTACAATCATATACTTAAACGAAAATTAAATGAAATTACAAGACAAATTTAACTTAAGTCTATACAGAATTTATGCAAATAATATTGGCTGAAACAACATATCGATTCTTATAATAAGCGACAAAAACATAAATATACATGTTTCAAATAATCAATTAGAAAATATTGCATTAAAAAACGTGGCTAAAAACAGTTTAAATAACTAAATACATTATTATTCAAACTACAGGAAGAAATACAAAAACAATAAATATTACGAGAACAAATTACAATAATTACAGAGAAGTCCACAATTACGACTTCACTTCAGGAGATATAATTTTTAGATTAAAATAAGAAACGTAACATGAACTCAGTACATGAATTAGATAAGAATTAATCTCTGCGATTAACAAATTAAATTAGATTAAATGATAGAGTCAATATTTAAAAACCATTTCAAGTAAGGTAATTTACTCTAAGTAACCGACTTTTGAACATAGACTTTTGATGAACAACCAGAATATTATCAATAATAGTTATCAATAATAATATATGAACTACGTCACACATATGTTTTAATTCTGAAGTAGTGTTTAATTTCAAGTAGATTTGATAATGACAATAGTTGGCATTTAATAACACATAAAATGTGCTACACATGAAAAATGATAACAACCTTTGAATAAGCCACCTGGCGTGACTATACTTGAATGAAGAAATGGTTGTATAAGTCAATCTTGAATTTCAAATACAAAATGTACAATAAATTGAGTATTTCACTAAAAACATAACTGTTTACTATAAATAATAATGAATAATTTGAACTTGCCATCTAAGCCACCTGTCGTGACTACATTTGAGTGAAGAAATGGTTTTTTAAACCAAACTTGAAATTGAAATGCATAATGTACAATTAACTGAATAGTTCACAAATTTTACTAATAACGTAACTGTTTACTATAAATAATAATGAATAATTTGAACTTGCCTTAATAACACATGAATATTGGTAAAAAATGAACTCGTGAAATTAAAGTGCACATATACATAAGGTTTATCCTTAGCGTAGTCTATAATGGCGAATCAAAAATAACAGAGGTAACAATTTGTGATTAGAAGTTGAATAATACGTAGCACCTCAGATATGTAGCAACGAGTTTGGAGAGAATTTGCATCGATGAAAATGTAATCAGCAGCTGGAGAAGATTCGGCATCGATAAAATTGGAAGTTTGTAGTGATTGAAACACTTTCAACAGAGACGTAATATACTGAATTTGAAGATTAACTTAACAAAGAAACGAGGCAAAACAAAACATAGAGATCGGTGAAATCACGAAATGCTGACGAGTAGAACTAGAGAATATTTCGACAGAGAAATACCACAACGTTTATGAGAGTATGAATGCGATGAAAGTATTTAAACATTATACAAGAGAGACAATTGCAAGCTGATCCTCCAAGGCTGGAGGATCAGCCTTGTGGATCCGCACAACGTGAAAGTCTGAACTAGAATGCAGAAAGAAAATGGCGTGAATGAAAAGAGGGGGAAACCAAACCTAGGCAGTGGACAGGAGAGAGTGTGTAAAATACAAGAGATGTGTGGATGTATTAGTATGGGAACAAAAGAAAAAGGGTGTGTGTGAAGGCAGCAATAAATAATGCGAGATATGAAACACGCGGTCACTAATAAGAAGACAGAACCGCCCGTCTGACTGACGCCAGGGCTCGAGAGCGGACACGATAAACCAAACAAAGATAATCAAACAGATACACATATGACAAGCCCAATATGAAACAGAGTAATAAATTTACCAGCCTGTAGCATCAGCAAGACCCAACCCTAACTTTGAATTCATTGGAAATAACGCAGCTTTACGCAATGGCGTAAACACTGTTACTTTGTTTGTAGTTTTTTTTTTGTTATTATTTGATATATACATATATATATATATATATATATATATATATATATATATATATATATATATATATATATATATATATATAGAAAGAATGGTAATTGGCTAGAAATAAGGAGCCAGTAGCTGGTAGAATTATGAAATTGAACCCAGATAATCCCTTTAGGTAGAATCTTTATCACACTAATCTCAGCCAAGAAAGCAGCTGCTCTATCAGCTACTGTCTCCTTCTTAACCCAATTCCCATTATTTCTACACAGATGTGAAAGATATCATAATGATGAGGATGGAGAAGAATAGTTAACCACCAGATAACTGTGAACCTTTAAAGAAATAAGGAAAATGTTATGTTTTGGACCTATAGAATTTAAATACTCTTAATATTATGTAGTTTAGCTCAAAATTATTATTTTTTTTTTATGTAAAGAGTATATTTTTAAATAAAAAATACTTTTTAATATAAAGAGTATTTTTTTAATATGTTAACTATTTATTTCTTTTGTTTACATTTTCAACTATCCATTAATACCATTTTGATTCTCCATCATTTTTAAACTTCTGTAATGCTGATCATTGTTTTCAGTGGAGAAAAGAAATCTGGTTATCAGTTTTTGCAGTCATGTCTGTTTTGAGGGTTATCAAAAATGTTTAACCAGAATCACTGTAACTCTTCAACTGTTAGATTTGCCAATGGGTTTACTTATTTCTGCGATTATGCCTGAAAGTTTTATACAATATTTTGAAAGTATAAAAATTAGAAAGTATTATAAAAAACTAGCTCTACCCGCCACGCTTCGCTGTGGCACGTTGTGGTTGCATGGATGAAAAATGAGAAACAAAACAAAGCATACATTTCATAGAAGTTTAATTTTGCAATACTTGTGAATATACAATATTTTTTGTTTTTCCACTGTCTACGTAGATATAAAGACTATCTGGTTTGCCGACTCAGGAACACGCAACATACAGTTCCCATGTGAGAAGCACACAATTCTACGGATTAATTCATGCAACATATTTAAGACAACACCAAATTTTTTTGTATACTCGAGAATTTTTTTGTATTTCACCATACCTTCAATGACATGAAAATAATTTTTTTTTATTATTAATTTTTTACCAAAATGATCAGATATACTTACATTAACTACATTTGTGTTGATAAATATTTGTCTTGACTTTTGAGATGATGTAATCAACATATGTTTCAAATGATTTTATAACCTTTGTGGGTTTCCTTATCAGTTCTTCAATCAAAACAACCTATTCAGGATATTTTGAATAATGTGTTATTATTAGCTAGCAACATTGAGATTCCATATGATCACATTATATGTACAAACTATAATATTATTTGAGTATGTTATTTGCTTCCTCCAGCCAGACTTTATATCTTACATGAAACCTTAAATTGCCCTTTCTTTTTGTAAAATAATTGTTCTGTATGGTTTGTAAAATTAAATATGTAAATATAACTGTCACTGTTCAAACTAATTTGCAATTTTTTTATATTTACAAGATTTCATTCGGTTTCTATGGTTTAAGCATGTGATAACTACACCCTACTAGAGTGAAGTCATTATTTCAAAGATTTATAATTTGGTAGCGTGTTAGCAGTTGACAAGGATATTGAGAGGTAGTGCATGTAAAAATTCCTAGAAATACGTCCTAAGGTTCCAGGTTTGAATCCCGATCAGGCATAGTATTTTACATACACTCCAAATTTCCTAATGACCACAGGTAATGTCCATAAAACTCAAAAAAAACATTTAATTCCAATTTACCATAAATTTTATAATTAGTAGAAACTAATACTGATTTAACACTAAAATAACAATTGAAAAATCAACAATTCTCCTAATGCAAGAATTATTCACTTTTACTGTTTACAAAATGAATTATTTACACTTTATAAATAAATAATGTCACTTTCACTCCTGTTCACAAAGAACTCACAGAACAGCTTCTCGTTTTCAACCACTATCCAAAACTGAATAATCATGACCCACTCTTAACTTGTTTGTTATCGCACACTCACTCCGAATGCTCCTGCACACCATGATCGGAAACTGTACTTGAGTTTATCGAACACTGAACTGAACTCAAAAATTGTCACTCTGAAATGGAACGCAAGGATATTGAGAGACCTATTCATCGCAGAACCTGGACATGAGTCCCTTGCTACTTTGGGTCTTTCTTAATATTGGGTTAGGGTTGAGAAAGTATTAGTTTACAGAGCAAGTAAAGATGAAAATAACAGTTATGTATTTGTTTTGTTTATGGATGGAATTGTGGATTGCACACTGGTCCCTGACAGTATTTATATCTAGCCTAGTGCCTGCATTACCACTACCTAGTCTACCCTTTTGTTTGTTGAAGCATAATATCTTTCATTGTCTGCACTTTCTAAGAATTCCTTTATCGTTAATTCTATATTCTTCTTTTCTATATTCTTCTATTAATTAATTTCTATATAATTAATTAATTTCTATATTCTTCTATTTTCTTTCTCTTTCTTCCTTAAGGAGATTATCTGCATTACAATATATGACACATTCAATAAACCAGAATTTGTTTAATATAATTTTATTGATATTAGACTAAATTACCTTATTTTTCTATATAGTTTCCTCCAGAAGAAATTATTTCCATTAATTATTCACTGCTAATTGTTTTCATCAAGGGCATATTGTTCAATCATATGAACCAAACACTATTGACATTAAATCGACGAAGCCATTGACAATATTGTAGCCGTTTTTCTTTGTCGGGCTCAAGAAGTTGATGAACCGTTTGAATGCGATAAGGTCGTAATTGTATTTTTTTATATACTCATAATAATAATTTTTATTGTGCAATGATGCAACTTACTCTTTTTTATGGTTCTGTTTTTATCCTAAGATTTAGAATATGTGGAGTTAGAAACATTAAACCATATTTTTTATTTATGATAATTAACTACTAGATCAATTTTATTACATATATATATTCTTAACAGGCCATTACTTAATTCATTCAATGAATGAATTAATTAAATGTGGATAACTACACCCGAGTAGAAATTGAACATCTTTTTTTTAATTTGTATGCATTCCCATCTGCAATGATTATCCAGTGTGTAATGTTCTCCCATAGTCATACAAAACTTATTCTATCCAAATAAATATCCTCCTGTTAATTTTCATTTAATTCCTAATGTTCAATCATAAGATAACTATACTCAAAAAATTTGGAATTGTTAATTTCAGCTAATTTTGAAAATGTATTACCCAATTTCTATTTTATTTTTTTTTTCAGTTTTTTACAATAAATTAAATTTATGTTTTTCATTTGTTTCTGGCATTAAATTGCCCATAGTTTTGATACACTTAGATTAAATTTAAATATAATGGTCACTATACAAATTGTTCTGTAACGTTTTTATATTTACTAGATTTCATTCAATTTCTGTTGTTCAACATATGATAACTAATTACACCAGACTACAGTGGAGTCATTATTTCAAAGATTTATAATATGTTTGTATTTATTAGTTTTGTTTATTAAGAATACAAATTAAATTCATAAAAATAAAGAACAAAGATTATGTTTGTTTCTTTTTTAGTAGTTCAAACAAATATAAGTTTACTCCATTACCAATTGCTCAAGTGTATGAAAAATACACCCGAGGAGAAATTTTGTATTTCATTTTGCTTGGCACACTTATGCCTGGAGAGATACAAAAAAATTTAATTCACTTTAAATATTCTCTGCTATTAGTTTTTGTCAAATGTCTAGTGTTAAATTATATGATAACTATGCCCAAAAATATTAGATTGTTTCATAGCACTGTTTTGTTGTTAAACGTATTACTCTTTTTCTGTTTTAGATTTTTACTGAGTCCTACAATGACCCTGAATATAAACAATCTTTATTTCTTAAAGATAATAAAGTAATTACACTTTTGTTTCACTGTCATAGATTGTAAATATGATTGTCACGACGTAAAAGTTTATAATATTTTAATTTTTACTTGTTTTCATTCAATTGCTACTTTTCAAGCATAAGTTAGTACACTTGAGTAGAAATTGAAAATCTTCTTTTTAGATTTGTGTGTATTCACATTCACAGTGGATACCAGTATGTTATGCTTACACCCATAGTTGTACAAAAATTATTTTATCTGTATAAGTACATTCAACAATTTTTTTTTTTTATTAAGTGCCTATTGTTCAATCATATGATAACTACATCCAAAAATTTTTAATTCTTTAACAATGATAATTTTTTTTAATGTATTATTTTTTGCTGTTTTAGTTTTTGGGGTGTTTTACAATGAATGTAAATTTGTATAACCAATTTTACACGTATAATTGCCAGTACTAGTGTTAAAATTTCAAAATTAGATGTTTTCAAATATAATTTTCATTGTAAATACATCCAAGAGAAGTGACATTGTTACTTCAAAGATTACTAATATATTTGTATTTATTTATGTTTTTTTTTTTAAAGTACAGATGGGATTCATAAAAATAAACACAAAGAGTATATTTGCATTTTTTCTAAACATTTCTACAAATATTAATGTAGTGTGTTACGTATTGCTTAAACTTACTAAAAATATGCTGGAGCAGAAATTAAAAATTTTGTTTCTATTCATTTTTACAATGGGTACCTAATATTACACGTAACCTGCAGAAGTACAAAAAATATTCTTTCCCGTTTAGTATTCATCTGTACTTTCATCAGATACCTACTGTTCAAGCGTATGATGTAAAGCTACACCCAGAAAGTTTTAATTTTCTAATTTGAGTACTTTTTTAAATATAATACTTTTCTGTTATAGTTTTTTAGTGTTTTAAAAAAAATATAATTTGTGCCACCATTTCTTAAATGTGAAATTGTCAGTTCTATTTTTAGAATTTCAAAATTAACTGTCTGAGTATACAAGGTGTGTTCAAAAAGTAATGAGAATTTTTTTTTGGAAAAAATTTTATTTATTTGTCTACATTAATGTTATCCCCTTCATAGTAGTTCCCATTAGATATTATACCGTTATGCCAGTGCTTTTTCCAATCCTCAAAACACTTCTGGAACTCGATCTTTGGAATGGTGTTTAGCTCGTTCAGTGATTTACTTTTAATCTCATCTATACTTGTAAAATGACAGCCCTTTAAGGTTCTCTTTATTTTTGGGAATAAAAAAAAAGTTACATGGGGCCATGTCTGGCAAATATCACATGACGGCTTGGGTATCATTACAGTGTTGTTTTTGGCTAAAAATTGACGAACAAGCAATGAAGTATGAGCAGACGCATTATCGTAGTGCAAAAGCCATGAATTGTTTAGCCCCAAATCCAGGTGTTTTTTCGGATGGCTTCACACAAACGGCATTGAACTTGTAGGTAATACTCCTTATTGATAGTTTCACCTTATGGCAAGAACTCAAGATGCACTATGCTGTTAAAGTCAAACAACTCTGTGAGCATAACCTTCACATTCAAGCTTTTTTTCGGTCTTGGTGATCCAGGATGCCTCCACTGGGACGATTGAGCCTTAGTTTCAACATCATATCTGTAAGCACATGTTTAGTAGTTTTGCATCATTGTTGACTTCATTTAGTGACTACTGAGTAATTTCCATTCGCCACTGTTTTTGTTTGAAATTCAACAATTTTGGAAAAAATTTTGCTGTTACACGTTTCATACCCAAAACATCCAAAAAATTTCATGGCAAGAGCCAATTGATATCCCAATATCATCAGTGATTTTTTTCACTTTTTCCGCATTTTGATTGGTTGTTGTTCTGGGACATCTGAGGCACTCGTAAACTTTTGCTTTACTCATAGCAGACTTACCAAAAGCAATATTTTATATTTTTAAAACATTGCTACACTTTATTCCATTCTTATAGCAAATTTAAAACAAATTATTTGATCCATTATTTATGGAAATAAAAAATTGCCAAAACACACGTTATCCTTTTGACAGCTGACAACAGACTAAATATCCAATATGGCTAAAAATGTACAGATACTTTTCAGACATGTTTACCAATACAATAAGATAAAATCCTGAGAATGGGACTGATATAACCCACAAAATTTCAAAATTCTCATTATTTTTTTTGAAAACACTTCGTATATTTCAATGTTCAAACATTTTTTTAAAATGATATTCACTTATTTCATTAATTACATCAGTTACCTATTGTTCAAGTGTGTGATAACTATACCTGAGTAAAAATTTTTTTTTTTTTAATTCTTGTTTTACTTTTCACTATGGTGTTAAACTAACATCTGTATTGATACGAAACTTATTCTTTCTATATAAATGTATTCTTTTAATAGATCTTTCTTTTAATGTCAATTTTTAAGCTAAGTTATTGATAATACTTCCTTTAATTTGGACATATTTTTAACATAATACTTCTCATTCTTTTGTTTTTTGGGGTGTTTTACAATGAATGTAAATTGTGCAACCATTTCTTAAATCTAAAATTCCTAGTACTGTCATTAGACTTTCAAAATTGAATGTCTGAGTGAAATTTTCAAACATCAAACATTGCTGCATTTATTTTTTTAATGATATTCACTTATCATTTGTTTCATCATATACTTATTTTTCAAATGTGTGGTAACTACACCCAACTGGAAATTGAACATTTTATTTGTAAATTCTTACATTTTCTTATTCCCTATGGGTATCCAGTGTGTCAGGCTAACATCTGTATTAGTGCAAAACATATTCTATCTATATAAATGTATTTGGCTAATAGTGCTTCCTTTTAAAGTCTGTCCTTTAAGGATATGTTAACTACTCCTAAAAATTATAAATTTTTTAATGTAATACTTACCTTTATTTTAAAGGGTGTCCCATATAAAATGCAACCCAACCTTATATTGGTAGGTATTGAAATAATAAAAAGGCATGTGTAAATGTAATTTTTATTATTACCATCTTACATTTAGAGTAAATGTTAGAAGTGGCCGCCATCTTCTTGAAAACAATCTTCAATTCTTTTTACAGCATTTCTTGCAACTATTTTCAAAGGTTGTGGCTGGATATTTAATACAGCTTGTTCAATATTGACTTTCAAGTGTTCATGGTTTGTTGCTGTAGGCTTTTTCTTTGAGGTAACTCCATAGAGAAAAATCCGCCGCAGTCAGATCTGGAGATCTTGGTGGCCACAAGCCTCGACCCATAACACGATTACCGAAGAATTCCTCAACGAAATCAGAAGTTGAACCTGCGTAGTGCGATGTCGCACCGTCATGTTGTAGCCAGCAGTGTCTGTCTTCCTCTTCCAAGAGTGCAATGAACTGAAATAAAATATCCTGATTTCATTCTGCATTAATGGTGTACTCGAAAAAAAATAGGACCGATTATTTTCTTCCGCGATATCGCGCACCACACGCCCAACTTCTGCGGGTGTAATTGTTTTTCGTGATAAACGTGGGGATTTTCAGCACTCCAAATTCTACTGTTTTGGCTGTTTACGTAGCCATCCAAATGAAACCGTGCTTCATCTGTGAAAAATAACGAATCCGTAACATTAATTCCCTCACGTAGAAATCGACGAAGCCATTGACAATATTGTAGCCGTTTTTCTTTGTCGGGCTCAAGAAGTTGATGAACCGTTTGAATGCGATAAGGTCGTAATTGTAATTGTTTGGTCGCCCGATGAACAGTTGATTTAGACAAATTAATTTCAGCAGATCGATATATTTGGCGAGGCGAGTAATCGGTCTTTGATTTCAGTGACTGTATCTGTATTTAGCACTGACGCAGATCTTTTGTGTTCCTTGTTATTAACAGAACCAGTCTCTCTAAATTTTGCAACTAACCTTAATACTGATGTTTTGTTAGGAGCTGGTTTATCTGGGTACTTATGGTGAAACAAATCTTGCACTGCAACCACTGATTTCATACTGAAGTACGACTCAACAATGAAAACACGTTCATCTAGCGAAAACACCATCTTGTCTCTAGCAATACACTGAACGTTATGATTGCATTGTTGTTACTATCGGTAGTGTTCTACTGCGTCGCCGCGATGTTCAGATGTTGGACGAGTCCATTTCAGTAACGAGTAGGGGAGTAAGCTTGACTTTTGAAATTTCATGGATGAGTGATTGATGGGTTGCGTTTTATATGGGACACCCTGTATTTTTTTGGAGTGTTTTACAAAGAATGTAAATTTTTGCAACCATTTGTTGTATCTAAAATTGCCGCTACTATCATTACACTTTCAAAATTAAACATCTGAGTGAAATTTTCAATGTACAAACATTGTTCCATTTTTTTAATGATATTCACCTATCATTTTTTCATCATATATCTATTGTTCAAGTGTGTGTGTGGTAACTACACCCGAGTAGAAATTGAACAGTTTATTTTTAAATTCTTATGTATTCTCATTCTGTATGAATATCCAGTGTGTTATGCTGTATTGATACAATAGTTATTCGATCAATATGAATATATTCGGGTAAGAGTTCTTTCTCTTAATGTTTATATTCATACATATGATAACTATACTTAAAAATGTTTAATTTGCATATATTTTTTTTTAATTGTAATATTATCTTTTTTTTAGTTATCTTTGGTGGTTTACAATGCATGTAAATTTTTGCAATTGTTTTTTAAACATAAATTTGCCAGGACAGTCATTTGAATTTCAAAATTAAATGTCAGAATAATTTTCATTGCTCAAACATTTTGCATTTTTTCTTTTAATGATATTCACTTGTCATTAGTTTCATCAAATACCCATTAGTTTAGGTGTGTGGTAAGTACACCCGACTAGAAATTGAAGAGTTTTTATTTAAATTCTTATATATTACCTTTCTCTGTGGATATCTAATGTGTTCAGCTAACATGCGTTTTGGTAGGAAACATATTCTATCCACCAAAAGTATTCAACTAATAGTTCTTTATCTTAATGTCTATTGTTAAGCATATGATAATACATCCTGAAGATTTTAATTTTTTAATTTGGACATTTTTTTATGTTGTTAGACTTTCAAAATTAAAATGTGAGAGAAATTTTCAAAGTTCAAATATTGTTGCATTTTTTTTCTTTCAGGAGGGGGTTAAGGTAAAGTTTTAATTGATTTTTTTTTTTATTTTAGGTAAAATGTATTTACTTGAAAATCGAATAAAATTTTCAGGGGTGGGGGTTTAAGGAAGATGTGCCCTCAAAAATCAAATAAAATTTTGGGGGTCAGAGTATGAGGATGGGCGAGATTCGCCCAGAACCAGAAAAATTTTGAAATAGTGGAAGGGTTCAGAAGATATGGATGTTTAAAAATTACCCCTTATAGCTGTAGTACTTAGATAATTCACAGTATTCACCTACAACAAGAAACGTGTTTGCTTACCAGTTGTATTGTGACATAATCTACGAAAATTCTCCTGTCCAAAGACTTAAACAAATTCTCTTCAAATTTGTAGGTTATATAGACCTCTACTCAATGCTTCTGTCTGGGGCTGGGTCTTCCTCCTCTGAGGTAAATGGCCTTAACCTTTTTTTCGTTGAAGGCGCCGCTTCTTCATTTTCTAACATTGCACACTTCCAGACACGGAGGTACATTCTCCGAGTAATTGCCCCTACGCGACTGAGCGTCTTCTCTTCATTATGCGATTAAATTGTTACGGGCAAATCCCTCGTTAAATGGGATTTCACTCGGTGGATTACGGGAGGTGTTGATGTATGATTATATTTTATTTTTTTTAGGTAAAATGTATTTTTGCTTGAAACTCAAATAAAATTTTCTGGGACTGAAGGGTTAAACAATATATGTCACCAATAATCATATAAAATGGTGGGTTGTCAAAATTTGTAAGAGGTGTCGAAAGATGGTGATGGTGTAAAATTGTAAACAAGGCCTTGTTTACCTTGTTTAGATTTTTAGAAATTCTCTTCAAATTCGTAGGTTATATAGACCTCCTCTACTCAATGCTTCCGTATGGGACTAACATGTTTTATGAAAAAACGTAAAAACCGGTATTAATCCACAACCAAAGCTCATAAACTTTTACAGACATGTCCAGAAATCACTAATCAACGATACCTATACAAAGGAATCAATAATAAACGCAAATATCTGTGCAAAAATAACTCTTTAATCACACAATGAAAATACACAATTCAGCTCGATGCGGAATGCCCACTTAAGGTTTAATATTCTAGCATTAGATTAGAAAATATTAATTTTTTATTTATCATATTTTTCATTAATTGTATTATTCCTCTTTTTATTGTTATGGTGTGATTTACAATGAATGTAAATTTTTAAGCAACCGGTTTTTGAACCTAAATATTTTAGTACTATCATTTGAATTTCAAAATTAAATGTCTCAGCATAATTTTCATTGTTCTAAGGGTTTTGCGTTTTTTCTTTCAATGATATTCACCTAAATATAGTTTCATGATATACCTATTGTTCAAATGTGTTCAACTATACCGAAGTGGTAATTGAACAGTTTATTTTAAAATTTTTATGTATTTTCATTCCCAATTGGTATCCAGTGTTTTAAGCTAACATCTGTGTTGTTAAAATATCATTCCATCTTAGTAAATATATCCGGCTAATACTTCTTTTTTTTTAATGCCTCTTACTTGAGCATTTGATAACTAAAACCAAAAATTTTAATTTTATAATACGGATTTTTAAAAGAAATATATTATTTCTCTCCGTTTTAGTTTTCTGAAGTAATTTTCAATGAATTTAAATTTCTGCAACCATTTCTAATGCAAAATTTTAGATACTATCATTTCAATTTTAAAATTAATGTCTGAACATGATTATCATTGTTCAAACACTTTTGCACTATTTCTCTTCATGACATTTACCTATATGGAGTTGCATGATATTCCTATTGTTCAAATGTTTGTTTCCTACACCCAAGTGGAAATCAAACAGAATACTTTTAAATTTATATGTTTTCGTATTCCTTATGGGTATCCAGTTTGTAAGGCTCTCATGAATATTGTTTTAAAACTTATACCATATATGTAAATGTATTCGTCTTTCATCCTTTCTTTTAATGCTGTTGTTCAAATATATAATAATTACATGTAAAAATTTGTAATTTTATATTTTTCGTGTTTTTTATTTAATATAATATTTCTCTCTTTTTAGCCTTTGGGGTGGTTATCCACGAATGTAAATTTGTGCAGTCATTTTTTAAACCTTACTTTGCAAGTTCTATCATTTAAATTTAAAAATTAAGTATCTAAAAATAATTTTCATTTTTCTAAAGACTTTGCGGTTTTTCTTTTAATGATATTCATTTATATCATATATATATTTTTCAAGTGTGTGGTAACTACTCCCAAAAGGAAGTTCAACATTTTATTTCTTGCTTTTTATGTTTTCTCATTCCCTATGGGTATCCTCTGTGTTAAGCTAACATCCATATTGGTGCATAACTTATTCTATCCTTATAAAAGGATTCATCATATAGTTTTTATATTTATTCTAACATTAAATACCTACATAGAAAAATTTATAATTGTCTACTTTGTGTATTTTTCTTTTTTTGTTATTAGACTTACCTTTTTGGCTTTCTTGGGCGAGTTACAATGGCTGTAAATTTTTTTGAAACCCGTTTAAAGCCAAAATTTTCCAGTCCTATCTTTTGAATTTGAAAATTAAATGTATCAGCATGATTTTCATTGTTCAAATGGTTGGCATATTTTTCTTTTAATGATGTTCACCTATATATAGTTTCCTGATATAACTATTGTTCAAGTGTGTGGTAACTACACCGAAGTGGTAATTGAACACTTTCTTTTAAAATTTTTATTTTTTTTCATTCCCAATTGGTATCCAGTGTTAAATTTTTTTGAAACCCGTTTCATTTGAATTTGAATATTAGAACTTATAAAGCTTTACCGACATGTACAGAAATAACTAACCAACAATACCTATACCAACGAGTCAATAATAAACACCAATAACCATGCAAAGAGAACACTTTAATCACAGAACAAAAATAAAAAAACTAAAACTAAACTCAATGCGAAACCTCCAACTCGACTTAATGTTTATTATTCTAGCATTAGATTCGAAAATATTCATATTTTTATTTTTCGTATTTTTCATTAATTGTATTATTCCTTTTTTTTACTTTTCTGGGGTGAGTTACAATGAATGTAATTTTTTTAATAACTTCTCCATTTTCTGACATTGCGCACTTCCAGACATAGAGGTACATTCTCCCAATGATTGCTCCAACGTGACTAAGTGTAATTAATCTCTTTATTATTCTGTTATCTGCTTACTGGCCAAATCTTGCGTTCAACGAGACCACACTCCATGGATTTCGAAAGGTGTAAGTGTAAGATTTTTTTTTTTAGGTAAAATGTATTTTTGCTTGAAACTCAAATACAATTTTCTGGGGCTGAACTTGGGGTTTTTGAACCTAAATTGTTTAGTACTATCATTTGAATTTCAAAATTAAATGTCTGAGCATAATATTAATTGCTTTACTGTTTTTGCGTTTTTCTTTCATGATATTCACTTATATATAGTTTCGTGATATACCTATTGTTCAAGTGTGTGGTAACTACACCCAAAGGGAAATTGAACAGTTTAATTTTAAATTCATATGTTTTCGTATTTCTTATGGGTATCCAGTGTTTAAGGCTATCATGAAGTTCTTTTAAGTGATACAACTCTAAATTTATTCAAACTTTCTTTATTACGTATTTAAAGTTTTGTATACTTCCTACATTTTAGTACCCCATTTTATTTTTAATTAATTCAATGCATAAATATAACTATCACAATACAACCCTTTTTTAATCTTTTACATTTATCTGTTGTTTTTTTTTTCATGTTTTTGATAATTCTACCAGAAAAATCTCAAGTCATTATTTCAAAGATCCCTGATTTCTTTTAATTAATTTTTTTTTCTTTGAGTCCCTATTTTAATTAATTACTGTAATGGTTCTTAAAATATTTTATTGTATTATATTTTCCTATTAAGTATATACACATATTAGTTTATCCATTACATATTTTTCAAGTTATGATAAATAAGTACACCTCATAAAATATAAGCTTATTCAACTTTCACTCAAGTCTCTTTATTTATTCAATACCTTTTGTATAATATTAATGAAAAATTATACAATAATTACATCTGTACTTCAGTACTTCTAAATACTTTTATATTTTATGTTCACTGTGTCTATTTTTTAGCATATAATTTCACCCAGAATATATTGAAATTATATGCTAAAAAACAGACACAATGAAAATTAAAATATAAAAGTATTTTGAGGTATTGAAGTATAGATGTAATTATTGTACAATTTGTGATACCATTAATATATATTAGACATATATATATGTTTATATTTCTTTTTTAGAGGCATGTAATACCTGTTATGGGGACATTTCAATCATTACATGATCCCCGTAGATTTCTACTTTTATTAGTGTAAAAGTAAAAAAATCATAACACCATTCTTTTAGCTTACACATTTAGGTTTTTGCTATTATATGTTCCCTCTAAATATCTGAATTCATTAGTTTTTATTGAATGACCGGTGTTGTTAAGTAATTTCAATTTATTACTTTCCCCGCTCATATTAGACCATTTTACATTAAAGTTAGTTTTTAATGTCATTAAATACTTGAACATAAAAGCTTTAATATAATTACATATTTTTCCTTTTTTTCAATATCCATTTTTCTATGCATTAATCACACTTGCAACAAAATGGAACTTGTTTTCATTAATTTTTCTTTTAGTATGTTATACATTCTATAATTATGTTTTAAGTATTCACCAATATATAGTATTCAGCAACACCATTAATTAAATGATTATTCAATTTTTTTTAGCCATAATTTACACCTTTTTTTTATAATATATGGGCTTCAACTTCTTAGGTCATTAGCCCTAACAAGTTCTTATTATTACAGGATTGTTAAAATTTTAAATAATAAATATTTAAGTATAATGTTGATATTGAAATAATCTTAATACAATTTTATATATTTTCTAGTTACATTTCATTATTCACTTCAACTCTGTAGTAACTACACCCAAAAAAAAATTTATTATCTTTCTATTTTCTAGTATTTTTTTTTAATTCTTCATCTATACTTTTTTAGCGTATATTAGCTTCACATGAAATGTCACAAGAACTATGTAAGCTTACACTATTTTTTATTCTTTAAATAAATTATAACTACGCTTGGTAAACAATAAACTTGTGTTCCCCCTTTAGAAGAATTATTATTCCAATTACCTTTTTTTTAATTATTTTTATTTTATATATTTTTTAACATTATTTTTGTTTTATAAGCTTTTGTCTTACAGCATATTTATCCAACGCTTTTTATGTTTGGCTACACTTTTATCTACATTTTTTAACTGCATCTACTTTTCCCATTATTTTCTATAATTGTAGGAAACTTTTTTAAAATTTTTTTTTCTACTATTTAGTTAGGTTTTAATGGAAAACAATTTGTAGATGTAGATTTTTTTCTGTCTTACAACATACAACTGGATAGTATATGTTTTTATTGTGCAATGATGCAACTTACTCTTTTTTATGGTTCTGTTTTTATCCTAAGATTTAGAATATGTGGAGTTAGAAACATTAAACCATATTTTTTATTTATGATAATTAACTACTAGATCAATTTTATTACATATATATATTCTTAACAGGCCATTACTCTCTACTGTTCATTTAACAATAAGATTTATTCTTATTCTCAATTTATAAAAGATCAGTTCTGCTCAAAAGCAGCCTGATTAGTCAAATTAAGCATTTTTCAGTTTTACCTTAAATTGTAGCTTACATGTCTTGGAAAATTCATTATTCAGTACTGCTCTTTAATAAAAATACAAGTATTTAAGTTTTGAACTTCAATTAAAATTTTTCTAACTGATCCCCTGTTTGAAAATAGCCACCATCTCTGTATGCAATCAGAAATTCAGGGAACATGGAATTTTTTATACAAGTACATTCTTTTGTACTACTGGAATCCATTATTGCAACCATAATAAATGGCTTGATTTTACAAAAAATAAACAATTTTTTTGATGGTACATTTCTTTTTGATATTCAGAAACAAATATTAAAACCTTATATTTAGGTTCAAATTAGTTAGGGGGTAATAAAATTCACCCTACCTAATTGTTTGAAGAGGGCATTTATAGGCTTACTACATGTATTGAAACCCATTTTCAAAACCCATACTCCGATTTCTTTGTACGCTATTTATGTTAATCAAGAAATGAAAGAAATTATTTTGTCAATGGTTCATTTAATGGTTTTTATGAGCTGTTAATAAAAAAATTCTTCAGAAAAGAAATTCTTATAAACAGATTTAGAAATGATGACGTTCTTATAATATTTTACATAAAGTTACCACGTGCTAGAAAAGGGTGGGTGAAGAGTAAAAAAAAATACAAACAGAAATAGGAAAACTGGAAAAGTTATTTCTTTTTGGGTGTAGTTTATTACAGAGCTGAATCAAATAATAAATCAAACAAGAAAATTTATAAAATTTTAAGATTTTAAAGTGTGATTATTATACTTAAATATTTAATATTTCAAATTTTAACAGTATAGTGAGAATAAGTTGCATTGAATAATATTCAAAAAATATTTTGAAATTTTTCTTCATAAAACCTATTGGTAAAAAGGTTTATTGTTTATTCAGTAAAGTGTATTTTTTAGCTTTAAATCATAAAAATTTTTAACTACAAATAATAAATCTGCTTTGCAGAACTGTAAGAAAGTTTGGAAAAAGTCTAATTAACAAGTTAAAAAAATAGTTATAAAGAATTTTCTTTATAACTATTTATTTTATAACTTGAATGTAAAGATTGCAGGAGAGAATGGGCTAAAACATTTCAAAAACCAATTTTCGCATGGTTAATATTGTGCGGTTACAAAGATTTATATTTCAATTTTCTAATTGTGTCTTATATTTAATAATTAATCAAAATTACTTTCTTTTATTAGAAAATTTTTAATTCATTCTTTCTGAAGATTATTGAAATGTTTTTGACAGATTATAGTGATTTTGTTAACTGGTAATATTGTCTTGGTTGTAGCTGTTTGTCCATATTATGCATATAAATAATACTTATTTTTAACTCATTGTATGCATAGTTCTGCCATCTGATAAAACAACTGTTCTTCTAGAGAATTGTTTGCAATAATTTTTGGAAATTTTGCAGTATTTTAACTGTGGTCCAAATTAGTTCATTAAGGATTTTCACCAAAAAATGTCTTATTTCAAAATAATTATTTCTGTATTTTTGTTTAAATTTTTTTTTTTCTTAGTATTGTTAATCATTTTTGATAAAATCTCAAATATTATGAAAAATCTTTTTGTAAATAAAGTTTTGTTTCTTAA
The DNA here is from genome assembly GCF_047948215.1 of Lycorma delicatula. NCBI lineage: Eukaryota > Metazoa > Arthropoda > Insecta > Hemiptera > Fulgoridae > Lycorma > Lycorma delicatula. The sequence continues at coordinate 128,581,796 of NC_134458.1, read as the reverse complement.
TTCATGCAGATTCTGTTATTATATTTGTATATCAAGAATTTTCAATATTTACAAATCATGTAAGTAAGTTTTATCTTTAAAAATGTTGTAGTTTGTTAAGTAGTTTTATTGTTTGATACTGGTATAAGTAAAAGGGTATTTAAAGGAATAAAATAAACCTTTGCTTTTAAATTTTATTTCAATACATATAATGAATAATTTAGCTACCAAAAAAAAAAATTGCATTAACACAGGATTATTACTCAATTACATTTTGGTAGTTGTTATTGCCCACTATGGATACATTTTCTGAGACAGTGCTGTTAATTGAACAGAATTCAAAATATTCCCCCATTCTACCTAATTTGTTTTAATGGAATTTTGATAGTCGTAAATTAGTAGAAAAGAATCATGATATTTTGTGCATTGTTGACAGAACAAACAAGCTAAGTAATATGTCAAATTTTGTTATGATGGAATATTTTTTATTTATATTCTAATAAAACATATCATTCATTTTAGACTTTTTTTGTTTTTAGAAACTTATTGTATTCTGTAAGTTACTCCTGTACATATCACAATTTAGGCTATACATACAAATAAAATTTCATTTATCTTTACTAGTGATAAGGTCTTGATTAAGATCTTAAATGTAAGATGTTGATTAATATTATGTGTCGGAGACAATTTTATTATCAATTTACATTTTACTAAAGTAGTTGTCATCCTTTTTTTACATAATTAATAATTACATTATTTTTAATTGTATTCATAAAACATATTATATAATTCAGTAGTTAATGCTTGTTGTGATTTTTTGTTTTTTTAGTTTTATTTTATTTATTTGAACTGTTTAAGTATATATTGTTGTTTCATCATGTATGCTATATGTGTATATTAAATCAGTGCAATTTACACTTGCTTACTTTTCAAATTTGTCATAAAATATGTGATTACAATACAAACTTCACAGCAGAACAAATATTTGCTATGAAAATCTTTGTTAATTATCCATCACATAAACATACAGTACTCTAATTAAAAAAAAGTTAGTATTGGAAAAGAATATATGTTTTATTAACTTCTTATTCAAGCGTTTTTCCTAATCAGATTGCTTATGCCCTGAAAGACAGGGCATAGAGCAAATGATTAGTACCAGCCACAGTCAAGGTGGCAAGAGCTGGTAGGCTGATGATTTAAAAAAAATTCTATCAATAAGGGTCATAATCCATTTAAAATACATTGCTAAAGAGCAGTCAGTGTACAGAGATAAGCTAATCTCTTCTGGGATTAGCTCATTTACATCCTACCTCACAGACTCACACCCACCACTCATTAGACATTCTTCTAGAAACGTATAGCATAATTCTCAAAGAACAAATCTCAAAACACTTACCTGATAAACTGTAATCTCAAGAAAACAAATTTGAAAAGAACTGTTGCTGCTAATTTTATATATAAAATAATATTAAATTTCATAAAATCTTTAAGCATTTATCTTTGTAAAAAGATGGTTGTGATTTTTTTATATAAACTTATTTATCCTATCATAAAAATTATTTTGTAATATTATTTTATAATATTGTTATGTATAATGATAATACAATATTGTTATTGTAAATTCTTTGTATAATTCATTATTGTTAGTTGTTACAATAGCATTAGAACCTTATATTATTTATAATATTAAATTAGAATATTTCATATTAATAGCATAAGAAAAGACATGTACCTTTGGCAAAAATCTTCTCAAATGTACACTATCTAAACACAGTAAAAGCTTATAAAAGGTAAAAATTTGAAATGTTTTTTTAACATTATGATAATCAGTAGAACTGTTGTTTTTCTTAATTAAGATTAATTTTTAAAACAATGGATGTTCTTTTAAAACATATTTTTTGTCCAATTATATGTTTGCATTCATTTTAGTTGACCCATGTTGACAAAAATACTGTGTTTTGTTTAAATACTTATTAGATGAATTTAGTGAAATTTATATAATTTTTTTTAACCGTAGCACAATATAATTAATTATTCCCTAAAATGTTTCATTTGCTTCTGGCTACTTAAGTTTCTCAGTTATTGTTAGTCTGAACTAGATTTTTTCTGTGGCATTCATAAATAATGTTTGTTTTTATAATTAAGAAACATGGTGTTCAAATATGTTGTTACTTGTTATTATTGCAGATAGTTATTCTTAAGAATAGTATTCCTTACAGTATTACACAACTTAATATTATTTGTTATTATTAACTCGTAATAATATGCATCTAGTGCCACAACTGTAATGTTTGTAGGTAACCTGATGCATGACCATTCCCAAGTAAACAAGTATCCCATATCAGATTTATTTAGTAGAAGAATGATATGGTTTCCCCATTCCCTTCTTCACTGAGTTGATTTTATTGTCACATATCAACATACTTCTGAAATACAATATATTCACTCCTACAAGTAACACCTTCACTCAGTTTACTACAGAGATTTGTTTAATGAATTAATATTTTTATATTATGAGAGAAAACTGATTTGTGTCACTATAATCTTAGATGTTTTACATACATGAAAAACATAAGGAAGTTTGACACAGATACCGTAAAGCAACCAATTAATGTACTCCTTTCTATGGAAACAATTTAATAATCTTATATTACTGTAAAGGAAAATTTTCTCTTAATTTTTGTACAAGTTTGACTATATAACTTCAATGTTATGTATTATTTCAGTTATATATTTGGTAAATAAAAAATTGTAATTTGAATTAAATGGCTTTTTATTACCCAGAAATATAATGTAATGAAAATCTCTGTCATGTATGTCATCCGTTAAAAAATTGTTGGTTGAATATTATTTTTTTAATCAGAATAGCATTTGATGATATTCATTTCTCGTGTACTGTGTTAATCATTTAATCTCAATATATTTACTGCAATGTACATCCTGTTATATAATTTATATATTTCAATATTTGTGTTTCTCTACTTTTATCCCCTACACCAACCATTTGCTACCAAATGCAATGATAGCAATGATTTGCTATCAAATCCAAATGAATGTTTTGATTTATCCAATAATTTGGATAAATCCAAATGATTTTATCATGAATAATGATTTTATTCATTTTTAAATGAATAAAAATTTAGTTAATTTTGATGAGTTACTATACAACCTACTGACAAAGTTTACTCTTTAAAATACTCTCTTAGATTTGTTTTCTTTCTACTTATATTATGACTTCATTCCAAATCTTATCATTCCAGTCAACTTTCAACATTCTTCTTAATTAAAAATGAAATGTTTTTTTTTACTTTTACCTGTATCTGATACTAACACACTACTTTTTTCCTCAGCCTCCCAGAACCGGGATGTGTTAATCATAAACACATCCCTGGGAGGACCCTTCGCCTCAAGCCAGCCAAGCAGCCACGTCAAGACCAGCTACGCCTTTCCCAATGCACCTACGCCGTTCCCAACGCAGCCACCCAAGCGACCGGGACTCTGCCTTCTCTGCCATGCCTCTAATGAGGGAACCCCAAGGGGACCCCCCCCAAAAAACGTTTTGTTTTAGTTGGGGTATTTCTGGACGAGCGTCTGATAGGTCAGAAACAGTGAGAAAGACCTAGAATCAGTAGGATTTGGCCTGGCTAATATTTTTTGGGGGGAGAGGTAATTTTTGGGGTTTCTTGGATTTCGGATCAGGAGATAGTGGAGCCCCGGATCGGTGGAGATCCGGGTCGGTTTTGGACTAGGACAAACAGGAAGTGAGAAAAATTAGAAAAAGTGATCCCCTTATAATTGTATCTGAGAGGACTTGGAATATGTTACGTGTTCGATACGCCGACTCGACCCATCTCCACCTTTTGAGAAGAATCATCGTGTTTTTCTCCGAGCTAGACGACGTCTTATGTTGATGACTCTTAAAACAACTTCGGATGTTGCAACTAGATAAACTCCAACACCCTAAACTTGTCGTTCTAGCCAAGTGCAAACTGCGCAATGTAAGCACCCGAAGCATTTAATTGCCGAATTACCATCTAACGATATTCAAATGTAATACATTACGACAGCCTTCTTAGAACACGCACAATACTTAATATATTCAGAGTGTTTACGGTACTTCCGAAGACATCTGCAGTTAACAAAAGTCGGGCCCACTGACTACTTAGGATACTGCTTTCGTTTACGTCTCTCATCACCAAAGTGGTAGCACACTACCACCAGATTTTACACAGTTCAGCTGTGTGTGTCGAAACTGGCAGCATTTGAAACAACGTTGAACATCTACAAATTCATTGCCCTTACACTAAGAGTAGCAAGTGAACAACCCGTCCACAGATTGGACGCCTTAAAATAGTTCTAAATTAAACCTGGAAGACAACATGGTAACTCTCTTCCTAGCGCACACACATCAAAAATATCAATTGACAATGAAATTCTTCCATTTGAGTTACGTTATGCCGCATGACGAATATTAACTCTTCCACAAATAAACGCTCATCAATATCATGCACGATGACCTAAGGACGCCTCTTGCTTTCATATCGGATTTACTGACATCGAGGGAGTCAGAAATAACTTTGCCTCTAAATCGTCGGCAACAACAGTAGTAAGCTTCTTTTTAGTATATTTTGAATTCACACTGTGCTTCTTTTTAACTTTCTGTTCGTCTGAGAATAAAACCATCCGGATCTGCACCTATCCGATCCTCTGCTATATCATGGCCTGAAAATAATATTACACTTATAGCATAATTTGTGAGAAAGTGCAGACTAAACCGGTGTTATTAATTTGACAATTGGAAAAACTTCTAGGAAAAAAAGAAAATAACTTGCTAGGTCTGTTCAAACAGAGGAAGACATATAGAAGCTGCAAGAAAAAGGAAAAGATCCAAGGACAACATGCTCCAAAAGCAGGAAGGCTCTCTCTCTTTGTTTCTTGAAGTCCAAATTCAAATAAAACATTTTAAAAACCTAAAATGTGTAAATAGACGTTTTAAACTTTGGTTATCAGTGTCTTGGTGACTAAATATGGAACTGGGAAAATGTAAGTAGCTTTAATTATTGTGATGTAACGTTTTACATTATGAGGCTTAATTAACGATTTTACAAATAAAATGAATTCATGCAAACGAGTTGAAACTTTACTCTTTATTAGAGAAATATATTCTAAAAATAATTATTAGGTTTCCCATAGTAACCCACCAGATTGGTCTAGTGGTGAACGCATCTTCCCAAATCAGCTGATTTGGAAGTCGAGAGTTCCATCGTTCAAGTCCTAGTAAAGCCAGCTATTTTTACGCGGATTTGAATACTAGATCATGGATACCAGTGTTCTTTGGTGGTTGGGTTTCAATTAACCACACATCTCAGGAATGGTCAAACTGAGAATTTACAAGACTACACTTCATTTACACTCATACCATCCTCATTCATCCTCTGAAGTATTATCTGAACGGTAGTTCCTGAGGCTAAACAGGAAAAAGAAAGAAAAGGTTTTCCATAGTAAAAAAATTTCTTGTTTCAAAGCTACATCATAGCAATCTTGAATATTATTAGAAAGGAATTTTAATGTAATTATACATGAACAAAAAAAAAATCTGGCACTTTTGTTATTAAATTATTTTTTGTTATTTAAATAGGAGATAAAAATACAAATATATTGACACCAAGATCATGTCGATAATTTATTTTGAAGTAATTTTACAGTGTTTTTACAAAAAGCTTACAGAATCCACTATTTAACCTCAGTCTTTTTCTGCAACTGATTGCAACGATGTGAACAATAAATTTCCTTCTGCTCTCCTAAGATGGTTCACTGATCAGCTAACTTCTTATTTGGCATTTTTTGTGTTATAGTCTTTTCACTGTTTGCAACTCCTCCAACAACATAGTTGATAATAAATATTGGCAACGCATCATTGATCATAATGACTCAATATGCATTCAGACTTGGTGCATCATCAAAGAGTGTCAAACAAGATTTAAATGAGTACTGTTCAGGTCTTCTAAGTTTAACGCTCTATAAATATTTTTTCACAATCATGATCAGGGGTTTAGTTATTTGGCCCACTTATAAGTTGAAACTTTAAAGTTTGCAAATAGGTCAATTTATTAAAAAGGATTTGTTAGCTTTATACTTCTGAAATTTTAATATGTACAGCTTTTGTGTCTCAATTCTCTTATTCAATTAAACCAAGTCCTGTAAACAGTGATAGTATATAAATGAATACACAATGTTACACAATGTACATTTATGTTACATAGAACATTGTCAGGGTTGACTACTAGATGTCTACTTCTGAACAGTTTATCTAGTTCTTTAAGTTTTTCGTACACGGCGTTGTTTGTAAAATAACTATTTTATATAATTTGAAGAACAGCTTACCAAAATTACATTTGACTTCCTCAAGTGCTTTCGGTTATTCTGCACCTTCAGCAGGGATTTATAATTAATATATATAAAAAATTTAATATTCACAATTATAAATTCCTCCAGTTGATGGCACATTAGCCAAAAGGCCTTGAGGATTCAAATGGAATTTTGTTAAGCTGTTCTTAAAATTATGCATAATAATTCCTTTTTATACTATTATACTATCATTAGGTAATGTTAGTATAATTAAGAAGGTAATCAACAATAATTTTACATGCTACAAAATAAAAATATAGTTGGTAATATTGTTTTAATGCAGGTTTTTTGATCTGCTTCTGAAAAACTAAGGATTCAACAACTACTTTTACAAATGTGTAAAAACAAGAAATGTTTATGATATATTAATCATGTTGTATAAATAAAATACACACCTGTCAGTTACTTCTGTTATTGTAATCTGCACTAATAATTATGATAGAAACTTTTGGAACACCTTACAGACTTATAATTTCTAGTTCAAGTATCAGTAATTTTTGTCAGGCTTAAGAAACTAGGAAATTAGAGGTAGGACTGAGAGAAGAGTAGGAGGTTAGATAAAATTCTACTCAGAAGTAGCTCATATTGCTTTCTACTGATACTATAATTAATATTATCATAAATAAAAGTATACAATATGTTACTTGTTATCATTCAATTTTTAAAGTAATTTCATGTAAAAATTAAAGAACATTATTTAGAAATTAGCATAAAAATACATCCCTGCAAAATTTTAGGTTTTCTCATCTTGTGTGTTTTTTAGATAAGGCTTTTTTCTTATAATCAGTAATTTTATGTTTATGTATTTGAAATAAGATTAAACTAAAAAATATAAAATAAAAGAAACCAAAAAAAAAACTAGCTTAGAAAGCAGCTGTTTTTTTAAATTTAGAAAATGCATTATAATCTTTAAATTTAACTAACTAAAATTTAACCCTAACTGCAGCAGGGAATCTCTTAAGAACAGACTCCTTGACCTCCAACAATTCATTATACGAGCTCGGAAGAGAATTGTAGTCTTTGGAGACTATAACTGCAGGACTGTTCTAGCTGGAGCGGTTCCTCTTTCAGGAAACAAAACCTAGCCATCACATGCTGACAAGTCTGGACTGTAGGTGAGTGTTCAAGAGGTGTCCACTGAATTTTAGTGAGTGTCTGAGTCTGAGTTGCTGTATGCAGCCCTGCAGAAGGAAATTTATTGTTCACATCGTTGCAATCAGTTGCAAGCTTTTGTATTCTGCAAGCTTTTTGTAAAAACACTGTAAAATTACTTCAAAATAAATTATTGACATGATCTTGGTGTCAATATATTTGTATTTTTATCTCCTATTTAAATAACAAAAGTTGCCAGATTTTTTTTTTTTTTTTCATGTATAATTACATTAAAATTGTTTTCTAATAATATTCAAGATTGCTATGATGTAGCTTTGAAACATGAAATTTTTTTACTATGGGAAACGTAATAATTATTTTTAGAATATATTTCCCTAATAAAGAGTAAAATTTCAACTCTGCATGAATTCGTTTTATTTGTAAAACCATTAATTAAGCCTCATAATGTAAAATGTTACATCACAATAATTAAAGCTACTTACATTTTCCCAGTTACATATTTAGTCACCAAGACACTGATAACCAAAGTTTAAAACGTCTATTTACACATTTTAGGTTTTTAAAATGTTTTATTTGAATTTGGACTTCAAGAGAGCCTATCTGCTTTTAGAGCATATTGTCCCCTTGATCTTTTCCTTTTTCTTGCAGCTTCTATATGTCCTCCTCTGTTTGAACAGACCTAGCAAGTTATTTTCTTTTTTTCCTAGAAGTTTTTCCAATTGTCAAATTTAGTTTAGATTATAATAGAAAATAAAAAAGCTTAAAATACATCCTTCCCACCAGATGTGACTGACCATCAAATGACCACTCAACAGTGTACCACTTCATCTGCATGCCCTGGTAAATCTTCATTCAAGTATTTTTGTTCTCGTGTCTGAACTTAAAATCATCAGAAGTTTATCAGTTTAGAAAATGATTAAAACCTGATGATTCTAGTGAGTTTAATAGAGCAGAAAGGTACTTACAAAGTACTTTGCAAACTCTGCTTACCTAGAAAACTTTTAAGTTTTACCTGGAGGTTACATATAAATATCAAAATTTGAGCAATATTGTGAAGATAATAAAAGGAGAATTTCCTGAATACAAAAAGTTTTATTTGATTTGTTTTAAAAAATAATCATCTTAATTTTCACCTTTGACCATCATATGAAAGAAAATCTTCAGCCTACTATCTCAAACTGCTAATATCGTAAAAGTTTCTATAGGAAAATATCTAGTACTTTATAACAATTTAAAAAAGAAAGTTTTTTTCTAATGCAATTAATACCCAATAAATTATTAGGAAGGTGAAACTGAAAGAATGCTGAAAATGTATACTCTTGTTCATTTTGCTCATTTTTAATGGTAACAATTTTGGTTTTTGCTGGCAATCTCATTGCCCATTTCTTTCCCTTCACTTTTCCTCACCTCTTTTGAGCATACCTAGTCCTATTCTTAAACTTTCTAATCCTTCTTCCACAGATTTCCTCTGTTATCTCCATATTATCTCTTTCCACGTTCCTCAATATTCTGCATTCTGTAACCTTCTTCCACTTCATTTACCCCACTCTTTAATGTTCAAGTACAGAATGGCACACGAAATGATCAACATTTGATTTGGTTAAAAAATATTTATTTGAATCTCAATACAAAAAAATAAAATACACTGTGTTTACTATATACTAGGTAAGTTCTGTTAATCACATGTTCAATATGACCACCATCTTGTCTAGCAACTTCAACAAAACTCCTATGTTGTTAATAACTTGACGAGACAATTCCTTTGTTATCTCATTGCATACCTCTATGATCAGCATTCACAGATCAATCACTGTATGAGGATGTTTAGGAAAAATTCTTTTCTTTTAGAAATTCCCAAAGAAATGAATTCAATTCATGGATTCAAGTCAGGACTGTTCAGGGGCCAGTTCTGTCCACACACAAAATGATTAGATCAGTTTGAAATTGCATTTGTGTTCAAATTTTCACGCAGAAAGTCTAAAACAACATCAGCTATGTGTGGTTTGGCTCCATCCTGCATGAATGGTTTTCTAATTGAAACCCTTTTGCAAGAAGCGAGGAAGAATATTACGCAGCATGTTTAGATAACATTTAATGTTCACAGTCTGTTCAAAAAAAAATGGCCTATCACCCGATGACTATTGGTCCCATAAGATAGTGGGGCCATACTGTAATTCTTGGAGCATGATGCACCTTTTCAAGAAGCACATATGGATTTTCAGAAGCCCAAAAATGCACATTTTGATTACATTGTTCAAAAATACGTCTTCGTTCACGCCCATTCAGCGAATGTCATTCTTTGTACTGTTACTTTGTACAGATACAAATGCAGACCAGTTTTTAAAATCTGCTGCACAAATAGCCTAGAAATCCCAAGTTGTGCTGCTGCTTTTCTTGTTGATTTGACCGGACTCCTCAGTAACACTGCTCTGATAGCTTCGACATTCTGTGGAGAATGAGCATTGGCTGGCCATTCACACTTACTGATCAAATGCTAAACCATCATTATTAAAATTTTCATAAAGTCTATGTAAGTTTTATATGAGGGTAACCACAGAATTTGAACATGTGCACAAAACCATCTTTGTGTATAAAGACAGGAGTCTTTATGCACTGTTCAACAGTCAGTTTTCCTTTGTCAGTCATCTTTGAATGATACACACAGCTCACTTGGAAAGAAAAGAAACTAATATTCATGAACTGCTCACACTTCTGCCAACATAAAACACTTTTTAATCTTTACATGGAACTAGCAGTTAATGATGTTAAAGAACAATTTAGATTCGGAGTAACAGTACAAGGTGAAAAGATAAAGATGCTATGATTTGCTCATGATATAGTAATTCTAGCCGAGAGTAAAAAGGATTTAGAAGAAACAATGAACGGCATAGATGAAGTCCTACACAAGAACTATCGCATGAAAATAAACAAGAACAAAACAAAAGTAATGATATATAGTAGAAATAACAAAGATGGACCACTGAATGTGAAAATAGGAGGAGAAAAGATTATGGAGGTAGAAGAATTTTGTTATTTGGGAAGTAGAATTACTAAAGATGGACGAAGCAGAGCGATATAAAATGCCGAATAGCACAAGCTAAACGAGCCTTCAGTAAGAAATATAATTTGTTTACATCAAAAATTAATTTAAATGTCAGGAAAAGATTTTTGAAAGTGTATGTTTGGAGTGTCGCTTTATATGGAAGTGAAACTTGGACGATCGGAGTATCTGAGAAGAAAAGATTAGAAGCTTTTGAAATGTGGTGCTATAGTAGAATGTTAAAAATCAAATGGGTGGATAAAGTGACAAATGAAGAAGTATTGCGGCAAATAGATGAAGAAAGAAGCATTTGGAAAAATATAGTTAAAAGAAGAGACAGACTTATAGGCCACATACTAAGGCATCCTGGAATAGTCGCTTTAATATTGGAAGGACAGGTAGAAGGAAAAAATTGTGTAGGCAGGCCACGTTTGGAATATGTAAAACAAATTGTTAGGGATGTAGGATGTAGAGGGTATACTGAAATGAAACGACTAGCACTAGACAGGGAATCATGGAGAGCTGCATCAAACCAGTCAAATGACTGAAAAAAATTGCCAAAACAATGTCATGAAACACTGTATATTATTCCTTTTTTTCTAGAAAGACATTAGCAACTAACAGTGGTCAGTCGCCAGTTCTACTTCACAAAGTAATTACTTTCACATCATATCAGTAAAAGCAACCCTTAAATCTAATAGGTATAAAAAAATAATCTATTATCCTTTTTTCATCACTACATTAACCCACCAAAGTTATTTTCTGTAGTTATTCTTCTAAAAATAAAGAATGTATTTCTATATTACATAATTTAGAATTCAAACAATTTCCTTCTGTTGTAATTTTTACACCATCCATCTCACTCCTATGACCAACACTCAATTTCCTAAGCCCAAATATGATTCAAGAACCAAGAAAGAAGAGAATTGTGGAGTATGTGAAGGAGGAAATGAAGCAAGGAGTGTGTTAGGAACAAAAAGTAACACAAAGACTATGGACAAGAGTTGGGAGAATAAATGTCAGGGTAATCAATCAGTGTAGGTGAAAATTAAGTCAAGAAAAGAAATATTAAAGGTAAGGAAGAAAACCTGAATCCACAGCAGGGAGATATTTTGGAGACCTGGAAAAAGATGTATTAATAAAAATTTGAAGGGGGATGAGAGGTTGTAACTGTGGCTGAGGAAAGTATAAAAATTTTAAAAACTAGTAAGGTTTCAACCTTACTAGTAAGATATGGTTGGATCTCAATTAACCATACATCTCAGGTATGGTTGACCTGAGTCAAATAACACCATACCTCATTCACATGCCATGAACAAGGGATCGATAAGGTGATGATGAAATAGAGATTGAATTGTTCAAGTTGTGTGATTATGCTTTGCTGAAAAGTTTAACAAGACTATTAAATGAAATATAATGGGAAAGAAATATAACAATTCCTTTACGTAGGAAAGGAGCTTCAACCAAATCCAAGAATTGAGATGTATCTGTTGTCAGTAATCTTGAAAATTTTTGCAAATATTTTATAAAACAAATTTCAAACTGCAATGGAGAAGGACCAGGTCGCTTTTGGAGCAGGAAGACATAGGATCATATTTTCAGAGGCAAGATGTATATTTGTATATGTTGTTATAAACTGACAGTATCAGTAGTAAATATATCTGTAAAAGTATAGAATTATGTTATGAACTATTGGCATATTACAGATCTGGAATAAAATATCAGTAAATACTTCACCTAAATATCATAACATTACTTCACCTTTTATTGTTGATTCTTTACTACCACATGTATGTGGTAGTATAGCACTTGTATGTGTCCACATAAAGTTTCCATATTATTCATAATTTTCTATTTTCATCTTGCCTATGGTCTTCTTCCAAATCTTCTGCAACTATCATTTATTCTATTCAAAGAATGTTTTTCTTTACCTGGAGGAAAAGCCAGTGTTAAGAATAAATATGAAAGGGTTCAATAAGTAATCTGTAGAAAAAATATCTTCTATACACATTTTTGATTACACCTGTATAATGTACATATGCCTACCTGTATGTACCATATGTATATGTATGTATGTATTTTTGATTATATACATTTATATTTATTCCAATATACAAATTTAAATATGAGAAGCTTTAGTCTGAGGTCAATATGTACAAGGGTAAGTCTATTATCCGCAATTTAGTTATATTTTTGTTTATGCTGGTAGTACTGTCGTTTTGCGTAGATAACACAATTGTTGTTATGTCAGTGCAGATTTGATGCTGCTAGGTAAGTTCCATTACCGCTGCCCTGCCGTTAACCATGGCTGCTCCATTTCTGTCTGCACCAAAGAAGAGCAACGTTCAGTGATCAGTTTTTTTGTGGTCGGAAGGTGTATCAGGGGCCGAAATTCATCTAAGATTTTCGGTACAGTATGTTGTCGCAATGGAGTGTCTACAAATGGATTGAAAGATTAAAAAATGGTCGCACAAGTGTTACGCATGACGAAGGAGCCGGACGACAGTTTACTGCCACAAATGAGGAAACCATTGAGCGTGCACGTGACATGGTTTTCTTAGACGAGTAACTATTGATGAAGTGGCACATCGTCTGCAAATCAGTCACGGTTCTGCCTACGAAGTTCAAGGAGAATAACATTATATTATATTATTAAATGTTTAAGGGTTTCTATCCTTCTTATTATAACAGGAATCTCAAGCGGTGTTAATTGTTCCATCCAAGTACTATGTTATGCCGTTGATCTTTATAGATTGCTTAAAACAAAACGACACTTTGAAAACTGGCGCGGTCGATATTAAAATCAAGATACAAACTTCCGCCAACATTCCTGACAACATAACAGCCTATTGTTTGATGATAAGTGATTGCATAATGCAATATTCTCCTTTAACAGGCACAGTCAGAAGCGTTTCCTAACCAGTATAGTCAGTTAATCGGTGAAGTCAACATGTCCGTCTTTATGTCAGATTTTACTTTTTTTGTTTACCCAACGCTGATGTTTACACTGAAGAATTAGTTTTCATTTCTTTGGATGGACACAGATTCGTGCAATATCTATTCAAACCACATTTCGACTATTATGATATTCCATCTCAAACTACTAGAGTTTCAATACGAAACTTCCAGAAAAAAATAGGATTCAATTGGAATTCAGGTTTTATCGAATACTTGAGGTTATCATCCATTTTTGCAGATTCGAGCAATATCTATTCAAACCACATTTCGACTATTATGATATTCCATCTCAAACTACTAGAGTTTCAATACGAAACTTCCAGAAAAAAATAGGATTCAATTGGAATTCAGGTTTTATCGAATACTTGAGGTTATCATCCATTTTTGAAAATTTAGCACCAGTGTGCACTATATACGTAAAGAGTTAAGAAAAGAAAAAAGTCTTAGAACAAATAATAAGCAATAAACGGTATGTAGTAAAAGAACTTGACGGTTACGATTGCCCTTCTATCGATTTATTCAGTTCTTCAATAAATAAAGTGTGCCTTTTCGGTGAAAAACATGAATGCGCTATGAAAAAAGCTATATGGTTACACATGTGGTGGAGCGAGCAAAGTATGGAAGCGTATACACATCTTGTTGCTGGACAAGAATTCTTATTTCATCGCTGTTATTAAATGATGTTGCAGCATAAGGGTAATGAGTATGAAATTCTTTACCCGTAATGGTTTCATCAAATACGGCGTTCGCAGTATCAATATTATCTGTCCGCTCATTGTTGTAAGACTTTAAAACCTAAAGATTCCAGAAATCGTACGTTTTCTCGTGTTAACCGTTTAAGATTCACAGGTCGACTGTCTGGTGGTGAGACTGCGGGAGGGGATTTATATTCTGCTTTATCAATGAAAATTAACACTATCGTTTCTTCGTCGTAAATGTAGTCTCACTGTCACTTCTTCACCGCCGAAATTTATTAGTTCTGAATTTTGATTAAAAACGTCCACAGTTATATTCCGTATGGTCTTGGTGTTGACCGGAAGATAAATGACGCTGTATGGTACTTAATTTATCTTATATCCCCGTCCAACTTTGGGATAGAATTCGGGAATAATATGACCTTCTTCTCCGCCCACAAATGAACCGCGGGCGATGTTACAGCTTATGCGTATTGCTTTTACAGATGAAATATCTATTTCATATTCTGAGATGTATACCAAACGTTTGCCGGTAGGACTGCTTCATCAAATCCCAACAAAGTACGGATAGAATGTGGCTTTGTAAAATCTACTATTTCAGTACAAAATAAACGCGAGTGCATCGTGGTAGGTTCGATTAAGATTTTAATTGAACAATTTGTATTATCTTTACCACGATTTCGTTGCTTTCGTTTTTCATCATCAGTTGCGTTCGATTCATCACAGTCACCCATCGCATGTTTCAATTTAATTATCAGATCATCAATCTCATACATCCCTGGTGGAAGCTTTATCGATTTTTCGCCTCGGTAACCATAATAAAACATATTATTTTTTCCTTTTCCTACATTTCGAATGTTGTTATATGACATAAAATCGATCAGACCGATTTCCCACGCGGCATCGCCGAGTTCTATCGGAGGTAAAAAATCTGCAGACAATATAGAAGATTTTCCGTTTAGGCAGATTATATCAGAAACTTTAAACACAAATGCCCGCAAACAACTGAATTAAAATCCTGTCTGCAGTCTAAATTATACTGAATATTAACTTTCTCTTTGTTGGATCTAAGATAATGGACTAACTCTTTAGGTGGACGTAAATTACCGTAACTGTCAAAATAAAACACGTTCGCGCACGTTTTAATAACAAACCCAATGCGTGCCCGGATTGAGGACGCTGTCCAAGTTCACTATTCCCGATTCGAATTTATTTATTCTAGCTGGTAAAGTATCGCGCATGAAAACACCTCTGAACTGAAGTGGGGTAGATTAATTTTTCGCGCAAACCGTATTAACTCAGCATCTGACAAAGGATGAAAGGGGGGGAGCTTGCGTAGTAAATTTAATGCTTTTTTCTGCTTTGACGACGATGTCGTCTGCGACCTGCGGATCGGGGTTTTCTTATGCCGCATCCGGTTTTAGATCGATATGGTTCAAGATAAGCGCCTTTCCCCTTTTTTCTTATAGTTTTTTTCGTACACTTCTGGCCGAAGCTTTTTTTAATCTCCCGCGAATTTTCTCTTTATTTTCATAGCGTTTGTTACAGCCCACGCAGCAGCTTTCTCTGCAATGCTATAATCTGGTGCAGACAACCTTTGCCAAGCTCTTTCTCCTAACTCTTTATCAGTCTTTGCTCTTCGCTGAGTATCGCTGTAGATACTATACGCTATATCGTGCGCCTTACAGGCTTTATCGAGCGGATTTATACCAAGATCACCTCTCTTCAATCTTTCTTTTAGTTTTGTTCCGGGGCCGCAATATTGGTAACCAGGTATGTGAGCCTCGAAAGGAAGTAGATCTACAGCCCGATTGAGTACTGTTCCTACAACGTTACTTGCAACACCAAATGCTTTACCTGGAAGACTTTCGATCGAACTTATCAATCCTTTTCCTCTTTTACTACTAACGTTACACTTGTTCGCACTCTTCATTTTATACCCGACTAAAATTCTTCGGTTGTTGCATCCGTATTTATATCAGATTCATTTTCCGTTTGAGTTGCCGCATTTTTCTGAACCTCACTTTTCAATCGAGAAATAGTTTCCTCTAATCGCTGACGAACAACTGGATCATTCGTATTTTTGCTTCTTAAAGAATTTTCTATTTCTTTTCCTATCATATTTTTAACTTTAGCGATGACCTCATCGAATTTCTGTTGAATGAGGAACAGTACATATCTCATATTTACCAAATTATTTTCGTCATCTGGATGAGCAGCGTTTTTAGCGCGAGCTCCTTTGAAATCTACCACTTTAAAATGCGTTTGTTCTTCACACGCTAAAAAATCATGATCTGCAGCATACTGCTTAATTAAATATAAGCAATCATCCATATTAACAGCATCATCATAATATTCAGCTGATGCTAGATTGCAATTTTTTTTTCGCGGGCGTCGATAAAGCCTCATAAGTAATCCCAAACGGGATTCTCGAACTGAATTCTGTCTGACCTAACCTGTTAACTGGCATGTTCTCAAATGATTCGCTTACAGTGCGCCTTCTCCTTTTATTAGTCCTCGTTCTTTTAATTCCTCAACTATTGGTATGATTTCATTATCATGAGCAGTATTACCCGTCATTTTTGATGCAATCAACAGTTTTAACCTCTCACAGATTTCGTTAGGATCATAAAAATAAACGTAATCAACTTTATGGTTTTCGTTCAAAGTCATTGCGGATGGTACTAAACCTTCACCTCGTTTTTTGAGGCGAACGGTGGAAAAAGCTTGCTTATTATTTCCACATACTTAAATCCCGAATTAGTCTTTACCCGTTCCAGAGCAGAATTATTTCTTCTATGCGCATTTGTTGCGATTAAAATTTTCTTATATTCTTCCAAATCTTCTTCCGTGAATAACTTCGGTTTTTTCCAGAAAAGTAATTCGAACAAACCTCGGCTCGCAGGATAATTCACTTCTCTTATTAGGATGTTACTTTCTTTATCGAAATCGATTATTGCATCACCAATCTTCAGTTCATTTCCTTCAAAATGAACACCATAAACGTTATCCATGTTGTTTTCCGCATCTCTGATGGCATCAAGCATAAATTCCTGTGCTAGCCCTTCTCGCATACTTGTCTTGAGAGACATGCTCATTTGCATTTTCCCTTCGGGCGTATTCAACAATTGCGCTATGTTGGGTTGTGATTCATAGGTCTCTTCGTGTTTGACCCTAGCTGGCTGTTCAACTCTAGATGGCAGTTCGGTTTCTTCGGCCTTTTCAGCTCGGGGGCGAGCCGAATAAGAAAGAAACCTTTTAGCCTTTTGTCGACGTCTTATACCGGCCATTTCATCATCTACCGGATCGGACGGTTGGGCTAACTCAAAAGGAAGCGGACTAGACGAATCCATCTTCTGGTGTAACTTGACAGTTGACCGCTTAGTTTCACGTTCTGGTTCATCAGAAACCGTACTCCGCGATCTATCGTTTCCTAAAGAACGTTTACTATGTTTTATCCTATCTTCTTCAGTTAGTTGATCGAACATAGATCCCATGTCGAACCTCTTTTCAAATTCTCGATAATCCCGCTCCTCTTTTTCGCCAAACTCATCGGCTGAGATTTTCGTTAGTGGACTATCTTTCAAATTTATTTCTTTTTTTATCCTTTTTCCCCTTTCTCCCTCTTTGGAACCGTACTGTTCTGCTATCTTAATCAGAGGTTCAGTAAGTGGCTTAAAATCCTGTTGAAGTCTTAGATCGGACTCGAATCTTCCTCTCACCAATTCACCATGTTTTCTTTTAATGCTCCTGCGGATCTCGGCAATCTCCGCGGTGATACGCTCACGATCCTCCATAGTAGGCATTTACGTTTCATCTGACAACATACACTCGATATCTTTCTTTAAGTATTTTGAAGCATTTTAGGATAATTCATAAGCGCGCACGCCAGCCTGCAAGTTTTTTAGGCTTTTTCAGGCTTTTTTACGCTTTTTTCAAGCTCTTTTTCGCGCTTTTTATGCTTTTTTCAGGCTTTCCGATAAAGATGTCAAAATTAAACCTGTACCACCCTTTATCGAAATCTCTTTCCTTATCGATTACTAAAAATCCATTTTTTATCCGGTTCCAAGCCTCGTTACATATTTCTTTAAACTTTTAAAATAATATATCCGGTGTAACATGATCATGATATATATGTCTTAGATTTCTTTCATCCTGTCGAAAGACCATGAGAAAATTGGCATTGTCTCGGACCAGCTGCTTAGAAATTTTGCTATACGTTTGACTCATATAAAACACATCGATGTTATTGTGTCAACCCATAGTAAAATAATTTGTTATGTTATTCTGTTTTTCGCATATTACGTCGTCGAATATCATTATGGAATTCGGTTCCATTTCTTCCGATGCCACAATAACATCGTTATCGCTATAAGGATAGTAACCTATCCCTTCAACATCAGTCAGCAAACTTTTTAAAAATAAATATTTAGGCTGGTACAATGATTTAGAAAAAAACATATGTTACTGAAACTCAACCCGCTAGGATCGAACAAAAGATTGAAAACCGCATTCGTCTTACCAGAATTTGAAGGACCTACAACCAAACATCTGATGTTGTCTGGAAGAAGAGGACTATGCCTTTTTTCGAATTTAAATCGGATACCTCACCTATTAAACGGTCAAAATTATTACCGTCAGCTTTCGATCTTGTTCTTCGGCATCCATCTCTGCTACTGAACAGATTACATAAACCTAATTTATTTTATTAAGTCCTTCTTATCTATCCACGAGTCCTCTTTCTTATCAAATCCCAACCAGCGGACTAATAATTTATCACCACGTTTTTTTAATACTTTTTCAACCAAATAAACGTTGCCGTACTTGGTTTTACTAAGTTCTTCCGTATAAAACCTCCATTTTAATACTTCCCCTTTCCCATCTTTAAGAATGTACGTTATAGGTTGTGATTGTTTCACCTTGAAAATTGTAAAAACTTCATTAGTTCAATTCGGAAGATATCCTTTCGCAAATGTCTTTTTATACTTACTTATCCTTACCCAATCACCAACATTAAATTTATTCGCGGTCGTATGCTGATGACGTTTTTTTGCAACCTTTAATATATTTAACAGCACTTCGCGTTCGTTCTTATAAGAAAAATCTTTAGGTTTAAAACCTGTAGTTATATGCACCCTATTGTTACATTTTTCAATTATTTCATCCAATATACTTACCCATCGGTAATCACCCTGTTCGGTAAATTTACGCCACATATTAGTCTTGAGAGTTCTATTGAACCGCTCCACTATCGATGCTTTTTTATCAGAATAAGTCGAATAATGATTTATATTGAATTTTAGTAATAACGATCTCAATTTTGAATTAAACCATTCTTTTCCATCATCGGTTTGAAAATGTTTCATTTTATGTTTATGAAATATGGGTTCGAGAACCTTTACAACATCATCTGCGTTTTTGCTCTTCAATGGAAAAGCAAAAGCAAATTTAGAAAAACAATTCATAATTGTAATAATATAATTATATCCTCTATTAAACCTTGAGTATGGTATCATCTCTACTAAGTCTGCCTGATACAAGTCATCTACCCCTTTATATTCGACTGATCTTGTCGAATAGTTTCTACGAGCTTGCTTGTGAAGCTCTCTTGCTATCCCTTGTTTAACGCCCATCGTTTTATTATAAACTGAATTTAAAATGATTAATTTTTAACTTATATATTTAAGGCGGGAAATAAGGATAAAATAATAAAATTCTTTTCAATTTATAAATCTATTTATTCATCACTTTTGATAAAAAAATATTATTTTACAAATAATAAACGAGATAAAATTCCCATTTAGATAATTTGTTACGCAAAAAATTATATTCAATAATTGCTGGCATTTTCATTTTTACTACTTCTGTTTTATTACCAAAATATTTTCGTTTCTTTATTACTTCTAATATCGATAAACGAAATGTTTTCTTCAAAATATTTATTGAATGAATTATTGATATTATTCGTCCTCCCGGTACAAATCCTATTATCCATGAATTGCTAAATATATCAGACTCGGATTCACTATCTATCTCATTGTCGGAAGAACTCTCTTCCATCATCGATAAATACTCTTCAGATGAAGACGAATCCATTTTTTCTCCACGATACTCCTTCAGTGATCAACCTAGAACAAACAAATAGAAAATAATTAGTCAACTGCATATATACTATTGATAAACGTATAAAATGAAAACTAGAATACAACGCACCTTTCGTTTTGTTTTTCACCATTTCGCAATCGGGTGAAGCTTTTTTATGTTTCTCAAATGGGCTATCGTTATCCAACCACTCAAAAATTTCAACACCACATTCGATGCAAGCCACAGAATCCATCACACCGGTGAAATAAAATCCTGCTTCCAACAACAATTCAACCTTCGGAAAATGCCCAATTACTAAAAGTACTCATCATTAGATCAATACAGACTAAGCTATTTTTAAAAAATAAACAGCAATAATGAATAAACATGCAAACATGAATAATTCGTCGACAACTCTGCAATTTTCATTAAAGGTTTTATGTGTAATTCCACAATGAAATAAATTAGTTTCCCAGGTTATAGTACAATTACATTCTTTACATGAAACGAATCCATCGTTTTCAAAGCGATTCAAACCGCATTCTTTAATAATTTTGAATGAAAGTGTGTTTAACCTTTTGCTGAGCGCCGCAAACGGGACAAACATCTCGTAGATTTATTTTTCTGATTCCACTTTTGACAGCATATAGTTTTATATCAAGTTCAATTTCTTCTAATTCTTTTTTAAATGCGTTCACCCTCTCACAGTAGCTCTTAAGAATTTCGTTTTGGAACTTCGGCATCGATCTTAAACAGAAACAAAAAAATATCATAATCAACAAATATTTAAAACAAAAATTAAAAGAAAAAAGAATTCCTCTCAGTAAATTATTAACATACTTTTTTCGTGAATGGCTGTTGATTCGCTGTTTCTATGACTGCTGATTCATTCGGTTGCAAAAAGGAAAATATAATAAAACTATGCAGTTTAAATTAGAATAAAAAACATTTATTTAATGCTACAATTAAAGAGTTACATAAATTATTTTACAAAACTAGTATGTGAAAGATTTAATTTACCCTTTCTCCCTTTGCTTCAATTAAATAGTGAATATAACCTCTACAAAAAGGACATTTTCTTTCAAATATTGATTTTTTATTGTCAGCTTCTAAACTATCATTACATGATTTACATATGGAAGACCACACGAAACAAAAATTACATTTATAAATTGATAAAACAAATTCGACATATATATTTTTCTTTTATTTCATCCTCCGTCAATGAATTTATTTCAATGTCCTCCTCCTTCTCCTCCTCCTCCTCTTCTTCTTTTTTATCATAATCGTTTTCTTCATGTTTTACAATTGTTAAATTAATTGCATTGTTCGTATATGGATAAACAATATATTCTCCGTCTTCTATGATATATTCATTTGACTGCAAAAATGGAAATACAATAAAACTATTCAATTTAAATCGGTTTAAAAACATTTATTTAATGCTACAATTAAAGTATTACATAGACGACATTCAATTGGTAACTTTTTAAAATATAATGACTTGCACCGAAAACATAATGGATGTGCACATGGAAAAGTAATAAATTTAATTACATTTATTTTGCAAAACTGACATGTAATAGCGTCTCGCTCATTTAAATATTTTTTTTTAGTTAATCCGAATGGAAAACTGTCTTTAGCAGGCTTCCTCCGCAATTTTCTATCCTCAAAACCTTTACTTCAAAGGTTATGTAAAATAGTACATAATTAATTTTATGCGCAAATCCTTCATATTTTTTTATCGATGAATATTTTGTAGTTAATATCATTACTGCAGTATTGATTGCCTCGTTCATTGGCGAATTTTGTATTTTTATTTTCATTCTATATCCCGCTTCTTCTTCTAGATTAAGAGAACGTTTAATTGCAAAATAACCCTCCTGCTTACTAGAAAACTGAAATTGAAAAAGAAAATTATTAATTTCTCTGTAAAACTAAGAAATATATTTTTGATCAGATAAAAATAAATAATATTTGCCTTTTTAAATTTGACATGGTTTTCTAAGATGAATGATGTTACAAATGTATTTAATTTTGATTCCCAATTCGGCTTCTCAACGGCTTCTCTTTCGCTATTTCCTGCAGTAGCAGCATATTTTGATGTCATTGATGAAGGTGGGGGGGTTATGACGTCAGAGGGGGTGTGACGTCATTGATGACGCTTGTCCCAGAACCGGCGTTTTTACACTACTAACGCCTGCCTCGAATCGTCAGGAAACAGTTCTTCTGGTGTTAAGTCAACGACTCCCGCCCTGACCCGAGAGTTTTGCCATTTCTGGCAATGGAACATTGCCAGAAATTTACTAATTTTCATTATGTAGAAGATATTTTTCTACAATTTTTATTCATTTCAGGAAAAAGATTAATAAACTAAAATTGCATACTTAAACAGAAAATGTACTAGAGGATACAAAGATCACTTCCTCGTAATTTCGAAGTAAGTTATTAAGATTCATGCTCAGAGAAAATGATGTAATGTGTCTAGAACACAGAATATTTGTCATGTTTTTATATTGTTTCTTGAATTATGTATATTAAATTGATCAAAACCCCAGTAGTGCTGAAGAGGAGTTCTCAAACGGTAAAAAAATTAGATTTTGGTCTATTGAAATCCTTTTTGTATAAGTAGCTTTAAAAAGATTGAATCCCTCATTGAAAATTGTGAAAAATATATAATTTGAAGAAGTAATTTTTATAATTAATTTCATAAAATTAATCCTCAGGGAATTAAAAAAAAAAAATCTTTCAGAAGGAAGATTTACAGTAAATATCTTTAATTAAGAAATTTTAAATTGTCTGTTCAGCCATTCTTGCAGCAAGAAAAAATATATTTTAGATTATTATATATACTAACTTAACGACCATGAAGAAGAATACAATTTTACCGCTAGTATAATATTACCGTTATTATGTTCTTCCCGGTTTGATTATACACGTGTCACAAAGACTTTTATATACTATAAAAATTAAACGTGGGTGAAATATATATTAAGTTGAAATGTAGTAAAAAAGGGGTCAAGGACGTTTGTTGCTATGTGGCTAATAGAAGAGAGAGTAGACTGTAGCATCGGTTGAGTAACGTGGAAGGCGGAAGATTGTTCTAGAACAAATTGCCATGTGTTATCGTATTAGCTAACATTCATCCAACAAATTTATTTAAATGACATTCATTAGTTACCATTTTTCAAGGTCTGTCAGTTTTTCTCCTCTCTTTAATTATTGGTTTTTATTTAGTAGAAATTTTATCATCCTATCTTTTCAAATAATAATTGTAATTCTAAAATCATTTTATTTATTTATCTTTTTTTGAACTGACTTCATAGTTATTTTTATTAATCGTTATATCTTCTAATTACAAAAGAAAAAAAAAATTCCTTTTTTGCAGGAAGATATACTGATGAGTAAAATTTATCGATATTGTTATATAACGGTAATGTATAATTAAATAATGCATCATAAAGATATCTAAGTAATTGTTCTAGTATTTTGTCTAACAATAAAAATGTATACTCATATGGTTTATCATGACATTTTATACTAATTTTTCAAAATTTATTAATAAAAAATTATATTACAAAAACTGCTTCTATATTCCTGTGTTAAATTTAAAAAAAATAAATTAAGAAAAAAATTGTCTGCACAGTTAAAATAGATAAACTGTATTATCAATTTTTTGTAAGAAATTTTCATACACCTTGGAAGTAGTGTAGTAATAATAAGTGACGTTACTATAAAAAAATTTCAGAGTACAATTACTTTGAAAAAAATAATTCCTAATTATCCTCCTCCATATAATAATTCCTCTTCTACCTGATGGAGGAAGGGAGAGATTCCCAGTAAATAAAAATGGAAAAATATACTCTAAGAATATCAGGCTGTTTTTCAGTGATATTTTCTATGACGAATGTGTTGATAGGATTAGAAAACTCCTTTAATTGAATAATACAAGGAGATTAAACTTTATTTTTTTTCTAAAAATACATACCTTAACCTACTTCATTACATCAACATTTAAGCATGTGACATAATAATCCAATAGCATTCTATTCATGAGTATGGTTCAGTATGCAATATTCATTAGTGATTTTAACCATACCTTGATGGCTTTTATAATTTCATTAGTCGCGAATCGATTGCTATTGAAACGTTTCAAGAAATCAATTCCAAATCCAAGGTAATGATTTGTCGATTTTTTAATTTTTTCATCAACACATTTCTTCAAGTCATTGGTAATATCTTCGATTTTAAAATTAGAAGGCAGAATATGGAATTAATATGACTGTTAATGAAAGTAATGAGAAGACGATATGTAATCAGAAGACGATACGGAAATAATTGTTTACATAAAAAAGAAAGAAGGATTATAAATACTTAAATATAATTTTAATTATATTAAAATTATTATAATTATATTAAATTATTTGCAAAAGAGAAAACGAAGTAAAGATGACAGCAACAGCTAAGGAAGCATTTAATATAAGGAAAGAGGAGATAGTTATTACGTAATAAGACGGAGTTAGAAATGAAGAAGTATCTTGTAATCTGTTAAGTTTGTTGTAATGTATTCCTTTATGGATGTGAAACACAGATAGAAAGAAGAAAGAGAAATAAAAATGACTGGAGGAATTTGAAATACGAACATAGAAGAGTTAGAAAAGCTTAAATGAACGGACAAAGTAAAAAATGAAGAAGTGAAAAAGAGAATACAGTCGGCACACAGTCGGCATTCCACACATGCGCACTGCATCTGTTGGCAAGCCACAGACGCCATTACGAAATATTCGACTGTGTTTACTGAGTATTATTTATTTACTATTTATTTTTGAGTATTTAAATGCCTCCGCTGATCGAGAATCCCACCAACTGTGAAATACATGGCGTGATTCGTTTTCTTAGTACTAAAGGCGTGAAATTCATCAGTGTTAAAAGCGGCTGATATTCATCGACAGATCAGTGAAGTGCATGGAGAAAACACTATCGAATGGTACACTATCGAAATGGTACGAAATTGGTTAAACCTTTTAAACATCGCCGCCAGAATGTTCATGATGAGGAACGGAATGGATGACCTTCTGTCATTACTGAAGATTTGGTGTAGAAAGATGACGGAAAAGTGAGAGACGACAGACGCTTTACGATTTCTTTGCTATGTGAAAAGCTTCCTCAAGTTTCAAGAAGTGTTTCTATGAAATTATGACCGAACGCTTAAATTATCGAAAATTGTGCTCACGCTGGGTACCGAAAATGTTGACTGAGGTGCACAAAACCAAACGTTTAGGCAGTGCATTGACTTTTCTTGAGCGGTACAATGTATAGGGCGATGATTTCTTAAGCCAAATTGTCACAGGCGACGAAACACGGGTGGCTACGTTATACCGAAATCGAAGCAGCAATCCATGGAATGGCGGCATTCAATATCACGCAAGAAAGTGATGTTTAAGCAGACAATTTCGGCCTGGAAATTATGTGTACGGTGTTTTGGGACAGGAAGGAGGTGTTGCTGGTGGAGATTTTGCCTCGTGGTGACACAATAAACTCTAGACGTATTGTGAGACCTTAAAAAAACTGCGCCATGCAATCGAAAACAAAAGGCGAGGCATACTGAGTAAAGGGATCCTTTTGCTTCATGACAATGCCCGTCCACATGCGGCTAATCAAACTCAAGAACTCATCGCCTTCCATACAGTCCCGATTTAGCGCCCATTGACTACCACTTGTTCCTGCATTTGAAGAAACATCTGGGTGGTCAGTGCCATGACGACGATTATGTCAAAGTGACCGTGTTGCAAAGTCGGGCGCCAGACTTCCTTGACGACGAGACTACCACAAGTCTGGCGGCAGACTACCACAAGACGAGATAGCGGCTCAATTGGAGCAAGAATGGCAGTTGGAATGGTCACGCTCAAGAGTCGGGGATTGGACTAGAAGACTAATCCCTGATATAGGTAGATGGTATGGAAGTAGACGCGGAAACGTTGACTTCTATATGACACAGTTATTATCGGGGCATGGATCTTTCGGGCAGTACCTAGCCAGAATTGGAAAAAGGAACACACCACAATGTGTTTATTGTGAGGAAACAGATAATGCGGAGCACACTATATTTGTATGTCCTAGATGGGCTGAAAACAGGAGGGTAATTATAACAAATCGATTAACACCGGATAATCTAATTAATTGGATGGTACAAAATCAAGAGAACTGGGACTGGTTCAGAAGGTTTTCTGGAGAGATCCTGAGAACTAAGGAAGAAGAGGGCGGTAGACTGTGATTAAGTTAAGTAGGGAGGGTGGACAGTCTCTCCGTGGAGGGCCCGTATGCCCTGGTATGCGGGTTCCTGCGAAGGGGGAGAACTCCAGGGGAGATGGGAATAAAAGAAAAGACCGAGTCCCGGCCGGCGGTGTTTCTCCCTGCGGGCGTCTAGGCGCTTTGTGGGGTGTGTACCGTCAGTTAGAGGCATAGGCGTTAAGACCGAGACCCGGTTCCCTGCGGAGGGGCTGGGGGACGGCATCGCCGTACCTTGGCCCTAACGCGGGGAATTACAGGCAGGCAAAAAATAAAACAAAAGATCCAAGACCGGGGGGGCCAACCTGCCGTGCCGGATGTAAAGCCGGTGGGTGGGGGACGCCCTCTTTGAGTAGAAGGATACTCTCCCGGACTGAGTATACTTAAATGGATATCCGGTCGGGGAGAGTAGGGGGGAAAAAAAAAAAAAAAAGACTTCCTTGACGACGGTGTTCAAAAGCTGGTTGCACGATACTACAAGTGCCTTAATATTGGTGGCAATTATGTAGAAAAGTAGATTAAATGCAGGCTTTCAAGTAAAAATAAAATTGTTAAGAATAGTGTAAACGGTACTTACTTAAAAAAATGCCTCATATCTGGAAGAAATAATTGAATGCTGTCTGAATGGGAAAAGAGAAATAAACATCGGGGAAAGAAGAATAGAACGTATTTCTTTTGCTGATGACATGGCGGTACAGGCGGAGAGTTCAAGTAAACTAAATGAAATCCTTGATGACTTACGTGAAGCTTGCAAAAGTCAGGGTATGAGGATAAAAATAAAGAAGACAAAATGTATGGTATTAGATGGAAAACAGGAGAGGGTTAAAATTAAGATAGAAAATGAAGTTTTAGAGCAGGTGAGGAAATTTCAGTACTTAGGGAGCTTTATAACTGATGACCTGTTGATCTGACTTGCACAGTAGAAATTAAAATAAGAATATCCAGAAGTAAGCAGGCATTTAATAAGAAGGGAAGACTTCCTTTCTTTTTCTGTTTAGCCTCCGAAACCACCGTAAGGTATTAACTTCAGAGGATGATGTATATGAATGTAAATTAAATGTTAACTTGTACAGTCTCAGGTCGACCATTCCTGAGATATATGGTTAATTGAAACCCAACCACCAAAGAACACTGGTATTTACGATCTAGTATTTAAATCCGTATAAAAGTTACTGCTTTTACTAGGATTTTTTTGAACCTTAGAACTCTCGACTTAAGACGAGAGTTGAGTCGAGTCGAGTTATTTTAACTTGTATAATTTAAAGCAGGTGGTAAGGACAAAAGTTGTATCAGATTTCTATTATTTTTATTTACATATTAATTTTTGAAAGGATAAAATCTTGCTTTATAAGAACTTTTTTCTTTTTTTATAATCTACTTCAGTAAATAAAGTTAAAAGAAATAAAACTTAAATTATGTAGTCTTTATTTCTATGAGGTATATACTCGTAATAATAAAATAATAATATCCTAAGTAACATTATTATATTAGCTTACAGTCAACTATACTTTACTTTATAGCTCATAAAACGTGTATTTGATTTATGCTATTAAGTATAATATATATATATATACTTTTTTATTTTTTTTACTTGTGCTTACAAAATAATTACTGCGCGCCCAAGTTAACATTTCAAGCGGGAAAAAATATGAACTAAAGATTTTCTAAACCGCCAGTTAACTCAACAATCATATAGTTTACTCATACAGATGAGTTGCAAGCAAACAGCAGTATGTATTATATTTTAAGCATTTTTCTTTTCTTTTATTGTTACTAATAAATATAAAAAGTGTTTAGTATTATTAATTGTATTCAATACAGATATTAATTAATATTTAATTTTGCATTATTCACTTAGAATTTTCAGTAGTCATTAAATTTAGTTAGTTGTTTTTTTTTGTTGTTATTTTATCGTCATTATATTATTGTCTTTTTAGAATTTATTACAAGAAGTAGCCCGCAAATATGAGAAAATTGTGTTTTAATAGTGAAGGTGAAAATGTAGCCAGAAATGTTATTAAATACTTTTATAAAGAGAAAAATAAGAGAGATTATTTCAACAATTTCGGTGGCAAGCTGTGTTAGTTCACCTTCGTTTTCTTAAGGAAATTAATATTAATTTTATATTTATCATGTGAAGTTGAGTAGACTGCACATGTGTTATGTAGATTGGCGTTGGACACAACGCTAAACCGATCAAATCCAGAAGCAATGTTAGTTTGATCATGGAGTATTTTTTTTTTTAATACAATCATTTGAAACCGTTTTACTACATCGATTTTATAATTACTTAATTGCTTGATTTAATTAAGAATTAAAAAAGGATACTGATAGTATATAACTTTAGCGATAACCATTTTATGGAATTTTTCTTTTGCTTTTTGTTATTCAGTTCACTATGATTTTTTATACGGGTGAAATTTTCGATAAATATATTATCGATTTTGTGTAGCTATGTTCTTTATTATTGAATTTAATTATTTTAATTATCTCTGTACCACAGCTGTTTGTTTATTTTATAATCGAAGTTGAATCATAAATATCATAATACTTTTAAAATAATGCTTCTTTGCACAATGCTCTGTTGGATTTGTGCGCGCGCGCGTACACACACACACACAAAATTTCCTGTTTATTGGCGATAAAAAATGGCTTTTGTTACCATTTTAGGAATGATTACATCATAATAGAGCTACTGGTAATAATCACATGATTGTGAATTAAAGGGAATTTCCTTAATAACCTTTTGGTTATACTATACCACAATGTTAAAATGTGTTAAGAAGTTAAAAATGTTAAGAAGGGAGAGCTTCAATATTAATAAAACAGTTTACAGAGAGACTGTCAAAGAGTGTCATCCAGCCCTCATACCTATTCTGCACGATCCCATTTTAGGTTTTGTATTACACAAATTGTATTTGTTTAAGATTATATAAGAATTCTAAATTTAAAAAATAACATTTTTTAGATTTTCATTTTTCATACATTTAGTAAAATGAATTTTTAAAACTAATGTTTTTTTGAATGTTCTTTAAAGAAATCTTAGGTTAGCAATACAAAACAAAAATCTTTACGTATGTTCCAGTACGAATATGTTCTGGTTTTAAATACTCTGAGAATATTGGAAATATTCAGTTTGGTATCTACTGAAAGAGATATAATCTATGCCTGCACCGGCTATGGTCTGAAAAAATTATACAGAATATTCATAAATTATTTAGTGCATTTTAGGTGCAAAAATATAACAAAGCAATATACTTACATGCATGTTTTATTGTTCAACAAGGTATTTCAAAATTTTTGTTTACAATACTTATTAACTTCAAGCAAGTTCCACATTAGCATCTTTTGTGACGCGTAAAATGTCTAGAAAATATTCATATTCACGTCAGACATTACGAAGAATGTCTAGATTTATTGCATTAACTACACCTTCGATTCTTCCTGTTAGTTTATTGATGATGACAACCTTCGTTGCCTACACCCAGTCAAAGAAAGAAATCGAGCGGCGTAACGCCAGGAGATCGAGGCGCCCAGGGAATTGGTCCATCACAGCCAAACCAACAGATGAGGAAATTATTCATATAGGCAGTCCGTCACATGTAAACCTCTTTCTTGTTGGAAATAATGTTGGGTCCCGATGTTTAATCTGTGGTATTGCATACTCCTGTAATATGTCTAGATAACTAACGCTAGTAACGGTTGGATCGGTGAAGAAGAATTGTCCGATCACTTCATAAGCAGTCAACACAGACAAAACGTTAATTTTCGGGCTACCACGTTGTGTCTTACGAACGGCATGAGGGTTCTTGTTATCCCAAATCCGACAATTATGATGGTTAACGTGACCAGAAACATGGAAGGTATATTCCTCGGAGAAGATTACTTTTTCTAAATATCTACAATCTTCGTTCACTTTATCAAGAATGTCCACAACAAAAATTTAATGACATGGTTTATCGTTATCTTCAATTGTATGCACCGACTGAATTTTGTACGCGTGAAGGTTTAGGCGCTTGTGTAGTACCTTCACAATTGTCGATTGCGGTATCCCCAGTTCTAAATTCGCATCAGTCGATTTATCCGGGTTTTCCTGAAAAGTTTCTGTTTTTCGATTCACAACTTCTTCGGAAACGGAAGGATTACAAGTAGCGTTTTTTGTGTTCTACATTTTCTATATCCTTAAACTGTTGATACCAACGTTTAATAGAGTCTTTATTAGGAGGATCACGGCCGTACTCTAAACGGAAACGAATAGAATTGAAGATGGAGAAAAATAAAAATAGTTACGCATCTAATGCGTAAGCATTGAGAGACAACCCGGAAATGGTGTATGACGTCATTAGTAGACCGCGTCACGAGTTGAGATGAAATCACCTGTTGGTGGTATAGCGAAAAAACTTTCCCTTCCTACCTAGATAGAATCATTCCATCCTAACTATCTCAGAAATACAACAGCCACCACTTTGAAACAGAGAATTTTATCGCAAATCGTTAAATATATGCAATTCCGCCTTATATCTAAAAAGCTTACATACTTGAAATGTCTATTCGAGCATATTAAAAACCGATATACTATTGAATAATCGAGTTAAAAAGCTTCGCTTCGGTCGATTTATTTTCTAATAAACTTATGCTATTCAATAACCGATATAAAAATTGTCATTTGTCAAACTAAAAGGCGTATTTCTATACTTTAAGGTGTGCCATTCAAACAAAGACAAATTTCATTGCTTATTACAACAGAATTATTATTACCAGAGCACGAAACCAGACAAATTGAAACAATATGGTGCAGGTAGCATTTGTACTAAGAATAGATACATAATATCCATCGGATCTAAATAGGGAAATTAACTTGATCAATAGCCTATCCCCAATTTAAGGTAAATTCAGAAATGAAAAAAGAAAATTAAAATTAAAATAGGATATGCAGATTATACAGTTTAAAATTCCGGGCACATCGCACTTGAGCGAATATACATACGACAGACCATTGAGACCTCGCTCTATCATTCAGACATTGAGAATAAGGCTATATCTTAAAAATATTTTTATATTGCAAATACAATATACGTAAAAATAGTAAGTAAATTAAAAAAACTCCGTAAATACTCTGTAGACCTGTTAAGAAACTCTGGCTGTGAGTTCAGTAAATAAATGGGAAGACGCATAGCCTGCTGCTAGCTGCCTCCACTTGCTTCGCCAATTTCATTTTCACCTCATCCATACAGTACTATATTGCATTCAAACAACGTACAAAATTTTATTAGTGCTAACAATTTTTCACAAGGGATCTTGCAAAAGGGAGACGCGTATTTACGTTTGTTTGAATAATATTTATTATTATTTTATAAATCATTTTCATGTTTATTTAACTGAAATATTAAGATGGCATTTAATGCGAATTTTAGCTAATTTAACAAGAAGAATAGTAAACCTACATCAAAACATAAAAATACGTAAGAAGTACATAAATATATAATGAAATATGAATAAATAATATGAGCAACGTGAAAAACTTGTTTTTGGTTTTGAGATATACTTTAAAGGAATTAAAATGATAGGGAGAAAAAAATATTAAACTACCTACCGAATTAAAAAGCATTCGAAATTAGTACTTTATACGATAATAATTAACATATCACTAATTCTATTCTTATGTATCATTATACAAAAATGATAGTGAAATTGGATTTTAACAAGTTCACGACGTCGTGCGCCCATACGAGGACACAAGTTCTTTTATAAACGACGTCGTGTACCCGTAGGGGAGCACTCTGTCCATTAGTAAAGTGCGTCGTGCCCCCAATAGGGTACACGTTTTGACAGGTTTCTTATAGAATTTATTTTTAGTCTGGCTGTACTGTAGGTGTTTAAAAATCATATAACGGCATATTAGAAGTACCATGAAAATAACTACATAATACAAGTTTACAAATAAGTATTTTATACAGGTAAATATTTCAAACTTTGTGTAATACAAATTCTAAATTAATACGTTTTTTAAGTTATAAAATGAAACACAGTAAATGTTTTTTTGTGGCGCGCCTAGTGACAGGCTCAAAGGAATAAGAGAGCTCGTCTAATCGTGCGGGTGCACGACGTCCAGGAGTTATATATCATAACAAAGGCGCGTCGTGCACCCGACAGGGTACATGCAAAAAAGTAAAAAAAAAAAAAATATCTGATGGGAGTTTTATTTCTTTGAAATTATGCTTGTTTCATGGATATGTCATCAAATATAAACTAAAAAAGTAAAAAGAAAATTGTCGGATTTGTAAGTATTCGTGTAAATAACTACGGCAAATAAAAAACCTATTTTATATTTTGACGGCCGTCGCGAACGTGTTAATTATTTATTTAGGCGCCATTTATAGTTGATTATGTTGAAGAAGAATTTGTTATCAATTTACGAGAAAGTATTGATAAAGACAGTGATTTTTCTACAAGCGAAAACGATTTCGGCAACGAAAATTTAGCAACACCTTTAACTAACAGTTTCTCCAACACTGAAGTCAAAATAAATATTTCTATGCTATTAGCATTTATTTGTAGTAAATAGTTTAATTATTTATTATAATTATTTCATTTACACGTGAAATAAAAAGAAGGACAGAAATAAGATATAAATAAATTAATACGAGGAGTTAATAAATTTATATCGTGTATACAACAATGGAAATAAAAAGAAATGAATATGAGCTGGAGACGCATGTTTTTTGCATGACTAGTACACTAGACACAGCAGTTTGCGAGGAGCACACTTTCAGCTCATGTACTCTAAAATAGTTCAAAACGCAAAATGCAAATAAAGTAGAATATACCACAGGCATGTTAAACCCGCGGCCCATAAAAAACATCAAAAACCTAAAATTTCATGAGACTGAAACAAAACATACCCTTAATGATACAGTGTCCGGGCTGAAGGTATCCAAAAGTAATTGCCTATATTTAGAAACCAGTCGTTGTAATCTCTTAAACATAGGCTCAATCGACAGGAAATATCTCCTAGATTTGTTCCGCACACTCTCAAAGTCAGCGGAATACGCATGCGCAGGCAAGCCGACTCACAATGTAACTATAGTCCCTTTCATTTTTTGTTATTGTATAGGGGTTTTTCAGTACCCCAAATTCGACAATTGTGGATGTTAACTTTCCCACTCGTATGAAAGGTTGCCTCATCACTAAATAACAACGTATCAAACTAATTAGGATTGTTTTCGACACAGTGCATTACTTCTGCAGCAAACTGATGTCGTAGGGGGCGATAATTTGGTTTAATGTGACGAACGAGTTGTAACTGGTACGTTCGCAAACGGAGCCGCTTGTGAACAATGTCGTCAACAGTGGAACGAGGAATTTGCAGTTCACAACTACCCCGCCTACTTTACTTTTCAGGACCGGCAGTGAATGCATCGTGTACACGATCTACAGTCTCGTCACTAACAGAAACTTTTGGATGATTTCCAATTTATAAAACCAAGCTTCTAGTCTCTTTTCACACTGTCAAGTAGCTTCTATTTTATTGCTAACTAGTTCTTTTCGTATCCCACAGTCAAATAGACTTGAATGTAAACGTATAACTAATTGCAACTCCTTTAACTAAACTACACGCTAAATCTCCTGTTGTGGAGTTCACATCTCGAATGACTAATGCTGACTACAACCGCATTGTGAGTCGGCTTGCCTGCGCATGCGTATTCCGCATATCTTGAGACTATACAGAACAAATCTTGGAAATATTTCCAGTCAATTGAGTGGCCGTTTAAGAGAAGGATTGGTTTTCTAAATATATGTCATTATTTTTGGACACTTTTAGCCCGGACACTCTGTACTGTAAATACAATTTCAACATGCTATTAATTTATAAAAAATGAATTTTTGAATTTAAAAAGTCTTTTAGCAATGAAAGATTCATAAAGTCATTCTCAAATGATTGAATTTATTAAAATTTGCCTCCCACGCCAGTAGTAACTTTTTGACATAATAAATTGTGCGCTAGCGGTCTTGCTTCCTAATTTTAGAACGCAATATATGTCTCTCTGTATGTGCCACGGTTACGCTAGTACAGCTTTCAATGTGTAATTGTAAACAGTCTAGTTGATACGCGAAAGGTGCAGATGTTACGTGTGTTCGTGACGATTTGCCGAGTAAAATACAGTGATTATTGATAATATTTCTTCTTATCTACCATTGTAAACGACGGATGTAATTGATTATTTAGAAAACATGTAAACTTTTTATTTTACTTTTAAACCTTGCTTTCTAGTTTTCAACTTATTTATTTTTAAATTTCAGCATAGTTTTTACAGCATCTCAAAAGTAAACGGGATCAAAAAAAAAAGAAGAAAAATTGTAGAAGAAAGATTGTTCAGTGAAAATTGGGCAGATTACTCATTTTTCTTTTAAGCAAATACTAAGGCAATCTGCTTCATTTTTAGGAAATTTGTGCCAGTTTTTAAAAAGGATAATTTGAAAACGCATTACACGCAAACATATACTTCGAAATTTATCCATATATTGTCGTAAAGACAAAATTGCGGAACTGAAAAGACTCTTCATCTCAAGAAAGTTTTTTTTGTTTTTTTTAATAACAATTCAAACAGATTCTACTGTAAAAGTTAGTTATGTAGTTGCAAACCCGATAGCAAAAAAAAAAAAAACAAAACCGGATGCCGATGCTGTAAGAAAAACGTAGCAGATAAAATTTGTTCTAATAAAAGTGGATTAATCTAATATCAGTTTGTCTCACCAGACAATATCCAGGTAAACTGATGAAATAGGAACTCTATCAAAATAGGTTTGCAGAAATGAGTTGCTAATTTTAAATGTTATACTTTGGCCTATACGAAGTACTGATGCTACTAATACAGCTCAATTGGAAAGTTTTATTAGATGTATTGAAATAATAAAATATCACTGAAAAATTGGCTTCGTTAATTTAAAAATTACAACTAAATCAAGAGTCTATACGAAGCAGTAAAAAATTCGTAATAGCGATTTTTCAGTGAAAAATCAAAATTATGTAATTAAAATCAAAATTTTTTTTTGTCCATTGTGAAGATATCTGATATTGGTACTGATGATGATGCCAAGATGTGATAGGGGGAAAAGATGGACTTGTAAAATTAATACGAGACGTTGCAATCACCAACTTAATATTTATGTATGATGAAATATCACTGCATAGTACACCAAAAACATTTGTGCTCAAAATCTTTAAAAATGGATAACGTCATGCAGATCGTCATCAAAACTGTAAACGTCATAAGGGCTAAGGGATCGAATCAGTGCCAATTCCAGGAATAACTTAAATTTATGGATGCTGACTATCGGAATATCATTTACTTTTTGGAAGTAAATTCGATGTAAAATATTGAAAAGATTTTATTTTTTGCGAATGAAATCGGGTCGTTTATGTAATTAAAAAACAAACTTTTTGCCAGAACTTGACGATGAAAACCGGCTCACAGATTTGGCATTTTTAGTAGACTTGGCCGCTTCTATAAATGAATAAAACATGCGTGTTCTAGGTGAAAACCATCCGATCAGTACAATATTTTAAACTAAAACTGCGTTAGAAATAAAACTGAAACTGTACTAATCTCAAATTAAGGCAAACAATATTATATATTTTGAGATGTTGGCTAAACACAATCCTGTGAATAACGATTTGATACAGGAATTTGAGAACAGGTTTCAAGTTTTCCGGAAAAATCATCAATCTTTTGTTACATTTATGACTCCATTTTCAATAAACAAAATATATTATCAGCCAATTTTCAAATAGAATGCAAAGATCAACAATCTCACATTCAATTTTAACAAACATTTGATCATGTTCCTTTATTAGACTTCTATAATATATACTTCTCAAAGAAAAACATCCCTCGTTTCACAATCACGGCTTATACATGTCATCGCTATTTGAAAGCACCTCAACATCTCTACACCTCTACACAGCTATTTTCAAGGATGAGGCCGACGAACAATAAAACTAGAACTCACTGAGTGAGAACTCACTGATAATTGTAACTACTTCCATCTAACCACATATCGAAGCATTAGCTTCAATAAACAATGTCAAACATCTCACTAATTTCATGCTGCAGTCTTGTCTTTTACGTTTAGAATAAAAAATGCATGAATTAATGAAGTTTAAATTATTTAAATATGTTAACTATATACTATTCGTGTTTTATATATATATATATATATGTGTGTGTGTGTGTGTGTGTGTGTGTGTGTGTGTGTGTGTGTGTGTGTGTGTGTGTGTGTGTGTGTGTGTATGTATGTATGTATGTGCGTGTGTATATGTGTGTGCGGTGTGTGTGGTGTGTGTGTGTGTGTGTGTATGTGTGTAGGGCATAAAACAACTCGTCTTCTTCCAGTGCCACCCACAGAAGTTAAAAGTTTGGATATATCTGATGCAGCACATAAATATTAAATACGAGTAATTTATAAAATAAAATTATACTGCAGTCTTACTCGTAAATAAAGTAGCTTTAATGAACAGTTACGATGATTGATGACTATTACAGTGGTAATATGTGTATTATGTTAAGACAGTAAAACACAATTAAATGTAATTGAATTATCGTGATTCATTCATTTATTTTTAAAGTAAAGTAATATGTTGATTAAAAAAAACATTCAGCAATACTCCACGTGACTATTCTAATTTCACGTTCAAATAAAACATCATTATCGAATTTATTTATCCCATTTATATTACTCAACCAAAGACGTACATAAAAAAAAATTGGAGAAATATCAGAATTACAATGAAACAGAACACATTTTTTTTTATTGTTAAAAGTGAAATTAATCCATAGGTGCATAAATTTTGAATTGAAACAATAAGTTTTGACAATAATTTCTAAATATGCAGTTTCTATAGAGCAGCGTAATAACTAAACCAGTTCGGACAGAACGCATACCTGTCCACATAACCACTCCACATTAATATGTGGAGTGGTTAACAGTAATGATTTCTTATCCGACTATTTATTTTATGTATACTTTAGAGTTTAGTCTTACTAGATAGTCTAAATAATTTTCACTACAGACATTTTCCACGTTACAGCGCAGTTTTTCACCGTACAGAGAACACAGTATCTTAGTTTTTGAAATAAAAAAATAAATTGTTCTGCTAATTGTATTCATACTGAGTAAGAAAACACAGATGGACCCACAGCCTGAGCCCCCAAAAACCTCCAAAGATGGCTGGATCGCAAGCACGGCGATTAGAGGTACAAGTTGATCCAGTTCCATATCGGTCACGGGTGTTTCAAAATATACTGTGCGCGCGGACATTGAGATTATTGTGGAATGTGATTACTGCGGTGAGGAGGACACCGCAGAACCTACCGGTGATCGGTGCGATCGGTTCCTGCCGCATATCGGAGGGAATTCAGCGAGCTTTCCCCAGATAACATCATGGAGACTACGATATTGGTCAAGATTATCGGTACAAATTTGGCGGAAGAAGTGCAGGGATGAATGATCCCCCTGATTCTCCCTTGCGGCTGTGCTCATATTAAAGCAGGTCCGGTCCCATGGTGAAGGTAATAAAACAAAAGAAGGCTGACTAAAAAGAGGAAAACATATTTTTTTTATTCGTAATTAATAAAAGTAATCACAACAGCATTATTTTTCTTTGCCTTTAATGTAAAATTGTTGGGCTTTGTATGATAAATTTTTGAGATTTAACATCCAACCGTTTTTATTTTCAAAAATATCAAACTACTCGTTTATTGTTTTGCTTTGAATCAATCTTTAATAATTCCTATGCTTATCGTAATTATTAAAGTTTATTCCAGTCAGAAATATAATAAACATCGTGGGGCTATTTTAAAAAGTCAGAACGAATTTTTAGAATGATACTGTCAAATCATTGTTCGGAATTGTTAAATGTAATTAATAAGCACATTTTTAAATAAAATTAAAGAATCTAACAATGTATAAATATTTATATTTACTAAAAAGTAATTTAGTCCGAAAAATTAAGAATTTTTATCTTTAATTTTTTTCCCTGTTTAGCCTCCGGGAATTACCGTTCAGGTATTACTTCAGAGGATGATATACATGTGGGGGTAAATGAATGTATAGTCTTGTACAGTCTCAGTTCGACCGTTCCTGAGACTGTGGTTAATTGAAACCAAACCACCAAAGAACACCGGTACCCACGATCTAGTATTCAAATCAGTATTAAAATAACTGACTTTACTAGGACTTGAACGCTGGAACTCTCGACTTCCAAATCAGCTAATTTGGGAAGACGCGTTCACCTCTAGATCAACCCGGTGGGTCAAGAATTTTTGTCTGCATCACACCAAACAACAGAAATATTTCCCTCTTATTCAAAATTATTTTAAACAAACATATTATGATTTCGTTACTTTTTTTGATAAATTACCGAATGATTTAAAGTTTCATTTTCGACTAATTTATTTAACATTTAATATTAAGATAGAAGCTATATTACTCCGTTTATAAGTTTCTTAACATAATTAGATGTACTTGAATTTCCTGCATAGTTCCTTTAAACAAATTCAAATATATTTTTCTCTTAAACCTCTCAAAATTACAATTTTAATCTGCACCGATTTTATTAATTTATTATCATTATATAGTTTTTATTTTTATTATTAATATGTAATATAGCCCACTTATTTTTATTTATTAATTTTACATTATGTAATTATCTTCTCTTCAGGGTTTTTTCATGATTTCCATTGGTCTTTCCAGGAAAGTGCGGGAACAATTCCTTTTTGTTAAAGATGAATTTACTAATCCATCTATCATTGTTGATGTGATCTATTTTTAAAGTATAAATACGCTCAATAAAATATTTATTTATTTTATTTATATACCAATATTTCTTTTGAGTTCAAAATTTTATTTGTAATGTATTGTCCGTATACGGTTACATTTATTTTTAACGTAGCAGTTCAACAAATGTAAAGCGGTCATGTAAACAAAACAACAAACAAGACAAAACCTTTAAAAGCAATTAATCTTTCTTCATATCCATTAACGATGACATGTCTCTTGTCTCAGAATTGAAACAAAGCCTTCAGTTATAATTCTCCTTAACACATCTTTCTCGTGATTTAACGCATCACTGTCAGAATTTTACAACTAAAGATATAGTAATACAAAACAAATTTAAAAGCAAAAAATTATTAATCTTTAAATTTTTTCACAAATTCGATAAGCTGCGTCGTATGCTTTTTTTGGTAAGTTTTCTATAAATTATGAATTACTGAAGTAAAAATGAATCTATGCAAGCAAGAACTTTTGTATTTCAAAAAAGTTGAATGGACTTCATCAAGAAAATATCGATATGTAAAAAATAAAGTGTAATATATAAACTAATTTGTCAAACACCTACAATAATATTCTTAAAAAACCAATAAACATTTTATTACCATTACTAGAAAAATCTTCTTATACTGAAGTTAATAAAAGATACCCTTATCTTTTATTGCGTTTACTAAGCTTTTTTTTTGTTAAGCCTTAAGCTTAAGGAATTAAGTTAAAATAAATAGTAATGCAACAAATTTTTATACAAATTGTATTCATAAAAATAATACATTAATCATTTCATAATTCTTCGAAATACATTCCATTTTATCAGAAACAAATTCGATCACGCTTCGATTATGATAATATTTTGATCGGTATGTAATTTATTTTTTGCTTTGATAATTAAAATGTACTTAATTATGCAATTGAACTGTCGCAATGAAAAGATTATAATCAGAATGTTTAATAGGACATAATAAGTTACTAATGGATCCTGAAGGATGCATTTTGTACATTTATGGATGGCAAGTTAAATAATTTGATCAAAAATCAATCTATATCATGATCTTTTTGACTTCAAGAAGATAAAAATTTTAATTCATCCATAAAATCTCTATTTTTGGTAAAATAAAAATGAAACTACTAGAGAATTTTAACTGAAACAAAATTAAAATATAAATTCAGTCCAACCCGTTAACTTATAGGCAATTTTATTCTGTATAAAAGAATAGTTTAATTAGTTTTATATTTTTATTTGAAAAAAGCTGCTTTTGCCGGTCAAGTCATGCAATATTTAAAAAATAATAATAAAATAGCCATAAAAAGTCATTATATGATTTTCACAATTTTTCAGTATTAAAAAGACTCTTTTTAACAACAGTAATAGTCACCACCAAGTTAGTTTTATAAACGTTGAGATAAAAAAAATTTTTTTTTAGTCTTTTTCCAAATTTTTTTAAATTTGGGAGCTCAAGTATCAAGAGTCTTTGATACTGAATGATTACCAAAATAAAATTTTAGCACAAATACTCAAATTTCGAATAATTTTTTTAAATTTTTATATCGTTGTCTTCTTTACTCTGCGGGGAAAATTTAAGAAAAATTTATTTATAAAGAAACGATCCCTAACAAAAAAAATCTGATGGACACGTGACTTCTTTGTACGCCTATTAAATTATATATATACATTTTTTTTTAAAAATAAGAAGTACATAAAATTTTATTTCACTAATAACTTCTGATGTTTTTCTTTTTGTTTTGTTATTATTTACTGTAATTTTTTTTACAATGAAAGGTTAATAATTTTAATCAATCAATATATTTAAATTTTAAAAAAAGTCGGATTCGAATCGATGTGCCTTCTCCTTGTAAGATCCAAATATTTCATTAATGAAAATTTTTTTTGGCTATAACTCTGGAACCAATGAAAATAAG
The DNA here is from genome assembly GCF_047948215.1 of Lycorma delicatula. Taxonomy (NCBI): domain Eukaryota; kingdom Metazoa; phylum Arthropoda; class Insecta; order Hemiptera; family Fulgoridae; genus Lycorma; species Lycorma delicatula. The sequence continues at coordinate 128,540,483 of NC_134458.1, read as the reverse complement.
TACCACTTATGTTATATCGTTAAAAAGCTCTCAATGAGGGCTTATTACTGCAGTTAAAAAAAAATCCAAATTTGTTTAGGTTGTGGGCTTTTTTGGACACTTTTGGTCCAGTCGATTGCAATCAAAAGGGGAGGTGCTCAATAAGATGTCACAACAGTCCTAAATCCAAAATTTCAACTTCCTACGGCCAATCGTTTATGGGTTACGCGAGATACATACGTACGTATAGAGCTAGTCAAAATGGATTCAGGTATGGTCAAAATGGATATTTTCCGTTGAAATCTAAAAACCGAAATTTTTTGCGACCACAATACTTGCTTTATTTCGTACAAGGAAGTAAAAAATAATTTTAAAAAATATTTTAAAATTTTTGTTTAGAAATATTGAAAGAATGTACAACTATTTTGAAAGTAATGAAAAAAAAAGTACTTTTCATTTTGGGTCTGGAATATAATATGGTGACAAAGCTACTTTTATTTTAATAGCCCTTTACTAATGAAGAAAAATACAAAAAAATTTATAAATTAAAAAAGTTTGAACCAAACAAAAACGGAATATAAATTTAGTAGATGTGGGGAATAAATTTTTAGAAACATTCTTCTAAAAGTTTAAGCTTAACAAATTTGCTTAAGTAAAGTTTTCTTTAGATCTAACACCCCCTTCAAAAGAGGCTAATATTTTAGCCTCATAAGAAGATGAGAAAATTCTCATCTTATTAGAAGAATTTTCAAAAACAATTTTCTACATTTAAAGTCCGGGGTCTATAATTTAAAAAAAAAATGATAGACATTTCTTGATAGCACTATACATGAAATGTAAACTTTCAAAAATATTTAAACCAATGAGAGAGCAAAAGAACATAAAATATACATTTACGTTCGTACGTAACGTACCCGTATACAGTCTTTTTTTGTCTAGATGAATTAATTGTACCCTAAAACATAAAAATTTGCAAAAATCCGGTTCCCTCAAATCTGACATGATCACCAGCATATATGTAAAAATGGTTTACATGAAACATTTTTAAAAAAAAGGTTTAAAAATCCAAATTCTTAAAAATTTTTATTTATATCAGGAAATTATTTTATAATAAAATGAATTACTATTCACTAATATTTGAAAATCAAGTGATGTTTAGTGATCACTGTCAAGTGACAGTGATGTTTAAACATCTGTTCAGAACCTAAACCGCAAATAATGATATAAACGCGTATTTTTGATTACGTTGTTTCTTTGTGTCTCTAGCATATCATTTTTTATGTATATTTTACACATCAAATAAAAAATTTAAGCTTCTTAGATTCTATGTATTAATTATAGGGTACATAAAACGTAGACAAGTTTAATAAAAAGAATTAAAATAATTTTCAGTTATCTATCCCTCCTCGTTAGATGATTAACCGCAATTATATAAGATTTTACACACACCTTACAAATAAATGTGTTAAAAATAAACTTTTATGGTTTTAAAATTAGACATTGCGTAAAATTTAATATAATAAAAAGTTACAAGGTTAAATCAATGATAAAAATATGACTCATAATTTCCACTTATTCTCTAAAATGTGAACTAAATTATATAATATAATGTAATTTAATACGTGATTCAGGTAAGCTACATTAGTAAGTATTATATATATATATATATATATATATATATATACACCAGATTTACCGGTATTACTTGGCTAACGGAATCAAAAACTACTCAACCCATATCATTTTACCCTGTGTATTGAGCAATACCTCCACGAATAAACAAAAGAATTGTTTCATGTCAATACTTCTTATATAGGAAGTATTGAGGCAATGTCACAATAAAAACCTTTCATGGTTATATTAACAATATTACGTGTTAAGAACATTTACTCAGATATGACCAAAGTTTTGAAAATGCAGTAAAGAGAATAAATGAATCGAATTATAATATAAAACTAAGAAAATACGGTGTAGTTTTGTATAGTTAATATCTATACGTAGCTGCACTCCTTGTTCGTGAAGCCATAATGTATATTCTACTGTGTCACTCTACCTTCACTAGGTAAAACTGTCTTGATAACTATTACTTATTAAAAAAGCAGGCAGACAGACAGAAGTGAAGAACTCAAACTATTAAAACTAAACTACTTCGGCTAGTCTCTGATCTCTCGATCTTCCATATGAAACGATAAAAGCTTAAAGGATGTGATACCTAGACATCTGATGTACTAATAAATATTAAATTTTGAAAAAATCTGCCAGTAACATGAACACCAATAATATAGAGGTGCATTATGTACTTCACCTTTCTCTCTCTCCCGCTCAAAGTTACATTTGACTTTGACTTATTTTTAAATCTAAAAATAAAACAGCATTAATTATTAACGTCCGATGTTTTAAATGTCTTCACAATATTCTCTCTCCATAGCAATTTATATTTACTCGTACCAGGATTGACTTAATTGCTTAAGTCCGCCTACATGCTTGAACCATCTGGCAAAGGATAATTTAATTCAACCTTGATTGATTGTATTTTATTATTAGATTTGAACTCTTATGGATAAGTACAAAATGTACACATTTCACCAAAAGAATTTTTTTCTTTTTTTTTCACAAGGCTAATAACATCAGTATTAATAAAAATGAATAACTAGGTGCATATATCACAAAAATATAAAGAGTTTTCGGGGGTTTATAAAAGATAATGGGTAAATATTAATATTAAACTAAAACCAATAGCCTTTAATTCTGGATCAGAAGATATTGAGGACATATAGTATAGAGGTAATTTTACAATTAATTTAATTGAAAAAATTAAGGAAACTTAAATTTTAAATATTTAATAATAAAATGGATTTGGCCTAATTATTTTATGAAAATTAATTCAACTACGAGTAAGAATGTAAATTGAAGCAAAACCTCCTCTTCATGAAACATTTTTATCCTTCTCAGAGAAATGTTTCTTTTTTTAAATTTATTTTACTATAATTTTTTTCTTTTGGAATCGGTTCAATTTTCTTAAAAAGTTTTTATTTTACTTTTTTAAGTTTTGTAACTTCATTGAAGTTGAAATATCCGCAGACCTACAAAACAGACTGCTCTTAAGAGGAAAGAACGTCTTTTGAAACAAAATAGTATCGTTTTTTCCCGATTACTTTTTTCCATTAATCTTACACAAATAAGCAATAGAACGGAACCAACGCTTTTCGCCAACTACTGTTTGGAAAAAAATTAATCATCAAAATCGAAGTTTTTTATAAAAAGATAAACTTTATTACATCAATTTTCTCAAAATTAAATTCTCTACTAGTTTTGATAATAAAATTTACGCATTTATTACTCATTTAATAAAGTAATTGTAGTTCAAACCTAAAAAAAATGTGTTTTTTGTCATCGAAGTTTTCTGTTTTACATTGGATAACATGAAAACAGCGGGAGATACAGTTATGGGACCTGTTTTATTCGATTTTTCAGCACCAAAAAGATAAGTAACAACCAAATTTATCTCAAATAAAAAATACCTTACATTAAAAATTTTAATATGACCACATTTTACAGGGAAACTGAAATCCGGGCGAAATCTTTCGCTAGTCGTAATTCGAAAACAAAATGTTTTCAGACATATGATTGTATGAACATTTTTCCTTATTTCAAGCTCTAGAATCAGTTCCCAGTTTATTTCCCTTTCGTCCTGATCTTCTTTGTATTAATATAAATGAATAATACTCAGCCCAATCACTTTATATATCAGACTCTTTAAGGCATAAATTAGTATTAAGAACTACAACATGATTACGGTATACAATGAATAAAGGAGATGTAACAAAGTTAGTGATGTGTTTCACAAAAATTGTATAAAAAAGAAATATAGAATCACAAATATTACTTATTGAACTGGTTTAACAAAACATTTCCGTATAACCATTTTAGCTGGCCATAACTTTAATTTACTTAAGAATTTTTGATTCTATTTTCTGTCATGAAATGGGCAATCTACTGAATTATTTTAGGGAAAGATAACAACACAACTTCAAACAACTTCAGTTCTCGGTCGCGATAATAAAATATCACTAGTTGTTCATAAATGTTGACTATGTACATAAATATCACATTCAAACTAAAATAAGTAATGCATGTTTTAATTTTATTAATTAAAACTAAATAATTAAATAAGTTTTGAGTTAATTAGGTAATTAACTCAATCAGATTAGTTTTAAAAATATGACTCTCTTCGGATTTTGCAGAACAAACAATGATATGGATTAAATCAAATACAAAAACTTCATATACTACTTATCGCGGGATGATTAGATGCAATTTTACTTTCACTTAAACATAATCTGGGAAATTCATACATGCTTGAAAATATTTATTATGGATACATTTTGCTGAATTCTTCGGACAACCGCACATAACATGATGTAGGTTGGTGAAATGCGAACAAAAACATTTTCAGATGTTTCTCTAAGATTATAGTGACTGACGCTTGCTCATTTAATTTTATTTCAGCCATGAATAAGCAGATATGTACCTGAAAAAAACAAAAATAAAAATTTACTACTGCAGCGTTAATTAATATCTTAAAATTAATTTTTCAGTATCATCTTATTTCTCTCTTTAAATCATCTTTTAGTCATTCAAATCACATGGTCTGACATACTATGATAGGTACAGTACTCATAGACTACCTAAGACAGAACCATTACGGGAGAGCATTACAAGTTTCACTACTGGACCAATTGAAGGGTGTTATTTAGGTTAAACGTCAAAACCGGCCAAAAAAAATGAACAGTCACCGCGATAATTTTTGCCTATACGTATATCTCGGGTTGCTGCAGAACACCATGACCTACGCTTCGAAGTGCTTCCACATTCGCCAAATTCGCCGGATTTGGCTCCCAGCGATTCCTTCTTTCCAAATCTGAAGAAATGACTCGCTGAACCAAGATTTACATCAAACGATGAGTTAAAAGCTGAGATCACCGCTTATTTTTTAGTCCTGGACAAATCGCATTATATTAAAGATATTAAAAATTTGGAAAGTCACTGGTCTAAATGTATCGAATTACAAGGTTGAAAAATTTTTAATTTTGAAAAATTTTGTTTTCTTTGTAAGTCGAGAACTTTCCGAACGTTTTGATACCATATAATAATTACTAGCATAATAATTATTGCACTGTATAATAATTGGTAGGACAAAAGTTATCGCACGAGTTTTAATTCGGATGGCCTCCATAAAAGCGAAAATCTACTACACCATTTGGTGTAGTAGATTTTCTTCTGATTTGTGAAATCACAAATCAAAAGACCTGAAAAGTGACAAGTGGGTAACAGAACGTCAGCGTTGCAGCCGCTAAATTGAGAAAGGTTTTCCTGAACTAAATTCGTGAACCAAAATAAATATGCATAGAGGGCTGATAGAGAATAATTTTAAGTCTTTGAAGTAGATTAAAACATTTTTTTAAAAATTAATTAAATTATAAAAGATAAATTAAGACATTGAGCGAAATCGTTCACTAATCCATAAAACACGATTTTGTAATTAGAAAATCCTGTTTGTTAAACAGGACATGTTGTCCTTTTTTTAAATTTTGTCGAACATCAGATATTTTATATTCTGATAAGACATAGATTAATTGAGAAGACACAATAAAGAAGGTTGTTTCTATAAAAAAATTAAAAAAGCTATTAGCATTATTGCATTTTTACAGATGTATAAAAACAACAACGGGTGGTGAATTCTGTCAGCGTGTGTTCCATTGCTCTGCATTACTTATTATTTCATTTAAAATAAAATTACGATCAAAAAGAAGTAGCAGAAGTATCAATCGATTTATAGAAGTGTAGAAATATGAAAGTTACCTCGTTCTGGCGTTCGCGTGGTTAATCAGGAGTTTTAATATGTTTTAACAAATTTTAGAATATTCCCTGAAAAAAATCAATACGTCTAAGTAACACAAATTTAATCTCCTTTTCGTTTAATTCAGGGAATAACTTAAATAAAAAGTAGGTAGTTGATTTTCAATACGTTAAACTCTTTTTTAAGACATAATTTCGACCTTAATACAGGACGTAACAAATAAATATACTTAGGTGAGTTTTAAACGATGGAAAATAACAGTAAAACTTTTTAAAACAAATAATTAACAAATAAAAAAGTAATATTAATAATAATAAAAGGATAATTTAAAACGGTTGACAATGTTAATTTTATTCATTATTCCAAGGATCTCCGTCAACAAATTTGTTGTTGTCTAGTGTTTGTTAAGATCATATCATGAACGATACGGCTGACCAATCCAGTTCAATTAATTTAAAACAATTCGAAAGATATACTTTATTGCAGCTGTTTCGTATTTATAATAATAATAACAGTAAAACCATATGCATAAGAAGATTACAAGCCTTGGCATTATCAATTCAAATCATGCGGTTTCTTTTCTTTTTTTTTTATTTTAACAATTGTTATTCTCTGTCACAATTTAATAAAGAATTAATTAATACATATATGATAAATTAATTTGTTTTTCAAATCAAACAATTTGCAATAAAAAACACTTTTTTTAAGTAAATAATTTATTTAATAAAAATGAATCTAACTTATAAAAAGATTTAATACAGTGTTTTAATTTAAAATAATTTAAGAAAATGTACAAGTAAGTAAAATGTCGTTAAGTAAATAGATAAATTCAAAAATCTTGGACTAAGTCCAAGAATTGAACTTCACAAAAGAAAACAAAATGGACAATCATTTTTGTTCCAGAAAATTACTCATATTATTAAAATAAAAGATAAAATCACTGATTATTAACGAAAAAAAATAATAAACACGCTCTTCATGAAAATAAATATTTATTATAAAAAAAATCTTATGATAACCTTTTCTTTTTCTGTTTAGCCTACGGAACCACCTGAAGGTATAATTACTTCAGAGGATGAATGAAGTAATTCAGAGGATGAATCCTCTCAAGTAATACCTAAACGGTAATTCCCGGAGGCTAATCAGAAAAAAAAGAGGATAAATGAGGGTGATACGTATGGATGCAAACGAAGTGTAGTCTTGTACAGTCTCAGACCGAGCATTCAGGAATGCTCGGTCAACCACACATCTCAGGAGATGTGTGGTTGATTGAAACCCAACCACCAAAGAACATCGGTATCCGCGATCTACTATTAAAATCTGTATAAAAAAGTAACTGCCTTTACCTTAGAACCTTAGAAGCTTAGAAATCTCGACTTCGAAATCAGTTGATTTGCGATGACGATTTCATCACTAGAGCAACCCGGTAGGTTGGTTATCTCATGATAACCTGAAACGCGTCTACAGAACAAAAACTCTACTTTCAGACTACTACAGATTATCATTAGAAAAAGAATGCAAAAAGAAAAAAATAATTTACCAGGGTCGTTCGGAAAGTTGACACAAAGACGCCGAAAGTATGACCAAATGAAGTTTGGTCACGCTTAGAGCTCTGCAAAGTTTCGGACGCGTACATTTAGTTGGTTTTTTGTGGCGATCAATTAAAGCAAACCCGTTTTGACATTTTCTGAAAATGGATAAAATTGTAGTCTGATATGTTATAAAGAACCTTATTTTAAAAAGTTTAACTCCAACGGATTTACAATAAGAATGTAGTTCCACTTTAAAGGATTCCTTCGTTTTCATTGGTAAAAAAGTGGGCTGATGAATTTAAGCGTGTTCGTACATCCGTTCAAGATAATGAAAGCTCGAGAAATCTAAAAACTGCTACAACTGACCACATCGTCAAAAAACTCCATAATCATTAAGCAATCGCCAACTGAAGGAAAGCGAGCTTGCTGACATTGCAAGCATTACGAGTTACCGTGTCCAATACATTTTACGTGTTTGTTAACAGTCGACCAAAAACGCATCCGACTGAACACTTCTCGAGGGTGTTTAGATTTATGTATTCCCCTGAGTTTCTTCAACTTTTATAACAGTAGATTTTCTATTACACGCCAGAAACCAAAAGTAGGTGAGAACAGGTGAAAGTACCCCAAAGCAAAGAAAAACGGTTCCATCTGGAGGAAAAATGGCTAGACTTTTTTGGGATTCTCATAGTGTGCTGCTCTTAGACTACCAAAAAAAAAAAAAAGGCAGGACCATCACCGGTGAATATTTCATTTCACTACTAGACCAAGTGAAGGGTACTATTCGGGCTAAACGACTACATTGGCCAAAAAGAAAGTGTTTTTTCCCGTGATAATACATCCACACATAAGTCTCGGATTTTTGCTGCTTCCATGACATACATACATTAATTCATGCATTCATACATAAATTCCATGACATACGCTTCGAATCGCTTTCACATGCGCCATATTCGCCGGATTTCTTTCCCAGCGATTACTTCCTCTTCTGAAGAAACCACTCGCTGCAGAAGATTCACTTCAAATGGTAGATCAAAGCTGAAAAACCCGTTTTATTTTGCAGAGTTGAACAAATCACATTAAACTGAAGGTATTAAAAAGTTGGGGAGTCGTTGATCTAAATGTATCGAATTGGAAGATGACTGTTAAAAATAAAATATTTTGTGTTTTTTTTTTGTCAGGCCGAAAAATTTCCTAACCCTTGTACATGAAAATATGCTTTTCATTATAGGAGAGCCCTTCAGGATGGATAAACAGCCAATAAGAAGAAAAAATATGATTCTATACAGCACTCGGTTTCAAAAAAAAAGAATGCAACAAGTTTTTGTTTCGTGAAACACATTAAATTATTTTACGCATGGCAAGAATTGCGAATTTTTCAACTTTATATTTTGAATAACACTACCTCTAAAATGATTTATTTTCTTTCATTCAGAGCTAAAATGACAAACATTTACTAGGGGGAAATACATTTAAATCAATTTAAAACGGGTATGATAATTTCTGTAATAGATCTTATTATTATTTTTAAACAGGCGACAATTATACGATCATTAAGAAAGTGGCGGAAGTGCATTGTTACCAAAGTATAAGAAAAACACGAAACATTTGGTTTTCCATAGCAATCTAGTTGTTGTTATGACAACCACCCCACTCTTGCTAATCCAGTACTATATCTACTATCCTTCATCGTTCATGCGTAGTCATAATTCCAATTTTCTCTGTATGTTGTTCTTCATACCTGTTTTAATTCGATTCTTCTTTCTTTTAATTGTATAACACAAGCCTGTCCAAAGTTTTGCTTTGGACAAGAAGAAGAATCCGGAAGAAGACGAGTTGTTTTGAGCCACACATAAAATTAATACTAACGATAGCCGATGACCAAAAACGTAAAATATGTAATTAATATTTTTACTTCATTAATTCGGGAAATTTTATTATAAAAGTAAGACAAGACAACATGAAATTAGTGAGATGTTTCACATTGTTTTTAAGATAGTAATACTTTGATATTTGGTTTCGATGAAAGTAATTGCAATTCGCAGTGAGTTCTCAAAGTGCTCCTCAGATATTTTGATTCTACTGTTATTGTTCGTGTTTAAAAAAATAAAAATTGATAATTAGAAAGGAAGGTTTAATAATCAAATAAAAATATTTACATCTATTCTAAGTAATCAAAAACCTTCATCGGTTACAATTATAGGTCGGAAGAAATATTATCAATAACCACTGCATTTTACTCTCCAAATCGCCAAAAGCACACGTAACGTCTACACCTTTCCTCAGTGTCAACTGGACTGTTTACAATTGAATACTGAAAGCCGTACCAGCGTACCCGTGGCGCACATAGACAGGTATTGCGTGGTAACCCACCTGGTTGGTCTAGTGGAGAACGCGTCTTCCCAAATCAGCTGATTTAGAAGTCGAGAGTTTCAGCATTCAAGTACTAGTAAAGGCACCTTTAAAAGGTAACTTTTATACGGATTTCAATACTAGATCGTGGATACCGGTGTTCTTTGGTGGTTGGGTTTCAATTAACCACACATTTCAGGAATGGTCGAACTGAGAATATACAAGATTACACTTCATTTACACTCATATATATATATCATTCTCATTCAGAGGCTATAACAGGGGAAAAAAGAAGATATTGCGTGGTAAATTTAGGAAGCAAGTGCGCTAGCGCACCATTTATTATGTCGAAAGTAACCATTGGCATGAGCGGAAAATTTTAACAAATACAATTATTTGACAGTGATTTTCTAAATCTCGCATTGCTAAAGAACATGTTAAATTCAAAACATTCATTGTTTAGAAATGAACTATATTTGTAATATTATTAATGGTAGTTTTAGACGCAATTTCATAAAGTTTGTCAGTTTATGATAGACCGCATTCATACCCGTCCCGAGCAGCAAACGACCCGCGATCCACGGGTTGGACAAACCTGGAATAAAGGTTACATTAAAATCGTTGTATAAACATATATCTAGTAATATTTATCATTTAACTTAAATACGAATACATATTGAATTAGTCTATAAAAAGGATTCTTTATCGACAAGATAAAGGAATTACGGAAAAGCATTATCAACATGAGAAACTCTGAAATTATTAAAATCGAAAAAGGTTTTTTGAAACAGTCAATTTATTTTTATAGGCGGAACTAGACATAAAAGACATTAAAATGTATAACTGCTTTTTAAATTCTGGTATAAATTCAGTTGAAAAATTAAATAATAACAGGGAAAATCCTATAATAACAGGAAAAGATTTTTACAAATCAAGAATTCATTTTTGTCTGTTACGAGCCTTCTTCAGATATTAAGCACTATGTCTACTCCTTAAATAATAAACTTATATTAACATAGAATACTGTATTAGTCAGAATATTAAAAATAGACTCGAAACACGCACACTTTATGAATGCATGTTGCCTAATGTACACGTTCTAATACTAAATTCTTTGTAAATATATAATAGTAATAACAACACAAAGCGTGTCCATGTTGTTACGCCTTGAATGTTTATTAATTATGCTAATTCTTTTTCTGTAAGACAATGAAAAACAATGTCTTGCAAAATCAATAGTATTAACGTTCTTAGGTTATTTGACCTTCATGCTTGTTATATAGTTTCTAATAATGTAGTAACAAAAATAATGACTGCGTCTAAATTTTAAAATGACATACAAGTATGAATAAATTGGAATGGTAACATTGTCATTAATTACATTAATTGACAACCCGAAAAAAAAATGAATCGTGGTGAAAAGAAAATTAAAATCGATCCACCCCTTCGCTCGGTAGGTGCGAAAACCATTTGGGGTAGTACTTTTTTTAAATTTCAGTCCAACAAAATAACTTTAAAATTACGTGATATTACTTCTTAAACCATTTGAAATAATCATAATCTGTGAATTAAAACTGTAAAAATTATGTTTTAAATTACCAACACAAAATTTTGCCCTTAAATGTTTTTTTTAAATTTTCAAGGGTTGAAAACTTATTTTTTTTATAAATGAGACGATGTAGCTTGTGACACCTCATTGGAAGGCCCTTTGAATGACAAGTAATTATGTACAAATAAAATAAAAATTGGTTCTCTGGTATTTAAGTTATGATTACAAATGTGTTTTTTTTTTTAGGTTATGTTGGGATAAAGTGTTACTGACTCAAAGTATTAGGTCTGAAATTGTCCGTTCTTAAATATAAGTTTTAGGTTTTTCCAGCATTGAAAAAACTTATCAGTAAACACAACATTATAACAACAGTTAAAATTATGAAAACCAATAATAAGGTACCTACTTCTTTGCTGGTAACATGTTGAAAAATTTATTACCAGATAAGCTTAATGATTAAATAATTAAATAAAAACTAATTCATTAATGGATAATTGTTAATAAAAAAAATAAAGCTTAAATCATTCATTAGTTAATTTGTTATGAAAGTTTTTAACAATAAGAGTCCTTAATAAATAATAAATGAAACTATTTTTTATCTCAATAAAATAAGTCAATTTTTAAATAATTTCTTCAAAATAATTCCCATTTTCCTGTAAACAATAAAAAAGTCTTTGTTGAAATTTTTCATCTTACTTTTATGAAATTATTTTTAATTACATCCCTACATGCTCTTACAATTTTATTTTTCAACTTTTGTACGATAGCACAAATTTCTTTATAAATTATTGATTTTAAATGACCTCACAAAAAAAAAAATCCAGTGGTGTAAGATGAGCAGATCTTGCCGGCCACTCTTCTACCTATCCAATGCCTAGGAAATATTCGGTCCAACCACTGTCAAAGTGGAAGTGAACAGTGAGCAAGTGCTCCATCTTCCTTAAAGTGAACCATGACTTCGTTAAGTAACATGTTTCCATTATCATCTAACTGATTTTCTAAGACATGAACTACTAGTAGATGAATAACTTCATCCAGCAACTGTAAATACTTTTCACCTGTCAAATTCCCATCGCTAAATACTGGACCGATTATGTTATCACCGTAAATCCCGGCCCAAATATTTATTTTTTAGGATGCTGTGCGTTTCCAACATTGAAAACATGAGTACTTACATCGTTCCAGTATCGGCAATTATGTTTATTAACAAAGCCGTTTAGAAAGAAGGTGAATTCATCAGAAAAACCATTATTTTTCGTAAACATTGGATTGATTAATTGAATCATTTCTTCACAGAATTCAATCCTTCAGTCAGCATCATCCTCATTCAGTTCTTGATGCAGTTGAATTTTATACGGAAAAAATTTATTCAATTTTAATGTAGTGATAACCATAAGAAACCCTAGTTTCACGGGATATTTTACGAATTGAGCTGAGTATTTGCTAAAGTTAATTCGTTTAAAACCTTTTCCCCTGCATGTTTCTTATTCATGACAGATCCCGTTTCTTGGAATTTTTTTACAAGTATTACAATGTAAGAGTGTGAAACATATTTATTTGGATGCCGTTCATTAAACGCTTGGACAGTTCTTCTAGCACATTTATTTTGTTCTCTGTATGTAAAAATCAGTTCAGTCCTTTCTTCCAGATCGTTAGTCATTTTAGCGAGAAAAATTTATTAAAGACAAAAATTGAAAGGCCCAATGGTAGAACAATAACACAAACCAAATGTTAATTTTAACTAAAGAACACAACAATTTAAATAAAACATGATGATAAAATAAAAGCAATAAATACTTTTTGCCACTAATTACATTCAATGTGAAAGAAAACAACTTGCAAAAATTTACCGTAGAAATTAAGATCTCAGTAATTGGCAGAAAATTAAAATCTGTTATAGCAAGCTAATCAACTCTTCAACATGTTGCCAGTTGTAGGTTCCCAATTATTGGTTTTTTGAATGTTTAACTGATGTTATAATGCTGTATTTACAGGTACGTTTTTTCAATGCTGGTAAAACCTAAAATCCATATTTTTAACAAGAACAGACAATTTCAGTTCTAATGCTTTGGGTCAATAACACTTTATGTAATTAAATGTTAACATTGCCATTAAAGATTTTTGAGTTAGAGTAGTTGTTGCGGAGAGGGTGGGTTACACACCTTTGAAAATAATTTTAAAAGGTTCTCCCCGAAAATGGTGTACATGCCTGCAAACAGAAATATGATGGGACTGATAGCTGTTGAATAATAGTGTGGTAACTTTTCAAATGATCACCCGGTATATCTTCATTATATATAAAAAATGAATGTTTGTCCCAATTGCGTTCCTATACCATTCATCCGATTGCGATGAAACTTTAGTGAATTGTTGTGCGTACGCCCCCGAAGGTTTCTGAATTAGTTTGGACCCGCTAGGTGGCTCTGGGGTCGAGATATTTACGGAACAAATAAACAAACAAATATATAAACATACTTTCTTCTTCTATATATATATATATATATATATATATATATATATATATATATATATAAAGGTAATGTTCGTATGTGTGTTCGCTAAAGTCTAAAAAACTAGTGGATCAATTTACGTGCGGGTTTTTGCAAAATGGTCCTCGTTGTCCGCAGAAGGTTTAAAGCTATAGAAATCCTCGATCTGACCAGTAGAAAGAAAGTTTGGGTTATTTTTAACCGACTACTGTGTTTGGAGAGTAGTTTGAATTAAATCCGATAGGTAGTGCTGTTTTTACAATTGGATTTATTTACATTCTGACGTTTTTATAAGGTGAAAGGTTAAATTTTTTGAAGTTCCGTAATGTTTCGTAAGTTACTTAATGTTCAGTATTAATTGTGATGATTTTGCAACCATATCTCTTTTCGTTAAAAAGCATTTCCCACCGAATACTGTGTTTGGAGAGTGGTTTGAATTAAATTCGATAGATAGTGCTGTTGTTTTCCAATTGGATTTATTTACATCTGACTTTTATAAAGTGAAAGGTTAAATTTTGCGAAGTTTCGTATTGTTAAGTTTTTTAATGTTTTATCAAACTTTCAATTGTGTACATTTAATTTATATAGATACGTATGTATATATATATATATTTTCTCTTAATGTTGTATTTTAGCAACTCAGTTTTCAAGATATATATATAAATATACATACATATCTTGAAAACTGAGTTGCTAAAATACAACATTAAGAGAAATTAATACTAATAAGAGAGGTGAGAAAAGAAATTGGTGGTAGAATCTTATAAAGAAAAGAACTGGGTTGATAGGATTAAGACATCCAAGTTTAAATATATTGGTACTAGAGGAATGAGAAAACTATAAGCTAAAATAAAAATTGAAATTTACAAAACACATAATTTAGAATGTACAATGTATTAATCTGTTGAAACACTGAAAAACTCTCGCAAAATTTGCATGAGTTGCCGGACTAAACTGGTTAACATTTATAAAAGTATTGAAAAAGATTTTTTCTCATTTTTGATTCGGAATAAAATAGTGTCAAAGCTAGTTTAATTTAATACCCCTTCTGGAAATAAAGGAAAATACAAAAAAAAAACTTTTTTTTAATAATAAAAGTTTAGAATTAGAGCCAGAAAACAAAATACAGAAAATATAATTATAAGAAGTGGGAAACAAATTTTAAGAACAATTTCCCTAAAATATTCATGTATAGGTTAAGCTTAAAAAATTTTTATAAGTAAAGTTTTCTCTCAATCTAACACCCCCTTCAGTAAAGGGTAAAATAAGAAAAATTAAAATTTTCAAAAAAGCTTTTCTGCAGTTTAGGTCCGAGGTTTATAATTTTTTAAAATTGTAGAGGTTTCTTGATTATTTAAATACGAAGTATAAACTTTAAAAAAAATTTTGAAAAACCGAAGGGAGATAAGATAAAAAGGACAAAAAACATAAATTTCAAGTTTAAGACGTGGTGGTTGATTGATTTTTTGGAAAAAGGTTTTTTACTTCCTTGTACGAAGTAAAGGAAGTATTGTAATCGCGAAAAATTTCGGTTTTCAGATTTCAACGGAAATATCCATTTTGACCATCCCTGAATCCATTTTGACTAGTTTCGGCGTGACGTCTCTACGTACGGATGTATCTCGCATAACTCAAAAATGATTACCTGACGGTAATTTTGGATTTAGGATTGTTGTAACATTTAGTTGTTCACCTCCCCTTTTGAATGCAATCGACTGGACCAAAAGTGTCTAAAATACAAAATATTTGGATTTTGAATTTTTTCTTAACCGCAGTAATAAGACTTTATTGAGAGCTTTTCAACGATATATCATAAGTGGTACTTATTTTCACTGGTTCCAGAATTGTAGCCAAATAAAATTTTCATTAATGAAATATTTGGTTCTTACAAGGGGAAGGTACATCGGTTCGAATCAGATCCTTTTTTTCTTTTCTTTTTTAACTTTTTTTTAAATTTAAATATATTGATTTATTAATAATTACTAACCTGTAATTGTAAAAAAAATTACAATAAATAATAATTCAATAATAACCATAAAAAAAACTAAAAAAATCAGAAGTAATTAGTGAAATAAAATTTTATGTACTTTTAAAAATGTGTATATGCATTTTAATAGGCGTACAAGGAAGTCATTTGGTATCCACATCAAATTTGGTGAAACATCTGATTATTTAATATCAATTGAAAATTATAATTTAGAATCGTATTATTTTTATTTATGCATTTTTTTCAGTCTACTTGATAATAAATATTGTTATAAAATTTAGTAACCTCCTGTTTCGTTTTTGTTTTCATTTTGTTGATGGTTACATCATAGTAATTTAAAAAACATAGTATTAGATATAAGACAACATTTATTTAAAGAGTAATAAAGGAACTTTTACTCCAACCTAATATTTCACGTAAGATGTTGGATTAATAATTGTATACATATTTGATGTTAATAAAAACTAATATTTTAGCCATTGTGTAACTGTCCACTTTTATTAAAGAATTGGAGGATCGTATTTCACATTCAAATGAAATAAGTTTAAATGAAGTGCAGCAAAAATGTGTATATGTAACTTAACAGGCGTACAAGGAAGTCATGTGGTGTCCACATCAGATTGTTTTATTATTTATATATGCATGGATGTGTATGAATATGTATTGCGTATATGTATAAGCCTGTTATTACTTATAGCCTTATAGCTAAGCAAAAGCGAAAGACTATCAGTAAGCTAGCCGTACTACCCCACCCGTACTGGAACATCGAATTCAGTTTGAAACACATTCAATAAAACTGTGTTTTATACGAAAGAAAAATTTAAGTAATAAACAGCTCCACTTGTACAAACATTCAAGACACACAAACAGTATGTGTAAAAATACTTACTATACTATGTTCACTGTAAGTACTATCCTAGCTGTTGTTTGTAGTAATGAGATTTTACTGCAGCGTGTGCGATTGTGTTAGTGCTGTAATGTACCGGATGACTCAATTGTTTGTCCTCACGGATATTTTTATAATACTGTATCGTCTATCGTGCTTATTTTAACATTGATATAACTTTAAATACAGCTGCTATGTTATTAATTAGTAAATAACTCGATTCAATCGGCGCCAAATGAAAACGTCAAACATAAAGCATCAAAATATGTATTCTCGTCTTTGAGATGAATGATAAGCTTAATTTCACAACGACGCTACGTATTTAATACATAAAGAGTTGTCATAATCCATTTTTAACATTCTACTGAACTGTTGAATGGTAATTTACATTACTTTATTTGAGGACTCCCTTCGATTTAGAAAACTCAGACACAAGCGTCAAGAAAATGTTGCAAAATTCAGTTTAAAAAATACCTATTCCTTTTATAACTTGAGAATAAAAAAAAATTATGGTCAAAAATAAGAAGAGGGAAAATATTTATTGTCCGAAAAAAGAAAATTACGTCGATAGGGTAACTAAAACTGTTAAATAATTTATTAGAAATTTTGAAAATGCTTTTTGAAATGAGACAATCACTTTTAGAAAAAGGTAATTCAAAGGATAATATCCAAGAAACGTCCTTTAAACTATTAAGAGGAGAAGAAGAGCTGAATAAGAAAAGGTGATATAAATAGGCCATACTTGATTAATTACTTAACAACATGTGTAATGTATTTGTGTTTATATCTCATCTACGGATCAAAATTCTATAGTTACTTGATAAAAATAAAAATATTAAAGCAACAACAAAGATCGACTACCGTATTGTAATAACAGACAATAGGAAAAAATTTAAATCGATTCCTTTAGCTATTAATACCTTTTTTCTATTGGTATTCTTTGTATCAACAAAAAGAATAATAAAAACGTATAGAAATCAAGAATACAATAAGTAACATAATAAATTACTATTATTGTTATTTTTTTTTTTTAATTATAGTGTAACAATGGGATTAACAATTTTGATGTAAAATTAGAAAGCAATACATTAGAAATATTCAGTTCCTACAAACGACCGTAAACCATTAAAATGATTAAACAACATGTAGATT
The DNA here is from genome assembly GCF_047948215.1 of Lycorma delicatula. Lineage (NCBI taxonomy): Eukaryota > Metazoa > Arthropoda > Insecta > Hemiptera > Fulgoridae > Lycorma > Lycorma delicatula. The sequence continues at coordinate 128,522,697 of NC_134458.1, read as the reverse complement.
TCCCTGATTTATATGTCGTTCATTCCATCAGTTTTACGAGAGAAAAAACGGATTAATAATAAAAGTATAGTGTGGCTTAACGAGAGTGAACCGCGAAGAGAAAGACTCGGGGGAAGTGGAGGGGATAGACAGTACAAAATCTATACGCATGCCACCAATAGTGATGGGAGTTACACGTACTTTCACTCCCTGTTACGCATGCGCACTTAGAGCTTCAATCTTGGTTATAATATCTATACAAGGTTATAATACTTCCGTTAAACTTAACAATAAAATAATACTGTTCTATTTCAATTGATAATATTCTAATATAAAAGTGTTCCAATGAAAAAATAAACCCTAGGGCCAAAACATTTTTGTCATTTGGATATTAGTACTCCCCTCTAGAGGAAAATCAATTTCCCTAATTATATATACTCATTCTTATATTTCTCACTACGGCTAACACAATTAGCAATATATTCACACAGGAATATAGTAAAATTCAGAAGTAGCAAAAGTTGATTTAATTTTTATTTTACGTGATAGTGATATGTTCATAATTAAGAATAGAATTTGATACACCTCTGAATGATTGAAAAATCAGTAGTTAGATTTTAAATCATCAGAATTCCTGTGATGTTTGAATGAAATAGATTTAAATAAACTAATATACGTATTATTTATTAATAGAAAGAGCACTTTATTATCAATTTATTCTAAAAGACTTTCAATAAATTTCGACGTTTACATTTTTCGAATACAATATCAGAGGGGTTCAGAATTAAGGTACAGTTTGTGGAGCTTAAATCTCCTAACCGTAAAAGCTAGCATTATATATTAAACTAGCTGATTATAGCTCGCTTCGCTTACCCTTCCCATCTAGCAAAGAGGGATCCGTCACCTGGACCCCCACTGTGTTCATATCCTCAAGCTTGTGGGAATAATACTGATAAATAACAATTAAAGCTTATTCAGTTTATGAAAACTATTAGCTACTGTAATTTTTTTTAAAACGAAGTTTGGTAAGCACAGGATTCGAAGCTTTGAGATAACTGAAATATACAGATTTCAGAATCGTCGGCCCCCATCTTAAAAACAGTAGTTATATCTGGTCACCCGTTCTTCGTATCAGTACAAACGTATTTTGCACGGTTCTTAGCGTTACCCGCAAACACCACAAGAAGGTGATTGTACTTCGTATATCGTTTTTTATTTTTTATTTTATGCTTTTTAGTAAAGTAACCGAAAGCAGGCGAAGCCTGTCGCGGTGCGTCGTGTCACTCAGGTAGTAACAGTGGCAGTGGCTGTGTTGGTTGTGTTACCGCGCAGTACACCGTCGCACCTTTAAAGGTAACTTTATCGATAACCGAAAGAGATATCGAAAAAGACAAGGAAGCCTTTTTTGTAGAAAATTTAATTTCAAATACTCATGCGTCTCTGAATTCGATTAGACCAATGGATTGGCCATAGTAAAATTGAATATCATCAAGGAGCATAACCCGGTTGTTACCGTAAGCCAATAAAACTGTCACCGTCTTCAAACAGTGATACATTTCGTAACGGCCATAGTCCTACGTTCTTTCCAGTTATAAAACATATGTTCGCATAAAATTTGAAGTCAAAAGTTGAATAGTTTTTGTATGAAAGAGTGACAGAATTACACACACCACTAAATTTCAATATATGTATATATCTCAGATATGTTTTATATACTCGGATTACTTTATTATACTTTGATATACTTACAGTTAAATCCTAACGTTATCTAAATAAAATATTATTGTGTATCATCTCAATAAAATAATATCATTTATTTATTTATCATTAATCGTAATATGATTTTGGCATTGAATACTTATATCAAAAGAGCTTTGAGAATGCGTGGATTTAATGTAACTTCGTTTTCTGCTCCTTGCTTGTAATGATATATGGTATTTCGGCATCAGATTCAGATTGTATTTAATAAACTAAAATTTGGATAATATCTAAGGTTAATTATATAAATAATTAACTCTTTATCTTTTGAGATTGAGGGCATCGACTATTATGGTCATTAGTCCTTGTCCCAAAACTAAAACATTCCCACGATACCCAAAAATAGCAACCAAGTCAGAAGATTAATCTTGTCAAAACGGATTATAAAAAATATGAAACTTGTCATAATACACTACAACCCAAGGTAAGTATAAAGTGACAAGGTGTATAGGGCACTTGCCACTTAAAAAAAACCACTCAATCCATTTCTAAAGAAATGTTATCGATCTATCAAAACGGGTATAAATATCCCGCATTTCTTAATATCTCATCTTTAAATTAAATTCATACAGAACTTATAAAACAAACTTCAATAACAACCATCGCCTAGGTTTTCCCTAAGGCCATATTTTGTCCTTTCTTTTCTCCATCCTCCTGAAAGCCTTCATCTCTGTTTCCAGGGTACTTAAGGTCTCGGAGAAATAATCTTCCGACCCTCCGCGGTAGGATCACGGAGGATGTCTTGCTGTCAGCGTAATTTGATGAAATGATTAAAAATAACGAGTAGACCCTACACACAACCATGAAGATAAAAAGTGAAGCTGAGGGATGGTTCCGAAAGCATTACATCAGAGTCTTAGTTGACACACTCCTCGTTAAAATTTCCGGAACAGGTCAGGAACTCGCTCTCTCAATTAAAGGGCTCCGAGCTTTTGGGGGGCTCCATTGTTGGTCGTAAATTATCCTCGATTTACAAAATCTCTCAGTTGCTTCTCAGTTCCATAAATTTGGATTTTTTCAATCTGTACTTTGACTTCAGGCCTCTGTACTTTGGTTTCACCTTCCTTCACTTTGGAACTGGTCGAAAGCTCATTCCTCGATGGAAAAGAACTTTTGTTTAGTGATATCTGCTGTTTTCTTTACCATCAATCCGAACTCCACTGTAAACCAGTTGCGAGTGCTACGTAGGACCAGGCTCTAAAATCGCTTCCGGCACTCACCCTTTACGAGAGGGTGATCCCTAATTACATGGCTTTCTGCTCACTCTTGACGGAAAGGGAAAGGGTCACGGAAGATAAGTTTATAAGTAAATCGTTCCGCCGGGTTCCTGTAACAGAAAACTCCTTTAGATCGGAACGCAGACTCAAAACTCACATAAACAACGGTTTTCAGCCAGGTTTTTATTTATTACCCGCCAGTTCAATAGAAAGTTTCAGCAGCAAAGATAAGTCCGTATCCTGCAGTAGGCAGGACGGTATTCCATCCTCCGACATCCTTATGTTTCGTTCCATTTCTTTACCGATTTTGGGTGTTTTCTCTGGCTAGTCGATTTTTATCAAATTTCTTATTAACAATATGTTCAACATACTCGCTAACACCGGTGCTAGCTATGCAAATACGTCTTTAGGTTGCAACAGCAACGGAGGGATGTAATATCGTATGCAACATGTGCATACGATATTACATTCGGCGATCTACTTCGGATAATTTTCTTCATTTCGAAGAAGCTCACTTTTTTAATGCTCTTAACTTCTTGGATTGCTATTTCTTCCTTGTACATTGGAAAGTTTCTCGATCTTGCTGAATGATTCCCATGATAGTTGACACAGACAGGTGGATCTCTGCACGGGTCGTCAGGATGCAACGGCTCTCTACAAACACAGATCTGTTTCTTTGTACATCGTCCAACTATATGTCCAAATCTCTGGCATCCTAAGTACCGCAATGAAGTCGGGATGAACGGACGGACATCTAATCAATCTGTGAAAGCAGACCTTTATTTTTTCTGGAGAATTCGGTTTGTTGAACGACAAGGAGGTATAACTTTTCCTTGGCGTCGTGTGTTCAATAGTCGACAATTAATTTTAAATGAGATAATATAGTAAATTCTGATCAACTTAATTCTTTGCTTGTTTGACAGTTTTCTAAACTTCTAATTTTTCAAAGCGTAATTTCTTTTTTTAGCCTAACAATTTTAAAATTATTGTCAAATATTTCTTTCATAACAAACCATGGATGAATCGATTGTTTAAAAACGATGATATATTTCAAGCATTCAATGATAATTAATTTAAAAAAATTTTACAGTATCACTTCTGAATGAAAAATACTTTTTAAACAAAAAGGTTTTTGCGCAGAACTGCACAAGAGAACTGACTTTTCATTGTTTTATTTTGTATAACTTTTTTTGCAAGAAATATACAAAACAAATTAAATGAGAAAAGTAAAAGAGGTATAATTTTGTTTTATTTAATATTAAAATATATTTTCTGTTCATGAGAAAATTAAATTATTATAAACGTAATTTGATGAAATGATTGAAAATAACGAGTAGACCCTGCACACAACCATCAAGTTTAAACTCACTTACCACTGTGACTCACTGCATAAGCGCGTATGAAAAATACACCGATACAAAGTCAAAATAACCCGCCGGGCTAGTCGAGTGATTTTACACGTCATCGCAAAATCAGCTAATTTTTGAAGTCGAGAGTTTTAAGGTAACCCTTGTAAATACAGTTGCTTTTATGTGGCTTTGAATGCTAGAGTGTGAATAACGCAGTTTTTAGTGGGTTTTTTTTTTAACCTCCGGGACCACAGTTAGGTATTACTTCAGAGGATGAGATGAATAACTTGTAGCGTGTGAAAATGCCATGCCTGACCAGGATTCGAACCCGGGGCCTCCGGATGAAAGGCCGAGACGCTACCACTCACGCCACGGAGGCCGGCAGTTTTTAATGGTTTTTTTTTTTTGTGACCTGAGTCTGTTCAAGACTAATGTTTACCGGTATATTTACACTTACATTGCAGCTACGTTCAACCTGGTAAATCGGTAGCAGAAATGATTGCATTTGCCTATACTCGCATCCAGAACCGGTAATAGCTGGAAAACTCGTCAGAGAAATATATATATATATAATCTCAAACTGAGGTTATGTTGTCTGTTGTCGATCTTAGATTGAGCGCAATTGAAAAACGACTTAACCAGTCTTCATCAGTTAATTAATTGGCTCAACTCAATTTATCGGCTTAACCAGTTTTAATCTATTAGTTTTGGAGATCTTCGAGTCACAAAATTTTCATATTTTTTGGAACAATTGATCGTAACTCAAAAACCAGTCAACAATTATTCGTCAAATTCTCATATTCAGAACTTCAGATACACTACTACATCATAGCTAAATTTCAATGAAATTTATTTAGTAGCCTTGAGGATTTTCGAGTCACAAAATGTTATACGTAAATGGTATTTTCGTAATTCTCATAAACATAAATAAAGTTCATTTTCATCTCCCAATCCCACCGTGCAACCGAAAGTAACAGCCTACTTTTCTTCAAAAAGTCGGAAAAAAACAACTAATATGTATATAAGATTATAAGGAAACCAACCACATGTATGTGTGCATGCAAGTTATTAAGTTTTATAACGTTAATATTTTATAACGAAATATTACCAATAACAAATCGTGATATCGATTACTAAAAATAACTTACAAACAAAAGGAAAATGTATGTAAAAAATTATAAAAAAATCATTGTAACAAAGAAATCACTTTTTAACAACTGACACATTTAATTAGATTGTTTATATATAATAATAAGTGCAAGATTAAAATTTTAAATTTTATGAAAAGTTGTCATTTTAAATGATATCTAATTATAAATTCGCATAGCAAATTATAATAAGTACTTAGGTATGGGTATTACAATCGTTGTTAATAACACAAAGACATCAAATATCTTATTAAAAATTGTTTATTTATTATTTTCTACTCTTAAAAATTAATCTTTATAAGAACTGTTATATGAGTAATTTACAGTTCAGAAATCAAGTTGCCAATTCATTTATGAACTTTGAAGTGTTTCTGTAAATAAATAAAAAAACTGAACCAAACTAGATTTCCCAATCTCTTTTAAAATACTTGGTAAAGAAGGGTTAAAATAAAATGTAACAATAGTTAATTAAATTATTAACTGTAATAAATTAATTTAATATCTACTTCCTTCTCACTTTCACGTACAAGCAACTATATCTCTCTCACGCTTTCACGTTATCAAGATAAAATCCTGTTAAACCGCTGATACTTTTTACAAAACTTCAATTTAATTAAATTTAGTATATTTTTCGACTCTCTCATATTTTGTGTATATAAATAATGGATCATTTAAATAAACTGGCCGAAGAAATCTTATGTAAATAAAATTAACTTTTATTTTATTTTTTATTTTTTGTTTATAATATACTCATTCATAACTTATTTTCATACAAAACCGAATAAAACATCCAATTATATTAATTTTACGTACACTTTATGAAAATCTGAACAGTTTTTAACTAAATATGCATGTACTCCTATTCCATCCTACTAAAATTAAGGCGGAGACTAAACTTGACATTTTCCGATCCTTCTTGATGAAAAATAGTTTTCTGCATTCATTCACCCGCTATAAAATCCTGTTATAAATTCTAAGATTTTTATATACAAAATATGTTTACTTTTAGAGTTCTACCAGGCCGATTTTAAAGATTGTTGTATTGTTAAAACTTTTTTCTTGAGTTTTACATAAATTATTAAATTGCCGTTTTTCTGAGAAGTAGTCGGCTTCCATCTTAAAAAATAGTAGTTACAGCTTGTTGGTACGGGTAAAAATGTACTTTGCCCGGTTTTTATCGTTACCCAATAAATACCATTCGGACATAACCGTACTTCGTTTCTCATTTTTTAATTTTGTTTTAGTCAAGCAACCGGAGACAGGTGCAGCCAGTTGCATCGCAAATACAAGTACGGTAACAGTGGCAGTGGCTGTATTGGTTGAGCAGCCGTGCCATACATCGTTGCACCCGTTAAAAGATCGGAAATAAACCCTAAATGGTTTTTAGATATTTATCTGAAGAATATTTGCAAGCCCACATCTAGACAATATTCTGTTTATTATAGTCGGAAATGGGCAATTATTGTTCAAAATATTTTTACCTTTCTTCGCCACTCAAGATCGAATTTCGAAATATGTAGAAATTGTTTTTTAAAGATTCACATGAAGATTGCACACACCAAAGATCAAGTCGATATCTTCATTTGTTACAGAGAAATTCAAAAAATAGTAAACTTCATTGCTACTCCATTTTAACCCTTTAAACTTGGAATTTTAAAAAAAATCCCTTCTTAGTGTGCACTAAGAAGTAGAAGTACCGTAAGAAGAAGCTGTATTCAAATTCTCATCAATTTATCTTCAGCAGTTTTTTCTGGGCATTGATTATGAATCATTCACAACAAGCTATTACGCGCGCGCGCGCACACACACACACAGCTGTTAGTACTGCAAACTTATGAAATTAATTATTTCATTCAAATTTAGATAAAATTAATTTTTAATTAGTTTAAAGATTCTAATAAGTTTGTTTTATTGATGTGTAGTTTTATTTGATTTTTAAATTCATTTTCAAATTTTAATTGCTTATTATTTTTAGATATTTAATTTTTTCTTTTATAATACTGAACATTTCGTTTCCTTTAATACCTAGTTAAAATTTGCCACATTTTGATGCGTTTTCTTTTTAATAAACTTCTGAAGTTGTTACGTTAATATTTCTTTTTTGTGGACTTTATTCATACCATTTTAGTCAAAATAAATCCTGTAAAAGTTTTATTTAATACTTCTATGCGTTTATTATCAATTTAAAAAGATTATTTTACGCCAAACATAAAATAGTGAGTTTTTTTCGACCCAGTCTTTTGTATTTTACCCCAGATTTCTTAAAACCTACTAAAAATGCAGTTCTGAGACCTATTTTTTTCCAATTTTTCAGGTCAGATTTCACCACTAAATTTACCCTTAATTTGAGTCCCAAGAATTATAGTGTAGCTTAATTTTACCACTGGCGGCGAAATCTTTCACCAGCCGACCCTAGCTAACAAAGCGTTTCCGCACCAACATATGTCCTGAAAGTCTGCTACATTTTTCGTAGATATATATAGTTTTATTGAACTAAATAAATAAGTAAATAGTAAACTGAGAACAACCATTATGTAACATTAAAAAACATTTTATTTCTTAACAGCAACATACAATAATTATATTCTATAGTTTGTAATTAAGCTAAACGGAGTTAATAGTACAAAGTGAGGTTTGGATTTAAAGAAGCGTTTTGTAATGTGTTATGTATCTCTGTGTAGGAATGTATTTCTGCATGGATGTGAACCATGTTCATAAAGAAATAAGAATTAGAAGGGGTGGAGGAATTTGAATATTTTATAGAAGATTTCTGAGAATTAAACATACAGGTAGAATAAAAAAGGAAGAAGTATTGAGTAAATGAACAAGAATTTATCTTCAGAAAAGAAAGACCAGCTGGGACATATCATAAAAACAGAAAATTGATTAAAAATCCACAGTACATCACCGAAAAGAAAAAGTAAAGAATAAAGGAAAGAGGTATATGATGTATCAGCAAAGGGACTGTGAGAAGAAACAAACAACCCCACCAAAGGAAACTTCAGGGACGTTCACAAGATAAAACATCTATCCCGCCTACAATAACTTGGAGATCAAGGTATTTTTACCCAGGATGCGCAGATCAGCTTACATATTTACTCCAATGTATTGTTTTTTTCTACAGATACTAAAGACTCTCCAGAGTCAAAATTCAGAGTTCTCTAAGGAAAACCTTCATTCATCCCCCAGAATAGTTTAACGTAAGTTCAGTAAGAAAATGAATTATATAAAACCATTTAGCCAGATCTTCAGTAGAGAGCAGGTTTAATATATTCTGCAAAAATTGTTTTTTCTCTAGATAAAAAGAGCATCTGAGAAAATGAGGAAACCCTTGTCTAATGCCAGATATGTATGATGTGTTTACTGTCCATTTGAATTACGTACGTACTCTTAAATTAGTTAATCCACTAAAGAGGGATTAACAAAAAAATAGTAATAATAATAATATATAATTAAAAACGATGGAACCTTATCCATCAATTTATTTAGTTTAGTTTAGTTATTGTTTAATTTTTTCTTAATGTCCAAAAATATGTTTAATCAAAGCGTTTACATAACAGAATTTATTACAATCTCAACTTAATTATTTTAACTATATCTTCTAATGTGATGGCTCGTTTAATTTAGACGACCCTGAATCAGTTTTCCGATTACTATTTATATTTTTCAGATAAATAATATTTCAGTCGGTGTTAGTTTTTTTTATCGTTAAGTTAATTTTCAAAATCAGAAAAAAAATATGGACGATAAAAAAATAACCATAACTACGAAGAAAACAAAAGAAAAATACATTGTAAATAAACAGCACATTGTAAATTAAAGTGATTATGGAAGGGCAAAGTAAAGTAATTGCCAGTCTAAATGATAGTCTTTTTTACACTTTTTTTTTAAATTGATTTTATGTCAGATGAACCAAACGAAAAATTAGTAGAAACTGTTGAATATTGTTACAAGAGGGTTCAAAATTAATCAGTCAGATTTCGTAAACCAATCGGATTACTGTAAATGTATATTTTATTAGAGCAAATATTGACAGAATATTAGGATTCAGAATGATTTACATGAAAGTACACAAAATGCTGCAAATAATATAACTTCCCTGATACTGCAGAATTTATTTCGAAATGTTGAAGGATTTCAGTCGAGTATATACTGAGTCATCACCTCGAACCCAATTATCTGTAAAGAGCCTCACAAACAGACGCATTTTACCGAATGGGAAGCAGATATTAGTTAATAAACTTTGTCAAACTCCTGAAAATTTTTAATATTACTACCTCAGTTCGTTTGCGTACTGAATAGAGATTGAAATGGATCTAGTAGGAAAATTAATTCAGTTTGTAAAGCAAAATCTCTTGCTGTACTTTTATCACCATCTTCATACAAGGACATCCTGACCACCGTAGGGAAGACACCCTTCGCCAGCCCCTCCTTTCCTAGCCCTAATCAGCTTTACCAGAGGTCATCTCCGAAACCTCGGCTTTTAACATATTCCAGTCCGCCTCGTTCAGGATGCCACCGATGCGAATACCATAAAGAAAAAAAAAAGTTAGAAATGGAATTAGAAAAAACTAAACGAAAATAATAAGTATACAGTATTTTTTTTTCTTTTGAGGCCACACTGGACCCCTCAGTCAATCAGTTTCCAGTGTTCTTCGAAGAGTGCACTGTCTTAACTTCCGATTCTGCCAGTACATTTTACGACTGTTTGATCTTTGTTTCCGCATTTCGTCGGTAACTTCCAGCGTGCGTCTTTGGTTCTTTTCTGTTGAGAATCTGTGTGCTTTGAGAGTGATGTTTATTTTTGTCTTGTCGAAAGCGTCCTCGCACCTCAGTTTAATTTCTTCCAGATCCTTCTTAATTTTTCTGACGTGTTTTCCACTAATTTTCCAGATTCCTGAGAACCAGTTGTTTCAGAATTCGCCCTTCAGGCATTCTTAAAATGCGGAAAAAATAAAAAATCCTTCTTTTCTTCATCGCGGTGAAAATCGGGTCGATTTTTTTTGTATACGGTTTTGTTGGTGGGAATTAGCCAGATACCATTCTGGAAATTTTTTCTTTAGGCAGGTTCTGATGATTCTGCGTTCTGTTTTAATTGGTCGGTTTAGCTGCATTTTTAATCTGAAAAATAGTTTCACAGGCGTGCCTCTGGAAGAATAACTGTTTTGTAGGGGCGAATTTTTTACAATATTAAAAGGCATTTTTTATTTTAGGTCTGCCAGGAATACAGAATTTATTACCAGAAATTGAATATTTTACGTGCCGGCCTCCGTGGCGCAAGTGGTAGCGTCTCTGCCTTTCACCCGGTCGTCCTGGGATCGAATCCCTGTCAGGCATGGCATTTTTCAACGCTGCAAATTTTCATTCGGGGTAAATGATCATAGCAATCAATGCTTTCACATCTCAAAAGAAAAAATCCCTTTCGGCGCGCCGGAAGGCGGAGTTAGATTTCACCGGTGCAAAGTAGGGGATAAAAAATATTTCCACCTTAAAGTTAAGAGAAACTTCAAATTTACTCAATACGACAATGGTTGCATGTGAAAAACGTTTCACATGTTTAGCATACGACAAGCCCCATCTTCTTACAATTCCAGCAATATTTTGGTCATTCCTTGCCGTAAGGGTTGGTCATATCAAAAATTCTTTCACACAAAGTTTTAGGTAATGTTTAGAGGACTAACGACTACTTTAAACCGATTCGATACTGTTACTATTAAGTGAGGTATGATTCTTTTGTCTTCAAAACCCTATTTTTCCACCCTCGGCCAATGATTGGTGATATAAAAAACCTTTACTTACAAGTTTTAGAACCTTATCTAAAGAATAGTAGGAACTTTAAACGAATTCGATATTTTACTTAATAAGAAACTTATAGCGATATTTCGTTTTTTTTTAAATCCCCCCTCATTTTCATACTCATGGTCCGATTTTTCCTATTATCGAATTCGACCGAGATTTTGGGTCGTTATACTTTATGTATCAATTTGAAAGTGATTGACGCAAAATTACTGCAGTTATCGTGTCCACAAGAAAGTGAGATATATATACATATATATATAAACTTTTCAACTGACGGTGATTTTGGGGTCTGGGGGATGTGAAACGCGAAGATATCTCGAATTTTTCCGGAGTCGAATCATGGTAACCATTACAACAGGTAGCTTTCTAATGAAATCTAGCTAAAAAATAACCTAAAATTTTAAGGTTATGGGCTTTACTAGAACTATATTATATCAACACCGTAGTGCCGGTGCGGTATACCGATTACCGATAAACCAAAGCAGCCGGTAAATCGCGTTTGTCTATGAGCTCTTATTTAACGAAATAAAATGAAAGTCCGATTGGTATTGTCCCGTAACATATTGTATTGACTACCGCATCTATTTATGAGAGCTGTAACACGCAACATACTGTATATCTTCTAATCTACAAAATAACTTATTTTTGATTATAATGCGTTCATTAAAGCAATATCTAACTTTCAGGTCACCTCTGTCTTAAATCAAATAAATTTCTTAAAACTATCCTTAGTTTCTTTGGAATGTAAGAAAACTTCAACAGACTTAAAAAACCGAACTTATTAGGGTTATAAGGAAAAAAATAATGCAAGAAATTATATGGTACTAGATTTGGGCTTCATATAATGACGTTAACATATGTTTAAAAGTAAAATAAAAAATTTATCAGAACTTAACTTATGTAATAATGTAATAAACAATGCAATATATTTGTACATGCGTAAAAAGTGTAAATTATGTGGCATATTACATCAGATAGTTATAAGGTTTTGAACCACTTCAAACATGAAGTGTTTTATAAGTTAGTTAATTCTAGATTATTGCTTTTAATAGTAGTAGTGGTAGTAATTTTAGTAACAGTAGTACAAAACGGGAAATGATGATTGATTTGTTTTTATACTAAAGAATTTTTAGCATGATGATTAAACGATTTATAAAAGGATTAAATATTTGTAACATTCACCACTACTAAAAAAATAAATAATAATTATAATGAAAACAGGAACACTTGAAATACAGGACTTTCGACTTAGATTAATTTTACATTCATTTTTAGTGTAGCAAGGTATGGTAATAAAAATTAAAACCAATTTTATATTTCTTTCACGATATTAGGCATTTCGAATCACTATAAGTAAATATAATATTACTGAATCTACAATTTTCTAGATTCTAGTTTAAAATTTTAGATAATCCTTGATAATTTTGACACACAATAAAATTAATCAATAATAACCAATTTTGTAAATGGGTATTAGCTTGTAGTTGCTAAAGAACATACATAAAATTTCAGATCTTGTTAATTTTTAAAAATTAAAAATAACTGGGTGGCAGAAACTTATTCAACATAATGGTTTAGGAATTTCTTCAAACTGTTAAGATTTCTATCCCTAAACAGTGTGAAATGTCTCTAGATGCGTAGACACTCGGGGAAAAAAATAACGAAATGATTAATTTTTTTGTATAAAAAGGAGATTAAAAATCACGTACTGGCCACGAACTAGCTTGCGAAATCAATAAAATATTAACTGAAATTAAATACTGTAGTGCCGATCTCCGTGGCGGAGTGGTAGTGTTTCGGCCTTTCATCCTGAGGTCACGGGTTCAATTCCCGGTCATGCATGGCATATTTCATACGCTACAAATTTCTATTAGAGCTAAATTACACAGCAGTAGATGCCCGTAATTTCACTAAAAAAAAAAAAAAATACTGTATTTCATCTCTCAGAAAATACAGAAATTATGGAGAGATTTAACATATCTTTTTATTTATATGATTCTAACTGGAGAGGGACTAAGGAAAATTCTTTTTAAATCTCTTCCTAGGTTACATAAAGTCTTAGGAAGATCACCACTAAGATTCAGAAAAGATGTAGAACAGTCGGAAATCATTTAAAAATTATGTTACATATTAATAAATCCCTGATTGCAGATATATAAAAATTCCAAGGAAATTGAAGTTTGACCTCCAAGTAAAATGAATTCTTCATAGTATATACGAAATGAAAGAAATGATAAAAAAAATACATAAAGATGTTGATACAATAACTGAATTTGACTACAAGAATCAGAGTATCAAAGAAAGAAAAAACAAAAAAAAATTTAAATAAAGATCCTTAGGTCAAGACCCTCCATTCTTAAACGTAATCGAATAAACAAAACTTCCACGTGCAAAAAGAAAATCAATTTATAAAAAGGTTGCAAGTAGAAAACAAATAAACAAGTAAAAATAAGATGCTTACAATCCATATTATCAGTTATTAAGATCATTTCTTGTTAATTTTCTGAGAGAAGAAATAAAAGAAAACTATTTCCAATATGTAAAACGGAAGATCTATTTTTACGAATACTTATGTGAGACAAAGATGGTTTTTTTTTATTCAAGCGGTCACTAATAATTTCGATCGGTAACGTTTATTTGTTAACGTTTTTTATTAAAAATGCCATCACAAGAACTTCAAAAAATATACGGATCAAATTGAGAATCTTATTCTGAAATGGGTCACAAATAACAACATATATTTTCCTAGTTTTCAACAATATATATTTCCTTTGTTGAAAACCAAACCAAACCAGATTAAAAACTACAACAGAAATAGTCGATTTTACTCGTCAATATGTTTTTTATTATATGAACACTCAGAAAAGATTTTATTCTGATGGATTAATTAATGCAATACATAATTTAGTTCTATCCAATAAAATTATACTGAGTCAGATAAATTGTAGATGAATTCTATGTATTAAATACTTCTTAAAAGAGATCCGTAACTACCTAATTATTTTTTTAATTTTAATAATTGAAATGTACATAATATAATACAACTACATTCTTTTGTATATTGAATCTTATCCAAGAGTAAGATAGTCTTATCTAAACTCCCGTACAATATAACATGAGGAAAGAATAGTCTTTATTACTTAAATAAAAAAGCCAATGGACGGAAATTCTTATGATATAAACAAAAGACACTTTATGGTAAGGGAATAGATTATTATCATGTGGTGTTCTGCCAAGGGGCAGGTCCCTTACACCACTGCTACCTTCATCAATTTATGACCCAAGCCTTCTCCGTCGTCCGCTTTTCCAGTCTTCACCTAATCTATTAACTTTTATATCTATATCCTTTATCTATATCCTTTTCTTCCTTACTTCCATCTCCTTCTACTGACCCTTTTATTTCAATTATCAAGATTCCACTTCCTCTAATCATTTGAACCACCCACTTTCCTTCTCTTTTGAGTACTTCCTTCATAAGTGCTCTTTTTTCTTTAATCCTATTCATTACTTACTTATTCCTGACTTTATCCGTCCATCTTATTTTATCCATCCTTTTCTATATCTACATTTCAAAAGCTTCATCCTGCTCCTCTCTCTCTTCCTTATCGTCCATTCTTCACTTCCATACAATACACGTAGCAATTGGTTAACCTCTTTCTTAAATCGAAGTCAAAACGTTTACTACATAGTAATTCCCTTTTCTTACTGAAGGCTTCCTTTGTCATCGCTATCCTTCCTTACATTTCCAATGCGCTCTTCCAGTTGTCTGTCACCATAGTACCAAAATATTTCCATTCTTTTTTTTTACTTTTTCTTTCTTTACTTCTTCTTACCAAATCCTTTTTGTTGTCTATTTTCATGTTTTTTTTTTTAGGTTTTCCTATATTTATCATAAGTTCTCCATCCTTCCTCACATCCACATCTCAAAACCTCAACCAATCCTAGAATTATCCACCACTCCTTTAATCCCCATACAACACGAACAGGATAGATATCAAACTTTAAACAGTAATTTCCCTCATCCTAAAAAATCTAACAGATAATACGTACTTTTACGTCAATAGATTTCAGTTCAATAGCAGACGATACATAAATCGGGTACACTGATGGTAAAGTGAAATACAAACTGTTAAAAAAAATGATAATATTAATTAACCATAGATAAACAAAATATTAAAGAAATAAAGATCAGATGTGATGCCTGTTGATTTCGAAATTATTTTATTAAGAATTTACATTTTCGCAAAAATGGTAGAAAATAGTTTTATATATATATATAAAAAATTACTTTAATATTATATATTATATATATATATATATATATATATATATATATATATATATATATATATATATATATATATATAATACTTTATATATTATATTTAGAGATCTTGGATATATTTTACACTTATTTTAACAACGAAGATTGTGATAGATGAATGATAAGCGAAAAATTCGACAAACTCCCCGAGAATACCGGTGAGTTTGTCGAATACTCTTTCTCCACGATAATGTCATTGAATGAGATTATAACTGAAGCCGTAATGTAATTGAATATTATTATCGGCTGTGGTAAACCTTAAAAAAAGATTTTAAAAAAAGCTGACAACAAAGTTATTATACTTTCTCGGCATCAGTTATTTATTCTTATGGAGTGGAAAAATAATGGTACATAAAAAGAAGTTTAAAAAAATCAAAAAAAAAAAATCGATATTTTTTACTTTTTTCGGCTCCCCCAAGAAGAACTGTTAGTTTTTCGGCTCCCCCCTTCCAAGAAGAACTGTTTGTTTTTTCGACGTTTGCTATGTTATACGGAAGAAACTAAAAAAAAATTCCACTGATAAATATATAAGCAATAAAAAGTAACCTAAGATTTTTTTTGGGGTGGGAGCTGAATTAAGATGAATTTTTTTTGTATTATTAAACGTTTAAATTAACCAAAAAAAGTTTTAAAAACGTCCAATAATCGTTATTTTTAAACTTCCGTTCCCCCTATTCCCTTCTATCGTGTTTTGATAATTCCAATTGTAATTTTCTAGTAAGTCTAGTCAGCGTTCGTTCATAGGCTTGCATAATATTTACTTTGTTTATCTTTTAATAAATAGTACAGTTTTTTTTTTTATTTGAATTACTTTAACAAGGTTTATTTTTATTAAATGTCCGAAATTTCCTGTCTACTCAGGCTTTTAAAAAATTGAGAGAATCATTATCACTTTGAAAACAGTCTGATATTTCAACAAGTAAATTATAATAGCATCACGACTTCATGTACGGATGATTATATATAAGGTTGTTTACACATAACAAACAGCGAGATCTGTTGTAAAAAGATTTTATTAAAAGAAAATTACTCGTCCACAGAAGTTAAAAACAGTCAATAAATGGAAAGCAAATGAAAATACTAATAATGTATTGCATAAAAACAAGGCCTATTACTGAATAATACAAAGAAACGCCTAACAATTGTAAAATAGTTAAAATATTACCGGAAACAAAAGTCACGTATTTGTAAGGAAATGCTCCACCCAGAAAAAATTAAAAACATACTCGTAGTGCTATTAATAGTCAACATATATGTAAATTAATTCGCGAACATTTATTATTATACTGTGTCTCACATTACAATAGAGTTAAATTGGATACCAACAATTTATATAAATTGATACAATTATTTATATATAATAATAAATCCCGGATGTAGTCGAATCACACGAATAATATATATCGTATGTTACTGAAGTAAAAACGTGCCAATAAAACAACTGCTAAAATTACAATAAATTATTATCAGTCAACTGCATCAGTAATTAAACAACTCAATAGATTATAGTTAACCAAATTAAAATAGATAAAAATTTCCAGTCACTGATTAGCTTATCCTTTATTTATTAATATTAATAAAAAGTAAAAAAATAATAATCACAAGTCAAAATATTACCTAGTCATTATTTACATAATTAAAAAAATAACATATAAAACCATTATTTTAGGAGCGCTTCACATGCGCAATACTAGCCCCTTTGCTGTTTTTATACACAAACAAACCTACTTGCGAATCTGCGTTACTTTCATCAGATTATATTTGAAGAGAATACTACTACTACAGTCAATCACTGAAACAAATTGACAATAAGGACTAAAACTATTCTTTGTCACTATTTGTATATAATTTCTGGTAAAAGCACATGTTCTCTCTGGTTTATCCTGCAAAAACATCTATTGCATCCTTCGATTGTATTTTTATGAAGGAAGCGTTAGAATTTCCGAATATCTGAGAGATTTTGTGATTGTCAAAATAACTGCAGTGTTTTTTCCTGGTAAATAGAAGAATGATTTTACTTGGCGTAAACAAATTCAGAATCTTCTCCGTTGTGTACTAATTGACAATGAGGTGCGATTAACTAAATCCTAATGTGTCATTTGTAGTAATTATAATCAATATATTGTCTATTTAAACAATAAAGTTTATCTTTATGATGGAGGCCAGTAGACGGCTATATCTAAAAGTATTTGGATGAAAAAATCAGGACCTTTAATGCACTGTCGCCACATAAACTCCGTCAAATAGTTGTCCAACAGTGCTGTGTTTGCCTCGCATTCTACATTATTTTTATGCTTTGCAAGTCTCCATCTGCTTTCAATCGTCTGGGTATATGATCCGGTTTGTGGGTCTACGAAATTATATGTGTGATTTACAGTTTTGTAATTAAAATTTTCCAGTAAATTTTGAATGCTCCTATAAGCGTGTCATTTATTTGAAATAATGGTTATAATTAGTCGTATTCTTTGCCTTATTACTGGAATTAAACTTTCGGCGCTCCTGCTTTCCACTGCAACCATAAAACACTCTTCAGTCTCTACAACACCTGCCAAATACCCATTGTTGTGGAAGAAAACGCCCAACTTGATATTTCCTGCGGAAGAATAAACTTTCGTCTATTTCAACTGTCAACCCTTGATCTCCAATTAAATTCCGATTGTTTATAACACTATGGGCACAAACTTCGCATAAGTAATTCGCCCAGTGCACCCTTCCTTCCTTCTTTCCTTTTTCTTTTTTAGCCTCCGGTAATTACCTTACAGGTAATACTTCAGAGGATGATATGTATGAGTGTAAATGAAGTGTAGTCTTTTACAGTCTCAGCTCGACCATTCCTGAGATGTGTGGTTAATTGAAACCCAACCACCAAAGAACACCGGTATCCAAGATCTAGTATTCAAATCCGTGTAAAAATAACTGACTTTACTAGGACTTGAACGCTGGAACTCTCGACTTCCATATCAGCTGATTTGGGAAGACGCGTTCACCACTAGACCAACCCGGTGGGTTCGCCCAGTGCACCCTAGTATTGTGATTTCTAACTCCTTCACGCAAGTTTTTCGGTTTTCGGTTGACAATCCCTTAACCCAGTCTTCTCAACCTGGGGGTCACGAACCCCATGGGCGTCGAGAAATTAGCCTACAACTTTACACGTTAACAATAATGAAATTATTTTATAAGAAAAAAAATCATTTGTTATAGACATTTTACTTACATTTATAAGTACACATATAAATAAATTAATGAAATGGTTGCGTTTGTTTTTCATTTAAATGTTTCTCCATGCGTTGGTCTATGTCAGAGATAAACAAAAACAAATTGTTTTCAAGTCATAAAAGACAGTTCCTATGTTTAGTTCTTAGCGCAACCACAGACGTAAAACCCCAAACTAAAACGTATCTAAATCTTTAGATGTGAATTGTGGCTGTAACGTTTTAACGGCAGACATTTCGATGAGCCGGTCATGAATCTCAGCTGGTAACTTAACAGCTGCAACAACGTTTTCACTAAGTGAATTCAGTACCCATCTTTTCGAGAAATCATTTCTACCTTCCCGGAAATACTCCGTCAACTGAATTTTTAACTCACGCAAACTCATCTTCATGCTATTCAAACTGCGGTGAATGATGAATAACAGTGTCTTCTTCATGAAAGCTTTTTCTCAGTATAATCGGAAGTGAATGGGAAACATCAAAACTTTTGTTTTCAAAGCGAATAATCCAGATATCAAGCTTTTTAATGAAAATATGAGCTTTGTCTGTCATTAATAAAATGTTTTTATTACGACCTTGTAAGTCCACATTCAAGTTGTTTAAATGCGAAAATACATCAGCTAAGTAAGCCAATACCAACATATACCAATTATTCTATAAAAACATTGAGAATGGCGTTTGTTTATCCCGGAAAAATATTAATTCATCTCACAATTCCAATAACCGAGTTAACACTTTCCCCCGCAATAACCTTCTGACTTGTATGTGGAAAAGAAACGATTTTTTTCTTTTCGCCCATTTCATTGTATAGTTCAGCAAACAGCCTATTCTGTAATGGTCGACTTTTAACAGAAGTAACCATTTTTATAGCTTTACAAAGAATTTGTTTGAGATTTTTCAGCATATTTTTTGTGGCCAGAGCATGTCTGTGAAGGAAACAGTGCGTTCATTCCGCCCTGGTATAAGACGATCTTTTATTTTTTTTCAAAAATCCACTCTTCTTTCCTCTTATCGCCTATGTATCACTACATACTACAATACATTTTATCCAATCTATGTTCTAGTTTTTAGTAGCTTCATAAAAAACATTAAAAAGGTATTATCTTCTTGCATGACCAGGTATTGATTTGCAAAACAACATATTTTCTTTGATTGATCTGTCCCTATCGCATTCATATCTCACAAAACATAAGAACTGAGAAATGTTAGTTCACCATAAATTCAAATTAGGGTACTAAAATAAAAATCGACCGTTATGTAATATTCTTCCCTAATTCGGATGTTTTTCGATCAATAGTTTTTCGTTTATCAGCCATATTTTTTTCAATTAATATCTATTTCAAGCAAGAATTGAAAAACAACTGGTTTACTCACTTTTAACAAACTAAATAAGAAAAAAGATTTTAGTAAATTTATTTTTTAGTAAATTTTGTAGTAATTTTATTAGTAACTAAACGCGGCTACTATTACAAAATACGAGGTTGTTGTTAGACATATTTTTTAATCATTTTTTTCTTGGAAACAATTCTCAGTAATGAAATTACAACTGCATAAGTTAGTAATATTAAAAGAACGAGGGGAGAGGTAAAATAACACCATGCTCATTTTTTAAGCTTCATACTATTCGATTAACATAAAATGTGACTAGTATTTACAACATAAAGGGATACATTAATTTTTTGCTTTACACTATCTGTTCAAGTTTTTCTTACAGTTGTAACGCATTTAAAGCACATGAAATACAAAAGGAACAGTTAAGAGTTATTTTCGTTAAGAACTTCCTTCTTTTACAAAATCCAATAAAATAATAATAATAATACTAATATAGATAAAAATAGTTAAAGAAAAGTAAATAATTCAATTATTATTAAAGCTGAAAGTACAAGTTGCATACAGTCTGATGTTTTTAAATCAGAATATTAAAATATCTATGTAACTTTACTTTTCATATTTTACACAGTTTGTATGTAATATGTATGAGTGTAAGTAGCATGGTAAAGACATGAATATTCTTAAAAGTGTCATTCGTACACGTGTCTACGGTTATATAAATTAAGTTCTTAACTTAAAATAAACAGATAACAGTACAAATATATGTAAAAGTAATAACAGAATGGTGAAATATAACAATAAAAAAAGTAGATATATGGATTAGTATAAGAGAAACTGGAAGAGAAGGAATGAACAAAGCAGTATTCAGTAATATCATACCAAATATAAATACAATTACAGCTTCGTGGTATAAAAATATAAAAAAACGATTTTCAGTCATTTTTGATGACGTCACGTGCATGTGCTTTATGATAATAGTTCAGTGACTTTACCGATACTACATTAAAACATTAAAATTAAAGATCAAGAGAAATCATTTTAATCCTTCGACAAAAAAAGGAAAAGATTCTGAAATAGAAAAACATACTATATGCCAATGCTCTTTGTTTTGGATTTGTACATTTTTATGAAGTTTTATCGTTCAATTTGAAAACACAGAGGGATCCTGTCACTAGGCAAACTCACTTCATACGATATCGAAAAAACTTTCTATAGACAATCCTAACATATAAGAAACGCGTTTGAAAATTCCAATGGTGTTATATATTTATATAAAATACCCGCGTAATAGACTTAGTCCATTAATCTGAAACTAAAGAACTTCTTTGAAATAATTAAAATTAAAAGTGGTATTTAAATTACCATTTTTTTTCTTCTTAAAAAGTTATTTTTTTAAAAGTTACCATTCCAGATGAAAAAAATGACCAACCAAAAAACCGTTGGTTCAAGAGTGCCCAGAAAATATTTTTTTAGAACTTTTTTCCTGCAGTTCACACCTATATAAATCCAAGTTAGGTTACAATTAATAAATAAGATAATAAATATTTTTCGTTACTCTTTTTCAGTTTTTTGAAGGCAGTTTTAATAATAAAATAAATTGGATAGGTGGCCAGAATAAAAAAATGATAACCATACATTTTTTACAGCGTGCAAAACAAGTTGTTAGATATAAAATCATCATAAAAAATACACATCAACTAATGTAGATTATATACGGCATCATCCTGGCCCCATAGAAGAAAGATACCCGCCTTGTGGCGATTCCAGTCGTCACGCCAACCCTTCGTTCATAGACCTGATGGGTTATACCGGAAGTCCTCTTGTAGTCCCTCAAACAATATTACAATCATAAGCTAGGCCTCTATCAGGAGCACCAGTGCAAAAGCCCTTGTAGGCATTTCCATTGGTGATTAATTCACAGCTTTTGCATTCGCATAGGCTTCTTCAGACATCCATCTTCTTTCCTATACCGTTCCGCGGAAGCGCAAATCCCGCGCTTATCACTATATAAACAAAGAAATCTACGATAAATTTTGTTAAATCTTCTATGCTGCATTAACTCGTAAATTAATTAAATATTTTTAAGCCGTAGTCTAATCAAAACATGGGTCTAAAAATCGTACCTCATATTTTTAACGAAACAGTGATGAATTTTGACCTAGCATAGCCCCAGGACCCACTACAGTACAACTTAACACAACAAATTCCTTTCCAAAAAAATATCCAAGTATTCCAATGTAATTTTCTGTAATTTCACTAAGCTAAGCTAAGTGGGAACTCCTTTCCATAAATGTTCAAGCATTCCAAGGCAGTTTCCTTAAACTAACTTTCACTTAACTATTTAAAATATTCTAACAACTGGTCTGGTCCATTTTCCGAAGCGAGGTGAATATCTTTTCACGCTGTAACTCCTTCACAGAGTTTCCAAAACTAAATTAAAAAGCTAACCTCCGGAGTCTGGTCTTCTCTCGGGATCGTGATCAATGCCATCACGTACCCACACACAGCTCCATCACGGAATCTAATTAACTGAATCAAATTATTTACTTTTATCGGATATCGCTGTCAACAGAGCTACCTTCGTTCATTAAAACATCCAAATGCTTATGAATTACTCGATACTACTCTAAATGTAGACCCCCTCTACATTTAGTGCCCTCTGGCACTCTCTGCAGTGCCAGATATTATAGGAATCCAGCAATTACAAACCATTCTTTAGGAGTGTTTCAGTTGACTTACAGATCGAGGAACGAATGTACTCTCTGAACTTCCCTAACAATTCTGGTACGTTCAGACTCGTACCTGAGACAAACATACAGGATGTAGTCTACGGTGTTCTCAACTGCTGTTCGAGCAAAGGCCCGAATAAACCAATCCAAATCTAGCTAATTTATCCCTGAAAGCACTATGTCCAGACAAAGATTGTGTCTATATCGATTGGGGGAAAACCTATCTAGCAACTCCCTCCCTAACCTACAAAATTTTGGAATAAGTCATGCCTGTGTCGGCCGTCAAAAGATTCGTTCCACCTAACCTAACGAGATTCAAAACTTTGATCTTTAATTTCTCGCTTTTTTTTAATGTATTGCAGACAGCTATGCTTAAAAAAAAGATAGCTATGGCCCTATTTAAAAGAAGAATCTGTTGAACAGTGTTGATCTAAATAATTCCGACTTATGAAGATTATGGAAACTGGAATAGCTTATATTTCAGTACTTGAGTTAAACAGCTTAATAATAATAATAATTATAATTCCGTTTAAAAACAAAAATATTATTTTAATATCAAACAGCTACGTATTTTTAAACAAAACATCGATTACTATCATTTTAATTAGTTTGACGTCAAAATACAAACAATAACTAAATTGTCTAAACAAAATACTAAATAGGTTATCAGTGTTAAAAAGTATTCGAACCGTAATAAAATTTTATTTTTAGCAATAGGACAATTTTTTATCGTGCCTATAAAAAAAAAACACAACTAATCAATAGTGTTCCGTAATCTTTTATTTAACCCTACGTTTTATTTAAAAATGATATTATGTTCTGTAAGTTGTTTTTGTGATATACATTTATTTCCTTTATTTATTATCCGTTAATCTGATTTAAAAGTAAATGGTACAATAATAAGCGAACAAAATTATTAAATACGCTTAAAATAAACACAAACTTCACTCTTTTTCATTATAGATATTCTTAATCTATCAAAATATTTATAAAATTTGTGTATTTACCACTATAAACATTTAAAAAGTAATAAGTTAATGATAGCAATGTTTTTCAGTTGATACGTATAACAGAGTTTGACGTCACGTACTCCATAAGAATGATATGCCGGATATTATTGTTTACAACATCAAATTTTAATTTATTTTATTTTGCCTATATTTATAATATAGAACATTTAAAAAAAAATTTTTATTTAATGTTTCAAAGCTTATTTACAATCTAAAGTTACGTTAACATAAACTTTTAGTGCATTGGATCACACCCCAAATCACATGATAAGGAGTCCTCAGTGAAACACTTCAAACCAACACATTATCCCAAGCGCAATACAAATAACAATTTTGAATGATACTCAACGCCATTAGAACAACAGAAGGCATAATAAAATATCATAAGTAGAACCAAAAAAGAAAAAAAAACATGAACGAATGTAAAGAAAGAATAAAGTATATGTAACAAATTTGAAATTAAGACTCCAAATTAAATCTGAAATTAATCACAAAATTCATAATACTCACATCCAAGGTTACTACAGCCACATTAGGACACTTAGGTCTAGAACCTGCAGTCGGTTCTACCTTCTAATACCATCCCCATTGTTTGGTAAGTTCAGTGCCAAGTGATGTGTACGATAGGTAAGCTGAAGTCGTACGTCAAACTGAAACGTTGTATTTCCTCCCGTACGGACCGTAATCCTAAGTAATCTTTGAAAACTCCTGGTTATATTTCATCTGAGAGAAACGTTATTCTTGGTAGCCTCATAGAATAAGGTAGTATGTTTGAGGAAGGCTCATTTTTTAATTAGTCCAAAATGCCAGGGCCTCAGACCTTGTCAAAAGCCTGTTGGATGTCTAAGAAAGATACTGAATAGTACTTTTTCTCTTCAGGGCTTCTGCTAGCTGATTAGTTAACAATCCTGTTTGTTTGCTCGATAGTGGAATGCCCACAACGGAAACCGAACTGATGATCAGGGATTACACGGCCATGCTCCAAAAGAAGCCACATTCTCCAAAGGAAAAATCCTATCGAATACCTTCGATAGAATGGGTAACAGGCTTATTGGCCTGTATGAAGCCACATCGCTTACCGGTTTGCCTGGTTTCCGGACCATGACTATTTGCGAAGCTTTCCACTCCGTTGGGAACTGTGTTGTCACTACTTAACTGAATCCCGTTGAGTAGGTGTGTTACATACACGATGGCTTTGGAAGGAAGCATAAAGAGCATTTTGTTTATAATTAAATCAAAACCAGTCTCTTCTGTGAGCTTTTTCCCTTATTGAACATATGAATAACTTCAGCCATAAAGAAAGGCTTAAAAGAAAAACCTATAGGGATTGAGCTATCTAAGAAACCACGTTTAAACTCCGTTGTCAATCGCCAATCAGCCTCCTGTAGGACTGAGGTCAAGCACTGCGTCATGTTATTGATGTCATCGGAGAACCTCAACCGAACAGACACAACCAACCCATCCTCAATCCAACTACGATAGGTATTCCTCCAGTTTGTACTATTATCATTGAGTACTTGTGAAACTTCCTTCCTTATTACTAACGTTCTGGTTGATTGGTCAGATGTCAAATCAAAGTTGTTATCAACTTCGGTATATAGTCGCAGAATTCCCGAGGATACGAAAAAACCAAAATCAGGGATTTTAATTAGGATCCAATGGCCAGAAGGTAGGCTGCATTCCAGATATCATGTTCAGATGCATGCTAATAACTAAATCCTTCAGAGCCCTGCCTCTAGGTGAAATTAGTTGAGATCCCCACAGTCTGTGGGGATCTCGAAAACGTAAACCAAAGATTGAGAAGAAGTCAGAAAAAGAGAGAGCCAACTGCAAGTGTCGAGAAAAAAATATACTAGAGACACTCTAAGCGGTCCAAGACGATCCTAGATCTCACTTAGCTCACCTAAATGAGATTTGTTCATCAAATTCCGGAGTACATTATCAACTGTACTCCTGCAGTTGATGATGTCTTATGACATCTTAAATCATAACCACGGTACCTCCGTGTGTGCTGCCATCAAGGTGGTCAGTACAGTAGATAGAATAACCTCGAACACGAAGGAAACTTTGAACAGTGAAATGCGTTTCCGAAAGCAAGACAGTGTCTAAATAGACTATTGGTTTGCTTGGCATTTCTCCCACCACCACCCAATTCGGCCGCCCTACAGCATACAACCAAATGTCTGGGCCACAAACGGCTACTGAGCCTCGAAACAGTTTAGCGACCAGTATCCTAAATAGCTCCTAGAGCTTACCTAACAGCGTGAGCGGACTAAGCGCGGTGTCATACACCACCGGCTTACGTGTTCCACCCGCTCACTAGTCATATATTTGCTAAAATGGGTAGGCGCACCCCGTCAACTAATTAAAAATATATATGACATCCATAAATTAAAATTCATTTCGTTCAGACAGCAATTAACTGCCACGCCTAGGTCGCTGAATGCCAGCAAGTACCTGTCCACCATATTAAAGTGCTTGGAGGCTTAATATATAAAGTGGTGGTCAGCCATATATATCTCTAGGTTAGTTTCCCACAGCAGTGCGGTGGGAGTTTTTTCCCCTTAGGTAAATTAATGACGTCGGTTAAACAAAGCAACCGCATCAAGGAACTCCTACACGGTCCGACAATACAGCTCTCGCCAGATTGAGTCGCCGCTTGTGAGTGGCAAATTATCCCCTTGACATCTAAGTTCCAGGGTGGCCCGGTCACTAGCCCTCTCAAGAGCAGGGCAGTGAAACATCAGGTGTTCATTTGACTGGACCTCCCCACAGACGCACAGCTCATCAGCTTCCAGGCGGAACCGAAACTGATATTGGTTTAAATTAACATGGTTGGTTTAAACATATTGGTTTAAATTAACATTACCTGGGCACCCGTTGCCCCTAAAACCGAGCTTGAGGCAAACCATCCCCCCAGAACCTGTATAAATTTTTACAAGGATCTTTCCTTAGTCGTGGTGTCCCATTCCAGTTGACATGCATCCATCGTGAGGCTCTGCAGCCTCTTCCGCAGGTGGGAGATGGACAACTGAACGAAATTTAGATCCGATACATTGTGATTGCCGTTCCGCTCTGGTACTGGCCCGGCTCGAAACCGCTTCCCAAATGCCTCAGCCTCCCGACCTCTTCGCAATTTCCACAAGGCTGCCTGAACTTTCACCACTAAATCGATTGGGAGAGCCTTTCCCAATACGGTGGTAGCCTAGTAGGAGGTTGTTTTAAAAACACCAGTACATACAATTAAAACTCTGGGCTGGGCACTCCTTAAATTTTGAACAAGTGATCTATTCATATCCAACTTATGCGCCCAAACTTCTGCTTCACCCTCTGGAGCATCTGGAAACAGAGTAACCAGGAACGCTGGTAAGTCGCCACAGTTGTTAAAGTGTGATCTCGACCACCAAACCCGCATCGAACACTGAACAGCACCACGTACAATGGCTTTAACCGGTAACACGACTTTGCGAGCTGCCAGGGGCTGCGCTGCAACTCGCGCATGGAGTCTTGCCAAAACTTGGGTTTGGCTTCCTTGATGGCATGAACATACTCGTTAAGGGCGCGCCGGTAGATCCGCAGACGCTCTGCGCGCACGTCGTCGACAATAATCGCCGTTAGGGGGTGAGCCTGATATCTTTTCTTTTTCCTGTTTAGCCTGCGGTAATTACCTTTCAGATAATACTTCAGAAGATGAATGAGGATGATATGTATGAGTGTAAATGAAGTGTAGTTTTGTACAGTCTCAGTTCGACCATTCCTGAGATATGTGGTTAATTGAAACCCAACCACCAAAGAACACCTGAATCCACGATCTAGTATTCAAATCCGTGTAAAAATAACTGATTTTACTAGAACTTGAACGCTGAAACTATCTCGACTTCCAAATCAACCGATAAGGGAAGATGTTTTCACCACTAGACCAACCCGGTGGGTTGACGCTGGTACCTATTCCTAGCCGACCTAACTCTTGCGCGCAGCACACTAAGGTCAAAAAACCACCACTTTTCCCCGGGTTTCCGCCAGCGTCTAACAGACGGCTCCTCGGAAGCGGCAGTCATGACGGCTCCATGTACTGATCAGTAGACAGTTCATCACTTAGGGGGTCCGTCCATTTGCCGAGGCCGCCGTAGGACCCTATCGCAGCCAGTCTTGATGGCCCGGCGAAATTGCTCAGCCATCATTCCATCTCCTCCATCTCCTCCCTCTTCTTCATGCGTCATTCCAATCCCTGCAAGGCAGCTGCGCACTCGCGCCGCAAGCTGTGCTGATCCAGGCCCCTTAGGTTATAGCGACCCGAATCTGGAGCTCTTAGACCGCCTTCGTAAACAATCTCATAGGTTATAAGCCTACAATCGCTCACACTGGCCTCGGGCCAGACTGTACAACTAGTTGTACTTCGCAGCAAGTCGCCCGTCACCAAAGTGAAGTAGATGTAACTTTCCCCCCAGTTCGGAAGAGAAAGTTGGCGGTTGTTCTGCATCATTAATCTAGTAGAGTTTCTTGGGTTCAACAAACTGTTCGAGACCAGCGCCTCTGGGGTCAGTGAGTGGTGAACCCCCAGGCGGGAGACTTGACATTAGCGTCCAGAGCAACCAGCACTCTGATGCCCGAGAAACCGTCCATAATCCTACCCAACTTCTCCAGCAAGTCATCGATACTCCATCCAAGCTGGAATTATCCCAACACTAGTACGACATCAAGCGTACCCCTTACGATTCGAACGACAGTGAATTGCTCATCGGACCAATGGGACATTCAGAAGACAACCAACGAATCGGAGCCAACCACAATCGCGGAGAGAAGCCGTATCCACGAGAATGAATAACATCCATCTCACGGAAGCCGACCACCCTATCCGCGACCTGGACCAAGAGGATCTCGAGGTTGTACTACTCAAGAAGCCTCATGGCTTCACTGGTGGCCGCCCGGGAATGATGCAGATGTAACTACTCCAGGCGCAAGCATTCAAAATGGTGCAGTCCGTCCTCAATGTCTAAGGGTTCACTAAATAATACAGCTTCTAGTTCTTCTTTTCGGCCAGCTAGTCCGCTAATATTCCATGCTGCAACTCTCAGGAACTTTTAGCCATTAACAGATTTTGGTTATTACTTTAGTACGAAGTCCGATTAGATTTCCTATTTATTGTACAAGAAACTCTATATTGCATGTTAGCTTACCTAGCTTGTCCTCAGAAATACTCTGGATTCGTGACCAACAGCCACAGCGTAAGCTCTTGGACGAGTACAGAAATTCGTGTCTCTATCACCACTCGTTTTCATGCCTAATGAAGAGAAGTTTGCAGTATCCAAAATGAAGGAGGTAGCCAGCATATCTTAGTTTCCAGTAGGAGTAGTTATTCTCCTAGTCGATGTAACACTTTGTCTCTGTTTTCTCTCCATGATTTCTTTGTAAAACCTAAATACTCAATAGTTTGCCGGGTGGTTGCACTGGCAAAGCACGCAATCAACTGGAGTGTTCCTATCTTTAGAGCAATCAGTAGTCCTATATCCTTCACCGCATTTCACACATGGATAAGTACGCATACAGTTATTTTTCGTATGCCCATACTGTTGGCAGCGCATACACTGCACCAACCCAGGAGACCGTCTGGGCGCTTCAATGACAACCCCACAATTGGAGATATATTTTAACCCAAACACCTCCTTGTTGTTATCGCTTGGCTCAAGATTAACAAAGAAAATTGATAATAGTTATTTTGTAAAGCAGTGCCTTGCGTTTACTTTGCTACGGACTGCATGACCGTGAGTCTCAAGTACTTCTCTGATAAGCTCAATTGGAACAGAATAATATAGGTTCCTCACTACGATACGAAATGCTCTTTCATTCCTCCTGGTGAAGGTGTGGCCGATCAGTTGGTGTTCCCTCACCAAGTCAATTATCTTGACTTGTCAAGTCAATTATCTTGTGAATAAAAGATCTAACTCGATTTATTTCTCTCTGTCCGCCAGTTTATGTTTTTTCAACAAATATTTTTATCTTAAAAAAGGAATTAAAATATTTTAATTAAATTTGTTATGCATGTACCCTACAACACATTCAAGAAAATAAATAGCTTTAAAAATATCCAAAATGGTGTCAGTAATTGTTAGTTTTATTGAATTATGTTTTATTAGATAAATGTAAAATTTTTCATTATGAGTTAAATGTTACCTCATTTGTAAAAATCTGTTGATAAATATCTGATATATTTAACTGTTAAGAGAATTTAATCGTAAGCGGAAAAATACATTTTGTGAGATTAAAGAAAAATATAAGACTAATATAGAGTGTACAATATGTATTGAATACTGTTAATTATTTGATTGAAGTATATCAAATGAAATTCACCTCAACTTAGACTGTAATAATTTCTAAACAATTACAAAAAAATATGCAATACATACTTATAGAGAGTATGTAAAACTGTTCATTAATGTTAAAAAAAAAACACTCGATACTTCAACAGAATATGGAGATAGCTTTGAAAACCTCGCCAATGACTAAATACTGGACGAAATTACCTGAAATTTGATCAGAGTAAAAATAGGGGTGCATATTTTAATATATCTAAACCCCACAGTCTACAATAATCTTTTTCTATGGCCGGAAGTAGCAAATACTAAAAGAAAGTCCGAAAAAATTCCGGCGTTTTTCTCGATATTATAATCATAGAGTTTATTGTTTAAATAAATTATTTGTAAACTAATATAGAAAGGAACAAACTTTGGTTTAATATATGTTGAATTTTTTTTTTCGATGGTTGACTGAATAATTATTGAAGTCTAAGTTCATTCTAAGTGCATTTTTCATTTGCCGGACTATAAATATTTGTAGATTATCATAATACTTATTATTTATATTTATAAATACCAATATTTTTAAAAATAATGTAGGACCAAAAAATAAATAAAGGAGAAATTATAAAATGTTACAGAAATGTCTTCTTTATGTTTGAAGAAAAAAATACTTAAATCATATTTTATACTTAGGATTAAGATCTCTTAATACATTTTACATTTTAAGATAATATAACGATACACAAGATTTTCTAGTATTTTAAGTCAAAAAAAATATATTAGTGAGATGCTTACCTTTATCTAGAAGGTTATTGCATTTTTAGATTTTTGCATGAAAAACTGCGGTAAACACCAGAAAATAGAAGTAAATTCATAAAATTGCTATAATAATTATTTATTTTATTCCTAGTATTATTAACTGCAAATAGAAATATTTTTTTAACAGTATTAACGCAAATGCTATAAATAATAATTGCAATGGGAAATCCGAAATAAAGAATGATCACAGGTATAATAATAAACATTTATTGTTATCTTAAATTGCACATATAATTTACAACAATGACTAACATCCAGTGAATTATCCCGTACCTACATATTAATATTTTATAACAAACCACATAAATATTTAATGTAAAAGAATAAGGTCATTTTACAAATACGTGAAGTTACCAAAAAAAAAAAAAATGAAATGAAAGGAAAATTACACCACAAACATCATTGAGATGACGTAAATAACTTTACAGACTGTACGAATAAAATTATTTTAATTTTATGAAAACAAATTGGTATTATTATATTCAACTGACCGCACACGTCATAACTGATGAAAATCTTTATTTTATTTTATACTAGACAGTCTTATATTTTAAATAAATCGCTACAAAAAATTCAATTACTTCAATCTAATAATTAAAAAATTAATTTTATGATCGTACAGTCGACAATCAATCAGAGTATAACCATCACTCAATTTATAATAATAATAATAATACCATTAATTAACAAATGAAATATAATAATTTAAAAATTACAAAAAAAAAAAAAATTTTAGATTCTATTTTAGATCTTACCTCAAAAGATCAATATTCCAAGGGGTTTTTTCTGAATTTAGTCAATCCTATTTTAAATCATACGGCATATTTGACTCAAAAAACCACACTTTTAGTACTTTTTGATAGAATTTTAGAAGACACAATATTTATATGATTGTATATTCCTCATTATGATTGACTTTTTTTCAAGTTAAGCATTTTTTTACAGTTTGGTTTGTACATTGTATCGTCTACAAATACACTCTAAAAAAGTATCAGCCAGGTATAGCAACGGTACTAAATATTTTATTTGTTGTAGTCACCCTACCTAATTTTTTTTAATTTTCTAACTAAAAAAAATAATTCAAAAAATATTTTAAAATGATTTTTTATACGTTAATAGTAATAAGAATTTTAAAAATTACTTTTGACCGAAAAGGTTTTACGCTCCGGTTTCTACATCATATATAGAAGCTGTTTCTCGCATATAAAAAGGTCACATTTTAGTCGTAATTCTTCTTTAAAATATCGAAACATTTTAAATACTAAGTTTTTAATTTTTTTCGAGATTCTGTATTGATGAGTGTGTTTCGTGTATATACAGCGTGATTCACGAAGAATATAACAAACTTTCAGTACATGTTCTACTGATGAAAATAAAGAAGAATGTTATATAAACATAGATTCGGAAATGCTTCGTAACCGAGTGTCGGCTGGCGAAATATTTTGCCCTGATTTCTGCGTTTTCAGTAAAATTAAGCCAAACTATGATTCTTGAAAGCAAAGTTTAGTGGTTTTATATGAAAAATTGAAAAAATAGGTCCCAGAAATATAATTTTAATAATTTTTGAGAAATTTTAAAAAGACAAAAGATTCGAGGTCGAAAAAGACATTATTTTATATTTGGTGTAAAATAACTTTGTTAAATCGGTAAAACACATAAAAGTTGAAAAAAGAACTTGCAGAGAGATTGATTATGACTAAAATGGTATGAATAGAGTCGATAGAAACTAAATAAAAACGTAAGAATTTCAAAGTTTATACAAATTTGAAACCGTCGGCTGTTTATGCCTTACCTTAAATTAAAATTTGTAGAAAATTGTATTTTTATTAAAATTCCGCCGATTACCGTAGCCGAGTGGTAGTGTCTCGGCTTTTTATCCGGGGTTCCCGGGTTCGAATCCTGGTCAGGAATGGCATTTTTCATACGCTACAAAATTTAATTTCCGTATTCCCACGTACAAGGTTTTGTGGTGAATTAATTCATCAAGCAAAAAGAATAATAAAAAATAAAATACAGATCTGGAATCAAAATTACTTATATGTTCTTTCTACAAAATTTACTGTACAATAGTGAAGTAATATATACATAGTACTTAACAATTTCTATTATACATATAATATTAATATTAATTAAATTACATTAATATTACAATTATATAAATATTATATTATTACAATAAATATTACATTAATATTTATTACATTAATATTAATATTTATTACATTAATATTAATATTACATTATATTAATATTAATATTACACATATAATATTAGTGATTCAGCTACTTGTAAGGCTTTTTGTTTTAAGTTAACGATTGTGCAACTTTATAACAAGCTTTACAGGCGTAATTTAATGCAGCGATTGTAGATTTCATTAAAGTAATAAAAATTAATTTTTATTTCGCTATTTTAAACGTATAAAATATTTTATAACATTCTTTATTAAAAACATATTGTTCACATTTAAAGCTATTACTTCATTAGTTAAATTCACAAAACAAATTTAACATTTAAGTTGAGGATTAGAACATTCTTTCATATATATAAAACTAAACGCAATGAACCGGTTTTATTGATTTTTTTAATGAGTCGTTATCTTCAGAAACAGATGGTTTTGTCAATATTTTTATTATTTATAAATTCATTAATTTTCTTTTGAACAAAAAAATGACTTAAATATTGTGCTCATTTTTATTCTAATAAATTAATAAATGTACCTCAAATCATCAAACAAAATCAGTCTATTTTCAAACTATTTTGTACAATAAAAAAATAAGCTATTAAGACACAACAAATTTGGTACAATCCAAGCATGTATTTCTTGGCCAATAAGTTATGTAAGTTTATCTTTAAAATTATTCTGTACTAATGAATAATATATTTCTCAATGAGTTTGCGGTTTTGATATCCGTTGACATTTTATTTAAGGAATTAAAAAAAGGTCTTTTTTATTCTGGAATCAGTTTTTCTGTTTATACACATCTAATTCAATAAAAAATGTTTTTTTCACAACTCGATTTTTCCGCGCTGAAAAATTTCCCAAAACATATTTCATATTGATTTGTTCATTCGAAACATAATTTTTTTTTCAATTTCAACTTTAATATGGGGAGTAGGTTTTTGGTAGATGTTTAACTAAAAAGATACTATTCGAAATGGTACTTTTTTTTAATTGGCTTCTTACCTTATTTTTTTTTCTAAATCATGTATGAATCTTATAAATACTTTCTCTTTTTGAAGAAACAATAGTAAGAAATAAATCCATTAAAAATAAGTTACAATTTTGTTACGCTTATTTAAATGGGATTGATTAAAAGTAAAAAAAAGAATATTGTTCTAACGGGGTAACTGATTATTCTCTAA
The DNA here is from genome assembly GCF_047948215.1 of Lycorma delicatula. Lineage (NCBI taxonomy): Eukaryota > Metazoa > Arthropoda > Insecta > Hemiptera > Fulgoridae > Lycorma > Lycorma delicatula. The sequence goes on along the minus strand of NC_134458.1, from coordinate 128,488,361 downwards.
AAACGCTGCCAGGCTTTATAATGATTCAAGTTATGAAGTGAATTATTAAAAGTTCTTAATATAAAAATTTAATCTAAATTAAAAAAAAAAAATGTTAAGGTAATTAACATTTAAAAAGAATATGATCTTTTCAATAAAAGCATAATAACTAAGACACTTCAAAATTCCATAGAATTATCCAGAATAAAAAACTTCTATAGAATTCTACGATATCCTTCATCTTTCACTTTTATTCAATCTGCAGCAGTAAGTCCGCCCGTTTGTGATCTCTTTCTTTCATTTATACGGATTTCTAGAGTAATCATTATTAAATTACCCGTATATAATTGTTCTGTTCATCTTTTTTTATGTTGTCTAACTACTAACTAATCACTCTCCCCCCTCTCACTCACCGTGTATGTGTGTTTGTTTGCGCGCGCGTGTCGCTCTCTCTCTCTCTCTCCCTCTCTATCTCTCATATATATAGATATATATGTCTCTCTCTCTCTCTCTCTCTCTCTCTCTCTCTCTCTCTCTCTCTCTCTCTCTCTCTCTCTCTCTCTCTCTCTCTCTCTGTGTGTGTGTGTGTGTGTGTGTGTGTGTGTGTGTGTGTGTGTGTGTGTGTGTGTGTGTGTGTATACAGGCTAACAAAATTCAGGGTTTAAACCTATTTAATATCTTTAACTTTGACTTACACAAATGAATGTATTTTAACTTACAGTATCCTTAATTTGACTTACAAATAAAATGAAAGAGTATCTCTTACAGTTTTCCATTACAGTGTTCAAAATGAACACTTTTTCGTCACCCGGCCCCATCAATCCGGTAAGAGAGTCATCCCATAATTTAAGCACCATATTTTTAGTAATCGAAGCGACAACTACTTCTATCTGGTGCTTCAAATCAGATCAGTAGGTAATGCAGGCACATAGGCAACATCCCTTATAAAACTCCAAAGGTAAAAATTCACATATAGTCTGAGCGGGTAACTTAGATGCCATCGCAAACAAGCTCTGTTGTTGGTCTATGCCGACCGATCCAGAGATTGCGGTAAACGTCATTCAATCGATCCCATACAGGTAATGCCAGTGAGGAGGCTCATCGTCTTGTTGCCAAATAAAATTCTCTGGTCAATATTGCAGATGAGGAAAGTAGCCATGTACGCAGCATATCAAAATAAGAAACTCCTGTTACGCTTGCTTCAGTGAAAAAAAAAAAAACGGCTCGTCAACTTGACGTCGGGATATTGTTCAGAAAACATTTAATTTTAGTGAGTCTCTTTCTCATTGCAAGAGTTCGTAGGGATTTCTGACCCCTAGATACGGAAATGTTGATTCATCACTAAACACAATACGATCAAGAAAGTCTTCATCTTTTTGCTGTAACATCTCAATTGCGAAGTCGACACGCAGAGCACAGTCGGTAGGCTTCAAAGCGCATAAGAGCTGTAAACGTAATGGACGCATATGTAAGCATTTTCTTAATGGTTATATGTTCAAGAAATGGCCTGACCATAATAAAAAATACCAACCCTGTTTTTGAATAACCTTAAACATCATTTTTCTTTTAATAATATTTTAAAGAAGTAATGGAACGTTAAGAAAGATTACAAAAAATTGAAGTAATTTTAAGCCAAATTTGTTGCTAAAATTCCGACAGGTTTTCTTCAAATTGGTTATAACTGAAAACAATTTCAAAGACGACAACAAAATTAATTATATATAATATAAAACTCAATTTGTAAGGTATAACATCAAGTTGTACGTGCGCCGTGGAATGTAACTCTTTAATAGTCAAACATTTTCCTTTGTGACATGTAGTACAGTGATTCATGTTTAAAATGAATAGAACTGTAGTAATTAGAACATAAATTATATGAAATAACAGGGAAATACTAACCAAGAAATATTACATAACTAATCCCCAAAACCGATTACAGGGACAGGGATAACCGATCAGACAAAATCCCACCAAGATTTATTGAAGAAAGAAATGGGTATTTAATAGAAGTAGCTCGAAAAGAGGCTACATGGCCTGATAAATGTACATACCTTTAAGAAGAAGAACAACAACAATATGCAAATAAACATCAGATAAATTATAATTGAAATTCACTCCACTGAATAATATTTCAAATAAATATTAGAATAACATCATTCAAATAAATACAAATATTATATTATTATTAGAAAATATTACCTTTAGTACAGCAACAACCTTTTCATTTCAATAAGCAGAACATATAATCTTTAGGTTTTAACTACTTCAAAAGAAGAAAAATGTAAAAATTGAATGTAAAAATTGAAAACCTTACGATAAAGAAAACAAAACTTTACTCAAGAGGTACTTCATAAAATACAATTTATATATATATAAAAGAACATGTCCTGACTGAATGACTGATTCATCAACGCCCGGCAAAAACTACTGAAGATAAATTGATGAAAATTAGTATATATGTTCTTCTTATGATGTAATTGCACAATAAGAAAGGGTTTTTTTAAATTTCGAGTTTAAAGCGTTAAAATGGAGTAACAATGAAGTTTACTGTTTTTTTTTTTTTTAATTTCTCGGTAATAAATGAAGATATGAACTTGATTTTTGGTGTGTGTAATCTTTAAGTGAATATCTAAAAACTAATTTCTAGGTCTTTCGAAATTCGACCTTGAAAGGAGCGAAGAAATGTAAAAATATTTTGAACAATGATTGCCAATTTTCGACTACACTAAACGAGATATTCACTAGATGTGGACTCGCAAATACTCTTCACATAAATATTTAAAAACTATTTTCGGGTTTTTTGAATTTTAATATTTTAAGGGGTAAAAAAAAGATTTTTTTTTTACCGTTTTATGCTACCGCTATTGAGTCAATTTTTATGAAATTTAGTAACATTGTGTTGATAATAAAATTGTAAAAGTGTTTTAATACATTGTTTATGTTTGTAACTCTGATTATGTATTTCGCGAGCGGGCCGCGACGGGAAATTAAAAAATCAATTAGCGGGTTCTGTATTGATCAAACTATTACTGTGAAGAGATTACAATATACTGATAGTTTTTATAAACTGAACAGGCTTTAATTTTTATTTATCATTATTATTCTTAAAAGTATGGGTTTAATGAACACAGGAGGGTGGAGACCAAGATTTAGACGGGAAGAGCGAGCGAAGTGAGCTAAATATCCCCTGACCGCGATGGGAAATGCAAGTGACCGTATAGCGCGAGCGAAGCTGCGACGCGGATGCTAGTGTGTGTGTGTATATATATAATGAAATGTACAATTAGTTTTAAATAGATTAACGTAAGATATTAGAAAACAAAAATATCATTTACGATAAAAGTTTAAAATCTCATGTGTAAACATTGAAAAATTAATGTTCTTAGTTATGAAATTATTTTTTAAGTTAATTTAAAAAAAAAAGAAGTAACAGCTCTACTATTATTTATAAGTTTAAGTTCTTCTAATCCAAAATTTTGTTTTTTTTTACCCACAAATTTTACCTATAAGCAATTCTTATAAAAAAATTTGACTTTGTGTAACTGTAGATTATGAAACTTCTATAGGCTTTCTTCAAATGAACTTAAATCACAATAAAAATGCCAAAAAAGTTTATACGCGGTATAAAATTAATTTAATTTAATTTTTAGTAGTTCTAAGATATAAAATCATTTGAAGAACAAGTTTTCTTTCGAGACGAATACTACAGTCGCATTACATAATAATAAATAAATTTAAACCTTTTCATTATAAATGGAGAAAAATTGAAGGTGTTGAAAGAAGTCCTCTTCTCATATATTTCGCCCCAAATATGAGTCAACTAATTTCACCAATTGAGTCATATGAATCAATTTCACCACAATATGAGCATAAAAAAATCAATAAAAAGATCTGTTGCCTCACATTACTAGTATTTTTATCATTAATCTTGCACGAAAAAAAAATTACCCCGCTTGTTTTTTAATCAGTAGGTTTACGATAAAATTAATACGAGTAAACTGTCCGCAATCACTAATTAGAAATTGATCATCTAAAAGGATGATAAAAAAAATGATAACAGAAAAATATTAATATTAAAAATAATTTATAGCCATTTAATTAAAAATTTAAGTATTGTTTTCTCTTGTATTTCATTTCGACTAATTAAAATTACATACTGTAAAATACATATAAAGGTAAATTCATCAATATTTACAGATAATAGAAAATTAAACTGTAATATCTAATGTGAAAATGTTAAACCCACACAATAGATATTAATCCTTTTAATTTAAAACTTAGTAGATGATGCAATATCAAACACAAATTTATTAAAATTTAGAATACTTAAAAACTACTTTCGTTAAAAAATTAAAATCATAAAAAAAAATTAATTAATTCATCAACCAAAAAAAGAAAAGGAACAAGTTATTTTGTTGTTTATTGCCAATAAGTTTTTAAGTTAAATAACTCGCTCATAATTACTGTAAATTCCATCCTTGGCTCTTGTAGTGAAAGGTTGTGTCTTATTGTGCTCTGTGATTGTGAGTTGTAACCAGTCCAGCCAGGTGTTCAACAGTTCTTCTACCTGCGTCGCCAGACAATGTGAGAAGGGTCTGCTAGGACATCAGCCGGGCGGCCAGCTACCTGGATTACAGGCCAGTTACATTAAGAAAAGGATAATCCTTTTCTTAATTTTATTTCTATTCTATTCAAATTTCTATAATAATGTAAAGTGAACTCTTGTAGTCATTACGAACACATTAAGTTAATAGCCTATTATTATAGGACTATTGTGCTGATTTTAAAATAATTTTATTTTAAATTGTTTGATATAATCTGTACCTATTTAGGTCTACAGGTTATATCTTGTTTTGATTTTTCTTGTCAGTGGTTTTATTTTGCAGCAAGTGTACATTAAGAAGTGTTTAATTAAGTTTAATTTTAATTTTTAAATCTTATTCTTTATTTTTCCTCAATGGAAGGAAAAGTAAGGCCTGCCCCGCCCCGTTCTCCCACCCCGGAACTGTCCGTCGGTGGAGAGGAAAGCGGGTCTGGCGCTAGGAAGCGCCAGAAACGCCGGGACTCCGCGCCTCCTATGGAGACGGAGCCCGTAGCGGGCTGCAGCAAGGCTGCAGCAGCCGCCAACCCGCAGGCTGATGATGGGGCCCCATCACAGCCTGCTACCGTCAGGCGGGAGAAAATCCCGCCAATAATGCTGGACTGCCCGAAGGAGTGGCCAGCATTAGCGCGCGACATTAAGTCGCGGATCGGGGGGCGCCTGGTGGCTAAAAGCACCGGGCTCTCGATAAGGCTGCAGCTGGGCAGCGAGGCGGATTACCGGGCGGTGCAGAGTTTTCTGCACTCGAAGGGAATCGCCTTTCACTCCTTTCAGCTCCCGAAGGACAGGGAGCTAAAGGTGGTTATACGGGGAATCCCCTATGGGGCTGCCCCGGAGGAAGTAAGGGAGGAACTGACCTCCCTTGGCTATGAGGTGGTTTCGGTTAAGAAGCTCCTCACAAGGGACGGTCGGGAAACCCCGACCTGCCTAGTGGCCCTTAAGAGGACCCCTTCGGCCCGGACCATTTATGACCTTGGCAGTATTTTTTACTGCAAGGTCGCAGTGACTGCGTTTGTGTCACGAGGGGGGCCACCCCAGTGCCACAGATGCCAGAAATTTGGACACTCGTCCAATTACTGCCAGAGGGCCCAGCAATGTGTCAAGTGTGGTGGGGACCACGACACTGCCACATGCGTTAAGCCGCGTGAGGAACCAGCCTCATGCGTTAACTGCAAGGGGCCTCATCCGGCTAATTACCGGGGTTGCCCCTATTATAAGGAGCAAGTCAATAAGGTCAAGGGCATTAAAAAGCCCGCGACTGTTGACGGCCGCAGCTGGGCCCGTGTTGCCGGTGGGGGAAAATCAGCCCCCAAACCGGAGGTGCCGGCACCTGTGGCCAAGGCGGTAGTGAAAAAAGGGGAGGTACCCTCCCCAACACCCGCCAAGCCAAAACCGGCGGCGACCACCAAGAAGGTGGTGAAACAAAAGGCGGCGTCAAAGCCGGCCCCGGCGAAGAAGGCCAAGCCTTCCTCGACGGGAAAGGCCAAGCCTTCCTCGACGGGAAAGGCAAAGCCTGCTCCGGCTGGGAAGGCCAAGCAGGCTGTTAAAAACACCGCGGCCCCTGTGACCCCGCGCCCCACCAAAAGGGCGGCCGCGCCAAAAGCCACCTCCAGCGGCAATCCGAAACCGGCTACCCCGTTGGAGACCACTGGCATGGACTTCCTGTCGCAGATGACAGTGAAGGATATCCTGCCACATATCATGATGGTTTTGCCACGCCTGCTCCAGGCAAAATCTCTCAAGGACTGTATTCAGTCCTTAATAGAGTGCCTCATGGCTGTACTGTCCAGGTATGGTTAGGCCCACCCTCAGACTCTTGCAGTGGAACGCCAACTCAGTAGTAAGCCGGACGGAGGAACTATGCCGTCTGGCCGAGGATCTACTGATAGACGTGATACTGTTGTCTGAGACGTGGTTGAACCCAACCAAGCAACTGACCCTTCGGAACTATTTTACATATAGGACGGATAGGCCAGTTCGACCCGGATCTCGCACCTCTGGTGGAACTGCGGTTTTAGTCCACAGACGCCACATGCATACGCGCGTTGTTCTTCATACAAACGTGATGGAGCAAACGTGTGTGCATGTGGAGCATCTGGGCACGGTGTATCGGCTGGTTTCGGCTTATAGCAAGCCGAACGACGCGGTAACCGGCGCAGATCTGGATGCCGTGCTGGAAAATTGGGATGGGCCCATGATACTCATGGGCGACCTCAATGCCAAACACGTGTCATGGAACAGCATTCTGACAAATCCGAATGGCAGATTGCTGTACGAAAGGGCGAGAGCCCGCCGCTTGGTCGTCGTAGGCCCTGAGGTGCCCACGTTCGTGCATCGCTCAGGCAGATCTAGGCCTGACGTGCTGGATATCGCAGTCATGAAGGGGGGTACCCTCCCATTCATGATTGAAACGATAGAAGACCTCAGCTCGGACCATTCCCCTGTCCTGTTGGAACTAGGTCAGGCAGGGGGTGGCCGAGATCCCCCGCCTATACCCCGAAGGTCAGTCAACTGGAAAAGGTTCTACGAGACCCTCCAGCGGGAGTACAGGCCGGTAAATCCTGAGCTCCTGAACACCCCGGAGGAAATCGACGACACTGTCGGGCGCGTCACGTCGTCAATGACTGAGGCCCTGGCAGGCAGCTCATCGGCCAAAACTCGAGCAGTTGTTCGAAACGACCTCCCTCCTCATATCTCCGAAGCCATAACGGAGAAACGACGACTGAGGAGGAGATATCGAATCACCCTGTCCCCCGCTGATAAGCGGGCCTTTTATAATCAAACGGACAGGGTAAAACAACTGCTGACAAGCCATCGAGAGGATTCGTGGAACGAATACCTCGCCTCGGTCTCTGACGACATCTCCTCGGTGTTCAGGTTGAACAGGAGACTGCGAGAAGGGAAGAAGCCTCGCCATCCGGTTGTGGGGCAGCGAGGTTTTCTTGCATACTCGGAGGCGGAGAGGGCCGAGGTATTCGCCGATACCTTGGAGGAGCAGTTCACTCCAAACCCCCCTCCCTCCCCGAACGACGAGCACACAACCGAGGTGGAATCCTTTCTTGTAGATTATTTCTCACAGGTGGAGGATGCCCCTCTAGAGATTGACCAAGTCACTGAAGCGGAAGTTTCCGCAGCCATTAAGGCCACAAGCCCCGACAAGGCCCCGGGTGTCGACGGGATCAGCGCCCGTGCATTCCGGAACATACCGGCCTCCGTGATTACAGCAATTTCGGTGATATTCACGTCCATTTTGTACGTTGGATATTTCCCGAATTGTTGGAAAACGGCCAAAGTCGTATGTTTACCCAAACCGGGGAAAAGTTTACTTTTCCCACGGAATTATAGGCCAATCTCCCTGTTACCGGTATTGTCTAAGTTGTTCGAGAGGATTTTTCTTGAAAAACTGAGGCGATACATGGAGGGAGAAGTGCGGCCCGAGCAATTTGGGTTCAGGGAGGGTCACTCAACCACCCTCCAACTGGTAAAAATAATAGACGACCTTGTCGGAGGCCTGAACAGGAAACGGGTGACTGCAGCCGTTTTTCTGGATGTGGCCAAGGCCTTTGACAAAGTTTGGCATAGCGGGCTGCTTTATAAGCTAGCGCGATCGGCGATCCCCTACCGCTATGTCAGACTGATGCGGTCATATCTGCTAGACCGACATTTTGTCGTGCGCGTAGGGGAAACGATTTCCTCCACCAGAGAAATAGCCGCTGGGGTTCCCCAAGGAGCAGTACTTTCCCCGTTCTTGTACACTTTGTACGTGAACGATATGCCGCTGTCGGAAGGGGTCAAAACGGCCCTTTACGCAGACGACACGGCATATTTCTACGAATCCGCAAATGTGGATTACGCGGTCCGGAGGCTCCAAAGGCAGCTGGACTTAGTGGAACCGTGGCTCGACATGTGGAGAATCAGGGTCAACGGTGAAAAATCGGTGGCCGTGATGTTCACATGCAAGACACGAAAACCGACCAGAGAGCTGGAAATCTCAGGGGAGAAAATCCCTTTTGAGAAAACAGTTAAGTACCTGGGGGTGGTGTTGGACAGGCGGCTTACCTTCGGCGAACATGTAAATTATGCGACCCGGAGGGCTAAGGCCGCCAGAGCCTCACTATACCCAGTGCTGAACAGTGCCAGCCCATACCCACTGGCAACTAAGCTTCTCATTTTTCGGCTGTACGTACTGCCGATTCTAACATATGCTTACCCGGCATGGGGGGCAATGTTGAGCTCCTCGCTTCAAAAGAAGATCGAGGCCGTCCAAAACATCGCGTTGCGGACGATCTTTGGAGCTCCGTGGTTCGTCAGGAACGCCACTCTCCGATCTGATGCGAGATTTCAATCCGTGTCCGAGGTGGGGGTGGCGCAGGCGCGCAGACTGTTCGGGAGAGCGGCTGTGTCCGAACACAGTCATCTTCGGGACATCTGCAGAGAGGACCCAACTCCGACAGTTGTAAGGAAGCGGCCTCACGCCGTACTGGACGAACCACCGTGATGGTGCGGTGCGGTAGCCGAAAATCGACAAACCAGGCTTAGGGGCCTCCATATCGCATGAGCCATAAACGGAATAGTGCGTCAGACGCGTTTCCGGGGTCGCGAGTGAATAGTTTTTTTTTTTTTTTTTTTTTTTTTTTCGCGAGTTATATAGTTTGAAGACTTCAAATACGGTAAGTCGCGCACAAAACAAAAACGCGGTCTAAAAAGGAAAAAAAAGGGGAAAAAACGCGGTTTTTTTTTTTTTTTTTCTTTTTCTCGCGTGTGTTTTGTTCTGTTTCTCTAGTTTCAGAAACGGGAGAAACGTGGATGTGGAACGACGCGTCGTGCCGTCTCATCCTGCCAGTCGAAAGGAAAGTAAAAATTAAATTTTTTTTTTTTTTTTTTTTTCTTTTTCTCGCGTGTGTTTTGTTCTGTTACTCTAGTTTCAGAAACGGGAGAAACGTGGATGTGGAACGACGCGTCGTGCCGTCTCATCCTGCCAGTCGAAAGGAAAGTAAAAATTAAATTTTTTTTTTTTTTTTTTTTTTTTTTTTTTTTTCTCGTGTAGGTGTTCTGCTTCTTTTGTTGCAGATGCCAACAGCCACCACAAAAACAAATGGTTTCTTCACTGCAGCCACGCGGCCCCCCCAACCCCTTCTCAGACACACGCGTGTCTGAAGGTTAATAAATTACGTGGAAAGAATAATTACTGTTTACTTCTTTCCAGAAAATCGCCGCCCCAAAACCGCGATCGCGAATAGGTATCATCATCTGTAAGTTACACTTACAGTAAGATAAAATAACCCAGCAATTGCGACTCCTCCGGAAAAGGGGACACATTGCTCCCTCCTTATAGCTAGTGCCCCGTTGTGGCGTATTCCTGCTAGCCTATTAAAGAGTTAGCACCGAAAGGACTTCAGTGGACGGTCTGAAGGGGAATTACGTCGGGAGGACAGGCTTTATAAGCCTAGCCTTCCGCGGTCGGCCCATGAAATGGGTTCGATAACGCTGGTTTAACAACGGATTGGAATGCAATTAAATCCGTCTTAAATTCACTAAAATAATAATAGACAAACTTGAAAAATTAGATCCGAGATTAAAAAAAATAACCCTTTTAAAAACAAGCCCGATTAGAAAGATCCAGCAGCAAGGGACTCTGTCCAGGTTCTGCGATAAAGTAGGGAGTAATAGACTCCTGCCAACTTTGCATTCCATTCCAATTACTGTAAAAAATCTAGGCCGATTTTTTAATTTTATTCTCCAATCAATTTCCTATTAAAACATACAGTTTCATTTAGTTATTCGTGATTATCTTCAAAATAATGGAAAAATTAAAGAAAAATATCGTTTATATTACCACTTTTTAATATAATACGACTTTACACCAATGTGAAATACGAAAAAAAAGTTTAAATATTTATTCCCTAATAATTACTCTCTCTTTACTAGTCTCTCCGAATTTTAACGTGTTGGACTTATGGTTTTTCAGTTATCAGAAATTTTTCAAGAGATTTCGACTAGAAATTATTTATTTAAGAAAATTAAAATAATTGATAAATTATTTTAATAGAAGAATAAGAAAAAGTACATAGTGATTTAGAAAAACTATAAATACGTCAGGGATGATTTAAAATTTAAAAACATTTTTTTTAATAACTACCACATTAAAAATTATATTCTCTATCAATTTAACCAGTAAGTTCTATTTTTTTATTGACAATTTAACAAAACTTATTTTACGCCAAAGCTAAAAAAAACTATGTTTTTCAACTCGGCTTTTTGTTTATTGCATTCTATTTCGTAGAAAATAACGGGAATATATGTGTGGGGCCCCCATACACGCGCGCGCGGGTGTGTGAGAAAGGCGTAGATGTTTTTTTTTTAAATAACCACAAAATTCCTTCAATTAAAATGATAGGTGGTATAAAGCCTACGTGGCCGCTGACTTCAAAAGAGAATGGCATCTCAGTTATGGAAGAGCGTACGTTCCAGCTATTGTAATTTTTCCTTCATTGTCTTTCATGTAACAATACAAACAAAAACAATTTTTTTTTATAAGCGCAACAGAATTACAAGAAAAGGAACTTATGTACATATTTCGGAAATACAAACACAGTTCTTAGAAAACTTGAAGGATACTATACTTTATCTACTCTAAAAAAAATTATACAAGTTTGTGACTGAAAGTAGTGGAGTTGGTAAGATTTAAGTCGAGGTTGGAAAATGTGTGAATGGTTATAATGGTGATACTCAAAGGTTACTACGATTCACAGAACTGCACAAAGACACATAAACAAACCTTTCTTTCGTTATCAGTGGAGAGCGCAACATCTATGTTAGGCAGAATAAGAAGAAACTCTGCATCAGTGTAAAAGGAAGGCCAGCAGAATCGACGACTCCTTTTTCACACACGTTCTCTCTTCTACAATCTCCATCTCGCGCTGCTGTAACATGTGAGTTGGCGCTCTGTACACGAGCTCAAAATTCAATCCTTTTTTTAAAAATTAACGAAGTATAAAATACAGATTTTCATAATTTATATTGAATTCTAATACACAAAGGAACTTTTCAGGACTTCGTTAAATTATACAACGCTTAAAAATAACGGCGTCATGAATTGATTATATTCTCCCTTAATTACATTTTAATCGTTAAAATTTTCATCTTGTTTATCCGTGCAAAAAATATTACCCCATATTATCTTGATATCACCGTAAAACTATAGATTCTTGAATTGATCCCCTCGAATATAATTAGTTTTTTTTAGCTTTTTAATAAAATAAAAAAAATATTTTTTAGACTTTGTTTTTAAATTCTCTAAAAGCTTTATTTAAGGAGATTTTGATTCTCTAATGAAACGGTGCACAAGAAATAATTTGTGTGGCGTACTTGAAATCCATTTACAAATTCCTTTGGTTTTCACTACATTATCTACGTACTTTCAGTTCCTTTAAACACAAATTCCTTCGTTTTATATTTTGGTCAAATTGTGTTAAAATAATTATTTTTTCAACAGTTGTAATTAGTTTTAAGGATAAAAATCTTACAATAAAAATTAAAAATGATAAATTGTGTTATAAAAAAGATGTTCATAATTTTAATAAAATCAAGAATTTAAGAGTCGTAAAAATCTATTATCATCATTCTTCAGCTGTCTGTGTGACGTGTTTGTTGTAATATTTTAATGACGTATTTTCTATACATTTTATTTTATTTCTGACTTTAAGGGATTTTATTCGTGCTTAAATTGGCCTTGGGCCTGGTAAGTATTAGAAAATATTTAAAATAGCCCGTTAATATTCTATAATTGGGGTAACGCAGCCAGATAACCCTACATAACCTTCCAAGTTCAACTGTTTCGACGTTCGGTCCAGCTGATGGTCGTAAACAAATATATTGACTGTGCTGATTCCTCTGCTTTCTCTCAATACAGAGAAATAGTTATGAGTGTCACCAACCAAGAAAAGATTTATAAAAATATATGTGAGAAGACCTGACAGAAACGAACTACAGACAATCTGGAGTAAATACGGTGAACAATTGAATGAAGCTGATCGTTCAGGGAATGACACCCGTCTTACTGGACAGACGAAGAGACCATGAAGTTACGCAACCGTAGCCCAGAAACTGACTTACCCTAGCAAAACTCAAGCCATCGTACTGGATGCCATAGGAGATATTCCTATTAGTGGATATAGCGCGGTTGGTAAACTGGTTACTCTCAAGAATATCTTATATGCATCTAAGATCTCTATGAATCTTAGATCATAAGACTGTATATACACAATCTATGATTGTGTATATACCTGGTGCATAGTGATCTTGTTAAATCAATTACCAATAAGCACAATAAAGTTAATGTTGGGAACCACCTCCTGAAGATTCGCCCATTGTTGACTAAATTCAAAAGAGTAGTCCTCTCTAATGTGTGCCCAGTTATCCCGAATGAGGTATTAGAGGAAGAACTTAAGCGTTCTGGCATCCGCCTTGGGTCGGCTATTACTTCCCTGCGTGTTGCTGTCCCAGAACCGGGCTATGAACATGTCTTGAGTTTTCGTCGCCAGGTATATGTACACCCTGAAGATCTTATAAAGTTACCAAGCACCATGGACATAACCTACGATGATTCACAGTACTGGATATATCTCTCGGCCGATGCTGTATCCTGCTTCCTTTGTAAACAACCAGGGCATGTAGCGAAAAATTACAACCTGCAAGAGGGAAACCCGTGCAGCCTAGGAACATCTCAAGAAAGTACAGACCATCAGATTTCAGAGACCGGTTTTCCTAGCCTTTGCCAACCTCCAGATGCACCGAGTAAGGTGCAGAAGAGGGCACTGTCTACCAACTCTAGCACAGAGGATCATCAGGGAGATATTGGGATCGCAGTAGCGGCACCGAACGATCGTACTGGCCAGAGACCTGTCAGCAAAACAAGATCCAAGAAGCCAAAAAAAGAATGATGATAGGCTTGACGCGGGCCTGGAACCCCTAGTAGAGATCTTGCAAGCCAAGAATAATCCTTATGTCTTGAATTACGTAGACTTCAAAAGTTTCCTGGAATGCTGCAGGGGTAACTCAACAATACTAGAGTTATCACGAGATTACACATCTAATACGATGGAACTGACACTTATGCTTCGGGAAAAATACTTAAAAGTACCAGAAAGAAGTACCAAAAATAGGTTTACGCGTGTAATAAATAAATTGGCGCGTCATACCTCGACTACTGAGTCAATTGAGGTTGCTGAAGCTACGAGCGTGTCTGATGAGGATTGTAATGACAGCACCGCCGAGTTACCTCTCGACGGTCGCTGATATTAGTGTTTAATCGCCCTCGCAGAAAATTTCTTTTATACAGACAAAATTCACCATCTCCGTAACCCAGTCCTACAATGGAATATCAATGGACTCCACCCCCAGAGAGAAGATTTACAGTTTCTAATCAATCGACTCAGTCTTCTGATATGCCTGCAATAGAGTAATTTTAAGGATAACCACTACGTAGTTCTGAAAGATTACAATGTCGTTCTCAAAAACAGGTTGGATGTCTCCCACGCCAGCGGTGGTGTAGCCATCTTCATTAGTGATCAACTAGCCTATAAAGAAATTCAGCTGCATACTAGCCTTGAAGCTGTAGCTGTGACTTTGACGCTTGCTCCTGGAACGTTTACAGTACGTAATATCTATCTCCCCAGCAGTCGGGAGTTTACAGTAGAGGAACTGACAGAGATAGTTAGGCAACTGCTCAAACCATTTCTACTGATGGATGATTTTAATGTTCACAGCATCATCTGGGGCTGAAATAAGTTGGACGCTAGGGGCAAGTTAGTGGAAAGATTCCTTGAGAGGCCGGATCTTTTTTTTATTAACCTGGGCTCATATACAAATCTCAACAGCTCATATGGGACTTTTAGTGCCATTGATCTAACAATTTGTGATGCCTCCTCAGCTCACCTCTACGAATGGGGAGTCCTACAGGGACTATACGGCAGTGACCACTTCCCCATTGAAATAGCGATCAAGCACTCCATTGTAACCGGTATTCCAAGAAGAGTGAACCCTAGGTGGCTATTGCACCACGCTAACTGGGATAGATTTAACGAACTGGTTACTGAAGACGTAGGAGATTCACATTTCACAGGTGACGGGGCTCAAATAAATGAATACGTTAAGAACTTTGCGGATCTTGTGATGTGTGCTACTGAACTCAGTAATCTTAATAAATCTAAGTAATTTGACAAACAAAAATAGTTAGTTTGACATGTTATAATTTTTTAAACAAAAAACGCAATAAAAAACATCATGTCATATACCAAATTAAATTCTGTTTATTTTATTAGTAAACTATGTAAAAATCAATAAATAGATACTTTTATGTAAATGAGAAAACCGCATTTCACACATTTTGTTTTATGATATTTTCCAATAAACATAACTTCGTTGAAAAAATTAAAAAAAGTACAATGTTAACACAAGATTTTTTCAAAATAAATAAATAATTTTTCATACAAATTCAAAAATATAATGACCTGTAATGTTAGAATCACATTTTTCAACAATACGGAAAACTTAATTTTTAAATGTTTATATTCGTAGTACGGATAACTCGAACTATCACTTTGGGAACATCAAAACGATGATAAAATCATCTTAACGTAAGCTGACGTATGTTTATAACGAGAACCTATACACGTATTTAAATTAATTGATAATAAATGCACGTAATACAGGAAGAAGTATGTTATATCGGTTACGAAATAGCAGGAAATTAATTCAACTTTTTAGATAAACTTCTTTTTTCAATTATTTCTGTCATTCTTTTCTACAATTAATAAAATTTAATAATAGTTAGATTTTTTTTTAATGAAAACTTGTACGGTGAAAAAATAGGTCTAGTAAAATTCTTGGGAACAGAGATACTTTATAACAAACTAGTAGCGGTTATTAAAAAAAGTCGAAAGATATGAAATATAATAGAAATGACGTTAAAGAATACGAGTGTTGAGAGGAGGGAATGAAATACTTTTTCATGTATTCAATAATGATGAAATTGTGGTACATGAAATTGAAAACTCGTACGTAGATGAAGGAAAGAATGGAGATGAAAACGAAATCGGTGATAAAATGTCAATAAACTATCCAGAAGGAATAAGGAAACTTATAAAAGCATTGGCCAATTTGGAATAAAAAATTTAAATGTTTTCTTTTAATGATTTAGTTATCACAAAGAGCTGATAATCCTTCTTCATTTTCAGTGAATTACAGTATAATTAAATGTAGCCCAAAACTAATTTGATCTTATTTTAAATTTATTATTTATTTTATTTAAGGAATTCATTCTGATATATGGTTAAGTTTTGTGTTACCCAAAGTCCGGGTCATCCAAACCGACATCTCTTCTCAATTAGCAAGTTAAAAAGTAAACGCCAAAAAATTTAATATTAAAAGCAAGTAAACTACCAGTTTTAAGATTAAAATTTTCTTCTTACTCTACCATACAGCAGGTCAGAAAAAACCCCCATTGAAGTTCATTATAATCTTTTCTCATCTTTCAGAAAACTTCTTTTAGTCTTTGGATAACAAATGAAGCAATAAATTTTATTTATTTATTTGTCAACAGACTGTTGTACTGTAAAAATTAATTTTAAGAATTTGTTCTTTCCAGTTGTTATTCACTAAATAAAATAATATCAATTTTAAACTACGCATGCAATTACATTTTACAAAACATTTAAAATTTAAATTCATAACGTTATCTACAAATTAAAATTACGACAATTAACAACAAATAAATAGTTTTAAAAAATGTAGTGAAAGTACAAATAGTTGTCTAATTCAGTCTTGAAAATAGCAAAGTAATTCAAAGGAATGTAATATTTCACTTTAAA
Source organism: Lycorma delicatula (assembly GCF_047948215.1). Classification (NCBI taxonomy): domain Eukaryota; kingdom Metazoa; phylum Arthropoda; class Insecta; order Hemiptera; family Fulgoridae; genus Lycorma; species Lycorma delicatula. Next base: position 128,471,912 of record NC_134458.1, on the reverse strand, counting down.
TATTAATACTATCAGTTATTATTATTTAAATATATCTTATTAATGCATTTATTTTAAAAATTATAATTAAAAAGCAAATTACAAATGAAACGTATGGAAAAACAAAATACGAGTAGATAAATATTATCACAATTAACGAAAATTTATCTACTATCTTATTTTTTTTTTTTTTTGTAAAATACAAGGAAACTATAAAATAAAATAACCCCCTCTTTCTCGTTCTCTCTCTCTCAATCTAGGTAAGAAAAGCAGTTCGGACTGACAAAACCTACTACCTGAAAGCAGTGTAGTTGTAGTATGAAGGGTAATCGATTGAATGAAGTGTACAAATATATGATGTACAATCAGTATTAGTATTACTCATATAACAAAAGTGGATCGTCTCTTATTAACCAACACAGCAATACATTTCATTCTGATGATGTAAGTCTAGACTTACATCATGATGACCATCATTACATCAGCAGCTACCACCAGGGGTTTCCTTGTATTTATAAGGGCACCCCTGGGTTTTTGAACGCAAAAATATGATCCACAGTCACAGGCGGCTGCCTGCATGACAGTGTTTTTGTTTTGAAATTACCCACAAACTCAAAAATTTTTGTATCTAATTATAGATTTTAGAAAAAAAAATTGTTCTATTCTGAATCTTCATTTTCTGAAGTCAGCACAACTGATACAACTATGTTACTTGACCTATCTTTTCGTCTACTCTGTTTTGTATTGCTTTTGAAAACCTTTTTAAAAGACGCGAAATAAAGATATTCCAACGAAGTTAATGTTTTGAGTATCCCCCTTTTTAGGAATACTTTAGTTTCTTTAGGGATTTCCTTAGTTTCCCATGAAAAATGCAAATCATTTCGATGTTTACACTGATAAGAAGCAAAACTTATCTTTTTCTTGACAAATGTTTAACTTTTTTCGTGAATTAAATTTTAAGCGACTTATTTTGTCAAGGTTTACGTACGGATTTTCAAAAACAAGGACCATTAACGTGTGGTCTGATTTTTATAATTTAGGTTGTATTAATTATCGCCTCATAATTTTTTAATAATATATTAATAAAAATAAAAGTGAAGTGAGGGTTATGAATCAAACCAAACAATTGCAATTTCCACAAAAACGTTTCATACATAAACATTTGTCATACACTATTTAAGGAAGTGATAATATCTTTCATTAGGAAATATGATAACAAACAATGATAACAAAATAGGTCATACTTGAAGTTGAAACAAATTTTATGTAAAAGAACAATTTTTTATTTCTCCCAAAAAGAAGTACCGGAACGACGTTTCGGCACCATTGATTACCACTACAAAATTAGCTCTAGTAAAATATTACTCACATAAACAAACTCTACCATTACTACTTTTTTTTTATATCTGTATTTTCCCGCCCCTCGGAGCCGGACCCGAAACTAAGTATATACCAGGTCCTTTGGTGGGGGGGGGGATGCCATCGCCTCAGACTACCTCAGCAGAAACAGAGTTCCACCCAGGTAGCCGGGACACGGTCTTTATTTGCGTACCACGCCTCAATGAGGGAACCCCTCATTGCGACTCCGGATTGCCTTGCCTCTAATGAGGAACCCACAAAGGGATCCCTCCCTTAGTGAGGGGTCCTCACTATTTCGTTTAGCTGCACCACTATAGGCCTGCACTCGGATATGAAGGTCCTCTCCCTGCCCCTTACGTACGGAGAGAACCTCGACTTCACTTGGCTACACCTACTTTAACTGAGTGGAGGAGATCGGCGTAGGGTTTCCCATCCGCTTTCACCACCACCGTCGTCGTCGGCGGGCCTACTGGTCGTTTCCTGACGACATCATTCGGCGTTGACACCAGCAGATGCACAAGATAACTCTTCTCAACCCGTCGACCGAAATACTAGAATGAGCGACGCAAAAGTTGGCCGACTCGTCCCGAAGGCCCTGAGAAGCACACCGTGCTACTTTGAAAATCCTTCATAACTAGGGGAATCGACCGACAGATAACGGAGGCCATCTCCCGGTCCTCGCCTGCCGAATCGATTATGAAGGCATAATCAGTGTGTCCGGTGTCAATCCATGAACCAACAACGTCCCTGGACAAGTCCCAAGCAGAGGATTGAACTACAAGGACTTGGCCTGCCGTAAAGTTATCCAAACGAGCCAGGTACCTAATCTACAGCGCTTTTCGGATTACCGGGACGAGATTCGAGTGGTCAGCCCCTGCCGTACTGGTGACAAACCGCCGGGGGATAAGGAACGCCGACTACCACCTTTGGATTTCTTCTTCTCTTCAGCCGCCGGGGGGGAGGATGTAACCTCCGTTTCCCAGATGCAATCTTTTTCATAATTCCCCCCCCCCCAAAAAAAAACCACTTAATTTTTAACCAATGGGCCAAAAAACTAGGTATTTTTAATATCCAATAAGAATTGGGTGGGAATATGCATGTTTCAAAATAGCAAGAAATAACTCAAAATAGCAGGAAATATTGATATTAACAATAACCAGGTTGGAGAAATAACCCAATAACCCGATAACACACTAACATGTTCTTTTATACCGGTCGTTTTAAACATTCTCCATATTAACATATTTTACAAATTAAAAATATAAGCATTATTACTTATAATTATAGATATAAATTATAAATATATATGCAATCAACCAAACTTAACCTACGCTCGTAATGTTTTGATTATTTAAATAATAAATAATTGCGATAATTGCTGAATTTATTAATCAAACGAAACTTAACCTACTCTCGCCTCGCTCGATAACCTCACTGATTAACAGTAATGTTTTGATTATTTAAATAATATATAATTGGTATAATTACTGAATTTATTATTTACATATTCAAAACAATACAGTTAATTAGTAAGGTTAGCGAGCGAAGCTACTGTAGGTTAAGTTGTTTCGTTAGATTATATTTATAAAATAATTAAAAAATATAAATGGTTATAAGAATGGTAATATAAATGATTATATCTGGTTATTAGTTATTTCTGCAACCTGGTTATTGTTAATATTTATATTTCTTGATATATTTAGTTATCTCCAGTTAAAAAAAAATGGAAACTTGGGGGGGGGGGAGAAATGAAAAAGTACCAATTCTGATACATGCATATTCCCACCTAATTCTTATTGCATATTAAAAATACATCGATTTTTTACCGATTATTTAAAAATTAAGTGTTTTTTGGGGGGGAATTCCGAAAAAGATCCCCCAGATGTCTTCGGGAGTCCCTGTCCGACTCCATGTTATCATCGACCTTAGAGGCGGGAAATCCTCTTCAAGGCCTCTACTTCCTGCAATACCCACTGCGGCTAAAGCGGGTAAATCAGAAGCTCGTTGCTGCTTCCTAGCCGACGTGTCTTTCTTCATCATCTCTCAGCGTCTTCCTAACAATTACTCTTCGCGCCGAAGTTCCGTCACCTCCATATCCGCTGAACTATCACTCCCACTACCATCGGTGGGAACCTTACGCACCAAAACCCGTTCCCCTCCTTCCGGACCGTCTGCTCGCATCAGGTGTGAAAACCTCCCAACAGGAGGGGACCCGGCCCCGGACCGATCTTGTTCGGTCATAGTCCACATCAAAGTTTTTAATAAAATTCGACTTAGCAACCTCATTTAAGTCGAATGTAAATAAACTAATTAAACCAATATTACCAGCTGTGTAACCAAGCAAACAGTCCTTGGTTACCGTGGACCAAACGCAACATACAAATATTAAACACGGTATTTAAATTAAAACAGTGAAACGTTATTATAAAACAAAATAAACGTTATTTAATAAAACAAAATAAAACTTGATGCAATTAAAATTAACGCAAAACAAACAATAAACACAGCTAAAAATAGTCTGCGAATAAAACTAACTACAGGGAAAAACAAGAACGTAATAATTAACGAACAAAACTAATAAAAGTAACACAAAACAACAAAAAACGAACAACAAAACTATAAAAGAAAAATGCAATAATAACCGCAGTTACGCAGAGCTAGGAGGAAACCCGATTGTATCCAACAGCTAGACTCATAATCACTACCATTACTCACTTTAAACATACAAAAGTTCAAGCGGCTATGATTAAAACTTACATAGATGTAAAATTAGAAAAGATATAATTTTTTTCTGTACGAATAAATTTTAAAATAAATATAACTTAAACAGAAGGTCAATTAAATAATCGGTAAAACGAACGTTTAAATGAATTAACCCCACCCGTAAATGATAAAATATTAAATGTTAAACCAATAAAGAAGCTATAACATGCCCCACTACAATAGTTACACCTCAGAATTAAAATCTGAGTTCTGTAAACCTATATGTAGTACGATTTATGCTCCTTAAACCTAATAGTCGTATATTAAGTTGGGTACAGAAAGAATATGTTCCATATTGTAAAGAAATACTATACACACTGCACAGTTTCTCGATGGAAAAAGGGAAAAATATAAGTTGCTATTTTCCAGAATTAGTAAGCATTAATTTAAAAATTATATATGTAAACCACTTGAGGTATAATAGGCACCAATCATTTTTGCTTCTTCTAATAGTAATGATGTTTATGAACATTTATAAAGATGAATATTATCTGTTTCACATGCTGATTTTCAACATTACATTTGATTTAGAGGCGAAGTCAACGAGAAACCACCTCACTCCTTATTTTTACCAATAAAGTTCAGTTTTAGGATGATTTTTATTCTTGAGAATGGTTATAAAATTTTCAGGAGTGATTTTTGTTTCAGATAAGTTCGCTTGCATTTTTACTATTAACAACAGATAGACATAAAATTTATAATAGACACTTAAATCTTGCAAATTGATGAAATGGAATCATCTTTGATATAAGAAAAACGGTATATGTACATGTATTTTTTAATAAATATTACTTTAAATTCTTCATACGCTACAAAATTCCATTTCCATATCCCACGCAAAAGCTTCAACCTTATGTGGTGATATAAAGTTAAAAAATAATAATAATAAATAATTAGCTTAAAGGAGCCTGTTATTTTTAGTTACATTACATATATATTTATTTATTTATTCAGTTGGAAATAAAAGGCTTGCGCCCGATTATAGACACTACTATTTTGATAACATGAACTTTGCAACATATAAAAAATTCCATGACACTGACCGGAATTCGAACTTCCTGATAATACTTTTGATATTTATACATATTTCCCATTTTGAATTTTTTTATAAAAGAGCTTTATCTGAATTTCATTAAAAATATCTAACTAAATTCAAATATATCTTAATTCAAAGTTAAGAATTATATTTCAATTATTTATTGTTACATGTGTAGTTTTTTGTAAGATCACAAAATTATCAAGAAGAAAATATGAATTTTAATTTATTATTGTAATAATTTAACTGGTTATTAACATAATTATAATAAAAAAATAAACATAATAAATTCGCTTTTGGTAAGTTATTTTAAGAAGAAGAAAACGATCAGACAATGCTCACCGACTACAAAAAATAAATTCTTTTCTTTCAAGGTTAAGCAACACAAATATTATATATATGTAAAATATCTACGGCAATTGAAATTGTATACCTAGATTTACAAAAATAAGATTATCTTATCTCTAAAATGTTATTTTAATTAAAATAACTGTTTGAACTACAAACAAAAAACCGGCATCAAAGGTAAAAAAAAAAGAATAAAATAAATTAAAACTACTTGGATAACTATGAAACCTGATTTAAAAACCGGTTTAAAAAACTGTGTTATTGACATCACACGTGTAAATTTTTTTTTTAAAAGAAAAAAGAATTTACATTGCAACATTGGAGATTTATATAGGTAATTTTTTAAGAAAGATATGAAAAATTTACAACGAGTACCGAGTATATACGTGTTTTATATTGACAAGTATTTTCTATTAACATAAAAGACTAATAATACCTATATATTTGAAATAACTTATGAATAAAATTTCTAAACTAGTTGGTAGAAATAATTAAAAGATAAAAAAAAATGTTTTGAGCAGAAGAGATCTAGTTGTGGCAATTTATTTAATGCATTGTTCTACAACAAAAAAAAATAAAATATTTGTGTCTTTATTCTTCTTTTACCAGTATTTATTAAGGGTAAAATAATGTATGTAAAACATCTGAGATACAAGATGCAGTAATCAGAGTTATTTTCTCTGATGAGAGTACAGATGTTCACTATAATAGTGAACATCTAATAATAATCAAACGGGTTTTTTGCAAATTTAAATTTTAGGTCCAACTAGTTCATTTAGACCAAAAAATCAAATATATGTATGTAAGTGCGGATTGTACTCGCATATATGTATGTTACTTTTTAATCTTTACATGGAACTAGCAGTTAATGATGTTAAAGAACAATTTAGATTCGGAGTAACAGTACAAGGTGAAAAGATAAAGATGCTACGATTTGCTGATGATATAGTAATTCTAGCCGAGAGTAAAAAGGATTTAGAAGAAACAGTGAATGGCATAGATGAAGTCCTACGCAAGAACTATTGCATGAAAATAAACAAGAACAAAACAAAAGTAATGAAATGTAGTAGAAATAACAAAGATGGACCACTAAATGTGAAAATAGGAGGAGAAAAGATTATGGAGGTAGAAGAATTTTGTTATTTGGGAAGTAAAATTACTAAAGATGGACGAAGCAGGAGCGATATAGAATGCCGAATAGCACAAGCTAAACGAGCCTTCAGTAAGAAATATAATTTGTTTACATCAAAAATTAATTTAAATCTCAGGAAAAGATTTTTGAAAGTGTATGTTTGGAGTGTCGCTTTATATGGAAGTGAAACTTGGAAAATCGGAGTATCTGAGAAGAAAAGATTAGAAGCTTTTGAAATGTGGTGCTATAGGAGAATGTTAAAAATCAGATGGGTGGATAAAGTGACAAATGAAGAGGTATTGCGGCAAATAGATGAAGAAAGAAGCATTTGGAAAAATATAGTTAAAAGAAGAGACAGACTTATAGGCCACATACTAAGGCATCCTGGAATAGTCGCTTTAATATTGGAAGGACAGGTAGAAGGGAAAAATTGTGTAGGCAGGCCACGCTTGGAGTATGTAAAACAAATTGTTAGGGATGTAGGATGTAGAGGGTATACTGAAATGAAACGACTAGCACTAGATAGGGAATCTTGGAGAGCTGCATCAAACCAGTCAAATGACTGAAGACAAAAAAAAAAAAAATATGTATGTATGTGCGTATCGTAGATATGTGCGTCGCACTGCTTTTGGTCTCATACTTCAGGACTGACCGAACCGATTTTTTTTCAAATTTAGCACAAATATTTCTATGAATGGGGCATGATCATATTAATTTTTATTCTTCAAAATTTGTAAGGGGATGGAAGGATATTGCGAAAAAAATCAGTTTAAATTTTCTTCAGAGGGATTTTTTCAAAAACTTTATTAAAGTCAATTGTTACCTAAAATGCATGCATGTATAAAAATTTTAAAAGATTTTTTCAAAAAATTAACTTCCATCTCTTAAAGTTATGTTTTTTTAGTTCTATCTCACTTAGATTTAAAAATATTTTTTCAAATCTTTTTGGAAATTTGTACTTCATACATAGAAATGTCATACATATCTAGAAATGTTTATTTTTTTAATACTAACTAATGATATTGATCTCCTTTCCATAATGTACAAAACTCACGATAAATTTCAGGAGGCTAAACCGCTACTAAGATTTAACGATAAAAAATGCCTAACAGAATATATCTACTCCTATATATAAAGAATTTTATAAGGAAGACTTGAATATTTTTGCACTCAAATGACTCCAAAACATGCAAATTTTTTTTATCAATTCCTTTAAGGTGTATTTTCTGTAGCAGCTAGGAGAATAATTTGGTTTTTAACGGAATAAATTCTTAAGAATTATTCAATCTTTTAATTACACTATAGCAATTTAAAACATAATGATAAAGCAAAAACTGGGTGGATAAATTAATAATGCATAATCATTAATTGTTATCTAAAAGAAATTATTGTAGTAATTTTAATTATCAGGAAAAAATGAATTTATGTTTTATCATTTCTTAATCGTCATTGTAATTCGTAAAATTAAAATTAATCTTTCTTTTAAATATGATTCGTTAAAATTATGTCACAACACTTAATCTTTCTTAGCGGAACTATTTTATTCTTGAAAAATAAAGGAATTTATTCTGTTTTTGTAAAATTATCAACTTTATCAAATGTTTTCTTTAAAAAAAAAAAAAAAAATGTTCTGAATTAAGCGTTTATTACGTTATTATATGATCTTATTTAATGACTAATCCAATGGAATTTGTTTTTGTGAAAAATATTTTATAATACTCAATTTAGTGCTCCATTCTAGATAATCTCAATTAATTGTTATAAAGAATATTTTAAGTTACCTTCAACTCTTACGATAATATACGTAATATTTAAATATATGTATATAATGTTAAATATTTTTAGTAAATTAAAATCTTAATTTACCAAAAATTAAATTTTAATTAAAATTAAATTTATCGGTGGTAAAAGCAACTACGTCGATTGCAGTAAGATTTATTTCAATCGGCTTAATAGGAAAAAAAGCATTAAAAAAATATGGGTCGAATACATAACCTCCTTTTTGAAGTCGGTTAAACAAATAATTTTCGCCGTCCGGCGGATAGGTAGGGACAGTGGGAATCCAAATATTTTGTGTGTAAGCGTTACGTTAGATGATGTTATACGGTCTTCTGTAGAGCAGGTAATGTGACTTTCTGCACAAGATATGCAGCACCGTTAATAAAATCATCAAAACTCGAGATATCTCGTCTTAAACCTTTCAAACCCGATATACATTACATATAATATACGGCATCGGTAGGGACAGTGGGAATCTTATAATTCTATATACTTTTTTCTTTTTTTTTTTAACCTCCGGGTCTACCGTTAGGTATTGCTTCAGAGTATGAGATGTATTATTTGTAGCGTGTGTGAAAATGCCATTCCTGACCGGGATACAAACCCGGGACCTCTGGATGAAAGGCCGAGACGCTACCACTCGCGCCACGGAGGCCGGCATAATTCTATATACTTGCACACGTTACATTTCTTGATGTCGGTTTCATTTTTTTAAAAATAATTATTAAATCTGTTAATGTTCAAACAAAAGAGAAAAGTAAAACCAATTAGTAATTTCATTCATTATTTTTTAATGAATTAACATAAATATAGAATAAAAAAATTGAAGAGAATTGAAAAAAAAAAGAAATAGTATAACCGTTGATTAACTAATGAATCATATGTACATTTTTTTCTTTTTTTGTATTATTCAATGAATTATAAATAAATATATGTACTCAGTGTATATGTATATGATTGTAATATTATCACGCGAATGGTTGCGCAGGCTACTGCAAAATAAACTATTTTAAAAAGCAATAAAATAATTCTTTATAAAAATGTACCTTTTTCTCGTTATTTCAAACGCGCGCAGGCGCGCGCGCATACACACTCTTCCCTTATCATTTCTAGAAAATCAACCTTAAAATGTACAACTGATGGTTTAATAACACATTTTTATTAGGTTTCATTGACTTATCTTATACGGTGTGAGTGATGTTAAGGCGTATTCAAAAACTTTAGTAACATCAAAAATAACTTGGTTGTCTTAAAATGAAAATACATTTTACATCGATTTCAAAATATAAATCAAAAATGACAAAATATAATTATATACAGTAGTATCTACGTCATTACGGCTTGTCAGATAATTTAATTTTATCAATGCAGTAACCAAGGACTTAATATGAACAAATACAATTATACAGTGTTTTGGGAGGTGCTGATTAGAACTAAGGAATTGATTCAAAACATGAAAATAAAAAAACAGAAGTTCGTGTGAACAAATGCCCTAACTCGCTTCATTTTCCCTCTGTCCGTCATTTTGTTTTTTTTTTCAATAGGAATTTATGTCTTAAGGAAGGATTGAGGTATTCTGTTGAAAATTGGTGTACATGTACTCATAATAAATCATTTTGAAAATTTTGCGGTAGAAAATTCTAAAATATCCGTTATTTAAAATTTTAAATAATAAACAGCTACATAAATATTAGTTTTATCGATTTATGTAGAACGTTATGCCTTGCATTGCGAACAAAATATAACCTTATTTGTTCAAGTTGGTTGAAAAACATCTGGAACGTAGATGAAATTGTAGAGGCTGAAACATAGGCAAAAATTATAGTCTGACAATTTTGGGCCTATTTTCACTTAATTAATTGAGAATATGAACGATAGATCATTTACCCACGTGAATTTTTTTATTTATTTTGATGATCCGAACCAATCTCTCAAGTTTGGCCAACATCTTCTAGGACAATCTGTATACTAACAAACTTTTAAAAAGAACTCATTTTCATTAATAAAATATGATTAATATTCTTTGGATTATCTAAGCTAACATATGATTCTTAAGAAATTTTAAATATTTACTTAGAATTTAAAAGATTTGAACGCTTTTACTTTGCTGGCATATAGCTCCAGTACGGTAATCGCTCATAAATATGGTGTATATGGAGCAATTCGTTGGTAAAATTTTGGGGTCAATATCTGCAGTGAGGCAGATAGTCTTTTGAAGTCAATTTTCTCAAAATTTTGCTAACATAACCCCGGTTTATGTTAAGCTCAGTACGTGAGTGCATGCATATCTTACCAGTTAAAAAAAAAATTGTTGCAAAATTCACCCTTCGCCAAAAATCGAAAAACGATTTTTTTATTTATCGCATATTTTTTAACCGATTTTTTTAATATCTTCCTAGGCGTAGTACTAGGGCAAGCGACCCAATAAAAGTATTTTGGAGTCGGCGATCCGATTAAAGTTTAAAAATATCGATTTTTTGAATTTTTCAAAACCTTTTTTTCGAATAACTTTTAGTAATAATATTACAATAAAATTTCATCATAATTCATCCTTCCCACTCTCAAAAATAAATTATAGGTAATTTTTTTATTGTTTCTACATTTTAATGGATTTTTTAGTTTCTTCCATTTAACAAAGTAAAAAAAAAAATCAAAAAGTTTTCTTGGAAAGTGATTTTCGGCGTGGGGGAACAGAAAAATATAAAAAAATGTTTTTTTTTTAAATTTTTATACTTTTTTTTCATGTAGCATTATTGTACTGTATTTTTCCGTTACATTAGAATAAATAACCAAAGCCAAGAAAACATTTCAACTTTATTGTAAGCATTTTATTTGGAAAAAACAAAGATTTTTAACTTTACTTATCGATACTTACAAATATCAGTAATTGGTTTATAAATTCGTTTCTGTTTCCTCAAAACAGTTTATTATAATGCTTCATTAAAACTAGTTTTCTTTAATTGATTAGTGATTATTTAATTTTTTTTTCTTTGTCTATTTTCAATCTTAATTATCGTTACTGTTTTTTGTTAAGTACAACTTGAACTATTTTTTTTGTATGTTTTTAATGAAGAAAGTCACACAAAAAACAAATAATTTTTTCCATTTTTTATTTTTTTATTTACATACCTTTTTACAAGACTGATCTTACTTAAATGGGAATAATGTTATTTTGAAATTTAAATAAGTTTTGATAGAATAACAACATTACATGTCCACAGGCTTAGAATATGTGGCAAAATTAATTTATGTAACCATAAACAATAAAAATGGTTTAATTTTATTTAAACTAAGAGGAAGGACGTTGAATTTACGACAAAACCTGGACTTTTCGTGAAAAACAACAATAACAAAATTTACTTAACAATTTCTAATTCTTACAATCATAAATAATATAATACTAAAGCCAAACTATATAATAAATCACGTAATAAAAACTAAAAGGAAAATCCGATGTACGGTAATGATGACACACTTATTGACAAGCATTACGTCACTCCGACGAAGGGATTTTTCAATGCCAACGTTGCAACTGTTATCGGTGTCTAGATAACCAGAATTAATCTATTATTTCACAGAAAATTATTCTATCTTTTCTTTTATTACTATATTTCATCCGCATCATTTACGTGGAAATGACTTACGACTTACAAATCTCCAGCAATGCAACTTTATCATATAATATCTCTTTAACTTTAAATACGTATTTCTATAAAAATGCATATTTATTTAATGAATTATCTGTAATGTAATACGAATAATATACATAAGAATATTAATCATTTTTCGGTAAAAATGTTAATAATAACACAGTTAAAACAAAAAAAATTGTAAAATTTTTTTTATAAGTTTCCAGATACTTTGTCAACGGTTCAATCTATGTTAAAATATTCCTGTATAAGAAATATTACAATACCATTTTTTTTTTTGTCTTCAGTCATTTGACTGGTTTGATGCAGCTCTCCAAGATTCCCTATCTAGTGCTAGTCGTTTCATTTCAGTATACCCTCTACATCCTACATCCCCAACAATTTGTTTTACATATTCCAAACGTGGCCTGCCTACACAATTTTTCCCTTCTACCTGTCCTTCCAATATTAAAGCGACTATTCCAGGATGCCTTAGTATGTGGCCTATAAGTCTGTCTCTTCTTTTAACTATATTTTTCCAAATACTTCTTTCTTCATCTATTTGCCGCAATACCTCTTCATTTGTCACTTTATCCACCCATCTGATTTTTAACATTCTCCTATAGTACCACATTTCAAAAGCTTCTAATCTTTTCTTCTCAGATACTCCGACTGTCCAAGTTTCACTTCCATATAAAGCGACACTACAATGTTTGTAGTGTCGCTTTAAAGTGTATGTTACACTTTCAAAAATCTTTTCCTGACATTTAAATTAATTTTTGATGTAAACAAATTATATTTCTTACTGAAGGCTCGTTTCGCTTGTGGTATTCGGAATTTTATATCGCTCCTGATTCGTCCATCTTTAGTAATTCTACTTCCCAAATAACAAAATTCTTCTACATCCATAATCTTTTCTCCTCCTATTTTCACATTCAGTGGTCCATCTTTGTTATTTCTACTACCTTTCATTACTTTTGTTTTGTTCTTGTTTATTTTCATGCGATAGTTCTTGCGTAGGACTTCATCTACGCCGTTCATTGTTTCTTCTAAATCCTTTTTACTCTCGGCTAGAATTACTATATCATCAGCAAATCGTATCATCTTTATCTTTTCACCTTGTACTGTTACTCCGAATCTAAATTGTTCTCTAACATCATTAACTGCTAATTCCATGTAGAGATTAAAAAGTAACGGAGATAGGGAACATCCTTGTCGGACTCCCTTTCTTATTACGGCTTCTTTCTTATGTTCTTCAATTGTTACTGTTGCTGTTTGGTTCCTGTACATGTTAGCAATTGTTCTTCTATCTCTGTATTTGAACCCTAATTTTTTTAAAATGCTGAACATTTTATTCCAGTCTACGTTATCGAATGCCTTTTTTAGGTCTATAAACGCCAAGTATGTTGGTTTGTTTTTCTTTAATCTTCCTTCTACTATTATTCTATGAAATTTTCTATCTACTATTTTTTTATGAAATTAATATATTTTAAAAGTAGCTGAAATTTTTAATTTGAAATGATAATACAGACCTAATTCTTTTTGTCTCAGTGAAATTTTTACTATCTTTATACAAATAGTATACGGAATGTTTCATTTTAATCGCTCCAGGCAATTTTCTCGTAAACTACGCACAATACAAAAATAGATAATTTTTTAATCTGAGTAACTTTAGTTACTCAGATTAAAAAATCTGGATGGGGAAATATAATGATGACCTTCTATTTGACCTTGAACTTGATATTGGCCGTTATTTCAAGGTTAACAAGAATTTTTCATATGGAATGACCAATTTTTGACCCCACCAATGAAAACAGCAAAACATTTTATGTTGAAATATGTGGTCGCAATACGTCCTCGGACCTTTTTTGAAAGTCATCCGGCTAATACCAGTGTTGGTTTGCTTGGCATTTCTCCCTCTACCTCACAAATCGGTCGCCCTAAAGCATAAGACTGAATGTCTGTGCCTCAAACGGCTACTGGCTACTATGCCTCGAAACAGTTTAGCGACCAGTATCCTAAATAGCTCCTAGAGCTTACCTAGCAGCGTGAGCGGATTAAGCGCGATGCCATACACCACATGCATACATGTCCCAAACGCTCACTTGTCATACATTTACTAAAATGGGTAGACGCACCCCGTCAACTACTAGAAATATATATGACATCCATAAATTAAAATTTACTTTATCTAGATAGCAATTCGCTGCCACGCCTAGGTCGCTGAATGCTAGCAAGTACTTGCCTACCATATTAAAGCGCTTGGAGCCCTAAATGGCTGGTGGTCAGCCATATATCTCAAGGTTAGTTTTCCACAGCAGTGCGTTAGGAGTCTTTCCCTTAAGTAAACTACTGATGTCGGTTGAACATAGCAACCGCATCAATGAACTCCTACACGGTCCGACAATGTTGCTATCGCCACATTGAATCGCCGCTTGTGAGTGGCCAATTTTCCCCCTGACTTCTAAGTTCCAGGGTGGCACGGCCTTTGGCTACCCCAAGAGCAGGGTAGTCAAACATCAGGTGTTCATTTGAATGGACCTCCCCGCAAACGTACAGCTCATCAGCTGCCAGGCGGAACCGAAACAGATATTGGTTTAAATTAACATGGTTGGTGAGTACCTGGGCACCCGCTGCCCTTTAAAAACGAACTCAAGGCATACCATCCTCCCAGATCCCGTATAAACTTGTGCAGGGATCTTCCCTTAGTCGTGGTGTCACATTCCAGCTGCCATGTTTCCATCGCGAGGCTCTGCAGCCTCTTCCGCAGGCGGGAGATGGGCAACTGAACGAAATTTAGATCTGGTGCATTGTGATCACCGTTCCCTTCCGATACTGGCCCAGCAAGAAATCCCAAGTACTTCGGCCTCCCTGCCTCTTCGCAATCTCCAGGTGGCTGCCCGTACTTTCACCACTAAATCGATTGGGAGAGCCTTTCCCAATGCAGTGGTAGCCTCGTAGGAGGTTGTTTTAAAAACACCAGTGCATACAATTAAGGCTCTGCGCTGGGCACTCCTTAAATTTTGAAGCCCAAACGAGAGCCGCGTAAGAGATCATGCTTTCGAAGACACCTTGGTACATCATGTACATTTGACGGCCAGACAACCCATACTCCTTCCGAGCGATCCTCCTAAGTTTGTGCATCACTGAGACGGCGTCTGCCGCTACTTGCCTAATGTGATTGCTAAACAGCAACTTCTCATCAAACAAAACACCTACGTACTTATGAACTATTACTCCGCTGATTACACAGCTTTTATACTTAATGGGGTGTTTCGACTGTACGATAATTTGTTCTCACCATTGAGAAGCGTAAACTTCGTCTTGGGCAAAGAAATCTTTAAATTTTGAATGTCCATCCAGCCCTCCGCGTCTGACAAGGCCGGTTGCACTCGATCTTCCAGCTACGGTCGTGAACTACCACGAACTAAAATGAGACAGTCATCGGCGAAAGCCTGGGCCGTATCCCTTCTAGGAATGCCAATCCCAGAAACCCGTCAAATACCAAGTTCCACAGCAGGGGACCGGGAACGGACCCTGCAGGTTTCCCCTGGTAACGGATTTTTTCATAGCTACGTGCGCATCTTTAAACAGAGCCGTACAATTAAACAGCCTGACAAGCGGCTTTCTTAAGACAGGCAGCAGATGGTAGAATATATCCGGGTCAAGTTGGTCAATCCCCGCTGTCTTTCTCAGTGCAATTCGAGAAATCACTCGGTCTATATCTACGGGAACCATAGCCCGCACGCCAGGAAATAGTGTTTCACCCGCCCTAATGCCGACTTTTGCTTCACCCTCCGGAGCATCTGGAAACAGAGTATCCAGGAAATTTCTGGTAAGTCGCCACAGATGTTAAAGTGTAGTCACTACCACCAAACCCGCATCGAACACTGGACAGCACGTGCAATGGTTTTGGTCGGTAACATGACTTTGCCAGCTGCCAGGGGCTGCGCTGGCAACTCGCGCATGAAGTTTGCCATAACTTGAGCCTAGCTTCCTTGATGACATGAAGCGGACTGGCTACTACCTAAGGGTCTGACCATTGGCTGAGGCCGCCAAATGACCCTATTGGAGCCAGTCTTAATGGCCCGGCCTAATTGTTCAGCCATCAATTCCACCTCCTCCCTGTGCTCCATGCACCATTCCAACCCCTGCAAGGCAGCCGCGCACTCGCGCCGCAGCCTGTCCTGATCCAGGCCTCTTAAGTCATAGCGTCCCGAATCAGGAGTTCTTAGATCGCTTCCGTAAACGATCTCATAGACCTCGAGAATAAATAACATCCACCCCGTGGAAGCCGACCACCCTACCCCCGACCGCGTATGACTCCTGGACCAAGAGGACCTCGAGGTTGTACTCTTCAAGGAGCCTCATGGCTTCACTGGTGGCCGTCCGGGCAAAGATGCAGATGCAATTGCCCCAGGCGCAAGCGTTCAACATGGTGGAGTCTGTCCTCGAAGGCTTCCCACAATTCAGGCGTCGCCATAAGCTGTGTTTTTTTACAGCTCTCGCCCGTGCAATATCATACGCCCTGCACTGCCTACCCCCGACCCGCTGTCCAGCATCGCTGCCTTTCACAAAGGTACAGGCGGCGTACTTGGCAGGGCAATTGGCTGTCCTGTGCCCCGGAAGAGCACAGTGATCACACAACTCCGACTGCTCTCTGCAGCGGAGAGAGGTGTGACCAAAGCCCTGACACTTGTAGCACTGGGCGACCCCTATATGGTCGATGACACTATATGAGGTCTACCCGAAAAACAGACGTCCACCGGCCACCAAGCCCTGCCGGATCTTTGGCGAGGTCTCCAACACCCAGTGACTCTTTGGGGCTTCCTTCCTCCGCAGCTGCCTGATCATCTTGGTTTCCCGAAGGAAATCCTCGACGGACGTATCCAATGTAGGATTTTGCCCGTGCACGGCCCTGAGGATTTCGGGCTCCTCCACCCTTGTCGCCCTTGGCATATCGTATACCAATATCTACAGCCTCTGCTCGGCCAGCAACTTAGCCTTCACCCGTTCCTTGTCAGAACGTTGGCCTCCAGCAGCTGCTTCGCCTGCCGCTCACTTATGACTACCAAGATGACACCGTGGCCCCTTGTTTTCGTGACCCGGGAGACCTGGATCTTTTCCCCCCGCGGGTCCAGGGCCTTCTTCAGGGTTAGCTTCGTCGCTAACGACGAAGCCCTCGGACCAGGTTTTAGTGGAACCACCTTAACGGTAGCCCGCTTAATTTTAGCCGCCGATATACGAGTGTTATACGGGTGATAGTATTGTACGGAGATATAGTTATAAGAGTTACACGATTTTAAGTTCATACGTATTCCACACCATTTATCTCGCAAACCTTGTGAAAGTGAATAGAAATGACTTTACACTATCGTATATCACTATCTCCGATGGTTAGGAGTATGACCTTCAAAAAGTGTTCTACGTGTGACTACATATTCCAATGTAAAATCTTCTGCTCTTTTCATTGGTGGGTTCAAAAATAGGTCATTCTATTTGAAAAAATTGTGTTAACCTTGAAATAAGATCAAGGTAAATTTCAAGGTCAAATACTAGGTCACTACGAGCTGTCCCTCTCCAATCTGAGTAACTTTTGTTTAGATAATGTATTGTATTGAGTATTTTACGAGAAACTTGCCTGGGGCGATTAAAATGATACACTCTATATAGTTCAAATTTAACGTTCGATTTCCTAAACATATTGAAACGAATATAGAAATGAAATATTCGCTCACTGTCCCATGTACTAAAGTTGAATGTTTCCAATTTTCTACAAGCTATAATTATTTGAATTTCTTGGTAATCCAACATTATTGAGGCTCGTGTTCCCGGAATCAAAATTGCAGTTACTGGTAATTATGTATGTATTGCAGGATTTATATCGTCTGCTTACAGAAGATGCACGTAAGCAAATATTCTCGTGTTTATTTAATTAATTTTTACTGAATTTTATTAATTTATGATGCTGTATGATGGTCGATAATGAAGATTTTATAATTATGACAAATATACTTTGAATGAATCTTTTTGTATTCATCATTTCACTTTTTTGTATAATATATAAGCTGATTTTAATTGGATTAAATTCAGTTTTTTTTTACATTCAATTACAAAGCTTCTTATTTAAACAAGGCGTTTATTATCATCTTCATTTTTTTCCTTACTGTAGTACATTAATTTATACACAATACTTTTGTAACAAAAATATAGCGACAGTCGCTTTAAAATGAACTCGTACAGCAAAATTTCTTAGCTATCATCGCCCAACCATTATCAAAATTCGAATAAAAAAAGTACCTTCTCACGAGTTAATTACAATATATAGTAACACATGTATCAACTCAAGATGGCCACCACTGGGAACTCAGAAACTATACGTTTTATGAAAAACTTTAAATGAGGAACATTTCCAAAATTCTCCCTACATTAAAATTAAAATATTACCGCTTTTAAATCTTCACACTTTTTCCAATATGGTGGCCAAATTCTTATTTCCGGTTACATCGTAAACGCAGTGGACGAAATAATAGCTAAGACAGTCGAATTTTGTACACCATCTATCAGAATACATTGTCAAAAGCTGATTGTGACGTTCTCAGGAAAGCGACTACCCGTATTTTTACAAATTTGAAAATTCGTTACAACTGACACTGCAATTCTGTTGTAATTCTTTTCATAATAAATAAAATTAAAACGACACTGTTCAAGGTAAAAGTATTTTAATCTTACCTTTACCTTATTTTCAACTCTACTTAATTTTCGTACTTTGAAAATTTTATCTGAAAACCAAGTACTAATAGATAAAATAATATAGATGTCACCATATTTGATTTTACGATTTTCATACGGACTAACAATGGCCACCGAAAATGTAGGCAGTAACTCTTCTGAAAACGTCAATAACAGCTTTCAACAATGTGTGGTGATGGATGTAGTACAAAGCTTTTCAACAACGCAAAAAAAGCTAATAATTATTTTGCATTAGAAGTGTATTTATTGTTTTTGTAAGTTTACAATTGACAACCCGTAGCTCCCGTAACTGCGTTTAGAGAAAAATACCAAAGAATAGAAACGCATTAAAATACTATTTTCTACACAAAAGTGCAATAAAAACATGAAGTTTCCATTTGAAATAATGAATTTGGCCGCAATTTTGCAAAAAGGGCGAGATTTAAAAAAATGGTAATTCTGTACTTCTAATGTATGGAAAAATTTAGGGAAGATTCTCCATTTAAGATTTCTCAAAAAACTTATTTTCTGAGACCCCAATGATGGTCATTTTGAGTGGATCTCCTGTGTGTGTGTGTGTGTGTATATATATATATATATATATATATATATATATATATATGAAGGGTAAATAAACAATGCAATAAATGAGGCAAGTTTATTAAGTGAGTAATATATTGCAAAACACTTGGTTCTATGCAACACTTACTTAACGATATCTTATCTATCAGGAAATTCTATATTAAGTTTATCAATTCTGTTTATTTATTTAGCACTTAAATTTCAGTATTTATATTACGTAAAATGTCTTTTTTAAAAGATTTCCAAAGAAAAGTAATTTCATAATTTTATCAAATTGTAAAAAAAAAAAACACAAAAATTCAAGAAATATATTTAGCCAATATTATTATAAATAGATCATCAATTAATTAAGCTATACTACTTAAGCTGAGTAGTGAGTATTACGTATAAACTAGATAAAACGAAATAAATCTGGAAAAGTCACGTATTTCATTTTACATTTAATAGATTATCTCAAAATTTTATGAACATCATTCTACAATTTAATGAGGTATGACTGAACACTATATTATTTTGTATTATTTTTATTAAAAAATAAAAAACAACCTTGAACACGGCTTAATTAATGAATTTAGCTTAAAAATAAATTATCCAACAGTACCTATTAAAACTCCAACAATGAATGTATTTATTGTTTTGTTAATTTTATATGTGATGTGGACTGGTATAGTATTAATTAATGACAAGTTTTTTTGTTTTTTTGTTTTCGATGAGTCGGAGGAACCCCATTTACGGGCAAAGTATCGGGCTCGCTAACAGGTTCCGCAAGATGTTACTAAGAGTTCGTATGTATGCCTGCGCCCTACCGACTAAACCTCCTATCTCACCGGAAGGTCCCTCCCCCGAGGCTGGAGCAGCAATTAAGCATAACTTAGTCGCGGGGGGTGTCCTCATGCCTCATCGCCGTCGCCCATCCACGCGAGTGCGGATGCACGACGGCTCAGCAGGAGTCTGTCCAAAATCCCTCACTCGCCGGTCTTTGTATTCTGTGTTTTACAATACATGGGCCGCACATTCCTTCTTTCCGTAAGGGTAACATATTCGCACTTGCCCGGAGCAAGCTCTAGGCCGTGTTCGCCCATCCAGGCATCGATTGTCGCAAGGGCTGAATTGCCACGTTCTTCAACCTCATGTTCTGTTCTACCGTTTACGAGGACCACAAGATCATCAGCATAAGCGATAGTCTCGGTGCCCTCCGGCAAATGCAGGTTGAGCACCCCGTTGTAAACCATGACCCAGAGCAGGGGGCGAGCACCGACCCCTGCGGGACGCCCCCGAACGTCTGGAAACGTAAACGTGTGTGTCCTCTGTGACCCACCTGTCACTGACGTACTCCTTTATCTGCCTCTGAAGATACCCTCTTAAGCCTTTCTCTCTAAAGGCGGACATGATGGTATTCCAAGGCACTGTTTCGAAAGCGTTACGGACATCTACAGTGATGAACAGAAGCATACCTCTTGTCTACGAGGTCCGTTGCCGGACATTAGCAACCCATTTTACTACCCTTGAGACCGCCTGAAGTGTGGAACGGCCCTTCCAAAAGCCGAACTGGCTTTCATGGATGTCAGTACCTGCATTCAGCTTGTCTACTATGCGAGACGTCAGCAACCACTCTACTGCCTTCCCCATATTTTTGATTAGGCATCATGGGTGGTGGTACACAGCAACCGCATCCGCTCTCCTGGCTTTTGGAAGAAAAACCATTAATGGCAATTTTTTTTTAATGGGAAGTTAAAGAAGGAAAACTCCATCCAGCGTTAAATTTAGTGATTTACGGCAGCCGGTTTATTAAAAATAGATATTTTTAATTATTATGCAAATCATAAAAGATTTGTCTAAAAGCTGGTAAGCTCTGAATAACTAAATATTCTTATACTAGAAAAACTTTAGTGTGGTTATGAATATTAGATTCTTACATTATATTTGCCGATGAGTTTAAAATTAAATAACTCTGTTTAAAATAAATATCGTTAAAAAAAAGTAGGTTGTTTATTCTCTAGTCCCCATACACTTTTCTATTAACATGTATAACTTAATTTCATTATTTATTTTTATTTAAATTGAAGAAATCTTTTTTTTAATGAATTTTTCACTATTTTTTAATCGACCTACATTATAAGCTACTGTAAAAATAAAAAACAATTAAATATGTCCATTTGCACGTCAAACACTTAGCAATCAATACGCTTGATAACAACAAGGACGTGCGACGGTTGAAATGTCTCCATGTGCTTGACTTAAACGCTACTAAATGAATGACAGTTTGGCAAATGATAACGCCAAATCTAGTGATATTATTCTTGTTATCGACATTAATTAATCTAATTTGATTTAAAAATTATATTTGCGCGTTTCACACGGTCTTAAGATCGAATCAGATTAAAAAGTAGACAAAAAGAGATTATTCATTTATTTAGTTTTTCCTTAACTGTTTGAAGATAAAATGAAATTGTGTAGGATAACAACTAAGTTGTTATATTTTCCTGGCATTGATTATTTATTCTTAAACAGTGGAAAAATAATACATGAAAAAAGTTTGAAAAATTAAAAAAAATCTATATTTGTTTTACTTTTCTCTGCTTCCCCACCCCCAAAATCACCTATCAAGAAAAAGTTTGATTTTTCTACGTTTTCTATGTTAAATGGAAGAAATTTTAAAAATACCCTAAAAAATGTACTATCAATCAAAAAACTACCTAAGATTTCTTATTGGGGGTGGATAGTGAATTATGATGAAATTTTATTGTAATGTTACTATTAAAAGATTAGATAAGCAAAAAAAAAGAGAGATTCTGATAAATTATAAAAATTATTATTTTAAACTTTAGTCGGCTCACCTACCCCTCTATAGAGCCCCAAGCTTTTTTTTGGGTCGTTTGCCCAATTATTACGCAAGAAAGACATAAAAAAAAGTCATAAATAAACTAATAAATAAAAGATAACTTTATTTCAATTTTGGTGCAAGAAGGAGAAATTGGGGAGCAAAATCTTTTTTTTTTAAAAATGGTAAGATAAGCATTTACGCGATGTACTGAAGTTAATATAAAGCGGATTAATATTTGAAAAAATTTGAGAAAATTGACCCCAACCCTTCGAGATATTGACCCCAAACATTTACAAACAAATGCCCCATACATAAGAGTGCCAAATTTCATCCAAACCGGCTTATTCAATCAAGGGTTATTAAGGTTCAAACACTCCAAAACACGCACATAAGTACGTACAATACCCTTCCATTTTTGTTTTGTTTTTTTTTTTTGGTCCCTGGGTCATGAAACGACGAGAATTAAAAAAAACCATATCCCATTTTTTGAGTGTTTACCATACCCTTCTTGCAGCATAGCGCTAGAGCTATGATGACAGAAAAGTAAAAAGTGATTGGGGAATAAATTAAGACCGACCTAGATGTTTTTACTATAATTATGAAGCTTAAAACTCATTGGCAGTGATATAGCGCAACAAATATAGTACATAGAATCTTTTGAACAGAAAATTTCTTTGATAAACCATATCTTGTCATTAAGAAAGGGTTGACTGAAACTATAAACAAGAGAAATATTAGAATTAACAAAATATATTTATGAGAATGAAGGACGTAGTAAACATGTAAGGATTAAATGATTAGCAGAGAACATAAGGATAGGAATAGAGCATTAAACTAATCAAATAAATTTGGAAAATGAAAACCAAACGATTGTTTAAATACAAATTAAACATTTTTGACATGCCATGCCTGACTGGGATTCGAACCGGCGACCCCCGGATGAAAGGCCGAGACGCCACCACTATACCACGGAGAAATATATTTTTTGAAAAAAAATTTCTGTCCGTGCGGCAAGTAGTAAATAGTTAAAAGACTGTCATCTTCGTATTAATAAGAAGTAAGAAACTTTATACATTTAGCAATAAAAATCTGGTAAATATCTCTTTTTTAATAAACAAAAAATGGCGCCTAATCAGCTTTTCTGTTCTCATTTTAAGTTTTGCGCAAAAATTTAAAATAATAAATTTTAATAACGAGTGTAAAAATGTTTAAGTACCGTATTTATTTTTCTGAGAAACTTGTTATGCGTGCCTTTAAAGGTTCACGTCTTTTTAATAACTGGATTATTTTTTAACATATTTTTTCCATGTGATATCTTGGTGCCTCTATTGTTTGGCAGATTAAATTTTCAGTAAAAAATAAATCATTTCATCAAAATAGACACTTGTAAAAATAATTCAATTAAAAAAAAAAAGATGATTGACATTTTTGTAAAATATATTTTTCATACGTTTTTTTATTATTAATATTCTGTTATCATTATTTTACTGTTTATTAATGTTACTACGTTGTTTATTATTAATAAAATAATTAACCTATAATAATTTTATTCAAGCTATAGTAGTAATAATATTTAATTCAAATGACTTGCATCAAATTTCTGTTGTTTTTATAACCTTTTAATTACTAATAGTATTAATTCTTTATTTTATACCTATCTTTTTTTAATAACGATAAAGTCCCAGAAGTAATGAATGTGAAGTACAAAAACAAATAAACAATGAAATGTAATACAGATGATGATTTGCATTTATTAATAATGTTTACTACTCATATCTAGCATTTTTTTCTTCAGGAAACCAAGCGATAATTCCAAAAAAAAATTTGATACGGTGACTAACACGTACACATTTCTCAGTATGTTCTTTAAATTCTGGAAGTAAAGAAACTATTGATTAATCTAATATTTTTGGTATTAAGAAATGCTTATGAAGTAGATGAAAAAAGGAATATTAATACAAGTAAAAAGAGACAAAAAAACGTTACTATATGATCGATCATTAATTTAACAAATTCAAGCCAGTTCACTGCGTAATATGAAAGATATTAGAAAAAAATTGTGCGAAATAAAAATCGAGATGGAAGTTAATTCAAAAAAGGAAAAAAAGAAAGAAAATTAAAGCCATGAATGATCTACCAATTTTTGTTATGATCTACCAATTTTTGGGCAGACAGAAGGAAATACACTTCAGGTGACCAAAGAAAAATAGTAGATCATAAACATATATCTACTATACAGTGCCGGATTTACCTTGGACGAGGCCCCAAGCAAATCGATATTTTTGAGGCCCCCCTCAAAAATGGTTTGCATGACAAACCAATTTTAAAATATACTGTCATTATAATCTATGCTATAAATATAAATGAAGCTTTTACATAATTGAAGATAGCAGTTACAATTATACATAATTATAAAAGTAATAGATAAATTATTATAAATATATTCATTATTTTTGTTAATTTTACTTTTATTTTTCAAAATTTATTACTTCGAGGCCCCTGTCAAAGTGAGGCCTCAAGCAGCTGCTTGTTTTGCTTTATGGCACTGCTACTATAAATGATAAAAACTTTCAAAACTCTTCAGTATAGCTTGAGGAATACGTTGTTTGTGTCTCATGTTGTACATTGTCTCATTGTGTCTCATGTTGTCCCTTCAAATTTACGGCTAAATCTTTCTTTTTATCTTACCATTTTCCTCTTTTTTTATTTTGTTGACGATTTCATTTATTTATTTATTTATTTATTATGTTTCTGCTATTTTTTAATTAATTAGTGATATAACGGTACTTAGTAATCACATAACATAAATTTTGGTGTTACCGTACTATAACGAAATCGCATGTTCCATTTAAGTAGTAAAAAAAACACTTTCACTGCAATAATTTAAAAACCGTGTAGTAGATAAGGAACTGTTATAAATTTTGTAAGAAAAAAAAAACATAAACTAAGAAAAAATCCAGCTTTAAAAATATTATTAAACTTAATTGTTTTCAAGCTTCATTAGAAATAACTATGTTTTATATCATAAAATGTATAAAAATATCAACTAGTTAACTTCTTGTTAAACTCCCATTTCTTCTCCGTATTTAATAAGAAAAAATTGCATCTACTCTTGGTCCTCTGAGACTAAATCTGAATCTTTTTATTTCCACCTACCTCCCTTTCTCTCTGCTTTTTGACTTCTTTAATTTCATAGAACGTGAGAAGTGTTTATATCAACTCAATCATGCAGAGCAAATCACTGACAGCACTTAAACTGTGACAACTGAATTTGATATGATTGGCTTAAAATACAGATGACTTCAGGAGAAATCAAGGATTAAAAACAGTTATACGTTTCTATTCTCTATTTAATACTATCAATTTCTACACATTTTTAGGTAAGAAAGAAAGTAGTAGAGAACAGTTACGGAAATAGTTCATCATCAACCGTTTATCAACAAAATTTGTTAAACTACAATTACAGTATAAAAAAGATAGTTTATAGCAATTACTGAACATAGAGATACATGCGGCAGGAGCCACTTGGTGATACCGGTTGGGAAGGGTAGTTTACACTTAAAATGAAAAAGTGGGAGGCAATTGGTTGAGAGGATCCTGATACAATGAACTACCATCCAGCCAGTACGTAGTCACGTAGTGTGGTGGGGCTCCGACTTGTATAAACCATCCAGGATGCTCTCCATTGATATAAAATATGGCCATCAGTCAGTCTCTAAGCATTTACATGTACTTTTCGCACTACAATTCCTTCAAAAACGTACGGGCCAATGATATCAATCCAAAAGCCACATCATACCACTACATGATCAGACCCCTGCTGTATGGAGGTGTCGTACCAATGGGAGTTCTCCTGTGAGTAATAGCGCAGATTTTATCTGTTGGCTACACCTTTAAAATAAAAATTAGCCTCATCGGAAAACAATTCAGAGGATATTAAGTCTGTATTCTCCTCAACAATCCTGTCTGAAAACCACCCACACATTTTCATCCGTGAATGATGGATCGAGGCACATTCAGACGAGACTGACTGGCCGGATTGACTTTTTGGACTATCTACGGCAGTCAAAAGAAGTCAGTTCGGATGGATTCGGCAGTTAATATAATTTATTTATAATTAAAAATAGATTTCTAAAATATAATTTTATCATTAAAACACTTTTTATCATAGAAGCATACGTGTTTTTAGTCTATGAACATTAATAATCTCAGTGAATAATTTTCAATTTCATAATGAACACATAAAAAACCTTTTAGTCTTACAAATTAGTAAATAAATAAAAATAACCTAAAAATATAATCGCTAAATCATAATTAATAACTAGGTTATTTCATTTTTTTTCTTACTATAAAACAAGTAAACTGATAAACGAATTAAAGAACTAAATTGATTAGTGAACCTTAAAACAAAACTATTCTGTTATTTATATATTTTTTTTCATTTGTTTAATTTTTCTAAGAACTAACATCATACAGCACCGATTTTTAGTGTTTTTAATATTATGAATGATATTACCGTTAATATGAAATCTTACACTACTAGATTCATTATCGTAATTCAAGCCCTAGAATACAGACTACTGTAATGATCTCATCGTTTAAGTTAATATTATTTTCTGAACCAGAGACTTAAAATCCAACGGATAGATATACAGCAACTATAGTTACTTCATTTCACAGCTAATAGTATGTAAATGATGATATGTATTTTATATTTAATAACAATAATATTAAAAAATAAATGATAAAATAACCTATTAACAGAAAGACAAGCTACAGAAATCATTTGAAATACAATACCAGCAATTATTTAGAGTAATATTTTAACCGACAGGGAGAGACGCTTCCCTTAAAGAACGGCCTCCAAACGAATCCAAACCACGCCAACCGTACCACCCTATTGGCTGTTACGGCAGTGGTCTTTCTTCAATAAAACAAAAATTCATTGAAACTCACTAATCTAAAATCATGTAACCTAGTTAAAAATCAATCCTTTCTTATTATCAAGCACGTATCTAACGTTTATTTCATAGGCAGGAAGAACAGGAATGGATACAACAAGCGCATAAAAAACTCTCTGAAACCGGTATTTACAACAATAAAATGTAAACAACAAATGCATATTTTCAACAAAAAAAAACTTCAAGTAAATACTCGTATCCGTAGACCTGAAGAATTTCAATAAAAATCACTTTCAAGTAGTAGTATATTATACAAATTTTTATATTATTTAAAAAAGTAAAATGTTTTACATCTACACCGAGTAAAGTCATAATCACTGTATTAAAAGAACGATCGGTCTTTAAAAAAAAAACAAAAATCCACCCTCCAAAGCCGTGATTAATTACTTATTTTTCATTAAAGTCAATCAATACTGTAACATAATAATTAACCATTTAGTTAATGAAAATTTAATATTTATATGCAATATTATTAATGTTATTTGGCATCAGTATTATTTGATTAAGAGAGAATAAATATTAATTAAAAAACAAGCTTAAATAAGGGAAAGATCCAGTTTATTGATAAAAAATATAAGTTATTTATTAATATAATTTAATAAATAATAGATATGATAATTAATTGATAGGTACACTTAAAAATTAGTTGCGTCAACAGCAACCAAAAAATTTCCAGGAATTACAAAAAAGAAAAGAAAAAACCGTAATACAACAAATAAAAAATTCTTTAAAAGTACTATTTTTACAATAACACTCATGATACTTTATCATCAACAACTTAATATTATTAAAATAAAAGTGATATTATTAAGATAAAAGTGAATAAAAATTATTCAGTTAACGTTTTTAGATGGAAAATAAATATATTTAAAATAAATTAATGGATAAAAATATGTCACACAAGCCTACTTAATAAGACAAACATCACTTATATTTTTTTAATAAAAAATAGATAATATTAAAAAAAAATCGAAAAGTTCTAGATTTACTTTGTCAGTAGAATAAAATTTAAAATAATTTAAAGAAATTCCACCCTATCCTAAAATTTTATATTTCCTACAATATCACAAAACTTACAAAAATTGCTGTAAATGAAAATATTTTTACTTATTTCAATAAAAAATTACTCTTTTTTAAGATAAAAATCTCTTATATAAAAAAAAACCATATGTTCCTACACAAAAAATTAAAATTTATGTTCAATTGGATATTGTCTCATTTAGTGAATGATAATTCTAGTAAAATATGATTTTAAATTGATATGTAAAAGCAGTTTTTAATAAAAATCCAACTTTTAAAGGAGGAATTATATTGTTTGTTAACGAACCAGGAAGGAGAATCAACGACATAGAAAACAGGATTCAGCACAATCCAAGAACGAAGAAGGTGGTATTTGATCAGGAGGCTGTCGGGACGAACAGTTTTAAGGCGGAAGCAGTGTAACGGATAGAGAGGCTTCCTCTCTAGGAAGGAATAAGAAAGAGAGAGAAAATGAAGAACGGAACTCTACAAACAGACTGAAAAAGGAAAATCCAGAAGAAACAACAAAGAAATTCTTTCTAGAAAGAATTTATAAAAAAGCATAGAAGGTTCGGACAATAGAGATCAATACACTTGAACGAACAAAAGGATAGGTCGGCTAGTGTTACTACAGGTCAAGCCCTAGGACCGGAGATAAAAATACTGCCGAGGACCAGCAAACATCACTTTCAGTTTAGTGCGAGATAAACGCGAGTTCAGTATGTGAGACCATTCAGAGTGAGTGTTCGGTAACAAACAACGAAGAGTACGTCACTAGTATTCCGTTTTGAGATACTGTTGTTTGTGGTTAAGTACGAGAAGATGTTTGATGAGTTCGTTATGAACATGGGACATTATTCATTTATAAAATTGTAGTTTCCTTTAAAAAACATTCAAGGTAGATAATTTTTGTATAATGTGAATTGTTGATTTTGTGATTGCTATGTTATTTGTTATTACAATATAATCACTTTTAAGTTTGAATTAACTTTTAATAGCTATTGTAAATAAGTTTTTAGTAAAATTACAATTGTGTTTGTAAAAACTTTTATGTGTTATCTCTCGAACCGTAAACATGCGATAATATTTTTAGTATAGTCCTAATTAACAGTAATTTTTACTGTAAAACCTAAACGTCTGTATGAGGAAAATTTTTTATTACGTCAATATACCATCTTCCTTTATTACTCATTACTGAAATATGTACAGTTTCCAAAAAGTCTCGTACTATTGATGAAATATTTCTGTTCCGTTTTGTCTGATTACCGGTAATGATATTGTCGGAGGGACGCGTGGAAATCATCCTGTTGTGTGGCCAGGAAGATTAATCACATCAAGATGTGAGATTTTAAGCGACGGCATCCCGAACGCAGTATACATATATATATTCTATAAATAGCAATGAATGAATTACTGAATATAATAACAAATTCAAAAAGAAAAATGTTACCATTTTTATTCCACATTTTGAAGAAGAGTTCGTTGATCAATTTACAACGATCTTAGCCCACCGGGCTGGTCTAGTGGTTAGCTCGTCATCGCAAATCAGCGAATTTCGAAGTCGAGAGATCTAAGGTTCAAATTCTAGTAACGGCAGACCTTTATACGGATTTGAATACTAGATCGTGGATACCGGTGTTCTTTGGTGGTTAGGTTTCAATTAACCACACATCTCAGGAATGGGTCGACCTGAAACTGTACAAGACTATACTTCATTTACATTTATACATATCATCCTCATTCATCCTTTCAATTAATACCTTACGGTGGTTCCGGAGGCAAAAAAAAGAGAGATAACGATCAAAATTGGGCAGTCTATAAAATTTCAACCATATTTCGTTGCACCGTTATTTCATTTTCAGAGGAACCGTTTAGCCTACATAATGAACAGAAGAAAGGTTTTTTAAAGAATACCATTTACTCTAAATGTTTTAAATAACCGTCTTGGTCAAATAAAAAGGTCAAAGAGAAAATATTTTAAGAGAGAATATTTTACTTTATTTGTCTAAAAATATAGATTTACTAAAACCGGTAATAACTGGAATATTAATAGGTTCGATTTTTAAACTAAGAAATAAACCTATTAATTAAATTCTATTGTATTTATAAGATATATTATATTATATTTGATTAATAAGTTAAATGAGACAAAAATATAAGAAATACTAGCGGGAAAGCAAAGACTGAGACCTTGAAAATGTTACTGGTTGAAAAATAAAACAAGAGTCGACAAATATGGACACGCCTACTCTCCTAACGATTCGCTAGGATGAGAAGGCAATCTTTACTAATGAACCCGGCACGTTAAGAAGAAGAAAGAAAATTTGTTATTTTTTTATCATTTAACTGCAAAGGGGAGTTAAAGAACTGAAATCTGGTAAAGGTGGTGAAAACGTAATTTCTATATGTTACATAGTGATGAATACTTCACATAAGAATAATAATGTTTTTAAATACTTATAAATAAACATTTATACCGAACTGACTTTATTTCTGTTATATCTATCAATATATTTTTTCAACAGAAATTCATATCTCAAGAACTGACGATATATTGAAATAAAATTCAATATACATTTTTTAATAGAAATTTTCTATGTAGAAAAAATAAGGAAATTTTTCATCATGAAATTTCACGGAGACTACGTTAATCCTCAAATCATTAATATATCGGTAAACGTGTTGTCTTTTCGAATTTTATTTTACAAACTAATACTTAAACTTTTTATTATGATTACAATGACATCTCAGTAAAACAGAATTTCAAACAACCGAGTTACGGCGGAATCTTTAAAAATTACTAATTATTCAAATTATAAACACTTCATTAAATAAATAAAATAATATTTTTTTTGGTTTTCGTTTCCTCCACTATGGAATAAATAATGTTTTTTTTTTTTTTTTTAAATTAACTTAAAAGGAATATATCAAAATTTAAATTCTTTTCCTAAAGTTAATAATTAATTATATTTATGAATTGGGAATATTTAAGTTTAAAAGGCAAATTAAATAATTTATAAACTTATGCTTGCAATAAAACGTTGCAGCATTATAGACGTAATTATGTTACCTATTTCCTATATTAAACTGGTAAGCAAACGAAAATAAACAAGATTAGATAAATGTATGTGTGTATATACGAGGACTATTCAGAAAGTAAGGAACGTTTCCACCTGACGCCGCCAGGCGCACGCCAATCGCGTATATATTGGTGTGCTCGTGCTCGGCACCTCAGTCAGCGTCCAGCCGTGACAACGGCAACATCTGCCCGTATTTTTTTTATATACAAATTTGAAATGTGTGCTACAATCGAAAATCCCGCCAGTTGTGAGGTGCGGTCTGCGATTCGTTTTTTGTTGGCAAAAAACTTAAAAGCAATAGAAATTCATCGGGAACTGTGTGAAGTGTACGGGAACAACGTAATGAGTGAAAGTTCTGTCAGGAAGTGGTGCATTAGTTTAAAAATGGCCGAACAAACGTTCACGATAAAGAGAAGAGTGGACGTCCGAGCATTGTGACTGACGATCTGTTCTCCAAAGTTGACGAAAAGATTCGTGAAAACCGCCGTTTCACAATAACTGAGCTTTCTCTATGTTTCCCACAAGTTTCACGGACTTTATTGTTTGAAACTGTTTCACAGAAGCTAGGCTACCACAAATTTTGTGCAAGATGGGTGTGTCACTGAGTGGTTGAGATCACAGGCGGCAGAATTCTATGACACAGGAATTTCAAAGCTTGTCCACCGCTATGATAAGTGCCTGAATTTGTATGGTGATTATATTAAAAAGTAGTATTTTAGTCCCTCTTTCACATGTATATAATAAAAAGTTTTTCTTGTACTTGGTTTTTTTTTAAATTCCAAAACTTCCTTACTTTCTGAATAGCCCTCGTGTGTATATATATATATATATATATATATATTTAAGATTGTACGTAAAATTTCCTTTTTATAAAAATGTTATGTTTACATGTTATATTTGAATCTGTGTTGGGTTAGGTACTCAGAACCAAACTCGCGCCTGAGCGACAATATTACAACCGTACATATTTTCAATCATCACATAACCCAAATATGTCATTTCAGATAATATTTATTTATTTTTTTTTTTTTTTTTATTGTTTTATTTTAATCTCTTTTTTATTTCATTTTAAACGAACTAAGAATCAGAATAATTGATACTTGGATTTTATTTTTTAATTTTTTTTATGACTATCTAGCTTTGATTCCTAACAACAGCAATTTAGAATAAGAACTTATAAAGGAATTCTTGAGGTTTTCAGCCAATACTCGATTGTATAATTCAGAAACAAGGTAAGTGTTTCGTTGTTTGAAACGAATCTACATGATAATAGCCAAACTAATATTTGTATTTGTTGGGATAACTTTTAATAAAAGTCCCGTTCCATGGAAGGCATATAAAGAACCTTTTGAAAAGCAACTCTTAAGTATATTTCCACGGCAATTAGACTATTTTGCTTGAAACATGATGCAGCCTTTCACAACATTATTTTCCCAGAGTATTATATCGTCCTATTGTTAATTTGTAAGGACATCAGACAACAATGACTGAACTAATTTCACGAAATTTTAAAGACTAACTTAATTAAAATCATAAATATCTCTTAAAGTGAAATAATTATAATTGGGCTTCTTTTTTTGGAAAAAATTGCTTTTTAGCATTTATTGATTATTTTTATTTATTTCCTTAATGTGTACGTTGCAATCCGTTCAATTATATTGTATTCAGTGAAGAATAAATAAACCATGGGTTTGTTAGTAATTTCGTTATGTTTCTGCTGAGTCACGTCCTTTTATCAGTGCTAATTCACAATACGGCCATATCTATATAAAACAAAATAATCATTACTCATATTAGTCACGTATAATTAATTAGTCATATAGCACTCATGTAATCAAACGTTTATAAATTTATAATATTATGTTTTTCAATTCTGTTAAACCCTTCATCTTTTCGTATGGTCACTCTTTTGTCTAGTATTAAATTTTGAATTGCTTGTGTGTAGGCCGCCTAAACACTCTCTTACGCGCAGTTTTTTTACTTTAACTCTATGAATTTCCTATAGTGAACAATAAGCAAACCCTCCCCCCCCGGCCAAATGAGATGAGGATATATGTATGACGTGTAAATGAGAGTAAATAAAATGACGTGTAAATAATATTTATTAATTAAAAAATATAAATATTAATTTTAAAAAATTTTATATTTTTTAATTTATTTATGTAAATCAGTGTTTCTCAACCTGTGAGGCGCGACCCTCTATGGGGGCGTGATAACACTAAATGGGGGGCGCGAGCATATCGAGAAAAAAAAATTAATTTACTGAAAGGAAAGCAAAAACAAAATACATTCTAACATAATAAATAATAAAATACACATTTACACTGTTATAATACAGTTATAAATAGGATTGTATCAGTACTGCTCAATGTATTTAATATTAATAATTAACTTACCAATACTAAATTAAAAATAAGTTTAATAATTATTAGTGACTCCCTTGGGCCTGGCTTACAGATCACAGTTTTTCGAAGGAAGGTTTAATATTAGAAATAGACACACTGAGTTCTTCTTTTTTTATAATTAGCTGAGATCTATATTTTGTCTTCAAAGCAGCCACCGCAGTAAATTCGATTTCGTAAAGGTAGGATGTTGAAAACGGTTAATACGAAATGCTCCTTTTTTCAGTGCAGAAAACTCATCATCCAACCATGCCCAAAATTCAAAGAGTGATTTAATACTAAACTGTCTTTTGATTTTGCCACTTGCCGTGAAGTTTATGAAGATTTCTTCTTCGGCAGTTGAAAGCCCTTCGGGAATATTTTGAAATGGATCCCTAATCCACTCGTAACTTGCTACCAAGTTGTCGTCAGCAAGAAAATACTTTTTAAAATTCTTTGCCAGCATGACTAAATGATTTTCAGTGGTTACAAAAACGACTTTCACATGTTGCTCTTCAGCCTCGTAAGTTTTAATACATTCATCCACGTTTGCAAACACTTCTAGGTTTTTTTGCTTTCAAATTCTGCTCCACAATTCCAATTTTCTACAAAAAGCATTAACTTATCACTCGTATCCAACGTATGTGTATTTTCTCCTTGGAGTTGAAGATTCAAGTTATTTAATTGCTCGAAAGTGTCGACCAAATAGCTCAATTCCATCACAAATAAACCATCTCGAAACTTCTCGGCTTCCGGTCGGTTTTCCTCTTCCAGAAGAATGGCGATTTCATGTCATAATTCATAAACACGTTGCAAAATTTCCCACTTGATGACCATCTTGCCTAGCAATAAAATAGTAACACTGGATGCATTGCACCCATGTCTTTACAGAGTGCAGAAAAGATTCTTGATTTTAGGGTCTCATTTTTATATAATTTACTACGGGTACAACCGTCGTTAGCACAATGTTCAGACCAGGACTCATTTCTATGGGAACCAGAGCTTCTCTGTGGATCATGCAATGTGTCCAGATACAGTGTGGAGATTTTTGTTTCACAAGTGCTTGTATACTTTGGAATCTTCCAGACATTGAATGAGCATCATCGATGTATACGCTTGAGGAAATTTTTCCACTCTATGTATGCCTCGTTTATAAAATCATTTAAGATAGCAAATAATGCGAGTGCTGTTGCTTTGATTTCTATTGGTTTGCAGAAAAGTAGTTCTTCTACTGCTGACATACCATCACAAAATCGGACATAGGCAATGAAATGAACATCTTTATTGCTATCTGTGGCCTCATCAAACTGAATTGAAAACAATTTGTCACGCAACTTCCCGAAAAGCTGATGCTGTACATCTTCAGCTACATCATCAATTCGACGGGCAACGGTATCATTTTTGATAGAGTTATGGACTGCAATTGCTTGGCAAAATTATCTCCAAACATAGTTTCTACAATCTCAATTACAGTTGGTAATATAACCTCTTCACCAACGGTGTGAGGTTTTTTTACATCTGGCTATTTTATATGAAGCTTTTTCATTCACAAAGTTTTTTTTTTTTAATTTTGTTTGCTTTTCATATAATTTTAATTTGAAAATTCTTGGGGTTTGTTAATGCACTCACTATGAAGCGTTTCCAAATGTTGTTTAAGTTTATTAGGTTTCATGCTGTCTGCTGTCAAAAGTTTTAAACCAATGACACACAGAGACCTTTCTTCTTCATTTACATAAGTATATACTGGTAAACCCAAAATGTAAGTATTCTTGAGGATATCTTGATTTTATTTTCGGAACCGCGCTCGTCAGTGCACTTGTTGATGCTTCACTATCATCTAATGCTCGCTTACGCCCACTTAAAAATTTATCCATGATTCTGTATAAATTTACTGCCGTGAATTGCAATTAACAAGCAAATTATAACATACACACTCACGATAGATTCGATAGCGATAAAAGGATCGACCCGACTGAGACTGTCTGGTATTGAGGAGGTGCAACAATTATACACGTTTGCGCAGACTTCCCAGAATGTTTGAGACAAATCGGAACTTCTCGCAAAACCTTGAGGATGTCCGATATGGTGGACCTAAGACAGAGCAATAGAGGCATCGATTCTGGTATTGTCAATGCAGCGGATCGGTGTTGCCAAATATCAGTAAATTTACTTATTCTTGGTAATTTGTAAGGTTTTTAATTAGATCGCAGTGTAGATTTAGCGTCAAAATCTCAAAATACATTATTATTGTATTCATTTTTATTGTATCAGAGAGGGGCGCGATGAAAATTATGACTGAGAATGAGAATTGGGTCGCAAATACTGAAAGGTTGAGAAATGCTGATTTAATACTAACAATCAGACAAGTTATTATCGCCCTGAGAAATGTAAGCAATAGAATGCTATACTGTTCAAACTACGTTAACTATTAATAAAATTTGGGTAAAAACTATAAAGGAAAGCAGGAGTATTTTAATTCGTTACTTTGCATTATTTATCCCAAAGATTCTAAAGGTTGGGATAACCTAGACGACCTAATCCTCCAAGGTAGATTGCATTTAGGTACAAGAGGTTATAGTCAATCTTGTTTTCTTCTGATAGAGATGATGTTCAGCATACAGCTAGCCTCTGTAGTAAACAGACTGAAGTGTAACTTATCGGGCTTAACATCTCCTGCATTTCCGTATGTTTGACACAGTGAATAAGGTAGTGGAATATCTCTTTACTAATCACTTTCCTTTGTAAACCTGGCATGGGATCTTGTTATCTTAAGAATGGTTGTACCAATTTCGGGAGTGATTTGTACCTGATATAAGGTCGGTACAAATTTATCCATTATGGAATTTAACTTACATATACTGTAGGTAGTGGTCTGTACAAAAGCCAAAGGAAACATACTGCTCCCAATTTAAATCAAACAGAGAAGTAACAAACAAGTTGCTACCATCTAAACAAATTTTTTTTAAGTAACTTTCAAAGATTTGGTATCCTCTAACATTAATGTAGGATCAAGATTACAATAAATAATTTCAGTTCTGTTATGCCTTGTAAAGATTCTACGAACTTAATATTTATTTAACTACACAATTCTTAATTATTCATGGTTTTAAACAGTGAATTTCAATTGAGGCACAATCGGAATTCTTTTCTCTGATGCTAATTATGTTTATTATAAATCATCATCACTGGTCACTGGCCACTTTAATAAATTTTCTATGCTTATGTACAACAATATATTTGGATTGGTGAAGAATGTAACGGAAAACCACTCTGCTATTATAACGGAAAAGTAACTATGCTATTATTTTAATGTAGCTTGGATCTTATTTCTAAAAGCGTTCCGGTATCGATACCTAATAATTCTACAGCTTAATTATTTGTTGAACCAGCAAAATTCTGCTGACAATAAACAGCGAATAAGTACAGTAATATTGAGAAGGAAAACTATACAATACTAAAAAGAATACAATAAATTTTCATTAATAAAAAAAAACAACAATAATTTAATTTTTAATGACGAGTAATAAATAAAATTCGAGCTCATTAAATTACTATAGTTATTTTTTAAGGTAAGTTTTATTTTTAATAAATTTAAAACTTGATTTTTTACTAAATTAATTTTACGTAAATTAATAAATAAAACAAATATTAAAATAGATTGAAAAGAAAACACAGAAAAATTAATTCTTTTCATACCATTTCGTTGATGTCATCATTCCAATTATCTGTATATATATGTTTAAGCTATCTCACCATGTTCTTTTTAAATACGAAGAAAGAATAAATTGAAATAAGACTTAAAACTGATACATTTGCAACACAAAAAAAAAGTAATTAAAAATATAAATCCCCATTTCAGGATTTCCTTTTTTTACACGACTGCCCCAAAATGAGTTTAATGTATTTAGGGTATATGGATGTATATTCCACCGTAGTAGCTCAACGGCTGAATCGATTTAGATGTATGAACCCGCACTGGAATCCTTACGTTACCGGAATGTCTTATGACATTCCGGTAACGTAAGGATATATATAAGGCTATATATAATGTATATCTTGAAATAATTTTTTTAAAAATTAGAAAAAAAGAATTATACTATTATAAATACTATATAGTACATACAAAATTGTCACTCGCATGCTCATTAATTATCCTACATTAAAAATTATCCTATTTAATACTTATTTCTTGTTTCGGTTATCCTTAATTTGTCGACATCCACGGCGGAGTGATCAAAGTTTTTATTCGGAAGTTTCGTATTCAAATCCCTGTAGGGTATGAGATTTTTCCTATGAAATTCTCGTTCCATATTCTCACGCACAGACTTCAAGTTTAGGCCTATGTGGTGAAATAATCATTAAAATAATTCAATAATTGTCGTTACCATTCAATAATTGAATAGATAAAAGACAACAACGGAAAAACTAATCAATAGAATAAATTGAAACTGACGTTCAAGTTGACATCCCTGACATAGAAAATTTCGAAAAGAATTTTCATTACTATAATTTCCTTTGTTTAATTTAAAATGTCGTCTCCGCTTGAAAAGCGTACTGTGAAAGAACCTATGTTATGACAAGATTTTAATTTTCTTTGAAGGTGCAAAACTTACTGAAAACACTCGCGAATGTTAAAACAGTATAATAATAAAGCGTTTTAACCTTGCAAATTTTCATGAGCAGATCGAAAAGTTTAAATGGAGAAAAACAAATGTCACCGATTTCCATCGCAGCGAAATACCGGTGAAACTTTCGATTAACACTTAGCAAAGTCGCATTAATGATCTTATTCGCAAAGATAGACGTATACAAATTTGGAGAACTGATGAAATTTGTAATACGAGTATCACCGCTGCCCATTCCATTTTCCATGATAAGCTGAATTACCGCAAAACATGTCCAAGGTGGATTCTGAGACGGTCGATTCAAAATCATAAAGACACCCGCAATCGCATTTGTACGGAACTTAACTTTTTAACGGAAGGTAATTCTTGTTCAGATTTCATAATAATTCTTTATCAAACTTTGATTTATCATATTGAGCCGGAATCAAAATGAGAGTATGAATGGAAACGTCCGAGTTTCACCGGGAAGAAATTTAAAACCTACGCATCAGTCGGTAAATTTCTAAAGATGTTTTAGGACTATAAGGCCCAATTTATTGCAATTATTTTGAAAACAACACATAATCAATAGTGAATACTATTGTAAGATGCTAGACATTTAACTAAAATCCCCAATACGGAGGAAACGTCCCGGTTTTCTCTCGAAAGACGTAATTCTTCTGCATGAAACTCCCGCCCCATACCGCTCAAAAGACATGGAATGATACTCAAACGTCCTGTCGGGACATCAACTTTACGGTTCCAATCTCGCACCATCATAGTTTTTATTGTTTAGTCCTCTCAAAGAGTTTTTAAGTGCCCAGGTGAACAATTTTTTACTACTGTAATAAAAAAGCTCACTGAAAGATGTTTCAAGTGGCTAAACGTAACTGGGGATTCTGTTGAAAATTAGTGTTAGTTTCATTATCACTGAATAAATAATTTTTCTACAATCATTTGTCTTTTTAATTATTAAACGATGTTCGTATTAAAAATTCTTGTGTAATTTACGGTTTTTTATCCAATGAAAAAATTAATTTTATGAGCCACAAATTATTAGTCCTTATATCCAATAACATTCTACCTTACAAATAGATGTTTATATTCCCCTTGTGAACCGTTATCGAAGTAAGAAAGATTGAATAAAATTATTTATTTTTACAAGCTTAAATAAAAGCTACAATTCCAGCTATTGAATCTATAATTAAACTTTACGATATTTCTATCCACCTTCCACAAAATCCGATTTTATCATACATGAGGTAACCAGGAGAACCACTACCCATCCCTTTCAGATTAAAAAAAAACTGATTAAAATCACTTCCGTTAATTGTATAGTATTACAATACCGAGATTACGTCTACATAAAATATTTTAAATACGATAGTCAACCAGTATGCAACTGTTATATAATTACCTAGTTACATGACGTAACACTTTTCCCCGCTTCTAATCTTCACTTTAAGGAGTGTTACCCCTTATAAGTTTAAAATGGTTTCTGTTTCATATAAAACCCTTTGTCGTAAGCTGCCTGCTAAAAGAGAGTTAGAAGGTTTTTCTTTTTAGTTTTAAGCTTTCCCTAACCGTTTTTTCCCATTAAAAAAACAACATCTTTCACTAAAGTTGTTTAAATATAACAAAAATCATTATGTTTTACAAAAAAAATTATAAGAAAATATTTCTAAAGAAAATTTGTGTTAAACTATTCAGTGATAGACCCATAATCATGTGAAAATTCTGAGAAACAAACACTCATAAAAAAAATTCTATCAAGCTTCGTCGGTATTTTAAATAGCATGGAGATTAAATTCTCTTATACAAGTCATATGCTGATATTTATCATATTTATAATCCAATCCTCTTTTTCTCTAAAGATCTACAACTTACATGAAAATTATAAAAAATTGTTCGTCTAATTATTAATAGGTTTAACAGGTTATTTATAAAACTGATCATAACGGTGGCTTAATTAATAGAAGAAGCGGTTGATAAACTAAAAGTCCTGGGTTTGACTACCAATATAGCCCAGCATTTTTCCGTTAAGATTAAAAATCCTTTGGAAGGCTACCGACTACTATAATTAATATACTTAAAAAAAGAAATACAACTGATTGACCATAGGTGAATTTAAGTTACAATAATCAACATTCTGATACAAAAGGAAACTATTGTGAAATATTAATCTATCGAAAGGTTAAATTAACAATAAAATAATAGACACAGCCGAAGAAGTTTATACATATATTAATATTAATAAAAATTTAGGTCAAACAATCTTACATAGGCCTTATTTTTTACACCTTTGACCTGTCATTAATAATACGTCCTACTGGTAACGACAAAGAAAAAAAAACAAGAACAAAAATCTTGAAATAAATACTGTGATTATCAAATAAGATACAAAATAAATTTCTAAATAACTGTCCCTACCTACAAAATAATTTTAATTGAACAATTCAGATAGAGGTCACCACTTCAAAATTAATTAATTCACCGAAAAAACGAAGATAAAGAGATTTTGCAAACTGAGGAATTTGGGATGGTTCAACCATCGATTACCCTATGAACCGATATGATGGTTACAACGAAACTCATCAATATTTAATTCATAATTAATTATTAAGCAAACATTTTACTATGCTAGAATTATAGTAGCCAGGTAACATCGAAAATGAATAATATGAATAAACAAATAGCGTATTTTTAACTGATTAATAAACTTTTATAAAGGGCTACACATGATTACTTAACGGATGCGCACATGATGATAAATAGCGGGCGGATAATGTAAGAAATATGCGAGGGGGTCCTTGTATCGATATACAGAGTGACTCACAAAGAATGTAACAGACTTTCAGGGTTTGCTCTACTGGGGAAAATAAAGAAGACATTTCATATCAATATAGGTTAGGAAACGCTTCGTTAGCGAGAGTTGGCTGGCGAAAACTTACGTCCAATTTCTGCGCCATCGGTAAGATTAAGCCGGATTGTAATTCTTGGGGGGCAAATTAAGAGGTAATTTTAGTAGTTTTATGTGAACAAAAAGAAACAATAGAAGTTCCAGAGGTGTATTTTTGGTAGTTTTCGAGAAATCTGGAATAAAAGTCAATAATTTTTTGTCACTGGATTCTGGAAAATGTTAATACCTAATTAAAGTCACCCACATTTCAACATGTTTTCTTAGCAATATTAAAAAATATTTACGTTTACAATACATAGTCACCTGAAGAAGCTTAGAGAATTCTAAGTGAAACGTAGTGTATTTACTTTATATGTTTGTACAGTTGATTGATTATGATTAACTCATGAGATTAATAAATATAATATTTTTAAGTAAAATATGTCTCAAACATGGTACCGCTGATATGTTAAAAAAATAAATTACCAATTAATATAATCCACCTTAGCATGTTGATACGTTCTCTAGATCTTTCGGCTTACTTGGAAGCCATCATCAGGAGTTAAAATTAATGCATTAAAGTCAAAGTTTAAAAATCATAGTTAAAATTTAAAAAGTCATGACTGTCCCGATCTGGGACAGTCATTGGACTGTTTTTAAATTTTAACTATGATTTTTAAACTTTGACTTCAATGCATTAATTTTAACTCCTGATGATGGTTTCCATCGTGCTGGTATTATATTATTAATTGTTAATTTATTTAAAATATGTCTTGTTATTATACGAGTATAAATTCTATCCAGTGAAGAGGAAAATAAACTTTAATAAATTACATTTAAGTTAATATATATATATATATATATATATATATATATATATATATATATATATATATAGTAAAAGGGTCTGTCCAGAAGCTCATAAAACACATACGATTCCAGCAAAATCTCAATAAATCTATATTTCGTGTATAATTTTGCCTCTACTATTGTCTGTCCAGTGGAATCGACTGTACTTTGCGTTGTTTTTTTTGATAAGTTTGTAGCCATAAATAGCATAAATAAAAATCAAAAGGGTCAAAGCTTACTTTATTCTCCCATTACTTTAATATTATTTTTAATATTGTATTTATTATATTTATTACACTACTTATTTTTATTATTTAATATTGCATTAATATTATGAAATTGAATTTGAATTCACTGAAACTCGTTCAAAAATTTTTTTTCATAATATTTGTAATCTTATTTTCCAATTAATTTTTATTAACATGATCAGTAGTATCCAATTAAAAGTCAGTGAATAAATATAGAAAACATAAATTACACTTCTTATCAGAAATTCGGTAAAAACAGATCACTTCGTTTGGCCTTTCTAAAAAGTTAAGTATAGTTTAGTAATTTTATTAATTTTTTTTATTATAGTATTAGCTAAACTTTGATTATTTTAATCAAATCTTTTACTCATGTATTTATATTTAATATTTTCATATACTTACAATAAATATAAGTTTTGCAAGCGTAATTTTAGAGGCGATCGGAGGGGTATTTTAGACACGGGAGAGAAAAATATATTGTTTCAGCGCCAGAGTGGAGCGAAATACGCACATGCGATTGTGTGACTCAACATCGGCTTACATTACATAACGGTTTGTTCCCCTCCTCGTCCTATATACTATCAGTACATCCATTTACCAACACAAACACATATCCAGAGGTAAGCAAAATAAACTACTACACATCAATCAACTACCTCACAAAATTTAGACATGCTATACCTTAATATTATTACATGATTATATTTTAAATAATTAATGTGCACTTTTTATCACATCATTTTTTTTTCTAGTGTATATTTTGTGATACTTCTCTAATCAAGATTTTACTGCAGTAAAGTCGTGACCCATATAAGCAAATAGTGAGGGAATTTCTTTTTTTTATCCTTGGAGTATCATATCTCTTTTTTTTCTGTTTAGCCTTTGGAACCACCGTATGGCATTACTTCAGCGGGTGAATGAGGATGATATGTATGAATGTAAATGAATGGTATTCTTGTGCAGTCTGAGATTAACCGTTCCTCAGATGTGTGGTTAATTGAAACCCAACCACCAAAGAACACCGGTATCCACGATCTAGTATTCAAATATATTCCGTATAAAAGTAACTGCCTTAACTAGGATTTGACCTTAGAATTCTCGACTTCGAAATCAGCTTATTTGCGATGACCAGTTTAACCACTAGATCAACTCGGCGGGTTAGAGTACCATATCTACCCATTCCTGAACTGATTTATATAATGTGCTATTATGTAACGAACAGAATATAAGATTTATTTATTTTAATGTGTTACGGTCGTTTGCTATTTTAAAATTAAAAGCTATTTCAGTCAGAAGTTATAGTCGCATTAAATATACTAATAAAAATAGAAAAACAGCCGTATAATTTACGTGGTCGTGCTAGTAAAAGTTACGTAGACTGGTATAGGCAGAAAAGAGGAAGCTAATGCGAATTGTTGCAATACGCATGCGTCGAATCATTTACTTATCTATCTAATAACATCTACTTATATAGAATGAGAGCTTTTGATTGCTTACGTACACGCGACTAATTATCATGAGTCAATGCTATCTTCAGATTCCCTGAGTTACTTTCAGTCCAATGTAACTTTTCTCGCTCGACCGCAGTATTGTTAAATTTCATAATGATCTACAACAATTGATGGATTCGTGAATACAATTACTGGGATATTGAATTCGTAGTAATCGTATTAAAAATTACTTAATAGTACTGAGAAAATCACAATTCAAACGAACTGTATCGAAGAAATAAATAATTTACGAGTAGTTTCTTTATCCGATTTTTGATAGATAATTACAAATTAAAATACTGTGCGTTTGTCCAGGATATTTCGCTTTATTAACCTACAAACATTCAGCATTTGTAACTGATAAGATGCGTTTCCATTTTTCTCTAAACGTTTCCATGTCCATTTAACGTAGAAATATCAGTTAAA
Organism: Lycorma delicatula; assembly: GCF_047948215.1. NCBI lineage: Eukaryota > Metazoa > Arthropoda > Insecta > Hemiptera > Fulgoridae > Lycorma > Lycorma delicatula. The sequence goes on along the minus strand of NC_134458.1, from coordinate 128,427,791 downwards.
AATTATACATGAGCCTTTAACACATTGATTTGGTCACGTGAAAAATCCACTATAGCTTAAAGTAAAAATCTTAAAAAAGATTAGTAAAGACTATCTGTGTCACTTGCTTTCATATACATTATTTGACTTGTTCATCTTGTCTAACTCCTACTCATTTAATCATACTTATCGTAAATAGCAACAGGAAGATGATTCAAATAATAAATAAACAAAACGAAGAGTTATTTACATGAAACAGCAGTATTGATTTCGTTAACTTTTTGCTAGAGAGAGGTATAGTCTTACAAAAAAAAGTGTTACAGTCACTGTTATTACATGTGTACGATTAGACTGTATTCTAATTGTTATTATATATCACAACTATCAAGATTATGGGAATAAATACACTATCCTCAAAATCAATTAATGTTATTTTTTATTCTTTATTTAGTTATTATTTATTTAACTAAATTAACTAATAAATTGTAACTATCTATTATTGCATAATAATAAGAGTACACATTATATGTTTAATAGAACAATCTTTAAATAATATAGCAATAAAATAACTACATAAACATGGCAAATAGAATAAAGCAAGTTAACCAATACCAATCTCACGTGACGCACGTCGAGTTTATTTATTCGAACTAGGTGCAAAGCTTTCTCTGAGTTGTTCCACAACAGCTTCAGGGACGCGTGGGCGTCCTGGTGATTTTGTATGTTTAACAGAACAACCTGTCTCAACAAAGGTTTGGTGCCTAGAGTAAATTTTATGCCTACTAGGAGGCTCTCTACCGTACTCTACGAAAATTACATTAGCGAACAAATTAATCCGAACAAAGCGAAATTTTATTCTGTTGCTGGGAGTTTTCATTCTGCGGCAGACTGCTTGCTGTTTGGTGTTTCAGGTTATGTTGTTAATTCATATACAAACAGAATTAGTGGTAGTGGTTTTTGTGCTTTTAAAATTTATTGTTAATTAGTTTTTGGTAACCTTGTGAGTTTCTGTAGTAAATTTTTTATTCGTTTCTAGTTAATGCATTGGATATAACCTCACGAAATTGGTCCAGTACAGACAAATGACTCAAAAATAGATTGCCAGTGAGTGTAGTATGGGGTTAGGTACTGTAAATGAAATCGTGAAAAGGTTTAGGGATACAGGTTCCGTCTTTCCAAAGAGAAAAGGAAAATGTGGACGGAAAAAGAAAACCACGCCTACACAGAATATATTACTAATAATAAAAAGCAGAATTAATCCACAATTGCCAGCTGTTGACCTTAATAGGGACTTGAGAGCCAGTGGGAATAATGCTTCTAATATGACAGTTCGTAGAAGATTGTTGGCAGTGGGAAGGATTGCTCGGAAACCTAAAAAGAAGCAGTTACTGACAAAGGTTATGAAGACCAAAAGACTTCAATGGGCAAAAGAACATAAAGAATGGACTATTCAGATGTGGAAAAAAAGTTATTTTTTCAGACGAGACTCATTTCTTTGTCCAAGAGGAGAAAGTAGCCTACATTCGTAAGTCAGCAGATGAGAAGACTACTACGTCAGCACACCTGCAACAAGCTCCCAAACACGCAGCCAATAAAATGTTTTGGGGATGTTTTACACATGAAGGGCCAGGAGAACTAATGCCTGTAAATGGGATAATGAAATCGGACCGATACATTAACATACGCCAAAGAAAAATAGTCCAGCTTATGCAGAAGAACCCAGAACTCATTTTCCAACAGGATCTTGCACCACGTCACACGTCAAAGAAAGTAAAAGAGTTCTTCAAAAAATTCGAGTGCTCTCGTGGCCAGGAACTCTCCAGAACTGAATCCCATTGAAAATTTATGGGCCATACAAAAAAGAAGACTTAGGAAAATGAATTGTAGCACAAAAACTGACCTTATTAGTTCAGCTACACAGGTTTGGTTTCGAAATGAAGAAATCAAAAATCATTGTTCTACCTTAATGGAATCAATGCCAAAGAGGATTAATGAGATAATCAAAAACAAAGGAGGGCACATAAACTATTAAATTTAAGTATTCTGTAAGTTTTAAGAATCTGTAAGTAATCTAAATAAATTTGTAAATGCTTTTAAATTTGGGAAGTCCTTTTTGAATCATCCGGTGTTAACATCGTAAGATTTACATGAACAATTTTAGTTCGCGATATCGCCGGTTTAGTCATCTAGTACTTGTGGAAGCATTAACAAGGAGTAAGTTTAATGATATGTTCCACAGTAAGTGAATATATATGTAAGTAAGTGAATATGTTACTTAAGTGAATAGGATATCTATATATTAATATTAAATATTAATATGTTTTCGTTAGTAATATTTGAATAGGACGTTAAGCTACAAACGTAAATTACGCAGTCAAATTAAAAAAAAAATACAGCTTGTATTGGTAGTTGTATATAAAAATATGTACTGCAGACTAATATAAAAACGCGCGCGCGCGCACACTCATATGGATATATATATATATATATATATATATCCGTGAATTATTTAATTAATAAAGCATTACGCAATACGATTACAACTGAATAATTTTTTTTCTTTTATAGAAAGTTTATTATATAATACCGTCACGTACAAATGTAGATACATATTTGTTATTTGTCAGACCATAAGTGGTAACAGATGGTATGCTCATCGTATCATATTACCATAATGTAGATATATATACATGTAAACAACACAGTAATTCACAATACACAGAAAGATTTAACATCAGATGTTGACCTTCGCAGCATCATCAGATAGATAAAAAACTAAAAAGCGACATACAAAACCATAAAATAATATACAATAGTAAACCCACATAAAACACAATTTAAAAGTGTAAAATATTAAAAGTTTAAAATGAAAAACAACTGAAGTAGTACGTAAAAAAAATTCATTACTTTCAACAGTTTTGACGTTAAACGTTATGATTTATGTAATAACAGTGATATCAGCTATAACCAAAGTTTCAATGTTCGAATCGTCTTATTATGCTTTTGATTTATAACATAGATTTATTACTCATCAATCTTTAGAAAACATAAGCAATAGATGCACAATAGATTCTCCTGGGGTGTCTGAATTGTATTTAGGAGATACCCCTGTAAAATAATACAATATAGGGGTACTATACGACAATACAGCATAGGCAGCAGGAAACCAGACGTTTTGTTTCGCTCATGTTTATGAGCGAAACAAAAACGATTTAGTTAGGTAGCAATTTTTGCTTTTTTAATACTACCTTTTCATTCATGCTTACCTTCGCATTGACTAAGCTTAGATCTAAACTAGATTAAGACGAGGAGAATGAAGTAAAAAAAAATTAAAGTTTATAATAATGAACTAAAAAAACAAAATAACTGAAATAATTAAAAAATCTTTCGTTCAAAACTCTAGCTCGCGTAGTTGACGATTGCAACGTTTGTTTATATGGTGCGTAAATTATAATAAAATCAAATAAGAGAAAAATAAAATTTCAATAAGACGAGAAAATCTTGTTAAAAAAAGTAGTTGACACTGATAACTTTGAAAGTTGTGCATTATGAAATATTGCTTATAATTTTCATACAGAGTATAAAATTTGCCCTCAATGGTAAAACACATAACAAATTAGAGGCCTAATGAAAAAAGATAACTCGCAAAATTATTATTTAAATAATATGTAAGGTACAAGTGTTATATTTAAATTACTATTTAAATAATAATAATGTTGGTTTTATTATTGGTATATAAACATTCACAATGATTTTGACTATGACATTAATTATGAAATGTCATAATAATATAAAGGATAACAAATGAAAATAAAAATGATTAATAATTAAGTGGATAACAGTAATTCTGTTAACATGCAAGAAAGTTCTACAACACAGTTCAAGGTCAATTTTATGAAATAAAAAATTGTTTCCATAAAACTATTAAATTAAAAACATTGTTTTACTGCAATTTTATTATATTGGTTGAAGAATATGAAATTATTTTTAAAAATAACTGTAGAAAAACAAAATTAAAAAATAAAAATAAATAAAAAATCGGAATATAAATTCGTAAAAGAAGTTGATACTTTTTATTTTAAGTATTCTAAGATACAGGCATGTTAAAGTATGTCTTCTATATGCTTGCTCATTGATCTGGTGCATATTAGTGTATACTGGTAAGTTTGGACGATAACTTTATTTCTTGCATTACGTAGCAGAAGTGATTGTCAACGTGTAGCTCTAAAACCAATGAAATTGTTTTTTATCAAAAATATATAGGCGGACTGTTTCGAAGAGCGCTGTTCAGAACATGCGCAGTTGTTACTAAACACCCGCAAGTCCAAACGACCAGTACATTCTGTATCTATTAATACAGATTATAGAAAAAAAGGATAAGGTAACGAATTATTACACATATATATATATACGCGCGCGCGCGCGCGCGCAACACTTAGGTTATTAGCATATGATACAAAAAACGTGATGTATTTTTTAAGGTTCGCAAACTTTGAAGTCATTAACATAGTTTGAGTGAATTTCTAAACAGAAATAATAACAAACGATATGTTTTAGTACAAAAATTCTTATTTTAAAATTAAAAATTACTTCTTAATAATTTATTTATTTATTCTATATTTATCAGTGCCGGTATTTATTACACAATGAATTATTTACATCGTAATACGTAAACAAACCCATATAAGTTATTCTGTGCTTGATAATAATATTTAAAGATTTGTTTACACGTTACGTAATGAATCGTAGGTCTGTTATTTACAAATATTATTTTCTTTCATATGGTACTTTATTTAATACTTTGTATTTTAATTTATGTAGTTTAAATAACACATCTCGAAAATGTATAACCAATCTACATTTATAACCAACATAGTAAAATTAATAGTTTTACCCTGATAGATATTCGATATTTTACATAAATCGATTGGCAGTAAAAAAATGTTAACCTTTTAAACCGTTTTTTAAATTCGGTTTAAATTTAAACCAAATCTGTCTAAACCATTCTGTCTATTTAACCAAGTCTGTTTAGTATGCCTTCTAGTAGAACAACGTTCGCCATCATTTGAAGAACACATTTAATTCCTAGCACGTTGCTATTTATTAAGCACACACAAATATATATATTAACCAAAAAGAAAACTTCTTATTGTCAAGGGAAGAAATTACTTTAAAAAAAAAAAAAAAAAAAGAGTAAGTGACTTTACTGATTATTCTTTTAACTCTAGAAATAGAAAATACTTAAATACCGAAGGTAGAAAAAGAATATCGGAGTTTTTATTTCTTATATTATCTCTTGATGAGATGTACAGTATATTTAAGGATAAAATCAAACAGCAAAACGGACAGTTTTAGTGGCGCGCATGGCCGCGAATTGATTCCCTATCTTTCCGCTTGAAAATGCCACTAACAAAGACGGCGTCTCCTGAACAGAAAGCCTTTAGTGTTTTGCAGTTTTCTAAATGTGAATTTGAAGTTACAGTTCAACTTGCGTCCCGAAGAAAGTTTAACTGTGATCCTGGGAGTGACAAAACTCGTCGATGGCATTATCATTTTAAAACGACCGGACGTCTGTGCAAAAGGGAGAGTACGAGACGACCAAAGATGACTGAAGAAAATGTTAAACGTTTCAAGGAATCTTTCCTAAACAGTTCAAAAAATTTGTTAGGAAGGCCAGCCGCAAAATAGTAATTCCGGTGATTACCGGGATTACGACAGTTAGGAATGTTTCAAAGAAACGCTAGCGTCATACCGTTCATAGCTTTTGTAGGCTTTAAAGCCTACCGACTGCTCTGCGTACTGACTTACCAATCGAAATATTCGCAGCATGAAGATGACGACTATCTTGACAATGTAATGAAACAACATTTTATTTTAGTGAAAAAATTAACACACATAATGTTCGTATCTGAGGAGTCCTGACCACCAGAGGGGAAGACACCCTCCGCTCATAGCCCTTATGGGCTTTACCGGAGGTCATCTTCGAAACCTCGGCTTTTGACATATTCCAGTCCGCCTCAGCCAGGACGCCACCGATGCAAATGCCACGAGTAACATTCCCATCGGTGTACTACTATTTAATGAACTCAAAATAAAACACAGCTTACTGAGTCTTAAGTAAGACTGAATGGACTGAACTAAACGAAGGAACTGAACTACCTATCCGTAGAAGGTAAAAGTGAGTTCAACACATAGCACGAAACATTAAAATATTACACGTAACAATAACACACAGTAACACTGAAACAAAACAAAGGACAAAAACATAATTAATAAAACGAAAACAGAATACAAGAAATATCCAAGTAGAGCTCTAGATCCCCTTATCAATTCTTTCCTTTGCTAAGTACACTATAAAACTCTCTTCCACTATCGTCCATTCGACCTGGCTTCTCCAGTTTACACGGATATTCAACGCCGACCCGATAGAAATTCCCCGTGAACCCTTACAATGTGAAAGAGACTCCAAAATTAAATGTGTTCCTTACAATCCCGTCGGCAAGTTTACAGACCGTATTTTTTTCGCTTAACTAAGCGTAACAGTAGTTGATTATTTGGATATACCGTGTACATGGCTATTTCTTCAATTGCAAGGTGGATCAGATAATTTTATTTGGCAACAATATAGTGCGTCCCTCATTGGCGTAACTCTGTACGGGATAGGCTGAATGACGTTTTCCCCCAACAACTGGAAATTTAGCTTTAAATTCTGGAGATAAAACGGTTTGAATAGGTGAGTGTAGAAAAACAATATCGGATTTTTTATCTTATCTCTTGATGAGATGTACAGAATATTTAAGGATAAAATCAAACTGCAAAAAAGGACAGTACTAGTGAGGCGCATGACCGTGGATTGATTCCCTATATTTCCGTTTGACAACGCCACTAACAAAGATGGCGTTTCTTGAACAAAAAGCCTTCAGTGTTTTGCAATTTTCTAAATTGGGATCGGTTGAATGAAGTTTTCCACAACCACTGTAAATTTAGCTTTTAACTTTGGTAAAAAAAAAAAAAAAAGTTTAAATACCGAGTGTAGAAAAAGAATATCGGAAGTTTTATTTCTTGTAGTACCTCTTGAGATTATAGTGTTGATTATAGTATTATAGTGTTGATTATAGTTTGATTTTAAGGATAAAATCAAACGGAAAAAAGGACAGTTAAAAAAGTAAGTGGCGCGCATGGCTGTGGTTCGTCTTCCCCAACCACTGGATTGGTCGGCAAGGACCCAATAATAGAGCTTATTTGGGGAGCTCACCCCAACTGACCCTACGTGATTTTTTCCATTAATTCATTACTGTGAGTCAATGCTATGAGATATTAAATAACTTTAAAACCCCCGATATCCTTTATTCTACAACCTATATATATATATATTTATATAAGTTAAAAAAGTTGTTTGCTGAATGAAAAAAGTTGGGGAGCTTGAAAAACTATGACATAAAAAGAATAAATTAAATTCTGAACAAGGAATGTAAATCAACAGATCGCAGGATCGGTCGGCATGGAACCAATGACAGAGCTTGTTTGCATTGGCCTCTAATGTCACCCGATTTGACTCCATGTGATTTTTCCTTTGGGATTTTATAAAAGATATTAACCATGTGCTTCCGCTACCTACTGATCTACCCGATTTGAGGTAAATTAAAACAGTTTTCATTTCCATTACTCCAGACATTATGACTAAAGTATGAGTCGAACTCTCCTATCGGTTGGATGTATGCCGCGTGACGAAAAGTGCTAACATTATACTTATAAAGATTAAAGTTACTCTGTTATTTTATTTATCATTCACTACTGTACGTCAGAGTTAAAATATTCTTTTCTTTCTTTCTTTATTTATTTTTCCTGTTTAGCCTCCGTAAATTACCTTTCAGATAATACTTCAGAGGATGAATGAGGATGATATGTATTAGTGTAAATGAAGTGTAGTCTTGTACAGTCTCAGTTCGACCGTTCCTGAGATGTGTGGTTAATTAAAAAACCCAACCACCAAAGTACACCGGTATCCACGATCTAGTATTCAAATCCGTAGAGTTAAAATATTGGATAGCTTTAAAACCACTATAGTCTTTTGTGTATAAAAGGTTATTTAAAGTATATAGAAATGTATAATGATATAAAAAGTCTTGCACAATCCTACGTTCATATAATTCAACTGGTGGTAATTTGATACTCAGTATGTTTTTTTTTTTTAATCTATAATAGAGATGTGATTTATTCAATAAAAGTTATTAATAAAACTACGACTTCAAATTAATGATTATTATTTTTATGTTCATAGACAGTCGGAAATATAACGACCAATAAAAACGAAATTAAGCCATTATAAAATACATAAAGAAATAATAACTAATTTCTATCGCTAGCCTAAACAATTACATCTAAAGATATGAATCATTTAAATTTATGTAACTATCTTAATAAACTGTTTTCTATACGGATAATAAAGTTAAATAACTTAGTGTATGATTAATAAATGGATATTACAGTTCATATGTATGTGACATGTACAACTGATATTTTATAGTAAATTAGCCTCAAGGAAGGATACCCGTTCGTAAAAATTCTAAAAAAAAAAAAAACGTAGAGATTACAACAAAAAACATGTTAGAAGCATATAAAAAATACTGTTTCGAACAGCATCTGTTTGTAAAACATCTAGCAAATACTAATTCTGTGTTGAAAAGGAGCAACAGATCAATATGAAATATTTTTGGAAGATTTTTCATCGCGGAAAATCAAATAGTAAAAAAAAATTTATCGAATTTTGCATTGTAATTGAATTAAATGTATAAGCAGAAAACCTATTGCAGATTAAAAAAATCCTTTGCAGCACTCCGGAAGGCGGAGGTAGATTTCAGCGGTGCTAAGTAAGGGATAAAAAATATTTCCACCTTAAAGTTAAGAAAAATTTAAAAATTACTCAATACGACAATGGTTGTATGTGAAAAAGTTTTACATGTTTAGCATACGACAAGCCCCATCTTACAATTATAGCAACATTTTGGTCATCCCTTGCCGTAAGGATTGGTATCAAAAATTGTTTCAGATAAAAGTTTTATGTAATGTTTAGAGGACTAACGACCTTTTTAAATAGATTCGATACTGTACCTATTAAGGGAGGTATGAATTTTGTCTTCAAAACCCCATTTTTTCCACCCCCTGGGCCAATGGTTGGTGATATTACCTTTACTTACATGTTTTAAGCCCTTATCAAAAGAATAGTAGGAACTTTAAACGAATTCGGTATGTTATTTAATAAGAAAGTTATAGGATATTTTGTTGTTTTTTTTCGAAAAAGCCCCCCCCCCATTTCCGTCCCCAAGGTCCAATTTTGGCCGTTAACGAACTCAACCGAGATTTTTGAACGCGTCATTATTAAGGAACAATTTGAAAGTTATTGGCGCAAAATTACGGCAGTTAACGTGTCCACAAGAAAGTAAATGATATAATACGAGGTCTGTAAGTAAAGTAATAAGACTAGTTTTTTTTGGTAGTCAAAATTGGCAACAATGTAAAGTTACTAGTAACAATATGGTTACATGAACAGCTTATATATGTTAGGTATTAATATTTTTAGTCTATTGTTGCCATATGAAACGTAAACAAACGTTTCATGAAACGAGTTTTTGTTCTACGTTACAAAAATGAGTGATACTAATAATGAGTAACGTTGTGCAATGATGGATGGAAGTATTGCAGCAGGAACAGTCTGTGAGCCAATTGGAGAGCGTGTCTCCGCAGACTACACCTAGTGTACGGACAGTCCCACTTCCACAAAGAGACAAGAGAAAGGAGGCCCTTGGTGATAAGCCTCAAAAACGTAAACTAGAGGAGATTGAAGCTAGCACAGATAGTGATTCTATCGAGGGCACAGACTTTGATCAGTTGATGAAAGAAGTTGGAAATTTAGTGAAATTAGTGCATGAAAGCACTAATACTAAGAAAGAAATTAAAGAATGCGCTTTTAAGATTTTTGAATTAGCTAAAGACTTAGGAACCTCGGTGAGGGCTCTTTATGAGCTCTCACATCCGAAGAAACCTGAGGACTCCGTGGCTTAAGTTTTAAACTAATTGGTTGGGTTGGTATGATATCATATAAAAAAAAGAGAGAGATTAAAGAATAGGGGTGACTGTTGCTGAGAGAACAAGGGTGGTGGACTCTCAGTAATCAGTGTATGATGAATATCTATAAAAGAAATAAAAGAGCTAACCGGTGAACTGACCTGCCGTGCCGGACATACAGCCGGCAAGTAAAGGACACTCCTCTGGCGCGAGTCAAACTTGATTGTAGATTCGTTCCAGAGAAGTAGGTGGGAATATAAAAAAAAACAAAAAAAAAAAACGTTAAACTCGGTGAGAATGCTACTGAAACGTTTTCAAAATTGAAAAGGGCATATGGAGATGACGCTTTGTCGTGAGCTCAAGTTTTTAGGTGGTTTAAAGCACTTCCAGATGGCGGGGAATCAGTTGCGGAAGATCCACACTCTGGAAGAACGTTAATGTCAAAAACTGACGATACTGTTGAACGAATCAGAGACTCTATACGGTACGACCGGCGATTAACCGTCAGAATGATTGCAGAACAATCGAATTTGAACCATACCACAGTCCATCAAATTTTGATAAACGAATTGGACGTGAAAAAGGTCTGTGCAAAATTAGTCCCAAAAAACCTCACTGTTGAACAGAAAAACAACAGAGTGGAAGTGTGTCGCAATCTTCCAGGGCGAATTGAAACATCCTGATTTTCTAAAGAAATGTTATTACTGGTGATGAATCTTGGATATTTGAGTGCGACCCAGAAACAAAACGCCAGAACAATGGGTGGCACACTTCAAACTCACCACATCCCAAAAAAGAAAAAATGACCCAATCAAAAATCAAAACAATACTAATTTGTTTCTTCGATAGTAATGGCATTGTCCATAAGGTGTTTTTGCCTATCGGATAGACTGTAAATCAATATGTTTATTGAGAAATTTTTGAAAGACTGCGGAAAAGAGTTGCCCGCGTGAGACCAGCCATCAAAGACAACTGGATGCTGCATCATGGCAATGCACCTTGTCACACTGCACTTTCAATTAATGAATGAGCTTTTGGCAAAGAAAAACATTCCTGTAGTTCCTCAATCACCTTATTAACCTGATTTGAGACCCTGCGACTTTTTCCTGTTCCCCACTTTAAAAAAAACCTTAAACGACACCATTTTAGAACAGTAGAAAACATAAAAGAAAATATAACCGACCATCTGAAGGATATTCCGGTTTCTGAGTTCCAACACTGCTATGAAAAATGGGAAAACCGTTTAAAGCGTTGCGTGGCTTCCCAAGGGAACTACTTCTAAGGTGATAAGAGTCCATGTATAATTGGATTGTAAATAAAGAGTTTTTCTGAACCAGTCTCATTACTTTATTTACACACCTCATATATATATATATATATATATATATATAAACTTCTGAGTTGACGGTGGTTTGAGAGTCTGAGGGATGTGAAATGCGAAGATATGTCGACATTTTCCGGAAGTCGAATCATGGTACCCACTACAATAGGTAACTTTCTTATGAAATTTACCTAAAAGACCATTTTTTGATTTCTTAAACAGAATGTCAACGGATATCAAAACCATAAGTTATTAATAAATATGTTATTCATTAGTACAGAATATTCATTAGAATCGATAATATCCATTTACAGAATAATTGGAGGTATAAAGCTTACTGACTTATCGGCCAAGAAATACATGTTTGAATTGTATGAAACCTTAAATGGTTTAAATGCTTTTTTTATTATAGAATTATTTGAAAATAAATTGATTTTGTTTGATGATCTCTTTATTTATTAAAATTATCAACACAATGTTTAAATAAGAATTATTTATTTTGTAAAAAATGAAATAAAATAAATGTATAAGTAACAAAGAATCTAAAAAGATTATCTATTTCTGAAGATAACGATTCACTTAAAAAAAGAACGGTTCATTGAGTTTAGTTTTATGTGCGTAAAAGAATGTTCCAATCCTCAACTAACATGTTAAATGTGTCTTGAGAAATTAGCAAATGAGGTAAAAGTACCTGTTGTGTTGTTGAGTGCTGCTGTGCGGACAATTGATGAAATAACACGTACAGCTGACGGGCCAATTCAGATGTGAAATTCATATAGTGAACATAGTACATAATGAGGTTAAAATAGTTAATGCTATAAAATTCAGTTCAATTAAGTTAAGACAAGATGTTTTTGAATATAGTGTTTATACAATTGAACTAAAGTGGGATTCATTTGTTCCCCAACACTAACTTTAAACATCAACGATATTTTTTTTAATAAAAAAAGTTAAAAAAAGTTTAAACGCTTAAAATAATGAAATAAAAAATAAAATTTTGTTACTTTTATAAAATCTATAATCGTGGCATTAATATTACGCCTGTGAAGTTTGTTATAAGGTTACACAACCGTTAACTTAAGATAAAAATTCTCTCAGATAGCTGAATCATTCAGCTATCTGAGAGAATTTTTATCTTAAGTTATACCAGTTACACCTTTAAGATGTTATACCTGTAATAGAAATTGTCAAGTACTATGCATTACTTCACGATTGCATAGTAAATTTTATAAATAAAACATATAAATCATTTTCATTACAACTTTGTATTTTTTTTTCTTGAGGAATTAATTCAACACAGAAGTTTAAAGAGAAACTTGTAGGAGGAAATGAAATTTTGTGGCATATTAAAAATGCCATTCCTGACCGGGATTCGAACCCGGGAATCCTGGATGAAAAGCTGAGACGCTACCTCTCCGCTACGGAGATTGGCGGAAATTTAATACAAAACAATTTCCTAAAGACCGTCATGAAGAACGAGGTATAAATAGTTGACGGTTTTACAAGTAAAACTATAAGACTGAGTTAACGGAAAACCTTACAAATTATTACTACAGAAATATATAGAATTCAATGGAGTTTAAATTTATAGAATTTAATTTTTAAAAACAATGTCCACATAAAGTGTGCAGTAACGTTTAGTGTAATCCCGAGAGTTGTTCTCCGCTCACTAGCGACAGTTCTGCTTGTTTTAAAAACGTTCATAAGAAGATGAAGATGTTTTCCACCAAACATTATGGTAATCAAACAAGTTAGGATTTTTATTCGTCAATGCTAAAAAACTTTACGGCAAAGATTTCGAGAAAATAGTGCTGTCGAAAAATCTTTTCGTACTTTGGACGATGACATCTTGGGTACGGTATTTACAGGAGTACGGACTGATGCATGATGACCAGGTGGTTTAAATTTTGTACTGATTCCTGTTAACGTCATTTTTTAACCAAAAATAACAAATAGTTTGTAGAAGGCATTTATCGCGAATTAAGATGTCTCCGAAATTCACGTTGAATAACTGTAATGGAGTTCCTTTTTAACAAGTGAATTTACGAAAAATACATATTCTGGTAGAGACCAACGTTCCGTGATAATTCCAAACAATCGTTATAACATACCGCTCGACTGCAATGTGGCGATTAGCTGTAATTAAAAAACAATCAGCTGTTTATGTCTCATCTAATAATACAACCTTACTTTCTGCTTATTTTGAAAACTGGCCTTATAAATTACTACTTTGTCTCATAAATATACTATAATATAGAAAAAAAATTGGAAACCCCTCTCTTAATTAAATCAGAATCATCTTTCATTCAGCTTTCATTTTAAATCAATGGTGTTTGTATTACATATAAATGCAATGAAACAATGAAAATTATTATCTTTACATTTGATTAGTAATTTAATAAAAATGTTTAGTGATAAATAACAATTTTCAATCACAAATTCATTTCAGAAAAATATATATTTAAATAATCCCTGTTGTTTGAAATATCCATTGTTTCTTATTAATTCAAAATATGTAAAGGGTTCAAATTATTTAAATATAAATGGAAAAAATGAAGATGAAAACTTAAACGCATAACTAAGTAATTCAAACAAGAATGTAAACCTGTTGTATATAAATTTATGAAAAGAAATCTTCTGAATAATATTATCCGAACAGACATAACAATTAAAGTTTAGAAATTACGATTTCTCTTTGAGACAAATTATTTTTAATGTAAGATAATTTTAAATAAAGATGTAAAAAAATGTTAATACTTACTGAACCAATTACGAGTATACAGTTTAAAATTGAACCTTTTCTCTGTAATTTAAGTTCCCAATAACAGAATTTTTATTACCCTTAATTATTATTTTTTTAACAACTTACTAAATTGTTATTTTCTTGAGTTAGAAAAAAGTACGTTAAAAAACGTTTGAGAATTTTAATATATGTTGTATAATTAAAAACATAGTGATTATTTAACAAAATATTAATTATAAAAAAAATTTGCTTCTATTTATGAGAAAAAAAAGGTTGAAAAAATAGAATAAAGTTTATATAAAAAAATTAAATTAATAAATAAAAGGCTGGAACAATACACATTTCAAATTTTATTTTTAAGAGTGAAAAAAGTTACTCATTAACCCTTAGATCAACAATACAATTAGTTTAATTTTTTTTAAATAATAAAAATCATTCCAGATAACTTTAAAAAATCAAAAGTTAGGGAAAATTAATATTAATAAATATATTTTTCTATGCTGGATATAATTTTATGTTTTTTTCAAAAAGTTGTCTAAAGAATTATTGTATTTTTAATGTTAATATTGATTATATTTTTAGAAAACCCGTTTGAATAGAATATCATACAGCCTGTCTGTATTACCGAATAGAGAATACTAATTGACTCGATATATTAAATCTTATAACGATGTAAATAGAATACCACTTTTAAATAGAAATTAAGTTTTTTTCGTATTTTTATCAAATGTTTTATTTTTATAAGGTTGTTGGATTGGCAACGGAAGATATCCAGTATCTATCGAGATAAAACTACGTTAACTTTACTGCATTTGTTACAAACAGAACTGGCAAATTCATGCAAAATAAGATTGATAATTTATTGCAAAATAAGATTTAAGCATCAAATTCCCAAATTTTGAACAAACAAATCTTTGATTTTACAGGCTTCCTGACTCTACGGGGAGAAAATTTAGGAATAATTTATTTATAATGAAGTGATCCCTAACAAAAAAATAAATAGATTTAAAAGATAATTATTTAGAATATTGAAAAAAAATATATAACTTTTATGAAAGTAATGAAAAAAATTGTTTCTCATTTTGGTTCCGGAATACAATACACGTGCCAAAGCTACACTGTGATTATAGCCTTTTAAATGATGAAGAAAATAATAAAAATTAAAAGATTTAAGTCAAACAGAATATATATTATTTAGAGGTGGGGTAAGAATGTTAAGAAAAACTGTTATAGTAATATTCATGTATAGGTTAAGCTTAACAAATTTGCTTAAGTAAATTTCTCTCTAAATCTAACACTCCATTCAATAGAGGCTAAAATAAGAAAACGAAAATTTTCAAAAAACTTTCTGTATATTAGGTCCGGGTGGTAATTAAAAAAAAAATTTAGAAATTTCTTGATAGTTCAATATATGAAGAACAAACTTTCAATTTTTTTTTTTAAATTTTTAAACCGAAGGATAATAGAGCAAAAGAACAAAAAATATACATTTCATTTTTAAGGGGTGAGGATGATTTTTTGAAAAAAAAAACAATTTAAAAAAAAATCTATATATATATTGTAGGTAACAAGTGTACTTTAATAACGTTTTCTCTAAAAGCAACTGAAAAAATCGAAATTGGGGTTTTCGCGATATCCTTCACCCTCTTTACAAAATTAATACGATTAATTTTTTCTTCATTTTTCATGTACAGAAATATTTGAGAAAAATTTGAGGAAAATCGGTTCTGTTAATCCTGAAATATAAGGCTAAAAGAAGTGGGACTCATACGTACGCACATCCGTGCATACATATATGTTTTTTGATCTAAATCAGGAATGGCCAACATACGACACGCGGCCCGGATACGGCCCGCGAAAATTTGTTAATATCAGCTTTTTTATAAGCAATTGAATAATGGAAAATACGGAAATTTAAAAAACTTAACACGTCACATTAGTTATTTTTGTTAATTTTTATACTAAATTACTTATATTTATTCACAAACATCGTTTTTGTGTTTAACATATTTTTAATTTTAACATTTCGTTCGGCCCGTGAAAAAAGTTTTCTTTCCAATTCGGCCCGGAGGCATAAACTACTGGCCACGCCAGATCTAGATGAACTAGTCACTAGTTCATCTAGCTGACTAGTGATTAGTCCTACTAGTTACTAGTGGTATCCTAAAACGTAAAGATTCACAAAAGAAAAAATCGAGACCCCATTTTTTATATTATCACGATACTTTATAGAAATGATTAAAAATATTAAAGTTACGCTATTCTGAATGTGAGAGTGTAATACATACGCTGCATCATTACGTAATCTGTTGAAACATTTTTGAATACCGTTATCTATAACTGAATAACTTTTATGGGTTTGTTTATTTATTACACGGCAGATAGTGAATTCTATAATGAAAAACATTGTTGCTAAATATAGAATAAATAAATAAATTATTCTAAAATAATTTTTAAATTCGGTTAATACGTTTTATAACATTATCTTTGCTTAAGAACTCAATGAAATGAATGTTGCCATTGGAATGCTCACACAAATGAAAATATGTATTAATTTACATGCATTACGTTATCTATATCATACGTACTAAGTAGCGAGAACATGCATAATGCATTACTCGATATTTTATAAAGCTATTTTTAATAATACACGGAATGTACTGAAAATTGTTGATTCGAAGCAGCATGCGATCTTTTAATAGTAGTGCTCATGCTCAGACTAGCACTCTAAGCAATTTAGACGACATATACAACCCCTTCAAGTCATAGTAACTCCAAAACTTCATATGATTTTTTTTTTAAGTAGAACAGAATCAATGCTCCTAATACACAATATATCATACCATATTTAACGTTTATAAACAGAATCATCTCTTACATATAAAGCCCAACAGAAGGTATTACTTTTATTGCGTGTCGCACTATATGCGTTTATATAAAAGCTTCTGTTATAAAAACGCATCCTTATATTAACGCATATATTCTGACTACACAAAATTTTATATGAAAGTTTTAATTTTTTTTCGAAACAAGAATTTCAATTGGACCTTATAAATAATATAAAAATATGAGGTTTATATTTTTTTAGCGACTGTTATAGTAGATAATAGCGAGAAAAGTAAAAGGGAAGTATAAAAAAAAAATATGGAAATAATAAATTTATAACTGCCGTTACAAGAGAAAGGAAGTGTTTATTCCTTGACTTCCCCATACGTAAGGCTGACAGTCCAGGGTTGGCCGGACCAGTTTTAGTTTAATATTGTCGATTCCTTAATACAGTCTCTTCATCATCATTCTGTTATTAGTTTTTCTTTTTTACCGTTTAGCCTTCGGAACCACCGTAAGGGATTACTTCACAGGAGGATATGTATGAATGTATAAATTAATGTACATATTATAAATGAAGTGTAGTTTTGTACAGTCTCAGGTCGACCAATCCTGAGATGTGTGGTTAATTGAAACTCAACCACTAAAGAACACCGGTATCCACGATCTAGTATTCAAATCCGTATAAAAGTAACTGCGTTTACTAGGATTTGAACCTTAGAACTCTCGACTTCAAAATCAGCTAATATGTGATGATGAGTTCACCACTAGATCAACCCGGTAAGTCTCTGTTGTTAGTTACTAAGTTCTAACTGACAATAGGTTTTAAACATGGTGATCCAAGATTTTAACAACCTATAGGTAGATCTGAACAAGAAACGTAACTGCCTACGAAGCTATAATTAAAACAAAGCTACATTAGATTTACGAAAACGTTTAAAATATTCACGTCACGCGAATCAATCAATCAATACAACAAAAAACAGTTTTAAACATATATTTAAAACAAAGAATCAGAAATGAAAGGAGAAAGAGTGGCATTAAATTAAGTGTAACTAGTACGAAAAATAATAAGCCCACCGGGTTGGTCTAGTGGTTAACGCGTCTTCCCAAATTAGCTGATTTGGAAGTCGAGAGTTACAGCGTTCAAGTCCTAGTAAAGCCAGTTATATTTACACGGATTTGAATACTAGATCGTGGATACCGGTGTTCTTTGGTGGTTGGGTTTCAATTAACCACACATCTCAGGAATGGTCGAACTGAGTATGTACAAGACTACTTCATTTACACTCATACATATCATCCTCATTCATCCTCTGAAGTATCATCTAAACGGTAGTTACCGGAGGCTAAACAGGAAAAAGAAAAAGAAAAGTACGAAAAATAATAAGAATAGTATTTTATTCTAGTTCATTTTGTTTTTCAGGAATAAACTGATTTAGAGGTAAAAAACTTAAGAAGACTACCCATTGTCAATGGCGAGTTTAACTCGAACATATTATAGATCATCATTAACTAGAAGTAAAAGCCATTACTTTTTTGGTTTCTATTTCAAGAAATCGACTGTATACATATAAAATAAATGTAAACAATCTTTGGAAAAAAAAGAAAGATGGGAATTTGTTTTTACTGCACGAGTTATACAGATCAATTCTTTTCTACTGATATAAACAATCATTAAAATATAGACAAACAAAAAAAAATAAATAAATAGCAAAAGCTAATCGCCATTTATGAGAGTTAAATCTTACAGTGGGATTAAATTGTGTGAAGATCGGTACAATGGTTTTTATTGAATAGCTAATGAAATATTTTACAAACAATATTATTTACATATCCCTCCTATCTAAAGCATAGTAACGTGAAAAAAATCAAAGCCACCACCATCTCCTACTGACCGTCATAGTGTTGATCTCTGGATTTACAATCGAGTAAATCAGAATAATTAGTAAAATATAATGAGTATAATAAATAAATCTGAGTAATTATTTTAAATATACAGTACGTCTCTGTGCAACCTTCCCTGCAATTAGTATGTTGCTATTGTTTTGAAAGTCGCACGGTATTCGGTTCTTAAGAAATAACTTCTTTACTGTCAATACATGATCATATTAAAAGAAGACTTAAAAATACGAAACCATTTCGACCAATGCTTGTGAATGAATCATCAGATGGAGATAAGGAACAGCGTGCCGTGATTTATTAGAACAATTTCTAAATGGTATACCCCGCATAAATGTTGTATTTTTATGAATGTGCAGTCTGTGGCAGTTCACGAGCCAAGAATGTGATTTTCTGGGCTAAGTAGAATCCTCACTTTGTATGCGAGTCGGAAGGGATTCCAGTACATGACATGATATGGGCTGAGATGACATCGCGATACTTGTTTGGATCGTATTTTTTTAAAGAGTACGTGAATGCAAAGTTTGGAAAGACGGTTAATACTTTGACTTCAAGATAAGATATCATAGTCATGTTTGGATACAATAAGAGGGGGCTCTCGCTAATTTTTTTCTCATCGAGTCTGCGATTTCCTAAATGAACAATTTCCATGCCGTTGATTTGTTTCACAAGCATCAAACGTCCCATCGCAATGGTACAACGAAGCTCCGACCTTACTACACCCAACTCATTCTGGGGAATAATCATGGCCTATATATATATATATTTGATTCAAATTGAACGCTGCAACAAATGAAAAATTGCCTAACAGTTGGAGGAAACCTTTCAAACCAGAAAGAGATGCTTCCCGACATTAAGGAGGACGTGGGGAACCATAGCATTGTGGGTGTAGCACGGTGGTTTACATACGTACAGATCCAATGAATAAAGAATTGGTAAGTATAAATTTATATAGATGTTTAAAATACGTACTACATCTACAAAATGTCCTAAAAGTCCCGCACCATAGGGATTTTACTAATTTTGCTCTGTTTTCTAGTTGCATGACTGAAAGGTGTTGACTGAAGAGCGGGTAATGATTATCCTCCTTTGTGGTAGAGAAGGATTCTCTCACAGACAAGTTGTAAATGAATTTAATGTGAGGCAACCTCAACGAGAGCCCTTGTCGCACACAACGGTTGGCAGACCGCTAGCAAAGTTCAAGGCTACAGGTAGAGTTGCCGATTCTAAAAGATCTGGTCGTCCGAGCACTTCAGAAGAGGTAGTGGGAGGGGTTTTGGCGAAGGTATCTGCAAGTCCGAAAAAATCATTTCTCCAAACAAGCTTGGAAGTGGGCATTTCTCAGTCAACAGTATGGAAGACTTGGTAAAAAAACAAGTATCATCCGTACAAGTTACAAGTGGTACATCACATGTCAGAAGACGATTCTGATCGCCGAATAGAAAAGTGTGCAATTGGTTTTTGACCCAGTTGGAGGAGGATCCAGAGTTTTTGTCTAAAGTTATGTTCTCTGACGAAGCCAACTTTTATGTAAATGACGAGGTGAACCGACATAACTTACGGTACTGGTCCGACAGTAACACTCACTGGTTTATCGACAGTAAGGAGCAAAGAGCTGATAGCGCATGGTTTGGTGTGGTTTGTGGAAAGACCGGATCATTGGCCTCTACTTCTTTGACAGAACAGTTAACAGCGAAATTTACTTGGCAATGTTAGGAAATTAATTACTGCCTGATTTGGATTTGCAGGGTTCTGGAAAACCACAATGGTTCATTATAGTACATAAGTTTGTGATAGGCTATATGAAAACTTCTCCCAGTGGATCGGTCGTAGGAAATGAGTGGAATGGGCTCCACGATTCCCGAATATAATCCCAATAAATAGTGTCATGTGTGTAAAATCTCAAGTTTACATAGCGAAGATCAGGGACAAAAACCATCTGCGAGAGCGCATCACAACCGTGTGCCAATCTGTAACGCCTGACTTGGTGATCAACATTCAACACGGGAGACCGTTTTCTATTAGATTTCGACTCATGCAGAAACCATATTGAACAGATATTGTATATATCCCTATGGTGCGGAACTTTTGGGACAACATGTACAACGTATATTTCTCTAGGAGTACAGGAACTTCTCGGACATTCTGCATTCAGTATACTATTTTTTTTTCTATACTAAGAAGATTAATGTGTTTTAAACAATTTTATATACAGATTGTTTAAAAAAAGACAGTTTTATGAGAAAAACTTGCTTTAATCCATTTTAAGGTTTAAGGTAAGCGCAGAAATATTCAAAATAGGAATTTTGTGAATTTAATTTCAAATTTAACTTTTTACGTAGACTATTTTTCTACAAAAGTACAAAATAGCTAAATCAATGCCGAATAATTCCATTAAAAATTGTATGAATCGACGAAACTACTGATAAGACTAATAGGTATATATATATATATATATATATATATGTATGGTTTTATCTATTTCCCCCCGTACACAAGTTTTTAGTTATGGTGGTGATATCAAAAGCATGCTTTGAACATAAAATTAACTATTTCAGGAACAGCAACTATCAAACACAGATATTTAAACTATTCAAAAAGATTTGTTAAACCAAATCGTGTGATAAATAGCTTTTTAAACTGTTTGTTACTTGAGGAGAAATATTAATTAAATATACATATCAGTGTTTGGGTGCTATTCAATCACAAGGTTGTGATAAATCCGCACATGTGATAATTTCACACAAAATTTCAGCGTATAAAGAAACGTGAGAGGTTTTACCGTGTTTTATCATTAACAGTGAATGCAATACTGCTATATAAATATCAACAAATTAAAAATGTCAATAATACAAGGTAGATTAAATGCAGAATTAAATAAATAAAACCCGTAAAATCTCCGAAAATCTGCTTAGGAATACCGTCTAGGTCTACCAACCTTACTTATTTTTAATTTAATACCGATGTAAACAGAATGACGTTTACTAATAATTTACTAATAATAATTTAGTTAACTAATATTCTTCCTATGATAAGTACATCTCGTTCTATGTTTTACTTCGAAAATAAATTGTAAAAAAAAATAGCATTTTGCAACAATTTGTTTCCTCTCAATGTTTTACTTAAAAATATTTGAAATTTAAAAATAAATGGTCATTTCAGATATCAAATAATCGTAATCAAAGATATTAAACAATTAGAATAAATAAATAAAAAAGATGATTTTGATCCCCTTGCTAGATGGTTTGCATACTAACTAAAGAGTTTAAGAAAAAATTATAATGAAGAATAACAACTGTTATGTAAATAAACAGTGCTTAAAATATGTTACAAAACGAGTGTTTTACCTACAAAAAACACATAAAATTTGACAAAAAATAAGATCATTTTGGGCAATCACAATCGAAAGCCTTTGCTTTAACTTAAAAACAGCCTAAACTACTAAAACTTTCAACCCTAAAAGTGTATTACTTTTTATACTAATTTCTCAGTAACGAATGACGTTTTGAAAATCGAAATGGCTGTCTAATGAAACAGTAACCTTTATTTCGTGAAGATTTGATTACAGTATTAGACAAGTTTAGGAAGTACTATTGAGGATTTGGGGATCATTAGGGTAATATCAGAATGTTCGATTGTACTGTGCTGAGAAGCAGTGGCGACATTTTGTCCAAAGTAGACGTTTGACATTTACTTGGTACATCTGATTAAGTTATTACTACATAAAAACTAATCTTTTTTTCATTTTCCCCACCCAAAAAGGGTACTTCTTTTGAAGTATTTCTTTACTTCAAAAAATATTATTTTTGGTATTTCATTTTTGGAGAAAGCTTTTAGTAATAAAATGGAACTTCATTGGTTAGAATAAAATAGACTACTCAGTTTGTTTTTATTATTATTATGAAATAAGTTATAAAGGTTGAGCGCTCCGTTAGAGCAATTTATTTTCTAGAAAATACAACAAAAAAAAATTAAATAATTTTCATTGCTACTACAAAAAAAAAAAAATAGTTATATAACTTAGTAATGGTATTTAATTTATTTGTCTGGTGAACTAATAATAAATAAAGAATTTATTAAGCGTATTATAATTAATAATTACAACAGAACTCGGAAGAATTATGAGGTGTAAAGGTCAAAAAAAGTTAATCGAATTGTGGAGAACTTACATAACTAGCTGCTATTCTTAGATATTAAATTACATCGTTCATATTATAGACTTAATTGATCTTTTGCTGCTTACAATAAGGTTTTTATTCTAGAAAATATTTAAAATATTTTCTCATTTAATTGTTAAAATTATCGGTCAATATCAAGGACACTGTTAAAATACAAACCATTGAATTCTATTCTAAGCGTTTATTAATTTTTTTTTTATTCTTTTTTTTTGTTAGTTCAGTACATATAGCTTATATAAATTTAATAATTAATTCGGTAACAAACTCTGAATATTTAAATAAAGAATATAAACTAAAACCCATCATCTTCATTTTTATCACATTTTACCTGATTCTCATTAATTCTTTAAATTCATTATTTTAACATCATTCAAGTTTTAAATACAAAAAAAAATTAAAATACAAACATAGATATTTCGGGTAAGCGAGGGTTTTGCCCTAATCCGTCCTAATTTTTATTTTTTTATTAAATAATATCGTTTGGAATAATTTTAGCAGTATCTAATTAAGGACATATATTATTTTAATTTAAAAGGTAAACACTTCAATCACGCCAAATCCATTATAAACCATAATCATAATCACTGCTTTCAATTCTTAACCCGTGGATGGGAAATGCTTCTTTAAGAGTAGCCCCTTAAGTTGATAGGCTGGGAAAGGCAATAACAAAATAGAAAGAAGTACTAGCGAGCGTCATCTGAATTGCCCTGTTAGTACGATTTTTCGCATTCAGAGGGCGAATGGAGCCACAAATGAAAAAAACTTTTTGCAATTGATTTGCACTTCAAACCATTTACAGAAGGCATAATTCAATATTAATTAACATAAATTTAACAGATGAAAGAGAAAATAAAGAGAATAATGTAAATATCTAGTTTCTATATTCCGAGTTCAAGAAAGCTGGTATTTTACAATGTTTCTATAAAATGTTAGGGCACGATGAAATTTAACCCACCAATAAAATTTTAAAACAGTATATTTCATGTTTGTGACGTAGAATAAGATTATGTTAACCAGCCAATCGGCATTTGGTATCAAGAGATAACATATCTATTTTGAAATTTCTATTCTTCATTTTTTATTAAAATATTAAATCTGCAAGAAAACATTATTTTGATATTTTGGTACGAAAAATAATTGAATGCAACAATTTTGATTACAATTACAAATATTTTAGCGAAATTTAAAAAAGAGAGTATTTTATGATCTACAAAAATTGCGACACGATTACCAATAGATACAGTTGAATCTTAACCCAGATTTAACAAAATATGATACGATCTTATAAAATTCATCAGAACAATAGAATTATTAGAAATTAATGACGTAGTATATTAGGTAATGTTCATCAGTTAATCGGCATTTGGAATGGAGAGATTAAATATTTCGAATTTATAATCTTTCATTATATATTTATTTATTTTCTTTATGATATATTGTAATATAAAATTAACTATACACAAGAACATCCGCTATCGACACAAAGGTAGACTTATAATGGCAATGGTGTCCGTACAAGAAGCAAATTTAATGTCTACGTCAGTGTCCATCACGCGATATCATATTTCGTGTGTCTAGCGTATCCACTAAACTGTAATTTGCGATTCTTTATTTATATTATTCGTAACTCAGTAAGTTACAATTCATTACGGACGAACGTCGTGTTGCAATAGTCATCAGTATCTTGGATTTAATAAAAAACGAACAGTTTCGGTTAAACATTTGACAAAACGGAAACAATAAATGAACTTTAATCGTCTATTAATTGAACTTACAAAAGACAATCCGAAAACCTACAAAAAATTAAATCCAGAAAATGATAGACTGTAACAAATCGGAAAACATTTTAACAATTTCTTTTGAAAAACCTAAGTAAACAATTAAAAGTTATTTCACGATTAATAAAATTCGACCATATTAGTGGACCGTTTATCATATAATATCGAACTAGAACTATTTATTCATAAAATTATACAGATTAATAATTCACGATTTAATTAACGGAAAAGTAAAGTTTAAAGTAATTATAGTTTGTAATTTGAACTTATTATGATATTAGGCTACCCAGTCTGCCTTCGAAATCAAGAATTAAAATTTTTATACTTTTGTTTTCTTTAAATACTTTTGCTTCGATTTTAAATCTGCAGGGAAGTACTGATAAAGATAGAATGCAATAAATCAATTTTATTAAATTTCGTAAATATTTTCGAACATTAAAAAAAAAACACTTATGGTATAACTTCAAAACTCTGATCACACGACTTAGTACAGTTTAAGGATTTAATCAATACAAAAATTCCAAACCGGGTAAACTATTACGTACAGGTAACTTTTTAATCAGTAGATAAGGTTAAAAACAGACTTGTATGATTTCTTGTGGTCTGGTAAAAAAAAATGACGAGGAAGTGGTGTTTTCATTAATATATGTATAAATAAATAGATCTATGTAAAAAATGAATGCATCCATGGAAATAATTTTTTACAATAAGGCTGTTTCATGAATTTTTCTAATGCAATAGTTTTTTTAACAAATAAAATGTAACTAAATATTAGAGATTTGAATAAAGATTGGGTGAAGTGAAGGACTAGAAAAAAAGTCTAAAATTTTTCTGGGTACTTTTGTAGTTTAATGTTGTATAGCTACATTAATATGAGGGTTTTTTTCAAGTTCCAATCGGTCGCGAAATATAAACCCGCACAAAAATCGGATGAACCTTTACGCATATGTGTTGCGCAGCGTCTCTAGTATGGCCTTCAATCACGCCGTGTCACTTCGTTTAGTTCTGAACACGCAGCTAGCAAGTAAACATGTCTACAACAATAGCATCTCCCGCCAAGTGTGAAGTGCGTGCGGTAATTCGATTTCTTCTGGCTAAGGGGTGTAATGCAGCTGAAATTCATCGACGAATAAGTAATGTGTACGGTGAAATTTCAATGAGTGACAGCAAAGTGCGACAATGGTGCACAAACGTTAAAGCAGGACGTACAGATGTTCATGATGCAGGCGGTCAGGGAAGGAAGCGAGTGCCAACCGATGACCTCGTTGAGCGAGTGGATGAGGCAGTTCGAGAAAATCGTCGGTTCACAATTTTTGTATTGAGTCATTCGTTCCAGGGCAATTCAGAATAAGCGGAGAGGAATGTTATCATCAGGTATTGTCTTTCTCCATGACAATGCTCGAGCATGTAACAAAGCTCCTGCAGGTATAACAAAGAAGCTCCTGCAGCGTTTTCGTTGGGAAGTGTTTGATCACCCACCATACATTCCGGACTTGGCTCCATCCGATTTTCATCTCTTTGCTCACATGAAACGCTGGCTAGGAGGACAACATTTTGGCACAGACATAGAGCTGCAGACCAACGTAGAAACATGGCTGAAAACACAGGCGGCTCCGTTCTATAACGACGGTATTGGAAAGTTGGTACCACGCTACGATAAATGTCTAAATCGGAGTGGCGACTATGTAGAGAAATAGCGTAACTATTTCTACATAGAAACCCGTCCTAGATTTTGTAAGTGAAGGTATGTATGAAGGTTACAAATAATTTTTTTTTTATTTTCACTGTAGTTTTAATTTCGTGACCGATCGGACCTTGAAAAAAAAATAACCCTCGTAGTTGGTTTTCATAAATAAGCCCAATGCCATTTTTAAAAAAAGGAGGGTTATTCTTCAATCTCGCATGTAATATTTACTTTTACGTTTTTTTTTTTTATAACTAAAAAAAAATTTTTTTAAATTTGCTTACTCTTTGATTTTTCGTAAATATTTCCACAATAAATAACTTAATTGAAAAATTAATAAGATATATTAAGTGGAAAAATAATACATAATACTTTTTATTTTTTTTTTTTTATAAAATATACTTCTAAACTTTCAACTTTGATGCAGATTTATTTTAACTTATACTAAAAAAACGTTAATAATTCTCAGAAGTAACAATAGAAAGTTATATGTAAAAGTTAAAAGTACATTAGTGAAATAACAATGTTACAAATATGGGAAAATTCACATTTTTATAAAATAATAGAAAATTGCCTTGGTTGGAAATTACAACAAAAAAAGAAAAATCTATTGTTAAAATTCAATTAATTCTTTAACGTTAACAAATAATATTTTTCGGGAATGAATAATATTTTATAAGAGGTCTCTTTAGATATAGTTGATGCTAACCAGGAAAATTACGTTAGCTATATACGACCGTCTAAAATGCAAAGCTATGTATATTTATTCCCATTTTCTCATTAGTATTCAAGATTTATTCGTTACAAGTATTCAGGCGATAAAGGTAAAGGAAATTAGTTGTGAATTATATTAAAATCCTATCAAATTCTTATGTAGAACAGATTACTCAGCATACGGTTGTATTCACCTTGTACCGAAATTACCTCACACTTTTTCAAATCACATATATTCAGAATTTAGTTACGTAAATACCCAATACAATTTATCTAGTAAATCTAAAATCCTAAAATACAATTTTTTTCTCGAAATAATTGGAACTAAATATAATTTAAATAAGATTTAATAATGGATATGAGTTGAATCTGAGGAAAAAATAAAAAACCAACAGATCCATTATTGCAGCGATTGGTTAATATCATTCCCGATCAATTGTTTTCTAATACTGCACGTTTCTGGTTCAAATCAAGTCTCTTTTAAGTAGATTTCAATATCCGTATTACCTATTAATTTTTTTCGCTAAGGTTCAATAAACTATACTGGCTCAAGAATGCTGGTTTGAAAATAGATTAGATCAATTTTTTCCGGTTTCTCCACCTTTGGGCCAGATTTACTTTATATCAATACAGCCCAAAGAAGATTCAGGAAGAATAACTCACTCCTGCACTTCTTCCACCATATTTGTTCGGATGATCTTAAACAACATCCCGAACCACGATCGTTTGGTTTGCAGCATAATATTGATGAAGTTTTCTGGGGTAAGCACAGCTGAATTTTCATCGGCATAATTCCCTATGTTCGAGGAACCGACTTCACAATAACACCGTGTGTTCTGCGGTGTATTCATCCCTGCAGTAATCAAAATCACGGAGGATCTCAATGCCCATGCACTCACGTACGCTCTGAAGCAACAGTGACCAATTAAGGACTGGGTCGACTCGTACCTCAATTCTCCGTGTTTGCGGTCCAGCCGTCTATGAAGGTCCGGAATCAGCCTGTGATTATTCCTTTGTCGACTGATTCCATTTCTTCTGCCACCTGCGGACAAGCAATACTTTCCCATCCGCCTTACCTTTTCTTCCTGTTTAGCCTCCGGGAATCACCGTCAGGTATTACTTCAGAGGATGAATGAGGATGAAATGTATGAAGGTAAGTGAAGTGTAGTCTTGTACTCTCAGGTTTACCGTTTCTGAGATGTGTGGTTAACTGAAGCCCAACCACTAAAGAACACCGGTATCCACGATCTAGTATTCAAATTCGTATAAATCCTGGAAAATTCGTATGGATCCTGTGCCTTTACCAGGATCTGAACGTTGGAACTCTCGACTTTAAAATCAGCTGATTTGCGAAGACGCGTTCACCACTAGACCAATCCGGTGGGTTCATCCGCCTTACCTGCTCCCACTTAGATCTCCTCCCTCTTTCAAATGCGGAGATCCATGGGTGCAAGTCCGGCAATCACGCTGGAGGAATAACCCGAGCAGATAATTCCGCTGGAGGCATTACCCGCAGCAGACCGAAGGGAGACATCCTGTGCATACGGCTAAGAATTGCCACGGCATCTCCCCTTTTCTAGCGTGATGGACCAAAACTACAGTTCAATTACCGCAACGTATCTGGGATTACTAGTCAACCTTTTTTTTAAGAGCGAAAAGAGAAACCTTTTTTAACAAATACTTGAATCCTTTGGTTAAAAATTTCAAACATCATAAATTCTATAGCAAACAAAAAAATAATATGTATATATATTTTGAGCAATGACTGATGGATTATTTGTAAAGAAAATTTATTTCGATTTAATTTTAGCAAGAAATGAATTTTCTACAATGAAAACATTTTATTAAATAGGATAAACAAAATCGCTGGAATGTTTTGCGGAGTAAAAATGTCAATTGAAGTGTATAATTTGTAAGACCTGCTGGAAAAACAACGTAATTTTTTTATGAATCGCAAATGGATAGAGACTACAGAACGGGTTACAAACAGTTAAAAAGGATTTTTTGGAGAAGGTTTATCACTAGTATAAAAATAATTTGATCAGAAGGTAAGAGAAAGACGGAAAATCTGCGTCTTAATAAAAGTAAGAAAAAGAATGATTCAAAGAAACGAGTTACTGATAGACTGTACCAAGAGTAAAATTAACAAAGTATGCGGAAACTAAATATTTCTTGTTTACTTAAGTTTTCCAACTAATTTTCTAGAAGTTTAAAATGAAAATATTTTAAATATAAGAATGACTAAGTTGTATTTAATTACGCTAGAGCAATACAATACTAAATAATTATGAGGACAAAAATAAAAATATCAAACACTTTCAAAATTACTTCATTATGACAATGTAGATTTTCATTTAAAAAATTATCAACTAATAACATTAACTGGAATAAGCCTAGTACGGGACCTACACATTGTGTTACTCGAAATATTCTACAAAATAAAATAAATTGGTGTATTTGTTTGTAAGAATTAAACAGAGAAACCTAAAAAAATGTAATATTGGAAACCAACTAATTTAAAATTAATTCGAGCAGTATCCATTTAATTAGCCTAGATATCACCAGTAAATTACATTTAAAAAAAAAAAAACAAAAAAACTATCAAATTGCATGATTCACCTTATATATTTCGGCGAATTACTAATGATCATGAGATAAATTACCTTCGAATATACCGCAGGTTATGTAAATAACCTTATAAAGAACAAATTTCTCCTTCGAATCAATATCAATAGAGATTATTCTGGAAATGATTAATTATTCAAAAAAAAAGGTTCTACACGTAACCATGTTATGAAAACAAAAATTGTGCAAATTGTAGAAACAATTTTTTAAAGTATGAATTTATAATTTTAAATATTAACATAAATAACTGTAATTTAAAATAACAAAATTAACGGATTTAATCGTTAAAATTATTAATTTCTTCTTCTTCTAAGAATAATATAATTATATCTAATTATATAATTCAATTTTTTAAAATTTAAAAATAAATTCTATACAACAAAACGTGAATTACAGTACGTGCAAAATAACACGCCAACCTTCTTTTCATATCTTTCAAACGATATAGAAATTAAATAATTATGACTTAGTACATAAACAAGTTTCTAAGAATAAACATTATAAAGATTATGATAGGATTTCTTTCCCTTGAATGGAAACCTGTAACTTGTGTAAATCTAGTAGTTCATCTAAACAGTAATTTCTCTTAAGCAGAAGTAATGAAATTTAAGCACGTACGTAAATACATATATTCCTATTTCTACTTAAGCGATATTTAGATTCAATTAACCGAAAAAATAACCGGAAATATTTTCACAATTTAAGATTTTTTTTTTTTTTTTACACAACCGTTTACTTTCTTAAAGTGCTAAATAAACTACCACAATTTTTCTGAACTGTCTAGAAACATCTAGTAGTTTTTCAACAGTTTTCTGATTCTGAATATTAGTCTACTTAATTTAATTAAGTAATTAAAAAATAAATAAATAATTACTTATTTAAACTTTAACAATTAAATCCGTTAATATTACACACGCACACACACACACACACACACACACACACACACACACACACACACACACACACACACTAGCCTGATCTAGCCAAAGGACCCCGCCCCCTGGGCCTCCGACGCGTTCGTTATTTTCATAGTTGTGAGAAACATTCACATTTGTACGTTCGTTTCAACCTCCAGGCGCGTATCTCTTTCCTTTTTTTTCTTGTTCTCGTGAAATCCGGCTACGCTCAGTGGCATTTGATGATTATCCTATATTTGATCTCTTCTTGAAGGCATAATGATAAAGATTGAAAATAGGCTACTTGGAAGGAAGAAGAAGAAGAAAAATGAATACTGAAAGGGGCGTTATATACAACAAAAAAAAATTCAAAGAGAAGAATAAACGACGAAGAAGGAAGTATACAGACTACAAATACTGGAACAAGAAAAAACTAAATTACAAAACAGGGAATAATAGTAACTGTAGTAATGTTAATAATTAATGTTTTATAAATGTTCATTAAAGAATGATTTAGTCACTTTACTTCATTATATTTCTGTTGCAGGGGTGACAGAAATATAGTACAGCGAAAGGATTAATTTTTGTTTCTTTAATGAATATCTTTAATTCATAATTTCACCCCTACGAGAGCTAGAGCCTCGATCTATGGCTTTAAACTATCCCGGGATAATACGAATGTATCCTGAAAATTTGAAAGCAATGGGTCGATTGGTTCTCGAGTGATGCTATTACAATCAAACAACAGGCAAACTTTCGCATTTGTATATAAGATTTTTTTTTTTATTTTAATTAAAGTTATTTATGTTATTATTTAAAATTATAAATTCATACATAAATAAATTGTTGCTTCAAGTTGCACAAAACTTTTTCCACTCAACCACTAAAAAACCTCCCCCTCTAGTCACTAAGGGGACAGACCTAATCCACATGGTATGTACACAGCCCCTGCGCAACCACCCGGGCGCTCTTGTCACCGAATCAGAATAGCCAAAGCGATGTCACCAGGGGATCATCGGCGAACGACGACTCCGAGGAGTCCCCACCGCCCACCTCATAAGGCTGGCCGCCCATAGCCGTCCGGCATCGGTCTCTGCCTGCCCCTCTCCACCGCTACCTTGTTTCTAATTATGGCTGACACCGCAGTCGTCACACTCGTCCAAGCATCTCTGTCACCTAACATCACATTTATTACATTATCCACGTTTACTACGCCATGGCTCATCATGGCAGCCCTCAAGTCTCTCCACCTCGTGCAGGAAAACACTACGTGTTCTGCCGCATCCTGCACCCCACAATCATAGCACCATCTCGTGGTACTCCTACTCATACGGTACAGGTAATCTTTAAAGCACCTGTGCCCTGATAGAAACTGGGTGAGCTCGTAATTGGTATCACCGTGCTTCCGCTCTATCCAACTCCTGACATCACTGATGATCCGGTGTGTCCACCGTCCAGTCTCCGCCGCATTCCACCTGTCGTTCCAGGCTCTGAACATCTCATCCACAGCCACTTTCCTCTCACTCGCCGAAGCAATAGAATGTTTCATCCTGGTCTGTAGATCTATCGGTGGCACACCAGCTATGAATGACCAACGACTGTTTGGCGCGTATTACGTAACCGACTGCACTTGAAGCCATACAAACTAACATTAATTTAAAACATTACAGATGATGACAAAGTTGCTTGGCTCAGTTTTCTATGGAAATGATGGATAGAATTGCAGATAACGATACATTTTTGACAATGTAATTTTTAGTGATGAGTCAACGTTCATGTAAGTGGTAAACCTATAACAGCCAAATATGGGGTAGCGCCTCATAAACGTTGCAGCACATTCGTTATAGCCTAGTCCAAAAGTTAATGTTTTTTGTGCCCTAAATAAACAAAGACGGTACGGCCCGTTCTTCGACCAGGAGGAAACCGTAAATTGTATCGTTTATCTGGATATGCATCAAAATGTTCTACTTTCTTTGTTAGACGATGATGCCAAAGATGGACGCCATTACTACCAACAACACGGGGCACCACCTCACTAACGCTCACTAGAAGTACGATTTTCTTGATACCAGATTCTCAGATCGGTGGACTTGTCGTGAAGGTCCTGTTCACGGCCACCCCACTCTCCAGACTTGACTCCGCTATTTTTTTTCTTGTGAGGTTTCATTAAAGATCGGGTTTATGTACCATTATTACCTGCTGACCTTGTTGAGCTAAGACTTCGAATTAACGCCGCAGCTGTAGAGATAACTCCCGACTGGCTGGCTACAGTCTGGAATGAAATCGATTTCAGGTGGGATGTATGTTGCATTACATTGGAAACCAAAGTGAAGAGTGGATGACAAACTTGATGTATTTTTCTATCAAATAAGATCACAACCGAATCTGTAAGTTATCTCAATAAATTTTTATAAGCTTTTAAAATTGGGAAGTCCTTTTTGAATCACCCGACATTTTAAGAGTGGTACGGGAAACGAATTTCAGTCATCGTTTATATATCTTCAAACACATAAAAATATTTGCATTTACATAAAAACTTGAAAAATCATAAATTATTTCCATTTATAAGATGTTGAAGCCATTAATTTTTTATTTATTTTACACGAATGTGAGAAATTTACGAGACTCCTATCTCGAAAAAATCTCTAAAAACGTTTTTTTTCAAACTTTTTATTTTTTTTTCAATATTCTCAAAAAATTGCCTTCAACTCAATCATTTCAAATTAAAGATTTCAACCAATTGGTTTCTACTAATTAGTTCTGTGATTTTAACAGTTAATTATTAATATGCACAGTGGTATCTAAGTGTGAAAATAGCTTTATACTGCATATCTGAATGGTACTTAGAGACAGAAAAAAATAGGGATCTACATAGTTAAAAAAAAAATTGCATTATGGCTGATTTTTAATTTTTGTCCGCCATCTTGGATCCGCTATATTGAATCAACTAAATTTTTTAAATAGAAAGGTGGACATATGACAGGTGATTTCGATTTAAGATTTTACAAAAAAAAAAAACAATGGTGAAACCCGTTTTCCTGTTACTGCCTTCGTTATCGAGTTATAAGTACTCAAATTCGCAATGACGGAAAAATCCTGTTAACAATAAAACGAGGTAAAATGCGCTGCATGAACGATTTTATTGCACTTTACATTCATAATGCAACAATAACGAACTTTAAATAGTGCTATAATATTGATAATAATAAAGAATACCAACACAAAAATAAATTAAACGGCTATATCAACTTTTAAATAAATGTTTTCGATCGTAAATTACTAACAAAACAAATTTTGAAAGAGTACCATTCTACAATAAATGTTCAAAATGCTTCCTCCTATACAGCTTGTACTGAGTGCTAACTTCAAGTAATATCCGTTTATAATTTGTTGTATAATGTCTGTTGGTACACGAGCACATTCATTAATTATTATTCTTTTTAATTCGTCAATTTCTGCAAGTTTTGTTTTGTAATGTTTCAGATACCCCGAAAAAAATAATAATCCAGAAGAGACAGGTTTGGGGACCTGGCAGGCAATTCTATGGCTCCTCTACGACCTATCCAGCGATTTGGAAATTGTTCCTTTAAAATTTGCAAATAATGAGGTGGTACCCCGTCTTACTGAAACCACACGTTATTATTTAATTCTTGTGCAACATTTTGCCGGATATTTGAGGGTGCTGTGTATGAACTTCAAACATCCATCTGGGATTAATATCTCTCTAATATCGACAGTTTTGCTTATTCACGAGTCTATTTAACATGAAAGTCGCTTAATCAGTAAATATTATTGAATTAGAAAAATTTGCGACTACGTTTAATTTTTGCATTATAATATCACAATAATTAACTCGGCGGTGAAAATCATCTTCAGAAAGTTCTTGCTCCAGGTGTCGCTTTTAAGGGTGAAATTTATTTGCTTTAAGAATTTTTTGAACTGAAAAATAATTGATGTCATCTTTGACAACAGCTTTTTGAATCGATGAATGAAGGTCTTCACCAAAGGTGCGCAATGCATCTAATGACTTTGCATCAGTAGTGACAGTTCTTGGTTACCGGTACGAGGAAGATTCTTTATAGTAACGGTTTTATCAAATCGTTGTACTGTCTTGATCACAGTCGATTTACTTATCGGTTCTCTGCTTGAAAATCTATTATTAAATAAATTACATCCCTCGACTAATATACTCAAGTTAATGAAAGTTAAGAAATTTAGATGAATTATACTGAATTTTAAAAGAGAATAACAAAAATCGGAAAAACGTAGCGGCGCCCGAGTAATGCAAAATTACAACAGAGATTATTCAATTTCGAAGCAAATCCTGAGTAAAATATGAAGTAATATGTAGTACTGAACACCCTGAATAAATACTTAGACGCCCCTCCCTCACTCATTCTCTCTCGTTCTCTGTCCCCGTACGTGTGCATAACTTGTAGTACGATACGGTAGAAGGAAAAGATATCTGAAAAAAAAAACTGTTCTATAAAGAAACTATTTTCGTTTGTAAAAATTATAGTAAACAATTAACTTTAATCAATCAAAAGGAAAATTAAATTTTATTTGTATTTTCCCTGTGAGAAAAACAGAAGATTAAAAAAGAGGAAAAAAAAGAAGCTAATTATGCACATAATAATAAGAATAATAGGTGTGAATTCTGAAGCATTACGTACAATTAATATTAAAACACAATTGAAGTGAAACTTTTAAGGAAAAACACGTAAAATTTTAATTGTTGAGAAATTAACTTTTTTTAGATCTTTTCGTTTAACTAAGATTTAAAAATATTTTAAATTCTTTACAAACTTTTAAAAGCAATGTAATTCTTGTTACGTTTAAAATAACTTTTTATTAGATTTTTTTTTTATATTCGTTTCAAAAAAAACATCAATATTATACAGTTCACAAAGAAGAATAGATGGCTAACTTTCCAGTAGGTAATTGTGTTATAATGAACTCATTACTAACAATTAAACAACGTTAACGCATAATCTTACGTAGCGTAATATAAAAATATCAATACACTTATAAAAACGGAAGCAGACATAACGGCCAGATAATACACGGTGTACGTGATAAAGTTAAAGAAAATAATAAACATTAAACTGCGCATCGAAGTGTAATTCCAACTTTAGACGTATTCATATCACTGCCGATGATGATTTTAAAGATTATTTACTCGCTACATAATGACGGAGAGGGGGGGAAAGAAGGGAGATTTTATTTTACTTAATAATCAATTTCCTGTTAACCTACACGATTTTATTTTTCATTATAAAGTATTACTCCGTCAAAAAAAAAAATTGAAGAAAGTTAATCAGAAGTATCTTTTTCATTATTTTTAATCATTCTCTAATTACGCTCGGAGGAACGCGCAAAAAATATTAAATTAATAACATATTAGGCGCCCAGTAAATAATCTTTTCTCTTTGGCCTCGCCACATTAAATGGATTTTGGATTACGGTTATCCATTTATTATAATTTTCCAAATAATCAATCTATATAATTAAAATAATTGGCAAAAACCTTGACATAGTTCCCCAGCCCCAACCACTGGACCGATTTCCTCAATTTTCTTAAAATGAAAGCATATGGTCCCTAGATACTACGTGATCAACTGTCGCCTGCCCTCTTCTGCACCCCCCTCCATTTTTGATAGATATCAAATTAATAAATCTGATGTAGATCGTATCATTCTTTAAAATTGGCCATATCAATAATCAATTCGATAGTGAATTGAAATAAAACAAATTAAATAATAAAAACTAAATAAATAAAAATAAAATTAAAAAAGTAAAATTTAGAAAAAATAACGGTTGCATCATCTTCTTCAGCCCATCAGTACTGCAGTGAGGGAGGGATGAACATTATCGTTTTGTAACCAATCAGGAGCAAGCATAGCCAACCAAATTAGAATACTCCTCAGTTGTTATATAAGTTTCAAGGTGGATTTTAGTCAGTATGCGATTGCCTTTTGAAGAGTCAACATGGCGTCTTAAGAATATTGTAAAATAGAAATTATAGGTGATGGAAACTGTTTATTTAGAACAATCTCATACTGTATTTCTGTATGACCTTAAATAAGGCAGGCATAAGGACAAACATTGGATAAAATTGGAATCAACTTGCCAGAACCAGTCTTCAGTCATAAAGAACTGTATGTGGCTCTCTCACATGCAAGATTTTTTTTAAATGTTAGTGTACAGGTTAAAATCAATAGTAGATAAACTGAAAATGGAGAGATGTACTATAGTAATAAATTATATAAAAAATTAATTTATTTTAGAAAGAAATTCTCCCGCCTCTATCAACCCCTCTCTAACAATCAGTCCCAACCCCACAGGTGGACCACCTGTTTAATTTATAAAATTATATAATTAACAAAAAAATAATATACGAATATAATGTGGCGCCGTTATCCAATAAATTTTAATATATTCTAAAAGAGTTCATAGGCATTATAGTGATTTAAATAAAGAATAAATATAATATACTTTTTTATACGAACTTAAAATGAGTGTTTTAGTTGGTTGTGTTTAAGTTTTTTTGGACTTAAAAATTTTTTTAAAAATTGTGTGAAAAAAAATATTAAGCGGATCCTAAATTTACAGCGGTAGTGCATTTCATTTCAGATTTAACAGCAGATTTTTATTATATTTAACACACTTTAAAAGACCTTGATCAATGCCTTGATCTTCACAGATAATCACGGTAGTTCAAAGTATCTCCTTTAGTTAAATTCTTAACAAGGTCAGTAATGCGTGCAATATACCACGCCTACAAATCCAGTCCAGTTCCTGTGACCTTTTCTTTCTTTTCTTTTTCACTTGAATGTTATATTTAATAAAAAAAGAACGTGTCGTGACATTTAACAAATATACTTTCTATCTCATCTGATACGTATCACGGAAAATTCTTCCGAGCATCTAACTAGTAAATGTAGGATAGCATTTTTGTTCCGAGTAAATAAAGTAGTTTTATCACATAATGTTATGTTGGATAAACAATTGTTTTGTTTTTTTTCGTTTTTTTTTGTAATTACGATCACCGAAAATTTAATGTAAATGAACAGAATATAATTAAACGACATTTCTTTGAAGGAAATTAGTTAAGGTGTCAGTTATGTATTATAAAATAAGGACGTCTCGTTCAGTTGGACGTCCTGAATGAGAAACAAGTCACTTCCGAGATTTATATACAGAGTGATTCATGTAGTGTTACCGGTGCTTTCTGCTAACGAAAATAATTAAAAAAGGTCATATAAACATGGGTCCGGAAACGCTCCGTTAGCGAGTTACGGTTAGAGAAAGATTTCTCTCAGACTCCTGGGCAAAGGCTGAAATAAAGCCATACTGCAATTATAGGAAGAGATAAACTTGATGGTTTCTTATGGTTTTTGAACTGACAAATTGAATAAAGCAGAACCATGGTTTCAGAACCATATCTCTACTGGTTTTCGTAATATCCGACGTAAAACAGAAATATTTTGTTCTTTAAAAACACGTTTTCTACTTTTATAATAAAAAACCTCTTTAAATAGTCGACAAATGCATAAGATTTACTATCAAAACTTGTACACAATTT
The DNA here is from genome assembly GCF_047948215.1 of Lycorma delicatula. Lineage (NCBI taxonomy): Eukaryota > Metazoa > Arthropoda > Insecta > Hemiptera > Fulgoridae > Lycorma > Lycorma delicatula. The sequence goes on along the minus strand of NC_134458.1, from coordinate 128,389,492 downwards.
AATTCTGAGAAAATTATGTCAAATAGCCCGAAAAAAAAACAAATATAAGTTCAAGAAATTTGATTTTATTACTAACACTTACCGAATGAAAACATAAACGTTATCAACTAAGTAAATTAAGTAAGCATACAATTGATAGTGTTAAAAAAATCAAATGCAATGGATTCATTTAATAAAGTTAAGCCCTTTATAAACAAAACCTTTGTCAAAATAACAAGAATTTTAAGCTAGGCTTACCAAGATCCTATTGGTTTTTCACTGAACCAAACTTACTGTTGCACAACGGTTCGTCCAGCCCACCAAAAATGCTGATTTTTAACCCAACAAGAGACACCAATCAAATCTGTTCAAAACGGATTGGCTGTTTAGTGATCCAACTTATTCGCATAGAAAGCAACTCAGGCTAGGGTACCTCAAGTGTTTTAAACGTATCGCAGCCAAAAATAAACAGGGACAGATTACTTTAAAGCAAACAATTTACGTACTCTTTAAAGATTTGAAGATTAAAAAAAAATAATTTTGTTCTATTTATTTTATCCAGAAAGAATTAACCATTATTTAATTACGTTCTGATCAACAACTAGCTAAGGTCTTTATCGTGAATAAAGAAAATAAAAAGTAATTTGTGATTAAAATCCAGAAATATCATCATAAACGCCAACGTTAAATCATCTTAAATATGTATCAAATTACATGAAATCTGTTGACAAAAACCTACGTATTCATAAAAATTGAAGAAATGACTCATCACACTAGTGAAACTAAGCGATACTGTCGTTACGGGGGTGAAAATAATGAATGTGTTCATCTTTTGTGATGGTAGTAAAGTGATGATTCGTTGTAAGGAAGAAATAAAAAAAAAATGAATACATGCATTAAACAGAGTTGATATGTTGAACGTAATATCCGGTCCTTGTGGATGAGTCAATGAATAAACAACTAGTGTAGTATGGCTACGTTAATAGCATTTAAATAAGTTACAGATTTGTACATTTCAGTATTTTTTTTTTTTATCCTTAAAATAAATTTTTATTGTATTGTTATAAAAATAAATTAGTTTGTATAATATGCGCTTTTTTTATTAAATAAAAAATAGTGTGTTATTTCAATTCCTAAAACTGAGTTGAAGCATTAACACAATATTCACTACAAACGGGGAAATCAGAATATATATAGCCCCCTCATTTTTGTGGCTCTTAGCAAGTAATTCAACTGAAGTACAAAAAGTAGAAATCGATTTTTCTGAAAGAAATTTTTCACTTTAAAGCCAATCATTGTAGCGAGCAGAAGAAAGGCGACACTTAATGGAATAAATAATACTAGTGTTTCAATGGGGTTGGTTTGCTGATATGCAACTGAATACACACCTAAATCTCGGTTGGTTGGTTGGTTGGTTTATTATAGTTTTTCTCTGATCCTGAAACAATTCAGTTGAATTAAACGAATTTGTATTCTTAAGTTTCTATTGCGTACTTTTGTCTTTTTGTTGTTAAAGTTTAATTCACACCAGCGTCTTAGAAGTACCGACCTCCATGGCGCGAGTGGTAACGTCTCGGCCTTTCATTCGGAGGTTACGGATTCGAATCCCGGTCAGGTATGGCATTTTCACACATCCCAAAATAAATTTCCGTTTCATCTCACCCTCTCAAGCAATACCTATTGTTGGTCACGGAGGCAAAAAAAAAGTGTTTTGGAAGGGATCTTCCAGAGACTGAGCAAGATCAACTACCGAATCAATATTATTGAGGTTTTACATCCTTTTTTAAATCAATGCTATCTCAAAAGATTCCTACGTCGGTTACAGTTTACATTGCAACTGGGAGTGGACAGGACGCACAAACTGCAGACAACCACACAACTTTTTAATTTACATATTCGTTTTGAGTCTACCTTCATCGTTCAATTCTTATCATATTATTTTGATTTCAATATGATACAGTTAAATCGGTGTTGTCCAAATGTTTCCAACATACTATAACTTAATGCTTAATATCTATTATATTCTTGAATGTTTTACCTTGTAAAAATCGATGTGAGCGTTTAAAAGATCAATGAATCGAGGAAAAAATTGGTAGAATCAATAGAATAAGATCAAATAAAAATACTCTTGAAGTTAAAAATTTTGAAATCTGCTGACAGGAATCTCTGTGACAACTAAACGTGATATAACCGAAAAACCGTTCTAAATATCCACTTTACCCCAACTTTCTGCGCAAGTAAAATAAAAAAAATAATTTAATACGCAGGATAGATTGGTGATTTTAACGGTAAAATTAATTCTATCTTGCGACTTTTGTTAGAAGGGTTGTGGCTCTCAAACACACAGGAACCAAGTTGTATTGCGAACAGTATGAAATAAATAAATAAATTTTTTATTCTGATCGTTACATAATAATAATAAATCATGTAGATCACATCGGGAATGAGAACAATTAATTATAAGATAAAAATAGATGTGATAAAAGTACATATAATTTGTTTAAAATATAAATACTTGAATTATCTGTAAGGTAAATACATTAAATAAATGAAGAAATTAAATATAAAAAATAATTCACAATCCAGAAGAAGTCATTAAAAATTATTTTAGCATGTATTTATTTTTATACACCAGTGGTGTACTTTGAACGGGTTGCAGAAAATCACGATTTTTAAATTCTTAATTAAGTATTATTTAAAAGTTCATCGACGAGAACTAATATTGTCTTTATAAAAGAGAATCTTTTAATAAAATTTTAAATAAATTGGTGGAACAATTCTTTAAATGGTAAGGTAATTTATTAAATGTGGGAACGGGGCCATAATAACATTATTTCTCGGTAAGTCAAAGTATTGTGTTAAACTACAACTAGCGACCATTATTTTTAGTAAAGATTATATTATTCATAAGAATAAACACGTAAGAATTTAAAGATTTTTAACTTTCCAAATATCAGTCTACATGACTCATACTTATTAACGCTGATTAATCATCTGACAACCAACATTAATATACTGAAAATTCTTCTGACTTTTTGAGATGACAATTATTTTAGACGTATTTAAACGTAAACATAATAAACATTTAATAATGAAGATAAGCTTAGCATTTAAGGAGCTTCAAAGCAAAACAATACGTTTGATTTTGATTTTCTTGGAATGATCAATTGATCGAGAAGTTGTCATTTATTTAAATACCCAGAAATTCAATTAGCGGGTAACAGAAAGACTATTGTTATCATTAATGGGAACTCTATCCACCGATTAGCTATGACCAGCTGAAAAGCACAGTGTAATTGTTATACCCATATTTAAACTTGCAGTGGCGTACGCAGAATTCTGTTAAGAACGGGTCTGTTATATACCCATATTTAAACTTCTGGGGCGAACGCAAAATTCTATTAAGAAGGGGTTATTTTTAAAATTGTTTACAGTTGACATCGGTGCTTTAAATTTTGTGTGTTATTTTATTATTATTATATGACGTTACGATATATTTAATTTACAATGTTGGAATATAACACATTCATAAATACCCTTCTTTCTTTTTCCTATTTAGCCTCCGGTAATTACCGTTCAGATAATACTTCAGAAAATTATATGTATGAGTGTAAATGAAGTGTAGTCTTGTACAGTCTCAGTTCGACCATTCCTGAAATGTGTGGTTAATTGAAAGTCAACCACCAAAGAACACCGGTATCCACGATTTAGTATTCAAATCCGTATAAAAATAACTGACTTTACTAGAACTTGAACGCTGGAACTCTCGACTTTCAAATCAGCTGATTGATTTGGGGAAGACGCGTTTACCACTAGACCAACCCGGAGGGTATTCATAAATACCCTAATAAAATCTTCTATAAAGTTTTTTTTTTTCAGTATTAGGCAACAATATTTTTAACAACATTTCACATCTATTTCATTTTGTATAGTAAAAATGTTTGTGCCTCTGCCACGTGCCATTATTACACTTTAGGCTACACAATAATCATATATTTTAGTCAACAGTTGTTTTTATACGATAGGTAAGACACTTCACATAACATTTAAAATCCATGGAAGCAATGAAATAGATTTAATTAAACACATGTCAGTATGGAACTCACCGAGATTGAGGAATGAAACTGGCACTGATGAATCCACATTCTATGAAGGAATTTGAATAAAGAACTAAATGCAGTTGTCTCAAACGTTCTAATCAGTACCCTACTATAGTGCATTATTATTTTGAAAAATCATTGTTTAAAAACAGTACTGGTAGCTAAATTAATATAGTATTTATAATGTACGTAGCCTACGTTATATTATGTTTTTCCACATTCGAAAATTTTAGCAGTCACAATACAATTTCCAAATGACGTTTCTTTTTCATTAGTTCAAGTAACACATCTTCTGCAACTGGAGTGTAGTTTCTACGTATGCTGAGGAGTGCTAATCAATTCAAACGTGTATTTCCAGTAGAATTACGGAAATATGTTTTTAGACAGCGTAATATTGAGAAACATCGTTCATTTGTACATGTGGACACTGGGAGTGCAGCTAGTATGTCTAACAAAGTGAATATATTTGGCATTATGTCGAGATTGTACATAGTTAACCCATCTACGACCGTTTGCGGTCGGTCTCCCTTCTCAAGACGTGCAATATTTCTGTACCATAATTTTAATTCATTAATCAGGTCATCCTGGCAACCGCTTCTTATGTCACCGGCATAGAATTCTGTGAGCGAAGCGAAAGCATAAACTTGAGACGACAAGGACAGAAGGTCTGGTTCAAAAATAAAAGGCACTAAAAGCCTTTCAATATCTCCTTGTGTTTCAAGAAACGCAAATTTAGTTGTGACATGAAGGTATCCAGAAATAGAATAAAAGTAGAAACACGGAAGTAAAGTTCTGGCATCACTGATGAAGTCCAAGTTTACACCGGTTTTTGCTCGCGCTGCCATGCAAGAGATCTGAATAGAGGACTAAACTATTCAAGACTTAGAATTTTTTTTAATTGGACAAGTCTTTTCCTACGTTTTTTCATTAGACAAGTTTTTTGCTTTTAGACATTGGTGTTTTCCTATGTAAACACCAATATCATAAGCGTGTGGTTCACTGGAACTTGAAGATGTTGAAGCTTCCGGTACCAGAACAATACAGTTATCGCTTCTAAATGATTCAGCGGACACGTCAACATTATTGAGTAATGTCGGTGTACATTCAATACCAGCCGAGTTTTCACAGGAAGGTGTGAAACTAGTTTCGGGAAGAACGTTTGCTACAACATCGTCACGTTGCGGCAGTGAAGAAATATTTGGCAATATGAAATTTTCACTAACATTACTAGAATCACCACTGGCACGCGACTTTTTGCCAAAAAAATTGTAAAATTGAACTTTGAGGTCCCTTAGAAATATTAAAGAACATGGAACGATAATGTGAAAAATATATTTAAAAATATGAACTGCGAAATGTACAAAACGTTAAACTAACGTTCCAAAACAAAATCTGAACTCAGACTAAGGAGTGAATAACCACTCACAATGTACAATATTTCATATATGCACTGCTGCCACTGCAGAGCTGTTCAGACAATATTTTTCACGAGTACGTGGTGTCAGCCTTATTTTACCACAAGATCGGTATTATCATCGTACCATTTTAATGAGTGGTACGGCTTTGATGGTCTTTCCTCTCTTTCAGTATACGAGGACGGGTATATGCTTTGACACCCACCGCGAAATATATGTGTAAATTTACAGTATGTTTATTTTATATAGGCCTAATATTAAAAAGTACGTAAACTCTTCAGAGGGGGTTTCAAACCCGGTAAACCCCCCTTGCGTACGCCCCTGTAAACTTGGATGGTTACAATCCATGTGTATAATTTTTTGAATGTACTCAATTTTTTGAATTTTTGCATCAACAATCTTAATTAAAAATTTGAATAATTTTATCAACCTGTATTTTTAATGCCATTTTTATTAATTTTGTACTCAGGAATCTCATAACGTAAAGAAATAATAAATCAGAAAAAGGATAATTTTTTAGAGTAACAGGAATATATTTCCTTCTATTAAAGAAAAAATCCTTTATAATATACTGTTATGTTACTCTATTTTATGTTTTATTTATCTATATTAATCCCACAAAGTTAATATTAATTATATCTCGCCTTATATAATTTAGGTCAGTAGTTCCCAACCTGTTCTCTACGGAGCCATAAGAACTCCGTACGCTCTTCCCAGAAGCTTCATGATCGCTCCAAGAAAATCAAATTAATAAAAATTGAATAAAATTAAAGAATAGAAAACAAAAAGATAGAATCAAAATAAGAAAACTAGAAATTACATTCTGAAAATTGGCCACTGTTAAATTTCGCGCCTTCTCTAGGAGACCACGCTTGATCGTTCTGTTGCGACTAGCTACAAAATTACTGTAACGCGAGACGGACAGACGACGTAGGTAAGCGAGGCGCCGGCCGCCTATCGCGTATTTCGTTTTAATAGCCCTTCCTGTAACTGAATCTCACAGTGATTCTTGGAACTGAACATTCGAGAAGTTTCTCGCTCATTCTAGATTCATATGTATTGGTAGCAGTTGAAAATAAATTGAGATTTTATGGTAAATTTTGAAATTTTTACAATAAAATTTCATTAGATGGTTATATCCCAATTGTTTAGACACCTCTTTACTTTATATCCCTTCTTTCTACCCTACCCCCCTAAAACTACTTCGAAACACCATTTACATATAAGACATAGGGTAAGCCTATGGAGCTCCGCCATATAAACTGGTTATATAAAGAGGTTCGCAAGTCAAAAAAGTTGGAACTCGCTATTATAGAACCGTCTATGGGAAGTCGGCCGTTCAAGGTCAAGTTGAAAAGTCGGATTCAACTTAACGTAGGTCCCCGCCTCTAACATTCCTTCTGTCATTCTGCTGTTGAATTCTAATTATCAAGACATCCGGTCTGGGGATCCAGAGATATAATACAGGCACTGAAACACGTTAGAATATTTTCTATCAATGTGTCTTCCCAAACAAATCTAATTACATTTCTGAAGAAAACCTCTTTCTATTATGTAATTCGCGTAAATAAAAATCACGTTTATTAATTGTACCTATTATGCTTCTTTGTTTGTTGCGAATATAAATATGATGTTTTCTGCTTTCTAATTGTGAGTTTAGAATTTTTTAACAAAATTGAATTTTTCATAAATTTCTAAAAAAACCTTTAAATGGTTAAATTAATGTTAAAATTTTACTGGAAAAAAGACACACAATATTAACTTGTATAAAATTAGAATATTTTAAGGCGATTTTAATATAACTTTCTAAAAAAATATGTATAGAGAAGTTCTGTGATAGAATACAACAGTAGATTGAATTATAGAAGTACATCTGAATTAGAAAAAACATTTATGAAAATATGGATAGCATTAAATTAAATATATGATTTAGAAAGAGGAGTAAGGCAAGGATACCGCTTATCTTTAATATTTATATTGAAGATTTGGTCAACTCTAGGAGAATATAAGGGAAATAATGTAACAGAAAAGAAAAAACTGAATAAATTCAGTGTTTTTAGGAGATGAATTACAGAATATTCAAAAGATGACCTAAAAATTAGAAAAAATTGCCACAGAATAAGGAAAGAAAATGAATATTGATTAAAACATTACTAAAAAGATGAAAAATAGATTTTAAAATTAAAAATTACGAGTACAGACGATCTAACGGGAATTGAAAGCTATTAACACAAGATTTAGTTGAAAACAGAAAATACATAAAGAAAATAGGAAAAAATAACCCGATGAATAACAACAGAAAAAAGGAAAGACTGAATCAGAAAAATTTACAAGCACTAAGGCTGATGTTAATTTAAGACTGCAAGAAAAATAGATTAGCAATGGCTAAGGAAGTGTTAAATAGACAGAACCAGTTATTATGTAGTATGATGAAGATAGAGTTGAGGAAGCTAATCTTATGAAGTTAGACAAAGCTTTTTTTGTTAGCCTTGAAGCTAGTCTCGTAAAGTGTTACGTTTGGTATGTGTTTATATATGGATATGAAACATGGGCACTACGAAAAACGGAAAAAGAGAGGATGGAAGGATTTTAAATATGGTTATGAAGGAGTGGAGGAAGATTAAGTGGACAGCCGAACTAAAAAAATAAGTATTGAGAAGCATGAACGAGAGCAAAAGTTTAATCATAATTTAGAAAAGAAAAGCAATTAGTTGAGACATACCATGAAAGTAAAAAAAATATTGATTAAAACATTACTAAAAAGATGAAAAATAGATTTTAAAATTAAAAATTACGAGTACAGACGATCTAACGGGAATTGAATTCTATTAACACAAGATTTAGTTGGAAACAGAAAAGAATGAAGACGAAGATCATTCCCTTGAGTAGGCAGGTTCCTTGTGCCTAAGAGGCACAAGGGACCTGCCTAAGAGGTGGTAACCTTATTACAACGATTATATGTTAAGATAATATTTTGTAATTAACAGCACAAATAATACTCAGGAGAGAAATTTTTAAATATTCTACATAAAGCTTCTTTGAGAGTAAGTACTGTATATAAACAGTTAAAAGTTATTTAATTGTTTCTGTTGAAAAGTAATTACTTAAGTAAAAATATTTTGGTTTACTTATTGCATTTGTATTAGAAAATCCACCAACTTTCCAAATAGCTCGTCGTATTTAAATTAAATTTAATAGTTATTATGTTTTACAAAATATTTTCTATGAATAATAATATGTCTAATATTCATGTATAGTTTAAAAAATGTCATTAAATGGAAAAATGGTTACCTATAAGCCAAATTACAGAAACATTCTTTGACTCCATAATACAATCACAATTATCCAAAGTTTCCTCCTCCAGTCAAATGGAATACACCTCCCACCATTTATACTGCTCCCCACCCATTGTAGGTACAATTAAATCTAAATCCGTTGTAGCAGAACAATGAGTATGCTCAAGAAACAAAGCGAAACGTATCCTAAAATTTCATTGTCGTACAAAAAAAAAAGATATTTTATTAGTTAAAATAATATATTGATATATATTCGATCACTTATTTTTTATTATTATGAAAGTGATCAATCAATTTATTTTTATGTTAACATTTTCATAGTTTAATCTAGATCCGAGAATTAAGAATTCCTAACACGGTAAATAGTTACTAGTTAAAAGTACATCTTATTAATACTAAATACCCTACACACACACGAGAAATCCTTCACCATTTGAACTTAAACGTTACAAGAATAGAATATAGTGCAGTGACCGACATTTTTGATAGGAGAACACAGAGAAAGAGAGATAGCATGTGAGAGAGAGGTTGTAACCTATGCAATAAAAAATAAATAAAACCGAGAGCGTACGTGCACGATGTCATGTCTAGCTGGTTTAAAAAAAAAAATGGAGGTGGGAGAACTAAACGGACAATACAGACAACTGGAGAATTTTAGCTGAGTGAGGTAATAACTGGCTTGTATAGGCAGAGAGTTATATAGTACTAGCCGGTTGCTTTTGTGACTGGTTGTGCCTGTTAACTACATATAACAAAACACATCCAAGGTCTTTCTCGAAGCATCGATTTTTTACCGCCTAAAACTGATTTTTTTTTACTGATATTATACGTTAATGACCTAAATAAGGTCAAAACGTTTTTCATTATTTGATTTATCACATTTTTTAAAATCAATTATCTATTTGATTATATGTAATGAGTCAAAATTTTATTTCAAATCTGTAATAATGTGAATAAAAGGATATAAAAATTATCTTTAAGTATAACATATTTAAATAACCCACCTTAAAAAGTAAAATAATAAATTTAAAAATTAACCTCTGCCAATAAAAAAATTATAATTCTTAATTAATAATATTTATTTTTTGTTGTAAAATAAAATAATTATTAAAAAGTTTTAATTTTTAATTTTTTAATCTTCATAATGTAATATTTTTTATCAATTAATTTAATAATTAAATTTTCATCGTTGAAAATTAACAGGAACAGTTAATTAAATAAAATAAATAAGTACTATAAAACTTAGCAAAGCACGCAAATAAAATACGTTTACAAATTTCATATGAAAAATCTGATGCGGACAACACAAGATTCCTTGTATGCCTGTTAAATTACATTTACACATTTTTTTTTTTTTTTATGAAAAGTACATAAAATTTTATTTCATTAAAAACTTCTGATATTTTTTATTATTGAGTTACTATTCATCGTAATTTTTTTTTTACAATGAGAGGTTAATAATTATTAATAAATCAATAGATTTAAAAACAGTTAAAAAAAAGGAAATGAAGTCTGATTCGACCCGATGTTCCTTCCCCTAAGATCAAAATATTTGATTAATTTATTTTATTTGGCTATAACTCTGGAACCAATGAAAATAATTACTACTTACGCTATATCGTTGAAAATCTCTCAGTGAAGGATGATTACTGCAGTTAAGAAAAAAGTCCAAAATCCAATTTTATTTTGGATTTTGGGCTTTTTTTTGGACATTCTAGGTTCAGTCGATGGCAATCAAAATGGGAGGTGCACAACTAGATGTTACTACAGTCCTAAATCCAAAATTTCAACAACCTACCACTAATTGTTTTTGAGTTATGCGAAATACGAGTGCATACATAAATACAGACGTCACGCCGAAACTAGTCAAAATGAATTCAGGGATGGTCAAAATGGATATTTCCGTTCAAATCTAGAAACTGATATTTTTCGCGATCACAGTACTTCCTTTACAAGGAATTAAAAATAGAATGGTTGTCCAACACTTAAAAACAAAGAAACTTAAATATCAGAAAATAAAACAACCAAAAGGATAAATAAATTCAAATACTTAGGAGAAGTAATGACCACAACAGGACCAGAAGCTAAAGTAAAGAAAATGAATAGCGTATCATTTAATTGGAAATTAGTATAATACTTTATTAAGAAAAATCAAATAAAGACGCTGTAAAACAGTAATCCTTCCAGAGCTTTATAGAGTCAGAAACACTAAAACAATATCCAGCAAAAACATAAGCAGAGTTGAAAAAAGAATCCTCAGAAAAATACATGGTTCCAAATGGATGGAATGTACCAACTAAGAAAAGCAGAATAGTTATATCAAGAAACATTCATTCATGGTTTTCTGCAATTAGGGCAGCTCCTGTCATGGCTGTTGCTCTCCACCTTGATCTACCCTTTGCTGACCTCTTTGTTTCAGCATATTTTCCCTTTTCCATAATCCTATCCATCATTTGAAATCTCTTCCTTCCTCTTAAACAGAAAATTTTGAAATAACAATGAGGAAAAGAAGGATAAAATTCTACGGGTTATCTTTATAGAATGAACAATAACAGACTGACATTTTTGTGTACGACAAAGTTTTGTATCTGTATAAAATAATTTTATTAATGAAAAAAGACAAAAACAAATTGGTATAAACAGATAGAAAAATATCTCAAGGAACCAACTATTTTTTATAAGAAAGGGATACCTTTAAGAAATTGGTTGATGAATCTTATGTTTAAAAAACTAAACTTTAAAGAAATTTCAAGATGGAGCGAAGAAAGAAGAGATAAACAAGCAGAGATAATGAAGAAGTTCATTTAGTATCTGTTAAAATTAAACAAATTTTACAATTTTAATATTTGATACTATTAAGAAAAAATGTTACAATTAAATGTATTTTCTAAGGTTCAAGTAAATCTTTCAAGCTCAAAATAAAATCTTCTGGATACTAAAATAAAAACTTCTGCTTGTTTTGGCTACAATTTTAAAATAATTTATGCATAAAAAAATTATGTTCATGTTTATGAATAGTGTACATTTTTTTTTTACATAAATAAATATGACCAGATAAATTCCTATTGAAATTCCACTTCAAAAGAATTTATTTAGGGTTGTCAGATCATTGTTTAGCGTCCATAAGTATGAATCATGCAGACCGATATTTAGAAAATTAAATACGTTAAATTATCTAAATGTTTACATTTATGAATGTGCTATCTTTGCAAAATAAAAAAATGGTCACTAATTATTGAAAGATAACAATATCCATCCGTCTCTACCAAATCAAATAACAGAACTTTTTTTTCCATCATTCATAAACACCCTAAAGAAACCGATACAGCCGTTAAGCATTACCTCAGTCACTCCCGATTATCGTGGTAGCAGATTGCCCATCCGACTTGGCCCCCACAAAGGCCGCCCATCGGGGTCTCCCCTGGATAATTGGAAAACTCAGACTTCCGCTTCAAGACAACAGAATTTTTTTTCTTTTTTAACCTCCGGGACTACCGTTTAAGTATCGCTTCAGAGGATGAGATGAATGTCAATTTTTGTAGCGTGTGAAAATGCCATGCCTGACCGGGATTCGAACTCGGCACCTCCGGATGAAAGGTCGAAACGCTACCACTCGCGCCACGGAGGCCGGCAACAGAACAACACAACTTTCTTTTTCCTGTTTAGCGTCCGGAAATCACCGTCAGGCTATTACTTCAGAGGATGAGTGAGGATGATATGTATGAGTGTAAGTGAATTGTAGTCTTGTACAGTTTCAGGTCGACCATTTCTGAGATGTGTGGTTAATTGAAACCCAACCACCACACACCGATATCCACGATATAGTATTCAAATCCGTGTAAAAGTAACTGCCTTTACTAGGATTTGAACGTTGGAACTCTCGACTTCGAAATCAGCTGATTTGGAAAGACGCGTTCACCAGTAGACTAACCCGGTGGGTTAAGACAACAGAACTGTTACTATATAACAACGGAATACATCGGCTTATTAGAAAATGCCTTATTACGGTTCCGTTACCATTTTTAATTATCGAAACATTTTTTTTTAAATTCCCACCAGTTTACTTAAAAGTACAATTAAAAGATTTCTTTTTATCAGAAACATATCACTCTGTCGAAGAATTTTTAAATAAACCAATTAAAAAAAGAAACTGAATTTTCTACATAACGTTCAGAGTGAACATAAATATACATTAAAATAGTTTTCAATAACTGCTTATGAATTGTGAATTATTTTATAATCATTTTTTATATTTAATAACTAAATATTATTTCATGTGTTTATATTTTAAATAATTAATATGAACTTAAATCACATTTATTGTTCACTTTAAAGTTAATTATTCTCACCCTGATGTGATCTAAATAATTTGCCAGTCAGAATAAACGATTTATTTATTTACAACATTCAATGAAAAAATATTCTAGACTTTTTTTGAATAAAACTTTTCAAAAAATAGTTGAAAACACATGGTTTTTGTAAGTAAATAAATATATATTTACGCGTTTATCAGACTGAATAAGTATAGTAAATAACAAAAATATTTTTTTTTTAAACCAGACTACCGATGCAACCATCAAATTGTTTAAGGACAAGGAAACAAACGCTGGCGACTATCTTTTGTGAATGCCTTTTTTTTTTCTATTTAGCCTTCGGAACCACCGTAAGGTATTACTTCAGAAGATGAAATGTATGAATGTGATGTTTATATTAAAAAAAAAAATTATATTAAATAATTGTTGTATTAATCATATTTTGAACAGTCTCAGGACGACTATTCCTGAGGTTTGTGGTTAATTTAAACCCAACCACCAAAGAACACCGGTATACACGATCTAGTATTCAAATCCGTATAAAAGTAACTGTCTTTATAAGGACTTGAAACTTATAATTCTCGACTTCGAAATCAGCTGCTGGTCTAGCCAATCTTGAGTGGAACCCGCCCATGTCTTGCGTCTGTAAGTCGACATTTGTATTTCGTCTGTTGTCTGAATGGTTTAACTTTAAAATGAGCATGAACCTAGAAAAAATACTGTAATTAAAATAATCCGAAGAAACCAACCGATTTTATTCAAAATACTTACATGTAGGGATATATTATTTTATTAACTCTGTTATCTTTAGTAGTTTTTTCTTTCCGAATTTGTGTTTTTTTTTATGTACTTGATGTAGCAATTACTTCTTCGATTTGTAATCTACTTCATCCAAAACATTGTTATATTTAAAAAAAAAAATTATTCAGAAAATGGCGTCAGAGATAATACTGTCTACAGAATTTTAACTACGGAAGTCGTGTGGTTTTAAGCGGGTAATGTATAAACTGTATAAAAAAACAAGCGGCGGAATGAAACCGGCTCAGTGCATGTACGAGTATAGATATGTCCAACTAAGAAATGAATTAAATTATTACCTTAAATTTCCACCTCAAACCACGAGTACCCGTAAAGATAAAACTACAAACATAATATAAAGATTATATTCAAACATAATTTGAAGATTTTCTATTTGCCCGTCATCATTAAAAAATGTCAGATTGTTACAGAGTTTTGATATATAGTTTAAAATAATTTTTTTGAAATAATTATATAACTCGTAAAAATATTACTACTGAAACTTCGAAGAAATTACTTTGTAAACTTCGATTAAGTAAGTACTACCTTCCGGCAATTACCGGAGGCTAACTTACTTCAGAGGATGAGTGAGGATGATATATATGAGTGTTAATCAAGTATAGTCTTGTACAGTCTCAGTTCGACCATTCCTGAGATGTGTGGTTAATTGAAACCTAACCACCAAAGAACACCGGTATCCACGATCTAGTACTCAAATCCGTTTAAAGGAACTGTCTTTAGTAGGACTTGAACGCTGGAACCCTCGACTTCTAAATCAGCTGATTTGGGAAGACGCGTTCACCACTAGACTAACCCGGTGAGTTTACCTTCCATATTTAAAGAGCCTTAACTCACGCTCAATAGTAATCTCTTCATATGTTGTGCGACTATTGTTTTTCCTTATTTTTTGAGAAATACTATTTTTATCAATTTCCCTACTAATTAAAATAAAAAACCCAACTTACAAAAAAACTGCGCCAAAAAAAATTCTATTTATAATTAAAAACTTATTTCTTTTCTTTCTTTTTTATGCTGGAGTTAATTTAATAAACTATCCTCGGAAAAAATCTTAAAATTAAAATGGCAAAACACCATTTGTTCATTTCCTTTAAGTACGATAAAATAACTGATTTTAATTATAACATATCTGTTAAAATTAAAATATTCAAGGCTAACAACAAGAACAAATAAATTATAATGTTCCAGCAATCAATATATAACGAAAGCTACGGTACATAATATACTATTTCTTTGGCACTAAAAGTATAGCCAGCTTAGACAACAGCTATCAAGGTTAGATTAAAGTCAGACTTCTCCATGACCTACAAGTCTTTCATTTTGTTTTTATTTTTTTTTTAATATTAAATTTGTTTAAATCCACGAAATTTGATTCCTGCACTTTTAAAAAATATATCAAAACTCAGTGTTTTATTTGACAAAATATTTTATAATGCCTTATAATAATAAGGTACTTTGAATAGTTAAGTAGCACAGGAAATTTTACTGATAAAATGATGTCGGTTTAAATCCTGCTTAGACTGGATAATAATCGCGTTCTCATACAAGGTCTTTAATCCACTACCTTATCCACCTACAAGGACTATAGTCGATGTCATGCTCTGTAGACAAATCTCATATATTTAACCGGTTATATCTTATTGCACTAGTAATGAAATATCTTTACCGATCAGTATCAAACTTAATAATTCGCTTCACAATAACAATAAAAAATTGAGAGCGGTCTTATTTCATTCCACGCTCTTTTTTCTGTTAATTTAACATCATTGTTGAAATTTATTTCAATAGTAACTGAAGAAGATTAACAGAAAAGTATATCGACGCGCTTATTTTTCAATTTAATTCGATTTTATAACTGTGTGAAACGTGAAAAAGAATTATCCCCATTAGCTGGTTAATACATTTTTCCTATCCTACTGTGCTCCCTTACTTTAGGCGTTATTGGTTCTGCGAGTGTTTTTTTTAGGACCGAATTGCTATATCAGTAGTACGATAACATTAAAAAATTGGTGTTAAATTAGAATTACATTTTTGTAACGACACATCGAATCAAATAAATTTTATAAATATATACAGATTTTATTTTATTTTTTTAACGACTTCAGTCATCATTGGTATATTTCTCGGTGCTCTGGTGATGTTATTGTTGACAGTTTTTTTAATTAAGCACCAAATGTGATCGAAACATCTGTTTAAGTTTGTTGCGTCTATTCATTTAATATGAGTACGAGTGTTTTTATATCTATAAATTTCATAATATTCGAGTGCGTTAAGATGTCTTTTTTTTTGTGTAGGTACAGATTATCAAGTTTGTTGTCAATGTTGGTGAATTATATCTATAAAACGGTTAACAAACGTTGATGCTGCAACATAGATTATACAGCAACATTTGCAAGCCACCTCATAGAAAATCACAAATCCAGCAATATTTACAATATTAAATAGTACATAAAAAATAACGATAATGTAACATACTTCCTAACCTAACCTTTCTTTCTTTCTGTTTCCTGTTTAGCCTCCGGGAATTACCGTTTAGGTATTACTTCAGAGGATGAATGAGGATGATATGTATGCACGAAAATGTATTATAGTCTTGTACAGTCTTAGTTCGACCATTCTTCAGATGTGTGGTTAATTGAAACCTAATCACCAAAAAACACCGGTACCCACGATCTAGTATT
The DNA here is from genome assembly GCF_047948215.1 of Lycorma delicatula. Lineage (NCBI taxonomy): Eukaryota > Metazoa > Arthropoda > Insecta > Hemiptera > Fulgoridae > Lycorma > Lycorma delicatula. The sequence continues at coordinate 128,372,892 of NC_134458.1, read as the reverse complement.
CAAATCCGTATAAAAGTAACTGCCTTTATTAGACTTGAATGCTGGAACTCTCGACTTCCAAATCAGCTGATTTGGAAGAGGCGTTCACCACTAGACCAACCCGGTGGGTTTCGTAACCTAAGCTTTTTTTATTTTTAACCTCCGGGACCATCGTTACATATTTACTTCAGAGGATGAGATGAATGACAATTTTTGTACCTAACCTAACCTAAGCGTTATGAAATTTATTATAATACACAATAACGAAATATTAACGCACAATATAAATTACACATACAACTCAAAACACATAATTTTCGACCGCATTCTTAATATGAAGTTGACTAATTAAAAAACAAGCAGCACATTGCAGTAGCATCAATTGACACCAATCACTGAGAATGGTCGCAAAGACAAATGAAAACGTTTTTTTAATTATATAAATTCGTTCCGTGTGTCGTTACAAAAGTTCAAGTTTCAAATTAATATAATCATCGAAATCCAGAAATTAATTTATAAAAACTAGTCAGATCGTTTTGATAAGCAGGTAAGAGAAATACGAGTATTAAATTAACCATTTTTACGACGGGGACAAGGTAGTAATTTACATTAAAAAAAATGTATAATAATTAAGTCTACATTAGCTGCTATGGAATGAAACGATACCATGTAAGACGACCGCGTAATGAATAATACATAGTTGGGGTATTACAGACTACTGCTCAAAGGACAATGCTCCAATTAATAATTTTCTCACTAGTTACTATCGCTGCTTGATATATTCAACCACATATTTATTTTCAAAAATTAATTCATTGCTACGTAGTAAGGTTACTGTTTTTCTTTATCATATATATTTTCTTATTCGGCAAATCAAAACGAGCATATCAGCTTTTTTAATAAAAAAAAAAGTAAATTTGATTAAAATAACTGTTACTTTTAAATTTGCTATTCAATACGCTTATGTCACTGTGTCAACGTCACTGGTGTAATACAAACTTGATTCAACATGATGTATCTTTTTCTTTTATAAAGCATTCAAGCCACCTATGATTTAAATTACATTTTCCCAAACTTCTCACCACTTATAAATCTTAAGTTTGCATAATTGATTTTAAAATAACATCTCTTTCGTTCACGTAATTGAGTATCTGAGGTAGTTTGTTTATCTTAGTTCCGTTTTTTTCCCGATTAAATTTTTGCTAATTGTTACATGTTTCTTTCTTATTATACAGTATAACCGGGTTTAGTTGCAGTTATAAAATTGTTTAAATAGAAATATATATTTATTGTAATTTTTTATTTAATTTAATTTAAAATTAATGTTTAAATTTATTTCCAAGCATTTTATCGACGATGAAACACCATAACAGGAATACGCATATCAAATTTATTTATTCAAAATCAAAGGAAAAAGTTATTTAAAAAAAAAAAAAATATTAACAATTAAATTTCAGTATTCGGCGAATCGCTAAAAAATGCATCAACTTCACGAATCACGAGTGATAGATAATATATTTAATTAGAAAAGAAAAAAATCAGTGAAATCCTGTTACGAACAGTATTCATTGTAATTATAGTAATATATATTGTTAACTCAAAACAGTAGACGCATTTAATTAAACACTACATAGTACGCTAAGCATAAAATCAGACTAATATTATTCAATAGCTATCAAGTTTATTATAATTTATAATAAGTTTTATCCATTTCCAAAGAATTCCACCACATTATTTCCTTTCAAGATAATTTTTCAATATTAGATTAGATGCCGGAAATAGCCTATTTTGCTAGGAAAGAATTATCACCCGCTGCAGTAACGTTCATTTTCTTCAAACTACCGTAATTTTATGATAAAATATTAATTTCATTTCTGTTTTACAAAGATAAAAATTTCATACGGAAAAACTATTTCGTTTCTGAGTAAGAAAGGTTGTAACTTTCTAATTAAGGGTCTTATAATCGTATACTGTGAAATGATCGGGGCTTAAAATTTTTTCCATTTATTACAATTTTCCACTCAATTAAGAGGCAATATTTGCATGAATTTGGCGACCATGTACATTTCCTGCATCATATTTCTAGAGGTATGCAGCAAGAAGGAAATGGTAATCAGTCAAACAATGGGGTATGGATTTTTTTTATTACACGACATTTCATGATCCAGGAGTCCGAAAAAAACAAAAAAACGTTGGGGGTGTTTTAATGATCGTAAAACTTACGTACGTACGTGTTTGCTTGTTTGAAACTCAATAAATTTAGCCTGGATTAAAAAATAATTTTAATGAATTTGACACAGAGACTCGTCTATATGGATCATTTTTTTCGTAAAAGTTTGGGGTCAATATCTCCAAGGGTGGGATAGTAAATAGTTTTTTGGGGTCAATTTTCTCAAAATTTTACAACTTTTTTTAAAAAGACCCCACTTTATATTAATAAACTCAGTATATGCGTACATGCTTACCTGTTAACATTTTTAAAAAAGTTGTCTCAAATTCTCCCTCTTCATTTAAACTTTTAATAATAATATTTTATCATAATTCACCTCCAACCCAAAAACAGAAATCTTATTTAACTTTTTATTGGTTGTACATTATTTGGTGGAATTGTTTTTAGTTTCTTCCATTTAGCGTAGTAAACGTAGAAAATTCAGAATATTTTCTTGGGAGGTGATTTCTAGGGTGCAGGCACTGAAAAAATGAAACAAATGAATTTTTTAAACTTTTTTCATGTATCGTTATTTTTCCACTACATAAGAAAAATCTGATGTGTGCGCCACAACACTTCCTTTACACCTACTGGATTACATATACACATTTTAAAAAAAAATGAGAACCACAAAATTTTATTTCATTAATAACTTCTATTTTTTTTTTTTTTAATGACTATTGAATTATTATTTTCGTAAAAATTTTTTACAAACAAAGGTTTCAAATTATTAATATATATTTAAATTAAAAAAAAAGTTAAAAAACCAAAGGAGGTGAAGTCTGATTCAAACCCATATGCTTTTCCCTTCAAAGATCCAAATATTTCATTAATTAAAATTTAATTTGGCTATAACTCTGGAACCAATAAAAATAAGTACCACTTATGATATATCGTTGAAAAGTTCCCAATGAAGGTTGATTAGTACAGTTAAGAAAAAGTCCAAAATCCAAATTTCTTTAGATTTTGGGCTTTTTGGATACTTTTGGTGATGTCGATTGCAATCAAACGGGGAGATGCACAACTAATTGTTACAACAGTCCTAAATTAAAAATTTCAAGATTCTACTGCTAATCGTTTTTGAGTTATGTGAAATACATACGTACGTACGTACAGACGTCACACTGAAACTAGTCAAAATGGATTCAGGGATGGTAAAAATGGATATTTCCGTTGAAATCTGAAAACCGAAATTTTTCGCGATCACAATACTTCCTTTACTTCGTATAAGAAAGTAATAAATAGCCATTGCCAGGAAAGTGCAACAACTTTGTTAGCTTTTTTTACCAGTATAGTGGATTACATCACTATGAACCCATCTTTTTTTTTTAATTTTGTCGGAAAACGGGTTTTGTTTTAGAAGGAGTGATGAGTTTTAGTATCCAACCTTTCAAAATCTAATCGCCAAAAGACTTGAGAGAGAAAGGCATATGAAAATTTTAATGGAAAAAAGAGGATAACCTATTTTAACTTCATTTATAATAAAACCAAATGATTTTCCATTTGATTTTGAGTACGCAATACGAAAACCTATTTTCATTCCGTCCGAGGGTTCTACTGAACGGATGGGGTTGATCTTTCTTTTTTTATTCAGCTTAGAATGATCCACAAATATGTCATCGGATCTCAAACTTGAGTCTTCTCTGAGAAATCCTCAAAAATTCCTCATTTATTCCTTAATTGAGGAAATTTCTGAGGTTATTACTCACCGGAAAATCAACTTGAAGGTCTGTCGAAGCTTGATTGCATATCTGTGGCCCATTCCGACCAGAATAAAAAAAGTCAGTCCGATCCGTCCAGTAGAAGATCTGGATGAACTGGATATAGGTTTTGAGCACACACTTTACCTAAGGTAGGAAAGGAAAGAGAAAAACAAAGGGGTTGTATATGAGATGTGATGTAAATGGAATAGATTTTTAGCTGTTTTAAAATATATATATATATATATATATATATATATATATATAACATTACTTTGTAATAATGACGCTGCGGATCGGCAAGGGGCCACAAGTAATTGTATAAAACTGATTAAGCTTGTTTGTACAAGGTTATTATAAGTGAAGCAGGATATTTTGCTAATTTATAGAAAATTAAAGTTTTATATTAGTAATTAGTTATAATTAGTAACAATGTTATATAGAGAATTTCGTTAAATTTATATCAGCTAATTTATAGATGCTATATATGTACACCCAATAAATAAATCTTTTATTTTGACGGAGCATAATAATAAATCTACAGCCCACGTCAGGAATAAGTACAATTATTTATAAGATAAAATATAGGTGTAATTAAAGTCCATATTAATTATTTAAAATATATACACATGAAGTAACATTAAGATAAATGTTAAAATATTAATTATAACTGCAAAATAACTAAGTAGAAGTTGTTATAGAAAATTATTTGAGCACATGGTATATACACGTTTAAAGGGAAGCAATATCACACAACAAATACCGACACAGAACTCCAATCGTCCCGACACATTGAACAATATGCCTCGCTTAATAGCAATCTCTATCGTCTTGAAAGGGCTCGCCACAAAATTTCAAACCTGTAAGTGCCAGTGAGGTGGAACTCCACCGTGTACAAGAATGAAGATCTCACTGTCTGAGGACTTAAAGAGTTACCAATTCATTAAGCACATTAAGATAAATTCCTCCAGTTTCAGTTTGTTCGAAATACCTGACGATGGTTCCCGGAGGCTAAACAGGGGGAAAAGTTTCAGTTTGTTTATGGAAAAAGAAAGTCCCATACACAATTTCGTAGAACATAACATACAAAAATTTATTTTAGACGAATCGCGTACATATTAAACGATTCTCTAGGGTATACTATTCCCCATATTTGGACATTATATTTCTTGAATTTTCCAAATTATGTTAAAGGCACATAGTCTTCAGTTATTAGACGACCAAGGAAATCATCTTCCTTAAAAATTCCGGCCATGACAACACAGAAAGACGTAAGAATGAAATCTAAATTTAACTATAACGTTTAAGGGGTTATGTTCAACCGTTTCCGCATAATTTTCCGTTAGTTTGTTATAGAGTTTGATATTGTTAAATCATCCTTGTAGTTGATTTACCTACGCTCTTCGTAAATTTTTTCTGAGCTTTTTCATCCATTTTAACATCTATAAATCCACCCAAAAATTTGAACTTTAAATCCTTTAGCCCTAAAATTATATGAGCTATATTTAAGCCTAGTTAACAAAATTAAATATTAATTAATCATACAAGCAACACAAAAAATTTTTGTAGTTGGCATTTGTTAAAGACTAATTCGGCTAAAATAATATTTAAAGAAATTTCATTGAAATTAGATTCAAAGTAAGAAGAAAATTTATTAAATAATAGACCAGCCCATTAGTAGCAAATTTCGGAATTTTCTACATATTAATCGTATAGCTGCTATTAGTGCTGCCTGAAGATGACTGTAATAGAAAGAAAACAATATGTTAAGAAAATCAGAGAAAATATCGATATAATATTCTGACGTATTCTATTTACAATAAATTTATAATTCATAGAAAAGGCGGCTTATTATCAGATCGTTTGAAAGCAGTAATTTATAATAAATAAAACCTTGTCCTAGAACTGATTAATCTTAATGAGAAAGATGATGTAATAACGCCGATGACAGAATATTATAATGAATCTTTGTTCTAAGTAACTAACATAAAAGTTAAATAAATAAATAATAACATTTTATGAATATGCTTTCTCGCGTAGCAAAATCAGCAATTTTTCAAAAAACATACCATTAAAAATACTTATCTTTTCACCCTGAAAAAAAAAAATTGTTTCACATTGGGGCAAAGTTGATTAATTCGAATTTACAAAAAAACTAAAATTTTTTTAAATTATTTAAATAAATAAAATAATAGAAAGTTTTATCTCGAAATAAAATTACATAGATTAATAATGGAGGAATGAATAGAAAGTAAACCACTATCAACTTTTTAAAGGTCATTATGAAGCGACTTAAGCTTTAGTCATCGACAAAATACATAACGTGACTAGTATAGACTTTTAATCTTTAAATTTAACTTTGTTAATCGAATGAAGAACGCCAGTCTACTTAACCTAGAAAACGGACAGTCTTGTAGTGATGAAATTAGAGTACCACTTTATATACCGGTAGAAACTAATTCTTTCTTCGTATTACATTAGTTTTACTTAGATAAGGTTTACGAGTACGTATTGAAAACCGATCGAACACAACCAAATAGAATATTTATCGATGTATAAAACTACGCTAATTTTACTGCGTTGGTTACAAAAAAAAAAAGAAGGATTATTTACACATTTTAGAGCTAAGCATATCTAATAAATAAATTATTTGTGTAATACATATGATTTACTTTTTTGTAATTTGTTGAAACATTTTTTAAACTGTTATCAAATCACTAAATAACTTTTAAGGTATTGTTTATTTATTACCATGTAAATAATGGGATACGTAATACAAACCGATGTTGCTTAATACAAAATACGCAAATCAAGATAATTTCATCATTTAAAATAAAAAATTCTATATTAAAACATTTTTTCACTATTTCTGTTTAAAAATTTATTCAAACAAATGTTTTTGTTATAGCCACGCAATAAAAATATTTTAAATGTTTATCGTATCATATGTGCTAATTTTATGTAGCAATACATTACCTTATGCTTTATAGCCTATTTTTAAAACTACACAGAATTTACTGAAGATTATGTGTCGGAAATGCATGGTGGGATTTACTAACAAGTGCGCACGCTCAGAATATCGCTCTTACCTATTCAGACGGCCTGTAGCTATTTTATAATTGTAAAATACAAGTAGGAGTAGACTAAAATTGTACCATTATAATTACAGTATGGATAATTAATTAAACTGCAATAAAATTATAAAGGTATAATATTCTTGACATTAAATGATACAATGACTTTGAAATTGTTAATTAGTTCTGATAAAACATTTATTAGTATGAAAAATGAACATAAATTAATTTTTTACAATTTTTTAAAAGTATAATTTTATTTATCCATACCTATTAAAAATAATAATAATTTTTTAGTCAGTTTAGTCATAATTTTTTTTTTCAGTTTATACGAAAAAAATAAAAATCTACGATTACTGTATAGTTCGCATCGTTAGCGTGATAGGGCGATAATTAAAGAAGGTAGAAATTTATTTTGGTTTAAGGATATTCCTTGTAAGGTAATTTCTATCGTCTATTAGCCGAATAAAATTTATCTAACAGTAAGATTTAGTAGTCTAATCTTTAATAGACATTATACCGAATAACAAATGAGCGTAGTAAATTATTGCGGATGTACCATCAGAAAATACAATTATTGCAAGAAAAAGCTCATATTATTATTTTTTAATTATGAACTTATTAAAAATTCTTAACCCTCAGTTTTCAGATAGAAGTTAGATTTTAGGTTAGATTCATTATACAACTATTATTTATTTCTAAACTACTAACCAACGAGAAAGGTATAATTTATGAAATTTGCGAGTGAGCTGGGTATTCATATAATTTAAATTAATTTTTTCGAGACTTTAATGAATATAAATTTAACCATTTCGTAGATTAAACGTAACTTAGTTACTTCTAGTGTAACAGGAATTTTTCCTATGCTTAATTTATAACTGATTTAAAGATAAAAGAGGTTTATAACTCGATCTATTTTTTTTAATTTTTCTGGAAGTTCGTATGGAAGCACGTTGTAAGTTTAACTTACGTAAAACTACATAACTTAAATAGACGATTTTTTTTATGAAAAAATAAATTCCCTAAAAATACGGTTTTAAGATATTCAATTTTTGTCTTATCATTTTATATTGGTTTGTTGTAGTGTAATGATATACAGCTTGATTTCATTCTCATATTTAAGTGCTTTCGTGCGAAAAATCTAAAAAAATAGTTAGCTAAGTTATATTAAAAAATAATGCGTGCTTCTGTTTTCAGAGAGCTTGTATACATACGATTCATTACGAGTATTTTTCATTCGTTTTATTCTATTTTTTTTCTTATTTTTATGAAGAAATATCTCTCAGGTTTGCGTTTCTTACTAACGGCTTTACGCCATGTTTTAAATAAAGATAAAACAAAGAAATAAAAAATAAACATAAAAATAATACCGACTTTAATGGCGGCGGGGGAGGGAAACACAAAAAACTGTTTTCAAATCTTTTTTAAAATTAAAAATCGCTCCCAAATTTAAAAATAATGAAAGCTGAAAGAGTTGGAGCCAACGAGATGTTGGGAGAAGGAAACTATAGTAAAACATAGATTATTCGGTTGAACTTTGCAAGGTCAAATTCGGAAGAATAAAAAAATCCGGATTTTTTGCAGATTAAAAAATTTATCATACGTAGCGAATATAACAATCTAATGTTTAATGAGTATCAACATTTAACAAAAAAAAAACGTAAATATAAAAAAAATAAAAGTATTGCAGTAAAATAAAAAAGATAAAAAACACATCGTTCAATGTAATAAAAAACAGATACAATAAGTGATACGTTACAAAAAATCCAACCGGTAGAAATTTATCAAGAAAAGAATCAGAATTTACAAAAATTCGCTGAAAGAAATTAAAATTTACCACCTTACGGTTTTATAAAAAAACATTTAAGAAACTTTAACAAAATTAGAAAAAACGTATTGAAGAGAAATTAAGTTAAGTTACTGCGTGTTACAAAAAATATATTTTTTAATAATTATGTACGTTTAATAGAATAAAGCATAGTGACAGTCACATAATAAAGTACATTATACATCAGATAGTGATACGTAATAATTAAAACATACCTTTAAAAAATTATTTATTTTTAAAAATCTGTAAACTCTATTTGTTTTATTATTGATCTTCGTTTATGAACTGCAAAATCACTTAACTTTTTTAACAAAAAAATCTGTGAAGAATCATGTTGTTTTTTGTCGCGCCAACCAATCCATATCTGCAGACAATCATTCATGAACTTTTTCGTGTCATGGCCTTGGATGCAAGTTGTTACATCATACTTCATGCTTGTCTAATTAATGTGTTTCTATCAATCTTTACGTAGGTTAATTTTATAATTAATTATTTTTTTAACACGGCCTTACATTTACATATGTTTTGTGCTATACGAATACCAATAAAAGTCAATTAAAAATCCCAATAAAAATAAATTTCCTGTTGAATACCATTTAAGATTTTTTAAATAGCGTATTTATATGATTTTTTAATTTCCTACTGTGAATGTGAATAATCCGGGTAGTGGGCATTCGGATTATTGGCATACCAATGAATCTTAATAATTAAACATAAGATAGTGGTCAGCAAGAGATCAACTGTAGCATGATCTCCATTACATTCATTAATGGATTCGCATTCAAAGAAGAAGAAGAAGAACAAATTTTTAATTTTTAATTTTCCTATGATTTTTGATAATCGAAATTTAAAGTTTTTTTTTTGTTTTGTAGCTGCGTTCATTATGTTTCATTAATAACTATACTTTTTTACAAACTCATTTGGAAAAAACTTTTCGGTAAAAAAAACAAGGTAAAAGAGCGATGAACTGCACATAACTAATTACTGAAAAATTAATTTTAATAAATTATTTAAACTGATTTTTTTATCATACTACTTAGATAATTCGGCCTCAAAAGATAAGGTATGCTAATTGTTAAAAATCGGAATGATATGAATAGAAAATCTGTGTCATTATGTCACCGTTGCAGAAAATAAGTTTTTACTTAAAAAAATTACACGATTTATTTCTCGTATTTTACTGTGTAACAAGTATGACATGACTCTACATAAGATTTAATTCGCGAAACAATGCTATAGTATTCTATAGTTCTTATAGTATAGTATAGTTAGTAAGATTTATCTTATACATCGGTAGATAGAAAAAAATGTTTTATACCATATTAAATCATCAGATTTTTGTTAGTTTCAATAAAAAAAAACTAAGAATTACGCTAAATTAAGGGCAAAAAGTACATTGTTTTTTCCTGTTTTTTTTCTAATTGTAATTCAAAAATGACCGTAATATACGTTCAAAATAAATAATATTTTTTTTAAATTGGAGAATAATGTGTACTGTTGTTATTTGTTACTGTTGTTATTAATGTGTACTGTTTTATCTGTTGTTTGAGAATTAAGAATTTATTCGTGATAGCTGCTTCCAATATGGCGTAGTTATTAAAAAATATATATTTTATACATACATAAAAAACTGTCCAATATTTTAAGATATTAGCATTCAAGTGATTCCTAGTTATTAAAGAAAAAGGTGGCGTTGCACCACCGTGCTGGAAAATCATTTTACAATCTATTTTGTAAAGATACATCCTCTAAAAGAAAATTGTTACATCTTGAAAATTATTTTTCAAGAAATGAACGTATGCATCTCCCGTAAGGTTTTCATAGAAATCAAACGTTCCCAGAATTTTGCCATAAATAATGCCACACCAAACATTAATGTGAAATCTACGTTGGAAACTAGTTTCCATAGTACCGTGTAAATTGTCTTACACCATAAACGGCTATTTTTAGAATCGAAGACCCCGTTTCTTGTAAAAGTGTCTTCATCAGTAAATAAAATTGAATTTACCTTATCAGCTTGTCTAGAAGCCAATGACAGAAATTTAACCGCTGGAAGTAATCTTTTGGCCGCAAATTGTGAATCTTTTGCAGGCGGAAATAATACAATTTTTTTCCGTAGGATGTGACACACTGTTTTTTAACAAACCATTGCGACATAAAATTCGCCTAGTATTATTGCCTGGGCTACGCTAAATATGCTGAATAACACGATGTTCATCATTAACATGATGATTTACTTGGCGTTCAACAGAAAATTAACACGGAAGTGATCCTTTCGTTAGTAAATGCTCATACACCGAAGAAAACGTTTTCGTATTTGGAATCCGCCTTCCAGGAAATCTCTCCTGATATTCACGTCGAGCAGCTTTAGAATTTCCGTTACAAAATCTATAAACAAAATTTATATCGGCATATTCCTCGTTATAAAATTGAAACTGCATTTTTACACTACGATGCGATAAAACTACGCTTTCTTTATCTGTATTATAACTTACGACAAACAGATTCAAACAAAGTACACAATTTTCATTGTTGACTAGCTGTTAGTATTGCCCGTTATAATAAAAATAAATACTAAGTTATACTAAAAAATAAATTTTTTAAAAATATTTCTAAATACTAAGTTATACTAAAAAATTAATATTTTAAAAATATTTCTAAATTTCTCTTTAATTTAAATACATTTATATATTAACAATATTAATCTCTGATTGTAAAAAAGTTTTACAATAAATAATAATTCAGCAATAACAATAAAAAAAAAAAAAATGATAAAATATCTGAAGTTATTAATGAAATAAACTTTTATGTACTTTTCATTTAAAATAAAATACGTAAATATAATTTAATAGGCGTACAAAGAAGTCTGATGTAGTGTCCACATCCGATTTTTTATAATTATAGGCCATGTTTTTATTTTTTATTTTGCATGTTCCATATAATATAAATCTTAGGTTAAATAATAGAAAAAGGGTATTTTTTTATTTTGTTTTCGGAAAAAAATTCTGTAAATAAACGGAATAACTGAATAAATATAAAAAAGGTAATTATATAAATTAGGTAATATGAAAAATAATGTTTCAAATCTATGAGTGGTAAAATTATAACTCGCATTAATATAATGAGAATGTTGACAAATATCGTTATACTTTTATAATGTACAACTGATTTGTTATTATTAGAATAGATAATTTCAATATTTATTAATTAATTTATCGTAATAATAATTTTTAACAAAATTTCTACTCCATATATAAATTTAGCGCTTCATTAGCGGGTTTTCCTATACCGGTTCAATTTACTACTTGCTTAGTTTGGTCATACTCATAACAGACTGCGGAGGTCCATGACCTCCACAACAAGAAATCTTCTGCTGCATTTTGATCGATCTTATTTTTTCTTCATCTATTTATTATATAAAAAAAAAAATCAATTTGACATCGATGGATCATCACGACTACCTATATCTTTCAATTTCCTTCCTCCACAGATTGTAAAAATTTAAACTTCGATGTTTCTCTACAGCCCGCCCTCTGTTCATATTCTTCCATCTCATTTTTGTTCCTTATCACTAAAGTTATGATATTACTAAGTTTCCGTAGAGTATTTATAACTTATATCCTTCATAATTTTTAATAAGGATTGCTCTTATGTAATATACGAAGGATTTTATTTTAAAACATGATAAATTTCTCTCAAGCGTTACGAAAGAAAACTTTCGTCTTTTTTAAAAATTATAGTACCTCATGAACCGACTGATGGAAAAAATTGAGTTTTATATATAGGTAACGTATAACGTATTATAATTTGATTTTTCTGTCATACTGTTGAAAATTCTAATTTATTTAGAAGAAAATCCGTACGAATAAGAATATATTTAAATAAAACCAAGATAATTACGGTACGTACATAATTTCATATTGATAATTAAAAACGAAATGTAAGAAAAAAAAGTGAAGCAAAAAGGAATTTTCGGAAAACAACTAGAGAACTCCGCCGTCCTATACCAGTATAGTAAATTCAAACAGTTACAAAACGAAATAGCTACTACATAAATGAGATGTACTGTTCTCTTCTATATACGAGGTGCGACAATAAAGTAAGGAGACTGATTTTTCTTTGCAATATGTGGCAACCCTGCAGCTTGCGTAGGCACACCATCTTGGTCTATAAGCTACTTCTAGTCCAAGCGGCACATTGATGCAACTGCTCAGTCGTGAGTTGTGCTGTAATAAGTGAACACGTGTTTGTGTCTCGTCACAGAAATGAAACCGCAAAATATTGCGCAACTGTATGCCATTTCTTTTTGCATTAAATCGGGTGAAAACGCGAGCTCAAGTTTTTCGGTGGCATAAAATTTTTAGTGAAGGCAGAACGAATGTTGAAGATGAAGACCGCAGTGGACGACCGTCAACCTCACGGACAGATGTCAACTTGACCAGGGTGCGTGAAATCGTACGATCTGATCGAAGATTATTCGGGAAAATGATTGCAGAAGAACTCAACATCGATCGAGAAACGGTTCGTCTAATATTAACTGTAGATCTTGGTATGAGAAAGATTTGTGCAAAAATGGTCCCCAAAAGTCTCACACAACAACGAGAAACACGGAAAAATGTGGCAGCCGATCTGTTAGAGCAAACGGAAATCAATCCAGATTTGTTGAGCCGTGTTATCACTGGTGATAAAGGTTGTTTTTTTCAATACGATCCAGAGACAAAACGCCAAAGTTCGGAATGGTGCTCAAAGGGATCACCCAGACCAAAAAAAAGCTCACATGTCAAAGTCAAAAGTGAAATGCATGCTTGTGTGCTTCTTCGATTCCAAGGGAATTGTTCATAAAGAGTGGGTGCCTCCTGGACAAACAGTTAACCAATATTTCTACAAAGAAATTTTAGAAAGAATTCGTAAACGAGTTCTTCGTGTCCGTACCAACATAGCTGATAATTGGATTCTGCATCACGATAAGGCGCCATCCCATACTGCTCTGTCAGTACAGCAATTTTTAACCTCAAAACAAATTTCAGTACTACCACAGCCACCTTATTCATCAGATATCGCTCCGTGCGACTTTTTCTATTTCCAAGAGTCAAAATGGCGGTCAAGGGACACCATTTTCAAACAACACAAGATGTCCAAAAAGCTGTGACGAGGGTCTTGGAGGATATTAAAGAAGATGAGTTCCATAAATGTTACCATCAATGGCAAGAGCGCTGGAATAAGTGTGTGCAATCAGAGGGGAACTACTTTGAAGGAGACAACACTAAACATGACTAAAACGGTAAGCAACATTTTTTTTCACATCAGTCTCATTACTTTATTGTCGCACCTCGTACATGACGACTGTTCTCTTTCTGACTGCCGAGATTTCCAGGCGGACATTAACAAAAAAATAATAATAAAAAATAAGTAATAATAATTGCTATTCAGATCTAAGTAAGGCTAATATTGTTTTCACAATCAGAAAGATATAGATTTTATTATTAATAACTTTCTTTTCCTGTTTAGCCTCCGGTAATTACCGTTCAGATAATACTTCAGAGGATGAATGAGAATGATATGTATGAGTGTAAATGAAGTGTAGTCTTGTACAGTCTTCAACCATTCCTGAGATGTGTTTTTAATTGAAACCCAACCACCAAAGAACACCGGTATCCACGATCTAGTATTCAAATCCGTGTAAAAATAACTGACCTTACTAGGACTTGAACGCTGGAACTCTCGACTTCCAAATCAACTGATTCGGGAAGACGCGTTCACCACTAGACCAACTCGGTGGGTTTTATTATTAAAAACTAGAAAATTCCGAAAACTAAGTTATATTAAACAATAATAAAATTAAATAACAGTTAAAATTAATCAAATTAGCTTTTGTCAATATCATAACTGTAGATAAATGTACAATCTTCAAAATTTTCAGTTGATACCTTCCAGAAAATTAAGTTTGTGTAATTTATCATCAAATCGACAGTTATTCTTTTCTCTACATACACAGTTTCTGTTAATATTATTAATGATTAAGTTTTAAGGAATAAAGTTAATAAATTATGTAACATAAAATTCACTTACAGTAGATGAATCCGTAAAATTAAAAATACATCTACAGAGGAAAGTGAATACATCTTAGAGTACAACTGATTTTATAAAAACCAATATGGTTAAATACATTTACAACGTACAGCTGTCTTATTTTCAGAACCCTAACTCATTAAAGACATAAGGGTAAAATCTGTTCATAATAACTTTAATAATTATTTTTTTGAACCCAAAACGAATCACTAATGAAAACATAAGTTTTATCTACTACAGTTGTAAGAACCCTCATGACAATGAATTTCAGTAGCGAATCTGGCTAAGAGTTGAAGTTCTACATATAAAACTATTCTAAATGACACAACATTATATGGGTGGAAATTATTTTTCCAGAAAGACGACTATTATGGTCAGTGGAGTAGGTACAGCGGGTGTGCTGGGGAAAATATTCGTATATTTAGAGTAATATATAGTTTTATAACTTCAATCAACTACAGGATGAAGAAAGGATTGTGAAGGAAAGGAGAATTTCAATTACAGCTAACAGAAATATCTTCTTTTTTTTTGTTTAATCTCCGGGACTACCGTTAGCTATTGCTTCAGAGGATGAGATGGATGATTTGTAGCGTGTGAAAATGCCATGCCTGACCGGGATTCAAACCCGGGACCTTCGGATGAAAAGCCGAGACGCTACCACTCGCACCACGGAGGTCGGCAACAGAAATATTTGCCAGAAAATAACCAATCGCTTGACATTTGTAAGCGTAGAATTCACTGCAGACCTTATAGTTGTTTATACAACAGTTCCGCTGTTTAGCATTGTAATACGACTCTTTTCTAGCATACTGCAGAAATGCCTAGCAGTTTCAATGAAAATTCCTTTTACCTTCAAAATCCTTTTTTCCATCCAGTTTTAACTAAAATTGTGAAGAAACAAGTACCTTAATATTGTGTTAAAACACGTAGTTAATCAGTGTGAAAAGCATTTACAAAAGTTAAGCTTTTTCTTTCGCGATGATGTATTATAGTTCCTTATATATTCTGATTTTAGATTAAGTTTTAAAATTTTTCTATATAGAAAACTATTAAGATAGAAGTAGTAGACACTCTAATGTATTCATGCCTTTTATTTCTCTATTCAAATGTTTTTAGTTTAATTAATTTTTAATTTTCACATCTAGTAATTTCACGAAATTCAGGGAGATCAAAAATGTTAATGTAACAATTACATAAAATTTAAATTATTATACAACAAATGACCGGCTAAGTTACATAAACCAGTTTAAATAACTACAATGAATATCAAATATATTAAATTACATCATAGTAATGTTTTATAATAATAACGTCATATTTTCTTAGATTATTTAAAAATTGTAACCTAATAGAGCCCCGTATTATAAATTGTTGATTACCAGTTAAATATCAAATAATAATTTCTGAAATATTTCACCTACAATAAAGATACATAATTATTTTAATAGTTATCATGAATCAACTTAGAAAAAAAATTATATAAAGAGAAAATTAAATTTTATTCTTTGAATCCTGGTTAATAGGAATTTTTAAGTTAGAATCTTAATTAATATAACGTCATCCTTACTATATAAAAACCAGTTTATTCGTAACAAGACCTTGGGAAAAGAAATACGTTTCCAGAGTTAACCAAATACTAATAGCATTTATATCAGTAGAAAGATAGTAAAACTGACAACGCTGTTTTATAATGGAAAAAAGACTCCTTTTTTCTTTAAAAAATAAATAAATGAATGTAAAATAATTCAGTTTGGGAAGGGATAAAAATAATTTCCTTCAGCTTTCAATAATCTAATGTTACATACATGGTAAAGTAATTTAAATCTGAATAATTTTAGTCGTAGAAACATTTCATATTATATAACTTCAGTAGAAAATTTTATAAAAAAACAACCCCAGAGATTTTTATCAAATTTTTAAATCAAAATTAAATGGTTTTCAACCGACGTGTACAAATTACAAAAATGAGAAAAGTGAATAATTGCCATGATAATCTGGAAGCATAGGCAAAATATTTTGAAAAATAACTTAATTGTCCAGATCCGGAAGAGATTTTGAATTCAACAAATTTAAAATCGTAGGACCGACCCTCTTCAAAACCTCCAGACTCAAAGAGAAAAGAATAATTAAAAGTTTGGTAAACAACAAACAAACCCAATGGTGAAAATAATATTATCGTGAAAAAGCTGAAATCGAATAAATTATCTGACATATTAGAAATTTTGTTTAAAGAAATCTGGGTGAAAATAAAAGATTTCAAAAGATTGGAAAAACGCCTTAATTTATTCGTTTCAGAAAAAAGGTGATAAAACCGATTTAAATAACTACTGAGAAATTTCACTTTTGTCCGTCATGAAAAAAAATTTATCAAAGCATTATTAAATAAAATTCAACCGGTAGTTGAAAAAGAACTAAGCGAATACCACAATGAATTTCGACCGGGTTTCTTTGAACAAATTTTCAAACAAAAATCAATTTTACAGTATCAAAAAATTAGAAATCCAAAATTAGTAGTTGATTAGTGGACACCACCAAAATAACGACAATATTAGTAGAAACTCTTGTAAAAATATTGAAAGAGTTTAAGATTAATAGTAATAATAACAACAGTAAATATTATAAAAGAAACAGAAATATATTCAAAAGTTAAATTTTTACGCAGAATTTCCAATGCGTTTGAAACACGTAAAAACTGGAATGAGACAAGACGATGGTTCCAGTATTGTTCAACTGCGCTCTGGAAAAAGTAATTTGAGAATGGAATATGAAAATCTAATACGTAAGATAAACGAACGTATAAAAATGGAAACAAAATCTAAATCTTTAAATTAAACTCTTTAGAATTTGTTAACAATCTGATAATTTTAGAAAAGACATTACTAGAAAGGTGAAAATCATAATTATAATACGTTACTTTTTATTCATCCACGATTTTTTTATCCGTTAATTACATATTATGCCTATTCTTTTATTTATTGAACAGAAAAAGCTTAAGCAATTAATTTTTAAGCGGTAAATTGTGTCAATTCATGTGCACTGTATTAACAGAACATTTTTTCGAAACTATGAGAAGCGAAGATCGCACCGAATCTGTCATTAATTATTAATGTGTTTTTTGAGTTTACATAAATTAGAATATATTAATAAAAGGACAAGGAAAAAATAATTTTTTATCTGTATTATCTTAATTTGAGTATATATAAAAGGATGATCCCTTAATTAGTAGACTACAGTAATGATAGTAAAAAAAAAAAACGCTACTATTTTGTTACTGGTCTGACAAGACAAATGTGAATCGGAGCAGTACGTTGCACTATACTGTTCCACATGAATGCAAAACATACAAATATGAAACGCGAAGCAATGAAGTACATAATCAGCTTTTGTTCGAGTATAATATTCTCTGTTTTAAATCATAATGCATACCACCAAACCATAATGATATGTAAACGTATAAACTATGCGCGGGCACGTTTATGTTTATGAACAAAATTATAACAATTCTACATGGAATCACGGGTGATGTATTCATAGTAACGTAAAAACGTTGTCTTTCTGAATTATTAGTGATAATAATATGAAAATAATAACATCAAAACTGAAACTATACACAAACTGAACTTATTTTTTTAATTGATGGACATAAAGCCATTTTCGAATACTGTTGTGATTTAAAGTAATTCTTTCTCAAGTGCTGTGTTGGACATTACATAAAGCAAAAGCATAATTTTTTTTATTACTAAAACTTATATTAAAATTTAAGCCATTTAATCATAACAATAAAAAATAATTACCCGACTTCTGACTTCGTGAAAATATCTTGTTCAACACTAAAGAAAATTTCTTCTAGAAAGTTTGGGAATGAGCTAGAAAATCCAAAAAAAAACATACCAGGTGAGGTAATTTTTTGGTTCCTAGTTCGATTATAATACAATACAATTACAGAATAATTACACGCAAATTCAAATATTAGTCGACTGCACAAAGTAGTAGCCGTCACGAAAGAAAAGTTTCTTATTATTGGGCAATTACAACTTACGAACTACTAGAGGAGGAGAAAATCTTTGCTAACAAAATAAGAAATATTAATTTTTTTGCGTTATAATTGAGGTTTCAATTTATATAAAATAATCTGCTGGATTTACGGAAAATTATGCAAAAACATTCTCTAATTTTCATTTCATTTTCTGGTAATGCATTTCAACCGTTCCTTAACTTTGTTAACAGGTTATATAAAAAAAAAATTGGTATTTAAATATACGAGGGTTATTTTTTTTTCAAGGTCCGATCGGTCACGAAATTAAAACCACAGTGAAAATAAAAAAAAAATTATTTGTAACATGTACTTACATAGTTACGCTATTTCTCTACATAGTCGCCACTCCGATTTAGACATTTGTCGTAGCGTGGTACCAACTTTACAATTCCCTCGTCATAGAACGGAGCCGCCTGTGTTTTCATCCATGTTTCTACGCTGGTCTGCAGCTCGATGTCTGTGCCAAAATGTTGTCCTCCTAGCCAGCGTTTCATCCTCCGCTTATTCTTATTCAAATTGTCTATTATTGTCAATTTGTCTATTCTTATTCTTATTCAAATTGTTATATCTTATTCAAACTGTCTAATCCACTAACTGGTTTTGAAGTTTTATACTTTTTTGTTGTGCTGAATGAACACTACTGCGATTTAGATTTAAGAAAATACTGCTTTTTTTCGGAGTTATTGACCCTGTAATCTTGAAATCCCACAAGCTGCAGCGGTACTTTCTTTGTATTTTGTAATGCGTATGAAATGCTTGTCATCTTCTAATTTTCCTCATTTTAATTTACTTTAATTACTTATAAATAACCCATAAATCTAGTTTATTTTAATTTAATTTTTTTATAATTTTTTCTTATCTTCATTCTTCAGAAAATCGTATACATCTGTACCTATAAAGAAATTTGTCCTGACTGACTGATTGACTCATCAACGCCCAACAAAAACTACTAAAGATAAATCGATGAAAATTAAACACGGTCTTTTACAGTGTAAGTGCACACTAAGAAGCGATTTTTTGAAATTCCAAATTTAAAGGGTAAAAATTAATTTTAACTTTTTTTGAAACCCGGCTATTTTATTTTTAATTTTTTTAATTTTTCGGAAACAAATGAAGTTATGAACTTGATTTTTGGTGTGTGTAGTTTTCATGCGAATATTCAAATGTAAATTTCTAGATAATTCGAATCCGACCTTGAAACGGGTGAAGAAAGGTAAAAACCTTTTGAACAATGATTGCCAAATTCCGTCTATACTAAATCAGAAATTCACTAGATGTGGGCTTGCAAATACCCTTCAGATAAATATCTAAAAACCATTTACGGTTTTTATCGGTTTTTTTTTAAGGGGTGGGGCGGTTTGAATGGCGCGGCAGATCAAACAACACAGCCACTGCCACTGTTACTGTATGTGCGATGCGATTGGCTGCACCAATCTCCGATTACTTGACTAAAAAGCATTAAAAAAAAAGAGAAACGAAGTACAGTCATCTCTTCAGTCGGTCGCCTCATCAGTGGTGTTTATCGTGTAACGCTAAGAAGCAGGTAAAATAAACTTTTACGCGTACGAAAGACGGGTAACCAGCTGTAACTACTTTTTTTAAGTTGGAGGCCGACTACTTTGAAACCCGCATTCTTCAGATGACTTAGAGTTTCGTGTCCTGTATTGACCAAACTGTTGCTCTGAAAAAAATTACGATACACTGGCATTTTTTTATAAATTGAACACGCTTTAATTTTTATTTATCATTATTATTATCACAAGCATGAATTTAATGGACACAGCAGAGTTCAAGGGGCAGAGACCTCTGGCTAGACGAGAAGGACGAGCAAAGCGAGCAACAATCAGCTAAACATCCCCTGACCGCGACGAGAAACGCAAGTAACCACATAGCGTGAGGGAAACCGCAAGGGGGTACTAGTTATCAACTATTTCACGAGCTTCACTACGCAGATTTTTATTCTTGACTATGGATTTATATTCTGCCATTGCCAAAAAATGTTCACTAACAAAAAATACGAATTCATTAATACACACAAAACATTAACTACCACGCCACACATTACAGAAGGAAATAACCAGTAGTTGTCCATTCGTACGGGGACACGCCATGAATTGAACTAAATCAGTTTATTAAAAATAAAAATTAAACATCAGTACAAATTATTATAGTGTATGTAAAATCTAAAGGCGGGTCCTCCCTATAAGCTGCCTCTACTTGCCTCCTCTACCACACTCCTATAACATGGCATGTGGAACACGTGCTACTGGTTGCAACAAAATTAGTGCGTACGTGCTATTTAAAAATAATTTTCGTAAATAACTACGACACGTCAAAGAAAATAATAAAATTTTACCCCATAATAAATAAATTACTTATTTCATATATTTTTGTATTACGTCATTATTACTGTTTATTTATAGCAAAACCTTAGTTTAACATACTAGAAAAAAAAACATATACTTTCAATAAATAAATTACTTCATATACATCTTGAACAAAATATTAGGCATAAATCATTTTTATTTGTAACAACAAATTACCAGAACATATTTCGTTACTATAATATTAATATTATAACTGGATACGGTACAAGTCATTGCAAATTAATGGATGTGACTTTTGGAATACACTACTCTGGCTGCTGGTGTGAAAAGTCGCTGAGTAATGTTAAGAGCAGTGGAGGGAATGCCACAGAGCACTAGTAAACCGTCTTCAGATATTACATGAAGTATAGTTACCAATGCGATACGAAAATTACTTAGCTATTCTATCAATACGTATAAATGACTAAGCTATTAATAAATTATTATAATTTGTAGGGTATACACCTATCTAATGATGTTTATTACTACAAAGATCAAAAATACTAATACCCATTACAACAAAGCATATAATAAATATAATTCAAAGGAAATATTTTTACAACTTTTATTAGTAATAAGTGGTCATTCATTTTATGACTCACTCGATGGAGAAATTGTTTTAATCTATTAAAACAAGTATAAACTATTCTTTTTTATACTGTATACAGTAAGAAATATTTATAAGTATGCTAAATATTTTTAAAGAAATTATTATCTGTAATTAACACTTTAATTGTGGAAAGAATGTTTGCTATTTATGAAAATAGTATTGTAGAATACTCAGTTTCTAAATGAGCCTATGTTATGAGAAAAGAGTAAGTATCACCCTGCACAGAGACTGTCAGCCTCGTGCAAGCAAGCTTTTATTTTTACCGTAGTCATTATATCAGTACAATATTTAAATAAAGGGCAATAATAAAAACTAACTGAACAACCGATATTGGAATGTAGAGAACCCTCATGTTTTTCATGAGACTATATTACATTCACGATGTAAAGTTTTGATGTTTGATGCTTGATTTCTAGGAAGGAAATAGCGGGATCAATATTCTTCACGGAAACGGTAACATCTGAACGCTACCGTGCGCTTCGATCTTACCGATGTTATCATGAAAGAACTGACCTCATAATACTGCTGGAAGAAGATGAACGACTGCTGCTTGCAGCAAGACGGCGTTAGAACCTATATAACAAATAACACAAATGTTGCTGTACGTGGGTTCTTTGGGAAGAAAGTCACTTCCTGTAGTCTTACATGAATTTTTTTCTTTACAGTTATTTAAGAGAAATAGGATTCATAAATAATCCTCGCAGAACTGACCGACTCAAACGGAACATTGAAGTCGAAATATCCAATATCACCGCTGCAACCATTAAAAAAGTGACTGCTAACATGAAAAATATTGAAATTATTTAGTTTTTTTTTTTCTATAAATTTAATTAAGTTTTTTTCAAATATTATTTTTATGTTTTTTCCATATGGGTTGCGTAATTTTTCGCTCACCTGTTTTTTTCTCACACTGATAAACATCAAGGATTATTATATTTGTTTGTAGTTGAGTTTTTCTCATACAAACACAAATTATATGAGAAAAACGTTTAAATTTCTATTTTTTTACCGGATGATGTATTTTTTTTTGAAATTACAAATTATATTAATACTTTGTATATAAATAATTGTAATACTAAAGATAAGTCTGTAAAGTAACATGGTTTTACGAATACATTTCACAGACTGTCGCAAGTTGCATTATAAGTAACGTCCTTAGCTGTCTCATTACATCCGCAGCTGACTGATGAAATCGGTGTGGCCTAAACAACGAAGTTTATTCATTTTAATTTAAAACAATTTAAATGAATGGTTCCATCTGTTATTTACCAGAATACTGTTTATTTAAAAAATGTTTGAAAAATGTTTATTAATTTTATTAATGAATTTTACTGTTATAATACTCTTTACATTTAAAACATCAGAGAAAACTAAAAAGACCCTTATTAACTGTCTCATTCCTAATTTGACACCCAAATGAAATGAACATATAAAATCCTAAAAATACGTCCTAGTGGGTTATAATATGAATCTCAAAGAAAATGAGATACTGGTAGACCGTGGAGGAGAGCGTTAGAGCAGATCAATATAATCAGATCCATGAGGGAAAGAAGAAATAAAAGACCTGCTTATTAATCTTCGAAAAGCAATAATATATAACGTAATAAATAGCAATATGTTACAATATGTAGTAATAATAATAAAAGTAATAAATATTTGTTAAATAATTAATCTTTTCTCATTGTCCTCACCCAGTCTGATTTTTTTTTAATCAACGGTTTTCATGTTAACGGCCATTTTTCAATTAATGTTATTTTCTCTTGTAACGTAATTATGTGTTAAATATTTCAATTATTATAATCTGTTCAACGAAAGAGCTATCCTAGCTGTTGTTTGAAGTACTGAGACTTTACTGCAGCGTGTGCGATTGTGTTACTGGAGTAATGTACCGGGTAAATCAATTTGTTAGTCCTCACCAGTATTTATAATACTTTATTGTCTATCGTATTTTTGTCAGGAAGTAATATAACTTTAAAATAGCTGTCACGTAATTAACTGGTAAATAACATGGATTCAGTGGCGCCAAATGAAAACACCAAATAATAAATTAATCATTCTTACATTATTTTCTTATTCGCACGAGTATCTTTCGAGACGGTCTATTATACTCTCACGCGGTTTGTTTACGACAGGATAGATCTTAAAATGAATCCAGTATACCTAATAAATTTACGTAAAAACGTCATTGAATTAAAAATTTGCGGACCATTTTTTAAAAACTGTATCATTTACAGGAAATCTTTTTGAACATTTCTTAATTTTTCTTTACTCTTATTAAATTGATAATAGTGGCCAAATATTTTGTTGATCTATACGAGGAGTAATCTTTTCCTAGAAACTACAGCCATGGTTATTAAAAACATATACATATTTACAAATAAAAATGTGGTTAAATGTTTGAAGTCTGACGTTAAGTAGAGTCGTTTTTGCAAGAAAGTGAAATTAGCTGGCGCCGTCTGAACAACAACCCATAATAGAATATATAAATTAATCTATTATTACATGATAATTATCTTTTGGTTCCTGTAGCAGTTATTTAAAAACTTCTTTTTTTCAAATACCATGTCGTCTCCGTCGTAGAAATGTTTAATAGTTTGAATTACTATATACATTTTTTATTCAGCTTATCAAAATTAATATACCAATTTTACACTCATTAAACGAATATGTAATATAGCTGTCGATAGGACCCGAATTATCAACCCACCGAGTTAGGCTAGTGATGAACGCGTCTTCCCTAATCAGCTGATTTCGAAGTCGCGAGTTCCAACGTTCAAGTCCTAGTAAAGTCAGCTATTTTTACACGGATTTGAATACTAGATCATGGATACGAGTGTTCTTTAGCGGTTGGGTTTCAATTAACCACATATCTCAGGAATGGTAGAACTCTCTCTCTCTTTTTCCTGTTAGCCTCCGGTAACTACCATTTTAGATAATTCTTCAGAGGATGAATGAGGATGATATGTATGAGTGTAAATGAAGTGTAGTCTTTTACATTCTCGGTTCGACCATTCCTGAGATGTGTTGGTTAATTGAAACCCAACCACCAAAGAACACCGGTATCCACGATCTAGTATTCAAATCCGTGTAAAGGGAATGGTAGAACTGAGACTACAAGACTACACTTCATTTACAATCATCCTCATTCATCCTCTGAAGTATTATCTGAACGGTTAATTACCGGAGGCTAAACAGGAAAAACAAAGAAAAAAGGATCCGAATTATGAAAGCTGTACAAAATTTTGAGGACATCCATAATATCGATTAAAATATTCCAAAAAATTAATCAATCGATTTATTTTTAAGAAAGTCAGTTTAAATATGTTACCAAATATTAAAATAAACAAATCTGCTGCTCTTCAGTTATAATTTCTATTAAAAATTACTAACAGGCAGACGGAAAACTAAGAATTTCCGGGTAAATATTTATGGTGTTTTTTTTATTTGAAAAATATTACCGAAATATTGTCGAAATTTTTAAACGCCCACTAAAAACGATTGTAGGTTATTATATAAACACAACATTAAATAAATAGCTATTACAAAAAATAAAAATAACTTGAAGCATGAAATCTGAAAGAATAGGCTTGTCAATGAGTGGTTGATGAACCCATACTGATTTAATAGTTAAGCAGACGGTCGATGTAAAGAGGAGGAGATTTTTTTAACAAGATGGCTACTGAAGAAAGAACGAACAGAAGCCGTTTTCCTTTCACAGGTCAATGACTTTCTATAGCGGTAATAAAGTTATAGGTAGAGGAAGGTAGTAAAACGTTAAAAAATGTAATGTTTTAATTTTTTTAGAGTTTGGAGATTTAATTAATATAATGATAAAAATAATAATAATATTAAAATATTATTATAATAATTTATTTTATAATGTTGAGGAAAATTAATTGTAAAATACAATATTTTTTTAAACGATATCATAGTATATTGACAAACAGAATAAATTGTTTAAAAAAATTCTAGGTAATTTTAAGTGCTCACAGTTTTCTCAATACATCTATATTTTTATTTATAAAAATACTAATTTTTACACTTCTTGTTAAAACTTTCCAAAAATCACCTAATTATCATTAATTTTTTTATTTTTACGAAAAATACCGAAAATTGAAATCGAACAGGTAGTAAGCACCATTTTCCACAAGTTTCGTAAAAATAGGATACAATAGTTACACGTAAAATAAATGCAAGGAAGGACAGTAAACCATTCCCTTGATAAACATTTCCGCTTTTACCGGGTGTCCGAAAAAGAAATGTTCGCGGTTTTAAATTGAATCTATTTTAATACTTTTAAAATTACAAATATATGTGTTTATTATAAAAGGTACAAAGTTTAACTTTTTTTTTTTTTTTTTTACTTCTTAATGTTAACTCAAAATGAGCTCCGTTTACAGCCCTGCAGATGTCAAACCGATAATCCATCTCACTGCACTCTGACGAGCATATCTGCAGAACTGCTTTCACGGCTACTGTTATTCTTTGGCGCAGGTGGTCGAATGACTGGATTTTTTCTTGGTATACGATGTCTTATACGTAGCCCCCAAAGAAGAAATCCATCGGTATCACAGTCTATATGATGTGGAGAGGCTCCATATTATGCATCATCTGTTTGAAAATTATACAAATAAGTATGTTGAATGCCTGCCAAAACTTCACAACTTAAACGTTGTAAACGGCTTAAAACGAAATAACTTAATAATTTCCCCAAAAAAGCACCGTTCTAAAGAATAACGAACATTATAAAGAAAAAACGAGGAGTAAAGTAATTGTTTCTTTCTTCACTGAGCTAAATATACTACTATATTACTACTATATATGCTACTATAATCTACTACTATACTAATATAATATACTACTAGTATAAATCGGGTCGGGAAGAAACACTTTGTGCATCTGTTAGTGCTGATGCAGAAGGATGTCGGCTGGAAATGGCCGGTAGGCCCGCCGACGACGACAGTGGTAGTCAAAACGGAGGGAAAAACTTACGGTGACCTCGTCCGCTCAGTGAAAGGAGCAGTGTCGCCAGGTGAAGTCGGGGTCCTCTCCGCGCTAAGGGTCAGGGGACCTCCACATCCGGGTGCGGGCCGATAGTGGTGCTGCTGAACTGATAAGCAAGTATATTTCTGCGAAGGTCGAGGGCACCATTAAGGCTCTGACAGGGAGGGGTGGTAGGAGGGTCCACCTCCTTATTAAGGATGTGGATGTACTCACCACTCAGGATGACTTCATTACGGAGTTTCAGAAAATCACGAGGGAGTCGTTGTCGATCGAAGTTATGTCCGTGTGACTGGCCTATGGTGCAACGCAGGTGATCACTGTGGCTGTGCCGCCCATCCTTGCGAATATATTATTGGCTGATGGACGTATCCGTATCGGATCGGTGGCTTGTAGGGTTATGAGACGTTCATTTGACGACCTTTGTTTTCGCTGCTGGAAGCCAGGCCACAGGGCCAGTTCGTGTATCGGGCCATATCGTAGTGTCCACTGTTTCACCTGTGGTGAGGCCGGTCATCTATGGAGGAATTGCCGGCGTGAGGCTCGGTGTCCTTCCTGTCGGTGGCGTGGACATACACCCGGGGGTAGGGAATGCAAGGCTTCACGTGCGATATGAAGATGCGGCGCCTGCTCAGTGCTGATGGGTGTCTGTGGGGGACAGCCCCGTCCAGAGGAGGGGTGGGAGGCTCCGGCGTCCCACCATCAATGATTGGACGGGGACTCATTCGCAGCGCCTCTGAAGGAGGGAATGTAAGACCGTAGTCCCGGTGGGGAATCCCCTTGGAGGTCCCCATTAGAGGTAGGACATTAAGACCGGAG
Source organism: Lycorma delicatula (assembly GCF_047948215.1). NCBI lineage: Eukaryota > Metazoa > Arthropoda > Insecta > Hemiptera > Fulgoridae > Lycorma > Lycorma delicatula. Next base: position 128,345,201 of record NC_134458.1, on the reverse strand, counting down.
TCCTGGTGAAGGGAACCCTTTGGATTCCTCTCATTAGAGGCGTGGCATGTACTGCAAGACAGAGTCCCGGCTACCTGGCTGGGACCTTGTGTTCTGCCGAGGTAGTTTGAGGCGAAGGCACCCCCCGGAACTGAGTTATACTCATGCTTGTTCCGGCTCCGGTGGGCGGGGTAAATAAAGGGAAACAAACAAAAAAATAATAAGTCTTACTACCGTAATTAATTCATTTAATATTGTAGTAGATCTTAAAACACAACTATTTTCGATACAAATAAACCGATACTGAAAATACTAGATTTTATCCATTTCGAATAGTGTATATGATTTTTTTTTGGCCTTGTAGTAACAATTAAACATACATATATACATATTTATATAGCCTATGACACTCCCCATAACATAGTGATGTTTAAATATTATTTTGGTAATCATGACATGATCGGTGGAGCCGGGACAGTCATTCAATACCTTTCCAGCCTTTTTTTTAAAGAATAAGCAACTAGTCTTTTTAGCAAAGATTCTAGTTAAAAATCTTAATTTGTTTAAATATAAGTCTACACGTACTTATGAGCGAAAGAATAATGATCCGTAGCCTATTTTCGCATCTTAACAACTCATTCTGACTTTTTGAGTGAGTCCCAATAGATGATATTATACTTTAAACCGAAATATAAATAAGTATAATAAATATTTAATAATGGCAAGCTTAGAGCTTACGATCTAACTTATTTAGTCATTATGTTGCCAAAAAAGGGAGTTCTATAGAATGATTTGTTAAACCAGTAAATAGATATAAAAATTACCACAATTCAGTACTGTGGTAAATTGTTCTGTTTAATCAGAATATGTGTATATATTATTAAACATAGTTAAAAACATCTTAAATAACAATATTTTGATCTACTTGGACAAAAACTATAATACTATTTTAATTTATAAGTTTATCCATTATAAAAACAAATTCTTACGCAGTTTTGGGCAAGAAGAACGACTTTTCGTTATTTTATTTTGTATTTTTTTGCGCAAGAATATACAAAACATAGATTAATTGAAAAAACTAAACGAGGCATATATTACTTTTTATTTAACATTAAAATAATTTTCAGTTTATTAGAAAATTAAATTATTATAACGTAATTTGATGAAATATTAAAAATAACGAGTAGACCCTTGCACACAACCATCAAGTTTAAACTCACTCACCACTGAATCAGTACATAAGTGCGTATGAAAAATACACCAGTACAAAGTCAACACAACCTCAAATTGACGTCATGTTGCCTTTTGTAAACCTTAAATTGAGCTTGAAGAACGACTCAACCAATCTTCATAACAATTTTTACATGCACAACTTCGGATACCCTACTGCAGCATACATAAATTTCAATAAAATTGATCTAGTAGTCTGGTTTTTGAGATTTTCGAGCTACAAAATTTTCAGATTTTTGGAACAATTGAGTGTAACTCAATAAAAACTCAATCAATCTTCATCAAATTCTCATATACACGACGTCATGTATACCACTGCAGCATATCAAAATTTCAATGAAATTGATGAAGTAGTTTTGAAGATTTTCGAACTACAATCTTTGTACAAAGGCCTATATAATACATATATTGTGAGAAAAAGAAATTATATATATATACACATATGGAAATTACATTTTAAGTGAATGGTATTTTCGTACTTCTCACACTTCAAAATGTAAAGAAAATTCAATTTTATCCCTCCCCACCAATCAAACCGTGCGACTGAAAGTAGTACCTTACTTTTCTTCGAAAAATCGGTAAAAAAAAGAAAACATTTTGTGGAATTATTTACTAACATTTACCGCCAAACCTGCGAAAATGTATAATTTATTTTCTAACAGTTACAATAGCACTAACTCAGATGATTTCTTACGATACCAAACTACAATTTTAGAAAAATTCAGTAAAGTATTTTTTTGTATTTAACAAAAAAAAAAAAAAACATTTATTACATTTCTACTGTCTATAAAATCATTTCCTTTGTTCATTAACAACTTCTTTTCATAACAAATAATAACAAGCAAAAAAACAAAATCTATTAATATTCGTTTATTCACACGTGAGGTTTTATTAGTTAAACATAACAAAGCAAGGACATTTTTTTCAAAGCTAATGATGTACAAATGCAAAATTAAGTTTAATGCATTATAAACATATGTGGAATATACGCTTTTGTATTAGTAAATTGCGTAGTAATAATTTATTAATCAGAAGTCTTTTTAACCATAGCCAGGTAATAAAAACAAATATACAAATAAAAAAAAATTTAAACAGAAAAAAAACAATCACCTACAACAACAAATGTATTGATTTTATCTTTTTGTATAAAACAATAAGCAAATCATGAGTGGCCTTTAACAAGTTTCATAAGAAATATATTCTGAAAAAAAAATGGATAAATAAAAACAAACGTTAACCAAACCATAATAACCTTCATAATAATATTAAAAAAGAAGATGGTATTTTTATTTATTATTTTTTTTACTCTAAGCTAAGCAATTTCGATATTGACATTTTTCTTTAAAAATAAATAACGAAAAACTACAGGAAATTACGTAACGTACCAAAGTAATTTTGATAAAGCTTTTACTACTTGTCAACGTAAAGAAAGAACTTGGTAGAGCGACGCAAATCCGGTTTATACTCATACATATTACAATTTTAACTGTAGTTCAACCATAGAAAAAAGGACGTGGTGCGCATGCGCCAGCAGAGAGAAAAGACTTGCTATGCGCCGGCGGAAGACTTGTTATTCACGAAAACTTTTTCTTTTTCCTGTTTAGCCTCTGGGAATTACCGTCAGGTACTACTTCAGAGGATGAGTGAGGATGATATGTATGAGTGTAAATGAAATATAGTCTTGCAAAGTCTCAGTTCGACCATTCCTGAGCTGTGTGGTTAATTGAAACCCAACCACCAAAGAAAACCGGTGTCCACAATCTAGTATTCAAATCAGTATTAAAGTAAAAGCCTTTACTAGGACTTGAACGCTGGAACTCTCGACTTCGAAATCAGCTGATTTGGGTAGACGCGTTTACTACTAGACCAACCCGATGGGTTATTCAGGAAACCTACTTCAAGTTAGGTGGGCGGAGTTATCTTTTAACGATGAAAGTTACTTTATGCACTATTCACTTTTTATTTTTAACTTTATTTTTCACTTTTTCAGTTTCTTCTATTTTTTTTAAATTCACCTGCATAGTAAGATTTATCTTAATTCTAGATGAGGGTATAAGAAAGAAGTTCCATATTTTAAATCAAGTAGTTCAGTACGAGAGTAGAAAACATTTGAAAATAGATAAATTGCTTTAATTGATTCTTTTACTGAACTTAAATTATTCTAATAAACCTATAAGTAATAAAATATTTAACTTTGAAGCCATTTTGTTTGACTTTTAAATCATATCCTGACCCCCGTAGGTAAAGACACCCGCCCTGTGACGATCTTAGTCGCCACACCAACCCTCCGTTCCAAACCGTGGTAGGCTTTACCGGAGGTCGTCTTTTAGAGCCTGTAAACTTGATAAAACAACACAGTCATCAGTTTGGCCTCTGTCAGGATGCCACCGATGCAAATGCCTCGGCAGACGTTTCCATCAATGTATTTACACAACCCACTACCGCCTTCGTATGACCTCTCCAACCACAATCACCTACCATAACTTACAACCCTCAAATATCAAATTAACTGATTCGCGGAGGCGCTATCCCTGCGTCTTCCTCTAATACTGAAGGTTTTTCACAAAAACTCTTGCTATTTCTAACTTCAATTAGACTATGTACTCAAATCAAATACCAAAACTAACATCAACATACCAATAAAACAAAGAGCTGATCGCAACAACGACAATTTTGTCCTACAATTCAGTTTACTCAAAGTTCTCTAGAGTTACTTAAAATTCAAGAAACAGTTTCACAAATTTAATAAGCCTCTAATAACCCTATCTCACTTTCCTTGATCCATTTTTGGGAGCAAGATCAATGAATATTCCTTCCCACACCACAGCTCCATCGCAGAGTTCTCCACATATCCATTCTCATCCTAATAGCAAATATCTAATCTAACCGGGCTCGATGCCAAAACTCCTATCTTGGTGAAGTAAGCACCCAGGCGGGTCCCTAGCCACTCGGGTTGCTATTTTATCTATACATCTATAACATCATCAGAACCCCTCAGCCATCTTTTGCAGGGCTCAGAATCTAAGGAGCCAGCAACTATGTTCCATTCCTTTTGTTTTTCCAATTAACTTGCAGATCAAAACCACTATTGATCCACGCAAGCTCCGTAGCTACTTTGGTAGGTTCAGCTTCGTACCTGGCGGAAGACATATAAGACATGACGCACATCATCAATCGCCCTACACTCTGGACACAAGCCTGAATTAATCAAACCAAATCTGACTATCCTCTCTTGAAAAGCCATGTCCAAAATAAAACTGTAACATGGCAATTGGGGGAAATCCACCTAACTACCAGCATACTTCTCACATCAGGAAAAATTTCATGCGTGTAACGGCCATCGGGCGATTCAGTCCACCTGACCTGCATAAATGGAAACCCTGTTCGTCTATTTCATTTATGCACCCAAAGGTAAGTTGACCACCAACCTTCTTAGCATCATTACGCAATTGGCGCTCAGTCGCAAGGATATTAATGGGCTTACTATCAGAAATAACGAGAACCAACTGTCTCGAGTTAGTGCTATAGGCACTAATCACAGATAACAAAAGGAGATGCTGGGCTCTCAACAAAATATTCCTATAACATTTTTACCTCATTCTACGAGCCCAGAAAGGTGCAGCATACAGCATTATAGCTTCGCATACATCCCTATATAGTACACGCATGGTTCTGAAATTAAGCCCCCAATCGGGGTGAACTCTCTGAACAGTGAAGAAAGCTGAACAAGCCTTTTTGGTAGCACATTGAAGTGCTCCTTGAATCGAAGATTATCATCAAGGATAACACCTAGATACTTCTGCAGCGGGACGTACCTAACTCGATGACCTGCCATTGATAGTCGAGATCGTCGTTTAGCAGCTAGTTGCCCTTGAGTAACATCATTGTTGTTTTCTCTACGCTAAACACTATCGTATGTTGTAAACTCCACAACTGGAGTATCTTGCAAGCCTGGGCTGCCTTTTATATCTTAAGCCACGTTTTTCTAACTGTTAAAAGATATTAGGTCTCTATTTTTTTGTGTGCGAGCTAGTTATTAATAATGTCTTAAAAATAATACCGCCTACATATTTTATTACTTTATAAATAAGTTCTGTAACTGTTCATTATTTTATGAATAACTGAGTCTATATTTAAACATTTGAATTTTCCTACATAAATTACTAAAGTACTGTGAAGTATTATGACGTCCTAAACCAAATTTATTCATAAGAAAATCAATGTATCGTAGCAAAGGTCCCACTTTATACCCAAATAGTATGATAAATTAATGTTTTGAGTGAGATAATCCATAGGTATACTTCGTGCATTTTTGCGTCATTTAACAAAAATAACCCATTAAATATAAAATGCAATGTTTCTGTTAAGGATAGTTTATAAAAAAGGTAATATTTACAAAACAATATGAGATACCATGAACATTTTTTTGTATATCGACATTGTACCGATAAGTTTGTGCGCGTACTGTATAAAGTAGTCCTACAGTGTAATGAACGGTATGAATGAATTGTATTTAATTTTTTAACACAGTTTATCATCCGTTTGTTTTGCACTTAATTTGTTTATAATAGTAATAATAATTTATTATATATACAACTTCTTAAATATTACATATTTATGTTACTATTGTTACTATTACGATGTATCAGATATCTGATATTTATATATAAAATCTAGTGGTGTCTATGAGTCTGTTACTCTTTCACGTAAAACCTATTTAACCGATTGTGTTGAAATTTTGCGTGAATATAGTTTTTCACCTAGGAAGAGCACAAGACTAGTGCACGTTACAAAATGTTCACCGCTTCAAGATGCTGGCCGTTTTAATGGCTTACTGTAAAAACCGGATTGTGTTCCTTGCCAATGTTCAACCTTATTATGGCCAAATCGTTGATCAAATCGAATTCGGACACCACTTATATTATTTTTAATTAAATTTTCTATAAAAAGTCTTTTTCTTTTTCGATATCTCTTTCGGTTATAGAGAAAATTAGCTTTAAATTTGCGACGGTGTACGGCGCGGCGGCCAACCAACAGCCATTGCCACTGTTTCTGTGTCTGCAACGCGACTGGCTGCACCTGCCTTCGGTAACGTAACTAAAAATTATATGACAAAAACAAAAATAATAAAAATGAGAAATGAAGTACGGTAACTTCCTCGTGGTGTTTGTTGAGTAACTCTAAGGACCGACCAAAATACTCTTTTATGCGTACGAAGGACGGTACCGGCTATAACTACTATTTTTAAGATGGAAGCTGACTGTTTTGAAACGCGCATTCCTCAGATTTTCTAGGTCTGTGCCGACTAAACTGTTGCACTGCAGAAATTACAATACACTGGTCGTTTTTTATAAATTGAATAGTTTTTTATAAACTGTTATTTATCAGTATTATTTTCACATGCACGAGGATATTAAACACAGTGAGGTCCAGGGGGCGGAGCCCTCGGCTAGCTGTTTTCAATAAAAATTGGTTTTTGAAAGTACTTCCATGTCAGTTTTTTTTTTATAAATTTCATGGGAGTCAAATACAAAACTAAAAGTTTTGTAATCGGGAACAGTTAGTATACCACATTTATTTATTCTTACTTCCATCCTGATATGAATAGTGACGTCATGTTTTCTAATTGGCTCGTCAATGATTAAGAATATGCGCAACGCGTGTTATACATCCACGTGCTATACAACGCAAAGGAATAATGGATGATTTAGAAAAGAAGGTAAGAAGAATCATTAAATAAATATTCGTTCTGAAATTCCCAAAAAGATAAACTTGAAACTAATTCCCAATAAACAGCTGTACAATAAAACAGAATGACTTTCAGACACGATGAAAAAAAATGAAGAATTAGTTTCTACAATCATTTCTTTAGAATGAATAACAACAGATTCTAAAAGCAAATTTTTGAAATTTTTCAATTCTAGAAAAACAATGAGCAAATGGCTCAAGAAGATCTAGTAGAACTAAGCATAACAAAAGAAACCGTTAGATAGAAACAAACTAAGGAAAATATTAAAAAATGAAAACTCATAATTCCAGATGAAACCAAAGTCAGTCAAATCGTGGGAAATAAAAACTCGAAAGTCATATCCTGAAAAAATGAAAGTTTATTAGAAAAAAAAGCCTGAACGCAACCTAAGAAGTATATGATTAATGCACAATAGAATTAAATGTAAAGTTAAAATATGTTTTAAGAAAAACTTCATTATAAATAAAAAAATACAAATAACTTACAAAATAATCAATTATATTCAATTCCGTAAAAGCTAAAGAAGTAAAACACAAAAGAAGGGTAATAAAACAGGAAAATGCGAGATATGGCTTTTTTAAAATTAAAATTAAAATGTATACTATAATAAAAAGAAAGTAAATAACTTAATAAGGAGACAAAGGAAAATTTTCAACCGTGAGTAAAAACCGATGTTGAAAAAAATACAAATAACTTAATAAGCCTGTGTTTTATATCGCCAGTAAATATTATTATGTGTAAACTACTTGAGGAAATGCTCCGTAAATGGTTAGGATTTATTATAGAGAAATGTAATTTAAAAAGGAATAAAAACAAGACGACAAAATTATCAATCTATAAGGTTACAAATGTTGTACAATCGGAATGTAAATGAATTTATAACGTATTGCGATACAATTCTAGCGTGAAAAAAAAATAATTTGCGGTACAGTTAAACAAATAAACTTGACAATAATGTTCTAAACTTTTTCGTATCTTTCATAAAGTTAAAATTTAAAAATTAAATTCAATTAAAAATTGAGACTTAAAAATTAAAATTCTTTTACTCGTAAAAGTTTACGCATTTTTTTCCAAAAGAAAAATAATATTAAAAATTCTCATTTAATTTGTTAAACTAATATCGTACCACTATTTAATATGACAACAAAACAGGTTTGCTGTAGCAGTACTGCCAGCGCGGATTAGTTCGTTTCATACAACACCGAATACCGTATAATATCCGTTTAATTTTATTAACTACTGTTAATAAAATTTCTGTTATAGTTAATGAAATTATTAGATATATTATTATCTATATTGAAAACTCCTTGACTTACCTTTATATTAAAAAAAATGATTCTAAATACCAATTGTGTTCCGATTCCGATAATTTTTTAAGACTCTTAAATAAGAGGAAATAAATTTATAGGAAAATGTTCTATTAGCAAATTTATTTTTAATCGGAGTCGGTACTTAATAATTCATGTATATTAATTTTAAGTTTATTCTCTGGACAACAAGAATATTTCTATAATGCAGTATCTTATGCTTGTTTAAAGTTTTTTCAAAGTTGTTTTACAAACAGTTACTTTTCTAGAATTTCTAAATGTGTAAAAAAAAATCTCTAACTAGTATCATTCATGATATAATGATACTGTACAGAAAATTTGAGTTTTTTGAAAAACCTCTTGCGCAGTTTTGTACAAGAAGACCGACTTCTCGTTTCCGAAGCCCTGACTATTTCATAGTCAGAAAAGCACTTATTTTCAGACTACAACACACAACATACGTTCGATAACAGGTAGACCCTACACTCAAGCATCGATTTTAAACTCGCTCATCAGTGTGACTCGCTGCAACGCGTATGAAAAATACATTACAAAGTCAACGTAACCTCAAATTGAGGTTAGTTTGCCTATTGTCAACCTTAAATTCAGCGTAATTAACAAACGACTCGACCATTCTTCATAAAATTTTCACGTGCACAATTTCCGATATACTACTACATCATATCCCAATTTCAATGAAATCGATCAAATAGTTTTGGAGATTTTCGAGCCACAAAACTTTACACGTGAATGTTATTTTCGTAATTCTCAAACCTAAAAACGTAAAGAAAATCCAATTTCACCACCCAATACCACTATGCGATCGAAAATAATACCGTACTTTTCTTCGAAAAGTCGTGAAAAAATCTTTTGGTATCCCTGTAATGTTAACTGGAGTGACAATAAGTTATTTTGTTCAAATGACTCCGCAAGCTGCAGTATTTTTAATTTTCTAAATGTTTGTGTTGACAAAAAGGCTATTTTCAGTTTTTGGATTTCGTCATACAATATACAACTTGTAGCATAATTACCTAGTCAACTGATCACAGAAATATCTTAATGTTTCTGTTTTGATGTAAATTTAAAGTTGCAAGTCATGTATCGAAATGGATTTAAGTATCATTTTAATTGTCTTTCTCTTTTTGCATTTATCCGTTATCAAAGATTAGTGAACCACATGGTAATATCAATTTTTCAACTGAAATAGAAACAGTTGTTATTGTGTTGTACCATACTTTCTAATCTTTCATCCAAAGAATTCTTCTTCGGTTAGGTCACCTTGATTACTTGATTTTTCCACCTTATCCTGGAGTATGATTTGCAACAGATTATACCTTCTGGATGCCTCATTATGCAAACCGAATATGTATGTTTTGTTCTATTTAGAATTTTATTTATTCCCTACAAAACATTCACTTTCGTCACATATACACCCAAAAAAATCCTAGGAATACATCTGTATACCCAAATCGTAAAACCTATTTTAAAACGCTGCATAAACCCTATTTAAAAACATATTTTATTAATCATAGCCTGTGTCAACTATGATGTGTTACCATAAAACAACATCTTATACGTCTTAATTTATTTTTAGAATCAACCGGGGATATTTCAGTGTTGGATTTATTTTGAAAAAGCTTTTCTAACTTTTTCTATTCTATTTTTGATTTCGATAGATAATTATTCAGTAATATTATATAGTTTGCTGGATTTCTTACAAAGTTTTTGATATTTATGGTTTAACTTCTTTTTTTGTACCGTATGGGTATCTTCCAGGTAAATTTCCTAAGTAAGGGGCAAAATATTTAGGTCAGATTGCAGAATTTTTTATATTGTATGTAAATACTGATGGGCATTAATGAAGCCGACTGAAAATTTCGAAAGTGAAAAATGAAAGATTTACATTTATTTTAATTCACCACTTTTCCGATTAGTTTTCCACAGCAGTAAGTACTAAGATCTTCATGCACTGCTTGAATAGTTGTGTCATCGATAAAGGTTACAACTACTGTGTTAGTTGTTGGAAAGTCAAATGTGTATATGGTAAAAAGAAATGGACCTAAACTGTGGCATTCCTGCATAAAATAATATTTTTACGATAAATTTTCGTGAATGAACTTTACTTAGTTATGTCAAATATTAAACAAACGAGGAATTCCAAAACAACTAACAGGCATCATAGAGAAATATATAGAGGCACCCAGCTAACCATTTCAGGGGAAGGAAATAATAGAATTAGGACAAGTTTAGGAGTTCGACAAGGCTGCATTATGTGGCCAATATTGTTTAACGTATACATAGATGATCTTCTGCGGGAATGGATAGATGGCATGCCAGATTATACATACGAATTAAATTCTAAACAATTTGTTTATCCATGCTATTTGCAGATGATCTAGTAATTATTGCCAATTCCGAAGATCAACTACAGAGAAGGGCTTCTTTAAATTAAATAAAGTAGCAAAAGAATATAACATAAAAGTATCCTCAGGGAAAACGAAAGTAATGGCTTTCTGTGGTAAAGGTATGATCAGATCAAAAATCACACACATCAGGGAAATCGTAGAACAAATGTTACAGATAAATTATTTAGGATGTAAAGTTTCAGTCTGGGATGTTTCAGATGTTCCGAGTAAAATTGAGAAATTTAATTACTATAATGGTACCGTAAAAAGAATTTTGAGAAATAAGATTCAGAAAGAAAAGCAACTAAAATTCTATAAAATAACATCAGTCACAGCATTTCTCTACGGAGCAAAACGTGGTATCTTACAAAACAAATGGAAAAAAGAATACAGGCCGTAGAAATGTAATTTTTAAGAAATATCGAAGGGTATCATTTGTCGGATAGGAAGAGGGACACTGACATCAGAAATGAATAAACATCTATTACCTTAACGAGCGAAACAGAATGTACAGACTAAATTGGACAAACCATGTTGAAAGAATGGCAAAAGAGAGAACACCTAAGCTATTATACAAGTATAAGCCAATAGGACGTAGAACTTTAGGACGTCCAAGGAAAAGATGGAAAGATCATCTTGTGGAAACCCAAAACACGAGGAAGAAGAAGAACTTTACCATGAAATAGCGATGTTCAAAATAAGATATAGCGATTGGGTAATTAGTTGTTAATTAATTAAAATATAAAACCCACTTATCAACAAATCTTTTTATGCGTTCAAGCGGTTTCGAAAACGAATTCCATCTTCAGGAACATAAAATATTTTATATTAATCTTAAAAAAGCTAAAATTTTGTCGTCGTAAGTAGAATTTTTATGTAAAGTGTGTAAAATATATAACAGTGGTCGTCATGTGTTTAAAATTATATCGACTTAACGTTCTGTAACCTTATGAATATCTCCACCGTTATAACGGTGGAGATATAATCATACCAACGGGCCATGTTTGATAAAATTGTTATAATTAGCTGTTAATATTGAAAAGATTTAAATCAAAGGATATTCCAATACACAGACAAATTTTTAACCAAGGTATCAGAATTTAACAATTTATAGTTATTAAAGTTGGATTTTTTCAGAATTAAACAAATGAAGAATATGAACATTTCGCGGAGGGTATGTTTTTATTTTGACCGTTAGCAACAGTAAAAATTACGAAAAAAAATGTCTAACTAATATATACTTCAATTACATTATCTGATATACAAATCGGCTGTCTACTTAGAACAATATTTTGTGTTTTTGAATGACTTTAAAATATCCCGATTTTTTTTTTTATTCATCCGTAACAAACAAATTCTGTTTTGGTTCTTATAAAATAATCTATTCCCTATTTTGCCTAAAAAAAATAACATTCGTTTTTATGAAATATTGTTTAAAAAGAAATTAAAGGGAAAAAAATTCTTCAGCATTTAATAGAATAAAAACCCAAATTTTAAATTTAATATAATTCAGTTTATAAGTATAGTGTGATAAAACTGTATGACTATCAGTTAAGAATAATTATATATTAAGCCTACATTTAAAAGAAGTTAAAAAAAATAATTTAATTGCTTTTTGTTTAACTTTTGAACTTTAATCCTTTTAAACAGTAAAAATATTGTTTTCCCTTTTATAAGTAGATACTCGAAGAAAAAAAAATACACGTGAGGGTTGTTGTTTAAGTCCATAATTCAACAACTATTTTTCGATTATTATTAAAACGCTTAATCGAACTCGTTAATATATGTAAAAAAATAAACTCCTTATTGTACTACATAAGTGGGATTATTATCAGTCAATATTTTTACCGATAAAAGTAACAAATAACAGATTAATTAACAACCATATATGTACATATCATACTACTTACTACACGATACTTAAAGCTTAGCTTGTTAATAACGGTAGATTAAAAGACCACACGCAAATTTTTCAAGTACCAATCATTAAAATACATCCATCATACTCATAAATTATTCTAATAAACAAAACTTTTCTACAGAATTAATATATGTTATACAATAAGATAAACAAAAAAAAAGCTCAAATTAATTTGTTTAGTTCAATAAACTGTATTTATTACGAAAAAAATTTAGCCTATTTATTAAAAACGTACTTGATTGGTCAGTTGATATGATAACGAATTCGCGACCTAGTTAATATTAATAACGTTCATCTGATTGGTTACATAAATTTCACGCCTTCTACTTACAAAATATTGTCAATACTGAATTTTTTCTCTTTTAGATAATCTAATTCACCACAAAAATTAATTGGCTTGCGTTTGAAATAATAATTTGAGAACTTAATACCCATGAAACAGGTTTGAATTCAGAACTATCAAATAAAAGATGATTCTGTACTTTATGGACATAGGAATCTTTTTTTCATTTAAGTCTTCTATTAGCATTTTAAAATAACTTCATTTTGCATTTTGTTTTTTGGCTTTGATATTTTGCGCCAATATGGTTTTTTTCATTTTGATTCCATTTTTGTTTTTCTGTTCTTGCCTCATTTTGTGTAATCTATTATTTCGTATTGAATCTTTAATTTTTTCAAATTTATTATCCTTCATTTGACCTCAATATATTTTTATTATCTTTGCACCTTGGGTCTAATATTTCCCTTTTTTTTAAGGATTCTTTTTGAAGTCTTGATTAATTTGTTAGCGACGTTCTTTCTGCTGAATAAAAACATTCAGGTTTTATTGTTGTGTTTGAAATGCCTTAATTTTGCGTTTTAGGGTATCGATTTTTTTCGTACTATTTCTTTTCAACTGATATGCTAATTCCATTGTATTTGCTTTTCAAATGAAATAAGGGAAGTTGTTTTTTAATTTTTTAAATAACAATAATGAAGTTTTTACAATTTTTTAAAACGGAAAATCATGTGCAGTAAAAATCCGGAACCTTAAAACAAAAAGAGATTCTATCTACATCGAATGCCAAGAAGGACTAGAAGGGAATGATCTACATCCTGGGAGGTTTCGATGTAGGTCGAATCTTGAATTCGATGTGTATATATATATATATATATATATATATAGGATTCGATGTAGATCCAGAAATAATTAACATTACTAAACAGACTCTGAAAAATACATAATACAAAGTAAAATTCATAGGACAACTCTCACAAAATTCGAAACTAAAACAGGATAGGCCAGAAGATAGATTATCACCAACTCTTTTTAACTTACTTGAAATAAAATGAAAAAATGATAAACTTCTTAATCTCTTAAATGAAAAAAAGATTCCTATCTCCATAAAGTATAGAATCATCTTTTATTTGATAGTTCTGAATTCAAACCTCAGTTTCATAGGTATTAATTTCTCAAATTAATATTTCATGTGCAACTACTTTTTAACAAGTAATATGAAAATGGGAAAACAGGATAAAAAAATCTAAACACAACACCAAACAGAACAGGGTCCTTAACGACTTTTCGTTATTTTGTTTGGTTTCGTTTTGAAAAAGTATCAACTCATTCTAATGTAAAATTTTATAAAATAAAACTCCCAAAAAATCTTTGATCCGTAAAAAATAGTTACATGTCAAAAAATCACAACAACAAAAAAATTAAAGACACAAGTTTCAACTCACTCACCACTGTGACACTCGTTACATAAGCAGGTAAGAAAAATTCAGTACTAAATAATCAGCATAACGTTAACTTTTATTTCGATCTTAATTTCAGAATTCGTCCAGTCTTCATAAAATTTTCACATGTATAACTTTAGATAATCCAGCGTATTTCAATTACAATGAAATTGATTTATTTTTGAAGATTTTATGACACAAAACTTTATACATAGGCATACAAATGAACAAAATAATATTTTCACCTTAAACTGAGTGTAAATCAAGAACGACTCAACTAATCATCATCAAATTTTCCTACGCACAACTTCAGATAAACTACTACAGTATACTTAAATTTCAATGAAACTGTTGTAGTGGTTTTAGAGATTTTCAAGCCACAACATTTTATACTTAGGCCAATAAATAAATACATATACTAAAAAAATATGTAAAGAAACTACAATTTAACTGAATGATATTTTTGTATTCTCATACCTCAAATCGTAAAGAAAATTCATTTACACCCACCATGCGACCGAAAATAATAATGTACTTTTCCTCGAAAAATCGGTAATACAAAAAACCACTATTAAATAAAGCCAGTTGTAAGAAACTGAAATACATAGATATACCTGTGGTTTAATAAGAAAAATAATACAAAGAAACATAAAGGATTAATAACGAATGAAAGTTAAATATCGTCTCCAAAAAGCTATAACAGATATTATTTTTAAAAACTGGTTTTTGATAAAAATAAACAAATAAACGAAGATAAAAAAAAAAAACAACAACAAAACATTGATACCAGCAAGATTAGTAGAAATACGTATCATTTTAAGTTATCAAACAATTTTTTTTTAATTTTCATAAAATATTGAATAACAGAATAACACATAGCTTGTATACAGTTTGAGACTATAATAACACAACATTCAATGTCTACAACACAATCGATGAAGAAAAAAATTATTTTCAAAACGTTTTAAGAGACAATGTAATTTTTTTCTAAAAATCTTTAATTCTCTAAAATAAAAACACAGTTATCGAAATCGATCCCTTTGATGGAAATTAAAGATTAAATATCCACAAAAATAATCTAGTAAAATTGTTACCCCATCTTCATTAAAGTCATTAAAAAAAAGTTGTATTCGAATAGCACAAAACATTACCAACAGAGATGCAAAGGTTTTGTTACATTTTATCTCATCTTACTACTGTACAAAGGAACAACGTCTTTTTCGATTGTTCCCGATAACCGTGAAAACTACTGAACCGATCATTATGAAATTTAACTGTAGTTTTCATATGACCCGGAATATTTACTAAAGTTTAAAACTCATCAATCTTGCTACTATATAAATCATAAATTAAAAAAATAACCTAGAACTTCATTTAATAAATTTAAATGTGGTTGTCTATATCGATCGTTGTCCATGTCAATATCGACATGTCAATTCAGACAGTTATTAGGTGATATACTAAATTTAATATATATTTTTTTTGCCGGTCTCCGTGGCGCGAGTGGTAGCATCTCGGCCTTTCATCCGGAGGTCCCGGGTTCGAATCCCGGTCAGGCATGGCATTTCCCCACACGCTACAAATCATTCATCTCATCCTCTTAAGCATGCCTAACGGTGGACCCAGAGGTTAAAAAAAAATTAATATAACGGTTTATAAAAGATCAATTTATATTACTATCTTGATATACGTAAAAGCATATTAGTTAGATAATAAAATTAAAGGGAATTACGACTATTTACATATTAACGTTTTAATGGTTTGAGGAATATTGAATTTCGATGTCAGGATCAACTTCTTCAGAAAGTTATTACTGTATGAGTTTTACTAAATTTAAGGTATTGTCTAAACTGGCGGTGACCCTCTTTTTCTCTTTTTCCTGTTTAGCCTCCGGTAACTACCGTTTAGATAATACTTCAGAGGATGAATGAGGATGATATGTATGAGTGTAAATGAAGTGTAGTCTTGTACATTCTCAGTTCGACTATTCCTGAGATGTGTGGTTAATTGAAACCCAACCACCAAAGAACACCGGTATCCACGATCTAGTATTCAAATCCGTGTAAAAATAACTGGCTTTACTAGGACTTGAACGCTGTAACTCTCGACTTCCAAATCAGCTGATTTGGGAAAACGCGTTAACCACTAGACCAACCCAGTGGGTTAAACTGGCGGTGACCCACGAGAACTTATCCTCAATGTAGTTCTGTAGATTTTTATACCCTGAAGATCTATCAGGTTAAGCCTACACATAATCGACCAGATTCGTTTTTAAATTCGGAATAAATATTTTCATAACGCCTCGGATGGTGAGGTCACAGAAAGAAAGAACTTTTGGGGCTACTACAGTTTACGATCGTAGACAACGTGAATGAATCTACCCCAAACCGTTCTCAAAGACGTGAACGTTTACGCTCGGTTCAAAATCAAGTTCATCCTTCGAGGAATATGTTAAGTCAAATCACTTTTTATTTATCATATTGAAACTGATTATATGAATTTGAAAAATATTTACATAGGTAACATGATAAAAATATGTAACCATTGAAATGCCAAAAAAATGGAATAAACTCCTGGACTTTGTTGTGATAGGGCATAGTAGATCTTGAACAACTTCAATATCCTCTTAATTTCATTAAAAATTTGATTTTGTAAAACATGCTTTATCTAAACATTTTATTCTGTCCTATAAGTTGGAAATAGCGATAACTCAAAAGAAACAGCCCACCCTAATTACTAAAAAATTATTTCTAGTTTTTAAAATCCTATACGTATATAGCTCGAGCGAAGCCGCACGGGGATAGCAGTTACGTTATAAATGAATTTAAAAATGTATTTATTATTTTTATCTAATCAAGTATGTAAGAGTAAAGATTTTTTTATCCCTTCGCTGGTATGCGGTTAAGCTAGGAATTAATATCAGGAAATACCACCGACATTAATAAAATCTATTTTAAACTATCTACCAGGTTTGTTCAAGTAATATGCAGCTTCTCATACCTACATTTGAATTCTACTACTTCTTTTTATAAATTAGTAAGAAACAGAGTAAATCATTTGATGTTTAATTTTATATTAAATCACTAAAATTTATTTATCAATTAAATTATTTGTATAAAATTAAAAACTGTTTTTTTGTAATAATCAGTAAATTTTGTTTATACCCCCCGCCCATACATTAGTACTTTAATTTAAAAACACACAAAAATAAAAGTTTTAAATCGCGTTGAAAAAAAAACCACGTTGATTCTTGTTTACAATCTACAGCAATTTTGTTATATATAAAAATAATAAGAAAAATATATTAAATACGGAAGCGGAATTTAATAAGATAAAGTATGATTGATTAATGATGCGTTTTTATAAATCTTTATAAGGTGATAATTTATTCGGCATTGTGCATTACAATAAAATTGTTTTGCTATAATTAACTATTTTCATTCTTCGTACAATAATAAAGTACAGTAATTCATCAATTATACTATTGTATGATTAGCTGAGTTTGATTAAATAATTAGATAAGGATTATTATTAATTATTTTAAATAATAAAACAATAACACAGTAGTTAATGATAATAAATATACTGTATAGTATTTCTGCGAATATTTGACCTTGCATACAACTTATTAAATGATGAATGTCACAGTGGTAAAAGTAATATTGAATTATTATTGCTTGAACTGAGATTTTTTAATTTCATGCACGGATTAAAGCAAGTCAGTTTGAAAAATTAAATATCTTTAATTATTTTAAACAATTTTTATTAAAATAGCCTACTGGGGAAAAAATTGAAACGATCTCAGTTTTTTAAAGCAATAAACGTATTATGTATTTTCAAAAAAATTCTTCAACATAGAACAGCGATTTTAAAAACGGCTGTCTTTAACTAGGAAAATACGACAGACGTAGTCAAGGTCAGTGTAAAGAAATTATTAATGAAAGATTATAATAAATTATGGATAAAGTAGCATTTAATCACAATAAAAATGGGTCATAAATTCAACAGCTTTATAAAATTACAAGAAGTAATTAAAGCGCTTTAATTAATTAAAAACAAGAAATAATATTTTATCTAGAAAAATATACCATTAAATATACTTTTTCAATAACATACATTTTCCTTTTTTATTCTGCATTATCTTAATTTTATTTCATCATTATCCAACAAGAATTTATACATTTTACGACAGACAGTTTAAAACGATTGACTCGGTAACGAAGATTAACTTTTTCCAAACCTAATAATTTTTCTTTTATAAAATTACAAATAAAAACTTCTCACTCCGAAGTTTATAATTTTAAATAATTTTTTAACATTTTGCAATAATAAAATTTCAAAACTATTGATATCTCTTGTATTTCCAATTCCTTACTTACGGTCTTATATTCAGCTGCTAAAAGCACCCTTTATTCAATCAGTAAATAATTTTTCTTTTTTTTTCCACTCTGATTTCATTCTTTATTAAAATTTCAATATTACATTTTATGATAATATCACACTTATTTTCAATAAGAGATAGACTATGAACAGCAACAGCCTAATGTAATTTTTCCTGTAATCTTTACTGATAATTTTACATATCCGAATTTGTCAGAAGATTATATAGCGATTTGAACACTAAGATTTGAGAATAATGAAATAGCGAACAGTAGTCATTTTTTCCAATTTTGAAATTAAACTTTTTTCTACCTCGTTAACTTTGGTATTAAACAGAAATGCTTCAAACGGGGATTTCAAAATTATATATAGAGGAAGAGGGTTTTTGTTTGTTCGGGATAAACAAAAAAACTACTCGATCAATTGCAACTAAATTTTTGTACATGTTTCTTGGCATAACTGAGAAGGTTTTTAGACATACTTCATCTCAAAAAAATATGTATATATATATATATGGGCTTCCCGTGGGGAATGCATAAGAGGTTAGAGTGGTGAGGAATGCGAGTACCTCTTGGAAGACGAGACCAATCATCACCATCAACTACAAACGAGGCGATCGCCCCTGCGGCGTTGTTTTGGGAGGTTCAATGGGGTGCTCTTGTAATATCTCTGCGAACAATCGTCTGATTTTCGAAATTTAAACGAGGTATTTGTTAGTATGTAGAAGGCTAACTTTTACATGCATCAGGTACATTCTCCATCTACAGATCACGGTTATTCGAATAAATATATTTATATGTATATATATATACATATATATAAAAAACGCTGGAGCGTTGCCATGATATATTTTAAAATCGCCATTTTCCCAAAGTAGTGGTCTCTTGCGTCGAAAAACATTCCTTACCCCATGAAGAACAGTTATGTATTCTTTATTGAAAGTTTATCCTTGAGGAGCACACTCGTGATGAACCATGCCTTGATAATGAAAAAAAACTTTCGGCATGACCTTTAGAATTGCTTAGTGATTGCCTGGCTTTCTTTTGTGGCGGAGAGCATAAATTTTTCCAACGGGAAGACTGTGACTTTATTTCATGGCCATAGCCATAGAAACATGTTTCATCATCGGTTATTATTTTTTCATAAAATCAGGATCAGCACATCCCAACATGTCTTGTGCAACTTGCAGTCGGTTTTCCTTTTGTTCATGAGTGAGAAGTTTTGGGACAAATTTTCTACTACGCACTGCATCCCGAAATCTTTCGTTAAAATCGATTGCACTGAACTAAATGAAATTCCTAATTCATTTTCAAGGTATCTAATTGTTATTTGATGATCATTCATCAACATTTGTCAAATTCGTTCGAATTTTTCGGAATTTTTTCTGGCCGAAGGTCTTCCAGAGCGGTCGTGACTTTCAACAGAAGATCGAGCATCTTGGAAACGGAGATAATCTTTAATTTGTATAAACCCCATAGCTTAATCACCAAAAGTTGTTTAATTCTTTATTTCCTCTACTTGCGTGTAACCAAGTTTCTAACAAAATTTAATGCAGATCTTCTGGTCTACTCGTTACATCATTTTGAACGGCAACGAAAACACAAGCACTACTCATTTTTCTTGCACAGCTGCTAAGGAACGACTGGCTGAAAATCAATGAATCAAACGCAATCAATACGAGTCAAGGTCACATTATACGACAGTTCCCCGCGCTACAATAGGCTACCGGAATAAAACAAAAAGATCAGATATTTTTTGATTATACCTCAGGTGTGTGTGTGTGTTTGAAAACCTTTACTGGAGTTATACGGTTTCGTAACAATTTTAACAGGAAATAATTTACAAAAGTTAAAAAATATGATTCTAGAAATTATAATGTATACATACGAGTGTATCAAGAAAATAATTAAAATAAATCTAAACATCATTTAAAAAATAAATAAAAGTAAAAATTCTGCTTACACTGGGAACTTTTTATAGAATTAGTTTGGAACTGAAAAAAGCCAAAAAAAATTAAAAAAATATTTTCAATTGATTTAATAAATAAGAATAATTAAAATTTTAAAAACGTATTTTGAATTTTCAAGTTATAAAATAATTATTCGTCTTTGTACTATGATCATAATGATTAATGCACCAATAAACTGATGAATTTCTTTGAGAAAAGTCGGTACAAGGATTAAAGAATTTGCATTTCTTGGCTCTTACCAGCCATGTGCCCCCCGCTGAATTCTGATTGCATCACCTATATTTCTATCCAACAGTCAAAGAGTTCAATTATAACTTTGTTTAACTATAGGTAATAGGGCTGTGGACAAAAAAATAAAATTTAGTAATGTTCATCCATTGACATAGTCAACTACTAATAAAATTTCAGTAAGCATTCTCAGACCCGAGGGGTAGGTAAATTAACACTACCTGCTTTCAGTGAGGCTTCTTCAAGGTTAAATTTTTTGTCGGGAACGGACCTGATCTAATGGTTCAGAGCCCCTTACAAGCTAAGGGCACGCCCAACTGTAGTGGTCAACGGGCAATAGAAAACACATTGCATAAAGCCAAACCGATCTGCCGATGAGAAATCTATTACAGGGAGAACCCCAGACTTGAAAACCACCTGTTACAGGGAGTAGTAGTTTAGCCTGCTGCGGGGATGCAAGAAAGAGGTCACTGTCCACAAAATAAACCTAAAAGTGGGTTTGAGTGCTAACCTTTACGTCAATATGAACTAACAGCCGCTTGTAGAACTAAACATGTCAGGTTTGCCACACGGACTAATAACCGGACCACGAGTTTAATTCTTTACATCCTTCATCCTATATGTGAGACTAATTTCAAACCAATTAAAAAATAAAAATTTGTATTTACGAATCTCTTCATTATTTTCAGGACAAGGAAATTAAATTCCAGCGATCAGAAATAATATATTATTTACGGTTTTGGGTATTTTGCTAATTTTAATGTCCATTTTGTTCACAGAAATGAGAATTAAGAAGAAAAATTATTATTTTTAAGCTTATCTACAGATTTATTAAATATAATGGGATCTTTTGATATAAATACACTTAATTGCTGTAGTTTTTTACTCTCTTTTGTCTAATGATAATTTTATTTTATTTATCCTGCCATAAGAATAAATTTATAGTTTTGTTTTGACCATACTCGTTTTAATCTGACAATAATTTATCTAATTTATTATAATTATTAATTTAAATATATTTAATTTTATGAATATTTTAATTACTTACTATCTTATTCTGTTAATTCAATTTTTTTTTGTAACGATAACATACTAATGAGTGTTTTTTTTCGCTGTTATTGTAAACACTTTCTTTGCATAAACACTTGACATTAAAGCTTACATAATTTCTAGATAAATAAATTATATCTTAATGAAATTATTATTTTTACTTTTATATTGAATTATTTAACTGTTTGTTTTAAGTGCGGGTAATTTTGGATACGATATAAGTAAGAGTTGTTTAATTTTATCACAAATCTGATGTAATTTATTTATTATTCATTAATTCACTTAGTTATTTTTTTAAGTGTTTTTCTACAAATAATTAAATAATCTATCTTAACATTTATCTCGCAAATACTACAATTAAGATTGTAGCTTAAGATAATCGGAATAATCAGTTTTAAATTACACCTGATTTAAAATACAATAAATGTAAACAACAAGAGAACTTAAAAACTGTACACGATTTAATTTCAACAACAAAAAAAATAAGTAAAAATTCATAAGTACATAATTAGTAAAAAAAAGAATAAAAATTCTCCGACAAAAACTCTCTCCTCATCAATATCAATGGAGGAAGGTTCCTTAGCTGATCATGACGGCGGTTTACGGTCCCTTATGGCGACCAAATTAACATGAATCACTGATTCAGAGAACAGTCCACAGATTTACTCGATGTATTTAAACCGTTTCTTGACAACCTCATTCGACAGATATTAATATATTAAATTAAACTGATATATTTTATTTCGTATTTTGTCTTCTTAGCTAATCAGAAATTTAAATAATCTCAAATCAAGGTAGCGTAAGTTCGCGCACAGTAGTCATCTCTTAACCTTATTCTCTGTATTTCTTTTCTTATTTTATCACGACGCAGGTTTTTTCATAAAAATCATATTTTTGTAAACCTAGCTACATTTTAAATAAAAAAAAGATTTTAAATAAGTACGTTTATAAAAAGGATAAAGCTCACTTAACAAAAAAATTCACTAAAAAGAATAAAATAATACTTTTTCAGTTTTTACTTTCCAGGCTATAGTTCCTGAATTGCGAATAGGAGTATACGCTCAGGATTCATATTACTGTATATTCCAGCATAGGTATAAAGGAAAACTATAGCGATCGGATAAAATATACTGTTAGCCTGTATTTTAATATTTATATACCTTCTTCTTTCTTTCCTGTTTAGCCTCCGGTAATTACCGATCAGATAATTATACTTCAGAGGATGAATGAGGATGATATGTATGAGTGTAAATGAAGTGTAGTCTTGTACATTCTCAGTTCGACCATTCCTGAGATGTGTGGTTAATTGAAACCCAACCACCAAAGAACACCGGTATCCACGATCTAGTATTCAAATCCATGTAAAAATAATATTTATATAACTGTATTTTACATATTACACATATTATTACATATTACATGCGTATTTTACTGTATTTTATATACGTTCGGATTTGTTAACATAAATTCTTCGAAAACAGCTAAAAATCTACACATTGGGCATTGAAAAAAAAAGTTAGATATTTTTGGTAGCTCTATATATGAAGAATAAATTTTCAAAAAATGTTTGAAAAATATTAAAACCGAAAGGAGGTAGAGAAAAAGAACAAAAAATATATATTTAAATTTTAAGAGGAGGTGGTTGATTTATTTGTTTTTTTGGATTATTTATATATACATTTCAGGTAATAAATTTGCTTTAATAAAGTTTTCTCTAAAATGCCTCTGAAAAAAATCGAAATTGGGGTTTTTCGCGATATTTCTCACTTCCATAAAGAATTTTGAAACAAAAAATTATATGACCAATGCTCCATATATAGAAATATTTGAGCCAGATTTGAAGACAATTGGTTCTGTCAATCCTGAGAAATAAGACCAAAATCAGTGCGACATATATACATACGGATTTGCTATCTAAAGAACTAGTTGTATCTTAAAACGTAAATATTTGCAAAACATCCGATACCCCATTTTTGACATGATCACCATACTTTCTTCTTTAATATAATTATTCTTAAATATATTCGCTGGAAAAGTAAAAATAAAGGATGGTTTTTACAATTTTGAATTTTTGTGTAATAGTCACGGAAAACAGCTTCAGTACGATGAAAGTACTTATTAAGTTATTTAAAATTCTAAAGTTTTAGATTAATAATCAAAATTATTTCTAAACAGTTTTTCTCATATCTCGAAAAGGTTGATCAAAATAGTTGAAATCTGGCATAAATATTTGTCTGTATATATATATATATATATATATATATATATATATATATATATATATAGTATATTATATTATATATATATAGTATATTTACTATATTTGTTGTATAACATTGCTGAAACAAATACTGAAGTAAAGTATTGCAAATTACTGAAGTAGAAAATTATTACAAGAAATAAACTTTTAAGCCCCAAAAAACAAGCGGACTGAATGGGAATCGATTAAAATTTTAAAATCCTGAATTCTTGAAAGAGGGCAGCAGCTCTTTCAGTTAAGGGCGTAGATCAGGACTTAAACGGCCATATCAACATCAATCAATCCTCTGAGTACTGCGCAGCTGAAAGCAGTGGAAAACTACAGCTGTTTTCTTTTCCAAGAAAATGTAGCTCTCTGCATTTTCATGTAAGAATGATGGAGGCGTCTTCCTTGGTAAAGTATTCCGGAGGTAAACTAGCCCCCCGTTCGGATCTTCGGGTGGGGACTACTAAGGAAGGGGTCACCAGAAAATGAAAAAATAACATTCTACGAGTCGCAGCGTGGAATGTTAGAAGTCTAAAAAAGGTTGGTAGGTTAGAAAATTTGAAGAGGGAGATGGATAGGTTAAATGTAGTTGTAGTAGGAATTAGCGAGGTTCGGTGAGACAAGGAAAACGACTCGGTCAGGAAAACGAGGAAAACGGTCAGGTAATTTTAGAATAATTAACTCAGCGTCAAACAAACAGCAGGCAGGAGTAGGTTTTGTAATGAAGAAGAAGAGAGGGAAGAGAGTAGAGTATTTCAAAAAGTATAGCGATAGAATTATTGTAATCAGGAAAAAATCAGAATCTAATCGACAACGATTGTTAACGTCTGTATGCCTACAATTGCCCATGATGATGATGATGAAGTAATGTGTGTATACGAAGAAACTGATGAAACAAATACATAAAAGGGGATGAAAATTTAATAATAGTTGGAGATTGGAAAGCAAGCATCGGAAAAGGCACGGATGGAAATATTGTGGGGAATACGGGCTGGGCAAAAGGAATGAAAGAGGGGACCGACTTATTGAGTTTTGTACGAAGTATAATTAAGTAACTTGCCAACACCCAGTTTAAAAATCATAATAAAAGAATATACACATCGAAAAAGCCTAGTGACACTAC
This sequence comes from Lycorma delicatula, assembly GCF_047948215.1. NCBI lineage: Eukaryota > Metazoa > Arthropoda > Insecta > Hemiptera > Fulgoridae > Lycorma > Lycorma delicatula. The sequence goes on along the minus strand of NC_134458.1, from coordinate 128,319,896 downwards.
AAAGTATCAGGTAGATTATATCATGGTTAAACAAAGATGTAGAAATCAACTCGTCGACTGCAAAGCATATCCTGGAGCAGACATTGATAGCGACCATAATTTAGTGATAATGAAATGTAGATTAGGGTTTAAAAACCTAAAGAAAAGGTGTCAGATGAATCGGTGGAATTTAGAGAAGCTTGAGGAAGAGGAGGTAAAGAAGATCTTTGAGGAGAACATCGCAAGAGGTCTGAGTAAAAACGATAAGGTAAACAATATAGAAGAATGCGAGAATGTTAAAAAGGAAATTCTTAAATTAGCAGAAGCGAACTTAGGCGGAACAAAGAGAACTGGTACAAAACTATGGATATCATAGGATAAATTGCAATAGATGGGTGAACGTAAAAAGTATGAGAATGCTAGTGATGAAGAAGGTAAGAGGAACTATCAACAATTAAGAAACAGGAAGTGCAAATTAGCGAAAGAAGAGTGGATTAAAGAAAAGAGTTCAGAAGTGGAAAGAGAAATGATCATTGGTAAAATAGATGGAGCACACAGGAAAGTTAAGGAGAATTTTGTGGTACATAAATTAAAATCTAATAACGTGTTAAATAAATATGGTACACCGATTTATAATACGAAAGGAAAGATCGATAGGTGGGTGGAATGTATTGAGGAGTTATACGAAGGAAATGAATTAGAAACTGGTGTTATAGAGGAAGAGGAGGAAGTCGAAGAGGATGAAAAGGGAGATACAGTACTGAGATCTGAATTTAATAGAGCATTGAAGGATTTGAATGGCAGAAAGGCTTCTGCGATGGACGGGATTCGTGCAGAATTACTGCGCAGTATTAGTGAGGAAGCGATAGATAGATTATACAAACTGGTGTGTAATATTTACGAAAAAGGGAAAGTTCCGTCAGACTTCAAAAAGAGTGTTATTGACATGATACGAAAGAAAGCAGGAGCAGATAAATGTGAAGAATACAGAACAATTAGCTTAATTACTCATGCATCAAAAATCTTAACTAGAATTCTGTACAAAAGAATTGAGAGGAGAGTGGAAGAAGTGTTAGGAGAAGACCAATTTGGTTTCAGGAAAAGTACAGGGACAAGGGAAGCAATTTTAGCGCTCAGATTAATAGTAGAAGGAAGATTAAAAAAAAACAAATCAAGATAAATGGCATTTATAGACTTAGAAAAGGCATTCGATAACCAAGACGGGAATAAAATGTTCAGCATTAAAAAAAATTTAGGGCTCAAGTATAGAGACAGAAGAACAACTGGTAACATTTATAGGAACCAAATCGCAACAGGAGTTAACATAACATTTATAGGAACCAAATCGCAACAGGAGTTAACATAACATTTATAGGAACCAAATCGAACAGGAATAATCGAAGAACATAGGAAAGAAACCATAATAAAAAATGGAGTCCGCCAAGGATGTTACCTATCCCCGTTACTTTTTAATCTTTACATAGAACTAGCGGTTAATAATATTAAAGAACAATTTAGATCCGGAGTAACAGTGCAAGGTGAAAAGATAAAAGATGCTACGATCTGCTGATGATATAGTAATTCTAGCTGAGAGTAAAAAAGATTTAGAAGGAACAATGAACGGCATGGATGAAGTCCTACGCAAGAACTACCGCATGAAAATAAACAAACAAAACGAAAGTAATGAAATGTAGTAGAAATAACGTAGATGGACCAATGAATATAAAAATAGGAAGAGAAAAGATTACGGAGGTAGAAGAATTTTATTATTTGGGAAGTAGAATTAATAAAGATGGACGAATCAGGAGCGACATAAAATGGCGAATAGCACAGGCAAAACGACCTTTCAATCAGAAATACAATTTTCTTACATCAAAAATTAATTTAAACGTCAGGAATACATTTTTGAAAGTATATATTTGGAGCGTAGCTTTATATGAAAGTGAAACTTGGACGATTGGAGTACCTGAGAAGAAAAGAGTAGAAGCTTTTGAAATGTGCTGCTACAGGAGAATGTTAAAAATCAGATGGGTGGATAAAGTGACAAACGAAGAGGTGCTGCGTCAAATCGATGAAGAAAGAAGCATTTAGAAAAAATACAGTTAAAAGAAGAAATAGATTTATAGGCCACTTATTAAGGCATCCTGGAATAGTCGCTTTGATACTGGAGGGACAGACAGATAGGAAAAATTGTGCAGATAGGCAACATTTGGAATATGTAAAACAAATTGTAAGGGATGTAGGATGTAGGGAGTATACCGAAATGAAACGAATTTGATTCTAAGTAAAATTTAAACTCAATACAAACGTAAGAATTTCAAAGTTTATTAAAAACAAAACATACCAAACGTGGCGGATATTAATTAGGTATTAAACAAAACAAAATTTTGAATATTAGAAAACAAAAGTATTAACTCATTAAAATTAACTCATTTTAAGTCAAATCCTCTACAAGTTTTTCAATCAAATTCTCTACACGTTTTCCTTAACAATTGTGTATTTATTACCTAACATTTAACAAAGTTATCTTAAGCCAAAGATAAAATAGTGTGTTTTCGACCACAATCGTTTGTCTTTTACCCCAGATTTCTCGAAAAATACTATAAATATAGTTCTGGACCTATTTTTTTTTTTTTTTTCAATTGTCCAGGCCAGACTTAATATATAAAACTTAATATAAAACCACTAAATTTACCGCTTAATTTGGATCCTAAGAATTACAGTCCGTCGTAATTTTATCGAAGATGCAGAAATCAGGGCGAAATCATTCGCCAGCCGACACTCGCTAACCAAGAGTTTCCGAACCTATATTTATATGAACTTAGTTCTTTATTTTTACCACTGGAACAAGTCCTGAATGTTCGTTACATTCTTCGTGAATCACTCTGTATCCCCAAATGTAGAGGCTGTAAATAAAATTATTGTTATTTAATAAAATATTACATCTTTAAAAAAAAAAATTATATAGTTATATTCGTAGCAGTAATAAATAAGCCTAAATAAAAATGTTGCGTGCATATTAATAATGAAGTATGAAGGAAACTTTTGGAGAAAGGCGCAACCAATAATTTTTAAATTAAATTATTTTTATTATTATTAATTCCCCTTAAGGGTCTTTTTTATTTGTTACTTTCTCATTTAAATGTTCATCGTTAAATATGTATGGAGGTAGCATGTCCATCCTGCTACCTGATTTTATATAATTTTAAGAAGTTTAACAATATCTTAGAAATTATTTTATCATTATGGAACAAGAAAAATAATTACGTGTTTTTAAAAATTATTTTTAGCTTATTCTAAGAACGTTTAACACAGTTTATAGTAATCATTAAAATTCTTTTTTACATAAATTTTCAATGTCACGATTATAGGAAAATACTACTGCGCACGTATGTACTTTTACATGTATTTTTTAAAAATTTGTAAAATTTAGGAAATATTAAATGAAAATAATTTAACCGAGATAATAAGTCATACTGTTTAAAGATAACGTATCATATTGTGAGATATACGGAACATATGTAAACAGTATATTGCATTAAAAACATGATTTTCAAACGACCTCCAATCATATCTGTGTTAAGTACTATTATTATTATTATCATCACGCAAACAGTATTGCTCCTTGTGTTTTAGTTAGTTTAAGCCCTTGTATCTTGCAAATTTTAAAAACTAATATTTATTCATTTTTTTCTAATTTATAACTTTAACATGCTGTTATAAACATTCTATATTTACAATTTATTACTGTCCAGGAAGTAAATTGTGATAACCGACTTAAACATATTTCCTTGAAATTTATCGATAATTTTCATGTTTGTATAACTGTTTAATGATTGGATATCATTAATAATCCAAATATTTAACATTTCCATAATTTTATATAATTACTAGCCAGTCGGGCGAGCGAAGCAAGCCCCAACCGGCTAGCCATGACTGGATGCCCGACGCGTTCGTTATTTTCATGGCTGTGAGAATATTGAATATTTTACAGATATTCATTAAAGAAAAAATAATTAGTCATTTTATTTCATTCTGTTGCCATGGTGACAAAAATATAATGAAGTAAAACGACTAATTTTTGTTTCTTAAATGAATATATTTAGCAATAATCCGCAAGGGATTTAGGATCTCGATCTATGTCTATTTTAAGACATAGATCGAGAAGGGAAGATTTTACTTCCCTGAGATAACACGAATGTATCCTGAAAATTTGAAAGCAATCGGTCGATTGGTTCTCGCGTGATACTGTAGCAAACAAACAGACAGATCCACAAAATTTCGCATTTACACATAAGATTATAAAAATTAATTTTTTAATATTAAATTAAATTTTATTGTTAATTAACTGGAATACAATGAATTATAATTTACTTTGAAACAATTTGAAAACGAATACTTTTATTCACTGCTAGGCCTCCGGTACAACACAACCCAATAACCTCTGCTGACGCTCCTTCATATGGCTAGGCTATGTGACGTAAAATTCCTAAAGAACACTTATATATATAATACGGGTATGATATATAAACGACGGGTTATATTGTGTTAATTGTTAACAGAATTAATCCTACTCTTAGAGTAGTTTAGTTGGCAATAATTTGAAATATCTGAAGAAACAAATATTTTTAAATCATAGATCTAAGAATTTCCTTGCAAAACGATCTCTATAATAACAAAACTTTATTTTACGAATTCATATAAATTTAGATTTATAACTGTCGTGATTCTTATTCTATAAATTGAAATTCTGCCCTATCAATTCTTCTGTTAGTTCTTCACGCTGATATCTGACAATCTATAGCATAATTGTAGAATTAGACAATCTAAAACGGCCAATTCAATATTTATAATATTTAGCCTTAATAAAAAGTAAAGACATGACTTACAATACTGCTGGTATTTCACATATTTCCGCGCATAAGAAAAAACTTTTTTTTTAATTTTTTTCTACAAAGTGATCAAAATAACATTAAAAAAATGTATTGAAACCCGACATTGGACAAATTTTTAAATACCTAAACAATAAATAATACTCTGATTTTAAATATACTTTAACAGTAATGTTTTATATAATAAACCACGTTAAAAACAAAACAAAATAAGCTACCGCAAAAACAGACGAAGACGAAGAATCTTTTATGCGTAAATAGCCCTATTTCTACAGATAATATAGTATATATTTTCTTCAGATAATTAAAATTCCTAATAATAATGAAAAAAGTATAAAAACCATCTTCGTACCAAGCAGATCGTAAGAAGCAATTAAATTTTTTACCGACAAATTTTTGCGACGAACTTATAGCCAGATTTACAGACAAGTGCAAAACTTTTATTTTATTCTAAGTTTATGTAAAGCATAGATGATTCCCTATTGTAGTTTCACTGCCTTGGATAAGATGCGAACCATTGGTTCTAGAAGGTATACAAACAATAAGATCTTGATTTACCCAAAATATATAAGTATCCTGTCCATATTATACAAAAATATTTTCTTAATAAATATTTTGTTAAAATAAAGGATAAACAATTTATTTCCTTATTTCTGACGTTAAATATACATCGTGACTAACGTTTTTCCTTTTCTTAAATAGATAAAAGTTATTAAAAGATTTAAATTGATTATTCATTTCAGCCAAATTAATCAAATATATTATTTTCATCAGTTAAATCAAAATTTACAACGGTTTAAATTCTAGGTAATACGAAACGTCACGATCACAGAGATAATATTTGTAACCGATTCCTGAACAGTATAATTTAAATAAATCCTAATTAAAAACAAAGAAGAATTAATCATCTTATTTGGTTGTATTGGGTTAGTCAATCCTAGAATAACAAACACATCTTGCCAGGCATATCGTGAACGATGACAAGTGTTGTGAAAGAAGGTTTCCCGTTGTCTTTATAACTGAGGATTTATTGATGCATACAGACAAGTCAAGTCCATAAAAACACAAGTGACATTCATTTAACTTTACTATTAGCACCATCATTCTGTCTATCACAAGTGTTGAATATATTATAAAGAATTACATATAATTACGTATAAATTATTCTGGAACTAAGCGATTCTGTTTAATGCCGCTGCTTGTCTGTAGATGCTTTACATGCTGCATCACGGTCGTATAAAAAATAATTATATCATTTACATCAGTACTAATATTCCAAGGCAGACGACCAGACATTTTTCTTTCTATTACACAACTCTCCTTTTCGTAAATTGTACTCCCTCCTTATTCCAAGTGTTAAGGGACTGCTGGCCTCCGTGGCACGAGTGATAGCGTCTCGGCCTTTCATCTGAAGGTCCCGGATTCGAATCCCGGTCAGGCACGGCATTTTCACACGATACAAAAATTGTCATTCATCTCATCCTCTGAAGCAATACCTAACGGTGGTCCCGGAGATTAAAAAAAAGGTGTTAAGGGACTAACAAGTTGTAGTCGAGACACTGGAGATTTAAATGTATTTTTTTAAGGGTACAGTAACTTAATCTAGAACTTTAGGACTTTTTTCTCTTATTTAATGGGTTATCAAGGGGAAAAATAATTTTCAAATTATATCACTGAAAGAGGGTTTATATTTTAAGATCTATCAAAAGTCTGAAAAAATTCAGCAGTACGGTTGACAAATTATTTTACATTAATTTCCTTCTTATCTCTTTATCATTATGTTTGAAATAATCTTACTAAAATAAATTTCAGCCAACAAAATCAGTAATTTCCTAATAGAACTACGAGTAAGATACAAAGGTATCAGTAACAAATAACAAAATAAAGAATTCCACTATAACCTGAATTTGTCAAATAAAATAACCTTTTCTAGTCTATACAATAGAGACAAGGAAAAAAGGTAAATTCTAATTTTACTTATTTGTATATACATAGTAAAATACAATACGAGTATTTATCATATAAAAAATATATTAAATTATAAGATTATGTTAAAAAAAAATTAATCATTATTAGTTATATAATAAACTAATAATGATTAATTTTTTTTTTATTAAACTCGTACATTGTCGTTTGTTGGCATAGTTGAAGCGGGCTTTTTTCGTCAAGTTATTCAAATATTTCATAATAGGAATTTTCTAACTATGCTGCAAGTAATGATGATCAACTTTCCTGTTACTCTAAAAGATCCATGGTTGGGTTGCAATTTTTCAGTGTTCGCTAGCAACTTTTTCGGTATCATTCCCGTAGTCGAGAGAATGATCGGCATTATGTGACACGCTGTTGCCACATTTCTCTAATTTCTCGCTCTGCTTTTTGTCCAAGTTTTATTTATTTAATTGTTCCGTATCGAACAAATAAATAAATAGATAAAAATTTATTATTGTTATTATATTTCTAAAAATAATTCCGTTTCTTGTTTTTATTTGCAAGTGAAATTTATTATCAGCTTGCAGCACTAATCAAAGTTGCATGGTTTTCCTTGATCCTTCCACGAAAATGTTGAAGCAGTTAATTTTATTTTTAGTGGAATAATATAATTAGCCATTTTTATTCAGTATATTTTATATCATTTTTATGTATATTCATTAATATTCATATATATATATATATATATATATATATATATATATATATATATATAATTATATTATTGTTTAAACTAGATAGAGCCAGCTCTATCCGATAAGATTTAACACATAAAATAAATGAATTAGGATTATTCTTAATATATATATATTTAATATATTATACATTTATATATATATATATATATATATATATATATATATATATATATTAAGAATAATCTTAATTCATTTATTTTATATGTTAAATCTTATCGGACAGAGCTGGCTATATCTAGTTTAACCAACAATATAATCTATCAGATACTAACTAAACAAAGGGGGCGTGTATAGTTACCTAAATAATACTCAAATAAGGAAATCCATTTGAAATAACAGAGATCTGTAGTATTAAAAACATAAACAAGGAAATTACTTTATTATAATACTGCTATTATTTCATTAAAAAAAGATTAACATAAAAATGTGCAATAAATTTGTATTAATTAACTCATTCTTATTCAAGCTAGTCCAATTAATGATTAAAACGCTGGGTCCACAACAAAAGCACTGTTAAATACTATATTGAAAATTAAATACAAAGATTTGCAAATGTGTATTTTTACTGGGGAAAGATATATATATATATATATATATATATATATATATATAATTTTTGGCTTGATGATATCGCCACATAAGCTTGAAGCTTGTGAGTTGGATATGAAAATGGAAATTTTTAACGTGTGAAAAATGCCATGCCTAACCGGGATTCGAACCAGGAACTAAATTATTTTATTTATAAAATAGCTTAATAAATCTTTAAAATAATATGATATTAGTATAAATAAATTAATAAAATTACTAACTTAAGTTAAAAAAAATAGTAATAATAAAACCACTTTAAAAAACCCGCTCTAAAAAAGTAAAAAAATATAATTTTTTTCAGTTATTCTTTCAATTTCGACTTTTTAAAATGAGTTTAAAATTAAAAAAGAACGTACTACATTCATGAAATTCATGTACGCAAATAACATTGCTTTCGCTGTATAATGTAAAACATTCAAGGAGTGTAAAATAGCAATTGAGTACATTTTTTTTATATTTACTTCGATAATTGGGTCTGAGATTTAATCAAACTAAAACAGAGGTAAGCTGCTTCAATTTAAGTAATAGAGATGCCAGAAAGTCGCTAGAGGTCTCATTTGTGGGGAAAGGACTGCGAAATAATCCGACCCCGAAGTACGTAGGCTTGACGCTTGATAGAACCCCGATTTACAAGCAACATATTATATGAATACAGATTCAAAATTGACAACTCAAGGTAACATAACTCATAAGTTGGCTGGAAGCACCTGTGGAGCGGATGCAAGCGTAGTCCAACATCAGTATTAGCCTTGGCTTATTCTGTGGCCGAGTACTGTAAACCTGTATAGTTAAAACTGCCACATTGGTAAACTGGATACCGAGTTAAATAAAATTGTGGGAAATTTACTGGTACACTCTCGTCCACCCCAATTAGATGGCTCCCGATACTAGCTAATGTACCTCCACCGCGTCTCAGGCTCCAGAAAGTCCTGATACTACTCTGAAAAAAGATTACCGATGCAGCGGCACAATCAACATGGCCGTCAGTAGATCAACTAATCTGCGCTTGAAATCTCGGAAATCTGTAAGGGAACTCGCCCAAAAGCTCACAGAAGAAGAGTTTAATATCAAACAACAGTGGTAGATCTCGTGGGACGAAAACTACGGTTCCCAATTTATAGAGACGGAGCATGCGCAAGAACTGGGCTTTAGTCTGCTAAGACAGTTGTGGGGCAGAGTTAATAACCGGACATGAAAGATGTAATTACCTTATGAACAAATGGGGCATGTCACCTACAGCTGGTTGTGAGTACTGTGAACCACTCCAAACTGTTGAACGTCTAATTAAGTACTGTCCATAGCGAACATACAAAGGAGATCCACAAGATTTATATCGTGCTGGCTGAAAAAACTGGATGTTAATTTGTAGTTATATAGAAATTTGTAATAATATCTAGGAAAATATTACATATATACATTTGCTACGATATTTGTTTCAATGTTTAGTTTTAATATCTTGGATAGAACACATCTAAATACCAAACGATTAATAAATAATTAAACCTTTAATTTGGGGCCGATTTCAAAATTCAAATTTTAAAGAAGGCCTAAAAATTAATATTTTTTATTTACCATTTATTTTTAGTTCAGTTCATATTTTTTATTTTTATTTAAATTATGAGCAGACACAAAAAAAATTGTAAAAAAAAAAATAAAATAATAATCAATTCAAAAGAAGCAAATTATAAACACGATGATAAAAGTTAGACTAAAATACAAGGAAACAATGCAAAGAAGACTTCTAACGACTCTTAATCAAAACTCTCTTTGGAAGATGGTAATATGGTAATAAATTTTCAATAATTTTCTTCTTTTTCTGTAATAAAATATTTTGAATAATAAAATAAGGCTATTTAACAACACGCTACAGTAATCCAATGGTATCTATTATGTATTTAAAAATAGTAAAGAAATTTTCAATGTTGATAATATTTCCTTATTTATTTTACACTAATATTCGGTTTTCCTAATTCCACTGTACCTACTATAGGTGTGGTGATGGTTGATTAACAATCGAAATGAGTATTTAGTTTTATATTTTTAATTGTTTCTATAAAAAAATTCATAAGTGTTAACCATTTAAAATTTTATTTCAAAAAAAAAGTTAAGCATAACTTTTACTTGGTTTAAACTATATTATTTAAATTTAAATAGTACAAATTAAATTCTTTACACTTATTCACGACCTTGTTTACTTTTTTTAATATATAATAAAATATTAATTAGCTGTTTATGCAAAATAATTTACTTTAATAGACCTGCAGAAAAATTCATACACAATTTTTTTATAACAGTGTTAATTTCGGGAATTTCCATAATTTTATGGATGAATTATCGGGAGTCAGTTGTATCTTATTGTTTTGTTTGAATACTGGTAATTAATGAACACATACTTTATTTTGATCGGTACATAATAAAACATTTACAGTTCACACCAAAAATGGCTAATTTTTCTAGTCCATCAATAATAAAATGAATTACTCCAAAAATGTTCCTGTAAGGATCAAGGAAAACCGTGAAAAATTTGATAATTGCAGCAAAGCTGATGAAAAATTTCATTTGTAGATAAGAATGGAAAACCCATTTTTTTTATTTCATATATATATATATATATATATATATAAAAGTTAAATTATTTAATCAATATTGTTTTTAAATTTTCATTAAATCCTGATAAAATGATAAAAAAATGCTACTAAAAACCATAAGGAAGGAATATACGATAAACAATGAATTCTTTCCCAACGCTTAGGGGAACGTTATTTACTAGCATTCCCGTCGCGGATTCGTCCGCGTTATACGACCTGCGTTTCCCGTCGCGGTCAGGGGATATTTAGCCGGTCACAACTCGCTTCGCTAATCTTTCCGTCTAGCCAGAGGGCTCTGGCCCTTTTGACCCCGCTGTGTTCATTAAATCATGTCTGTGAGAATAACAATGATAAATAAAAAACTAAAGCCTGTTCAATTTTAAAAAAAATATCGGTGTATTGTAATTTCTTCAGAGCAACAGTTTGGTCAGTACAGGGCCCGAAACTCTGAGTGATCTATGAATGTGGGATTCAAAAGTCAGCCTTCATCTTCTTTTTTTTTTTCTTTTTTTTTCTTGTTTAGCCTCCGGTAACTACCGTTTAGATAATTCTTCAGAGGATGAATGAGGATGATATGTATGAGTGTAAATGAAGTGTAGTCTTGTGCATTCTCAGTTCGACCATTCCTGAGATGTGTGGTTAATTGAAACCCAACCACCAAAGAACACCGGTATCCACGATCTAGTATTCAAATCCGTGTAAAAATAACTGGCTTTACTAGGATTTGAACTGGCTACTTGTACTTCATACAGATAAAAATGTATTTTGTCCGGTTCTTAGCGTCACCCGACAAACACCACTAGGAGGTAACCGAACTTCGTTTCTCATTTTTTTTTTTTAATTTTTAATTACATTTATCTTATGTTTTTTAGTCAAGTAATCGGAGGCAGGTGCAGCCACTCGCGTCGGACTTACAGTAACAGTAGCTGTGTTGGTTGAGCCGCCTTGCCGTACACCGTAGCATTCCTTAAAAGACTGAAATTAAAAAAAACCCGAAAATTATTTTTAGATATTTGTCTGAATAGTATTTGAAAGCCCAATTTAATGAATATTACGTTTGTTATAGTCGGAAAGGGGAAAAATTTGCAATCATTTTTTACATATTTTTTTCTTTCTTCACCTCTTTCAAAGTCCAATTTCGAAAAATCTAGAAACTGGTTTTCTGAAAATTACACAAACCATAAATCAAGTTCATACCTTCATTTCAACCGAAAAATTAAAAAAGAAATAATAAAGTTCATTATTACTCCATTTTAACCCTTTAAACTCGGAATTTCAAAAAGAAAATTACTTTCTTAGTACGTACTTAAACCGAGAGAAGAACATGTATACAAATTTATCTTCAGTATTTTTTGCGGGGCATTGTAGAATCAGTCAGTCAGGACAAGTTGCTTTATAACTACAGATATATATTTTTTTAAATTTTATTTTGTATGCATTTTTTGAATAGTACAATAATGTTATTATTAATACCGTAAACACAAACCTCATTCTTTCAAGTACATTGAGCTAAGTCTCATGCAATAATTAAACAGTATTTGAGTACATATTAACTGTACGTATTTACATGTCAGTTAATTTATCATTGTTAAATATTGCACTTAATTTTTTAGCATTCTAATCAAAGGTGATAAAAACTAAAATTAGTAATATTTAAAACCTAACCCACCGGGTTGGTCTAGTGGTTAACGCGTCTTCCCAAATCGGCTGATTTGGAAGTCGAGAGTTACAGCGTTCAAGTCCTAGTAAAGCCAGATATTTTTACATGGATTTGAATACTAGATCATGGATACCGGTGTTCTTTGGTGGTTGGGTTTCAATTAACCACACATCTCAGGAATGGTCGAACTGAGAATGCACAAGACTACACTTCATTTACACTCATACATATCATCCTCATTCATCCTCTGAAGAATTATCTAAACGGTAGTTACCGGAGGCTAAACAGGAAAAAGAAAGAAAGTAATATTTAAAACCTAATTAATAAAGTAATATTATATTTTTAAACGAAATTTTTTTAATTCAATTATAAATAAACAGATACTAACATTTTTTAAACGGTTAAATAAGCTATTAAAAATGAAAATAGGAGCATAACAAAGGTTTTTTCGTAGGCCAAAGTAGAATTGCTGTGTTACGCTAGAACAGTTCTGTTGTATAGTCGGAAATGGATAAATAAATTTTAAATTATAACAATTTTTTTTTTTATAATTTACTTGTATTCCTTAATATAAAATCATGAAAATCTAGAATTTTAAATTTGCTAATATATATGTTTCAAATTTGATGTCTTTATTGCATGGAATATATTAACTTGTTCAAAGGGATATATAAATGAAATAATATAGTTTGGCCCATCCAGACCGGTCACAAATAGCCGACTAACTCCCGTCAAAACTCTGGTGCTATACATAAAGGACACTTTTAAAAAACAATCTGAGTGTAATAACGTTATGTCCACGTTATTATTTTTTATATTATTGCTTAACCAAACATTTTAGTATGAAATGTATAAACATATAAACGTTTTTCAAAGCTACGAAGTTTATTGTATCTTAATGAATTCTGTCATCATCCAGCCAATCTAAATAATTACTACTGTATATAAATGTAAAAAAAAGTCGACTTACGACTGTATTACATTATATAAACTTTTGTATAAATCTATAGGGTTTACTAAAGCATAACCCTAAAAAACGTGGTTGTTGTGTGGAACATTACTATTACTGGAGTTGAAAAAAAAAACCTAAAACAATTACATCAGACTTATCTGTACTAATTAAGATATCTAAATCAATATGTATGTATATATCATGCAGCTAATACGTTCAGTTAATTGGGAACAGAATTTCAACAACAATTTTATTAGATTCATATGCATAGCCACGTGAGGATCAAAATCGAAACCAAAACATAAAAGTATTTATAAACTGACCAAAAATAATAACAATATAATTTGCTGTATTATATAAATATTAATATACGAGAAAAAGGAAAATACTCTTTAAAAACCGAGAATAAAATTCGTATTCATTTTCAGAAAGACAAAAGAAAATAACAGCATAACACTGATCTAGAAAATCTTTCTTTAGAAAAAAAATTATAGTAATAATAAAAATGCTTCGTTAACTATAGTTATTCTTTCATTTTATTCACAACTATTATTGTAGTCAATTATTAACAGTTATGACATTTATTAATAAAGCCCGGGCAATTTCAGTTAGTTTAATAATTGTTACAATAAATGAATTGGTGATTTAAAAACAAAAAAATTAAAAATAATTAATTTAATTATAAATATATTTATTTGTTAAAAATTAGTATATTTTAGTAATTAGTATAAAGAAGCAAAGTAAATTTCAGCTAATTTTAATTATCTTTTTAAAATTATTTCTAAAACAATATATATATATATATATATATATATATATATAAACCCACCGGTTAGTCTAATGTTAAACTCGTCATCGCAAAATCAGCTGATTTTCTAAGTCGAGAGTTCTAAGGTTCGAGTCTTTGTAAAGGCAGCTTGTTTTAAAGGTACGCTTTTATTGTAGAGAGGTTGATTTTCAATTAACCACATATCTCAGGAGTGGTCGACCTGAGTCTATTCCAGTCTACATGTTTACCGGTACATTTATACTTACACTACACTACATCTGTAGTTACGTCAGGCTGGCAAGACCCGGACAACTACCGGAAAGATCAGTAAAATCACACAAAGAAGTAGCTTTCGTTTTTTTTTAGTTCTTTATCTTTCTATTTCCTGTTTAGCCTCCGGTAATTACCGATCAGATAATTATACTTCAGAGGATGAATGAGGATGATATGTATGAGTGTAAATGAAGTGTAGTCTTGTACAGTCTCAGTACGATCATTCCTGAGATGTGTGGTTAATTGAAACCCAACCACCAAAGAACACCGGTATCCACGATCTAGTATTCAAATCAGTGAAAAAATAACTGACTATACTAGGACTTGAACGCTGGAACTCTCGACTTCCAAATCACCTGATTTGGGAAGACGCGTTCACCACTAGACGAAACCGGTGGGTTTCAGTTCTTTATCTACCAATAATAAATGCAACGTTATTTTTTAACCCCAAACAGGCAAGTGTACTACGTGGCAAAGCAAACTGAAATACTGGATGCTCTTTAATTGATTAACATATTTTTTTTTTTTATTTCTACCAGATGTCTTTTACTATTCAAAAATACCTATTTTTTATTTTGCTATATTTATTGTGTCTTCTTTTTTAATAAACACTATGAATTAATTAGGTTACACATAATATGATTTACTCAATCATCGAATTTAGAAATATTATTATCGAATTTATTTTAAAATCATTTAAATTAAATAACAAAATCGTCAGTATAAGATACACTGAATGATTCACGAAGAATGTAACTTTCAGGATCTGCTCTATTCAAGAAAATAAAGAAGAAAGTTCATATAAAATTAGGTTCGGATATGCTTGGTTAGCGAATGTCAGCTGGCGAAAGATTTCGTCCTGATTTCTGCGCCTTCGATAATTTAAACCAGATTGTGATTCTTGGGACCAAAATTAATGGATAAATTTTGTGATTTTGTATGCAATCTGACCCGAACAACTGAAAAAAAAATAAATCCCAGAGCTGTATTTTTAGTTGTTTTCGAAAAATCTGGGGTGAAAGACAAAAAATTTGGATCGGAAAACACACAATTTTACGTTTGGCGTAAAATAACTTGTAAAGAATCTGATTCTGATTAAAATAAAAAGAAATTTTATTTCCTACACATCTTTCTATACGTTTTAATTGTTACCACTGGGTTCCGGACAAGAAGATCTATAGGAAGTAAAATTTCAGGTAATTTTAACGAAGACGCAGAAATCAGAACGAAATTTTTCGCCAGCCGACACTCGCTAACGGAAAATTTCCGAATCTATATTTATTTGAACTTTTATGTTTATTTTCATCAGCAGAATATGTCTTGAAAGTTTGTGACAATCCTATTAATCAGTATACTTTATAAAACAAATTTTATTTATAAAATAATTTTGGTAGCTTCTGGTGCGCAGTAGACAATAATCTTAAATATCCCGTAAAAGTGACTACACACCTTCATATTACTATTACTCTTTAACACAAAGTAAACAGTATTGGCGCTGCTACCTCGGCTAGATAAACGGTTGTAACTCGTCACGTTATGAATATGATTGTAATTGATGAAATACATCATAAATTGATTTCAACTAACGAATGTTACCAATGGAATTATAGCTTATCATCAAAAATAGAATTATGGATCACATATGCAGACAAATTGGCAGCTGATTGACGACAGATAAAAAACAATCTATAGTATCTACGGAAACAAAAATATGTAAACTATTGGTTTTACCCAGGACGGAACGGAGACGGTGTATTCGTTTGGGGTAAAAGGTTGTGTGTGTGTTTGTTCGTGTGTATGTCTGTTACCAATTTCCTCAAAAACTACTGGACCGATTTCTATGCGGTTTTTTGGATTACAGATGTATCACTACAGACCAGGTTCTTAGACATTTTTTACGGTTACAGGCCACCAGGGGTGGCCTGTAACCGTGCGCCTATGGAGTCTATATTAAATTAAATTAAATAATCTGTAAATTAATGGACAACGGACTGCTTCTAGTGGGAGAGAGTCGTGGTTTCTATTGGCGCAAAGCGGACCAATGGTGGTACGCCGGACGGCTGCACACGGCTCCTTCCACGACTTTCTCCCGCTAGAAGCAGTCCGCTGTTAATTAACTGAACTTCAATTAATCCTGAAAAGTTCACCTTACAGAAAAGGTAAACACGTTTTTATTCTATTGCAGAATCATTTAATAATATGAAAAATAGTTACCTTAAAGTTAAATAAAATTTATATATACATACGTATGGCAAGAAAATCTAAAACCATCACTGCCGTACAGCAATTTGAATATTCCTCCTACTTCAGCAAAGTTTCACCAAAATATTATTCCTTAATATGCCTAGCATACCTTCATTCAAATAAGGAGGAGATTTATTGAAAGACAAATTCAAAAAGTTCTATTTTTACCCACGACGGAACGGAGACGGTATATGCGTTTAGGGTAAGAGGTTGTGTGTGTTACCATTTTCCTCAAAAACTAATGAACCGATTTCGAAGTGGTTTTTTGCATTATATAGGTATCACCTCAGAGGAGGTTCTTAGATTAGTTTTACGTTATATGCCACCAGGGGGCGCTGCAATAGATATGTTTCTATCGAACTGATTTCGATGCGGCTTTTTGCATTACGCAGGTATCACTTCAGAGCAGGTTTTTAGATATGTTTTAAAGTTATAAGCCACCATGGGGCGCTGCAGTAGATATGTTTCTTCAAAACTGCTTCGTGGGTTTTTAAAATTTTTAATTTTATCACTTATCACTACGCAATAGTCACAAAAATTCTGACGTCAACATATATACGTTATATCATATAATTCACGTAAAGAAAGATGTTATTCGTTGTATGCAAAGTATATCACGAGGTTCATATAAACATATGTCCTAGAATGCTTTGTTTGCGAGTAACAGGTAGTGAAAGATTTCGCTCGAATTTCAGCTACCCCGGTGAAATGAGGTCGTACTGAAACTTTTAAGACGTTTACTAAGGGGCAGAGTTAGTGACTAATTATGGGGTTTGACCTGAAAAAAAAAACAAATAAAATGTATTAAGATAAATTATACGCACTAGACCAAAGTGAATTATACGTTTCAGTTTATAATAAATGTTCAGAAATGAGCCCGCCATTTCAACACATTTCTTGATACCCTTCTGTACCATTATACAAAAACCATCTGACCTTCTTAGCTCTTGCCGTTGTTGCCCTTTTTAGTTCTTCAGGGCTTTCCTTAAGTTGCTCAGCCGCTTCAATAATGCAAAACATTAATTCCTCGAGAATGTATTTTTGTTTTGTATACAATATTTTTCATCCATCCCCAGACGCAAAAATCTAAAGGCATTAGATCAGGCGATTTTGTTGGCCAGGAATGTGGACCTCCACCGCCGACCCATTTTTTAAGTAAATAATGATTTAATTGAATGGAAACGCCGCAAGAGAAGTGGGAAAGCATGCCATCGTGCTGGAAGTAACCTTCCAGCTGGTACGAATAATAGGTAGTGTTTCCCAAAGATCGCAAAAAGTCGCGCTAATTGTTTTGGGATCTGGAATCCTGCGATTCGGAAAAAGTATTTCATGTTCTACTGCAGCAGCTGTTGCATTACCATTACACACACTCAGAATACTATATCAGACTATTCCTCTGTAGTAAATAAGTATGGCATTACTTCAATGGTAAATACTTAATATAGCTTACAGAATATTTTAAACACTAATTTAGTACTGCGGATTATTGTTATTTTATTGCCTACTTTGAAATAATCATTCTTAAAATAATTAATTGTATTTTGTCACTAATAAAAAAATTCTTACTGCAATTTTTATTTATTTATTTTTATTTTACAACGTTGCGTAATTTCCCGTTTTTTTTTTTAATTTTTTAACAATAAATTCTGTTTTTACAACTTTTCACATCAACAAATTTAATTTGGTTTTTTATAGCTTAAATAACTACTTTTTTGACAAATGTTGTAATGTACAGTTTCTAAATAAAATTCGAATTTTCCTAAGTTTTATTAAACTAACCTTGCATAAGTTTGTTCAGAATTAAATTCTCTCTACATGTTTTGTTTAAAGGTTTGATGTGTTTACCCATTTAATACAATTATTGTACGTCAAACATAAAAAACAGGGGTTTTACCACAATTTATTGGTTTTAATCCCACAAATTTCTTGAAAACTACTACTTAATACGGTTCTGAGACCTATTTTATTGGATTTTTTAGGTTAAAATCCATACAAAATCACTAACTTTTCCTCTTAATTAAGTTTTAAAATTTCAGTTTAACTTCATTTCACCGGGGTAGCTGAAATCCGAGTGAAATATTTCACTAGCCGTAACTCGCAATCGAAGCATGTTAGGACATATGTTTATAACAACTGTTTCCATTATTTTCACAAGTATATATATATATATATATATATATATATATATATATATATATATATATATATATTGTAAATACATATATTTTTTTTAAATTTCAGAAATTCTTTGAAATCAAATAAATTCTCATAAACCATTTTCGTCAGTTTATAACGCAAAAAGATAAAAAAAGAAGAATTTTTACCCGGAAAACATTAATTCTAACATATTTGCTATAAATAAGAGATAACAACTCAACTAACATTATCAAAGAATATTTCATATGGTTTTTAATAAAATAAAATAATCAGGAAATAGATTACTTATCTATAAATAAGATTAAATTTTTACTCAGAATGTTATATTTTTACTTATATAAAATTGAATCATAAATAAAGTGTGTTATCCCTGAAGAAAATCTAATATTTATTAACCTAAGTAATATTCAAAGGTATAATAATAAAATTTATTAAAAAAAGCCCCCACATCATTTTTACACTTACTTGGAAAAACTCCACTTATAAGAAAAGTACTTTAAAAATGTGAAACTAACCTATTATAATAAAAAGTATTGAACATTTATAAAGGATACTGGATCTTTTGTTGTAAATACTTTAATTCCACAACGACAAAAGGAGATGTTTTGTTGGTTATATATGTGTATTAAATGTGGTGGTAACCTGACATGTGTCACAACACTCTTAAAGTGACAACCATTTTCAAGAATAACAAAATTCCATACCAGATCTACTAAGGAAAGTAATGAGTGATATGCCTTCTTTATAAATCCAAATATACGATGCATGTCAACAATCCTAGCCCAAAAAAACTTGGTGATACTTTCACTTGTTCTCTACAGGGATTTGCTGTTTAATGAACATTATTATTTTTAAAGACAGAAAAAAGACAGGCATCTTTCATTGGTGTATCTTGTATCTTAAGTGCTCAATAGTAAAGACTGGTATAGATAATATAAAGAAGAAATTACCCCCATTTTTGGACTTAAACAATGTTTTCATATTCATTACTTCAACTCGGATAGTTTTGTTGGTAATTTTTTTTTTATTATTACACCGCTGATACTTATGAAATAGATATCAAACAGTTCGTTTCAATTATGAGTGAGACTGGATACGTAAAGATAAAAAAAAAAATTACATGAAAAATAGTATACTTTTTTTTCAAAAATCCAAAAACAAAAATTATTTGAAACTCATTAAATTGGATATAAAATAAAAATTGTTGAAAAAGAATTAAAAATAGAAGATAAGTAAATATACTTATTTTACAAAATAAATAAATAAAAGTAAACGTTAAAATAATTCCATTAGAAATTAAATAATTTAAATAATGGAATTTAAAATAAAATAAAATTATACTACGGTAATGGATAATTTTTTCGAAACATATTTCCTGATGATATTGAAAAATTCGTACCTCATAAAACTTAAATATATCAACGTGTAATAGGATATAAAGTTTTCGAGGTTGCTGAAAACAATTACGAAATCATATTTGTGCAATTCTTAGAGGAATTTGTATATGGCTGACAAGTTATATTTGTACAAATAATGGGTTTTCGAGGTCACTAAAAATGATTTTGAAAATTAAAATGAAGTATTAAATATGGAGAATAACAAAATATAAAAATCAAGAAAGATTGAAAATCACGTTAAATTTTTTACTGAATATAATAAAAAAAAAAGGTTTTTTGAGGTAGCTTACAACAATTTTAATGCTAAAATGTTAACATTTAAACTGGTCGAGATACAATTAAGAATTAAACAAGATTAATAAAAACAGGAATAACGTTTTAAGAAAACTGATTAAAATACATGTACATTGAATATTGCGTGGATAAAAAGCATATCCTCTTGCGCTACAGAGTCTATTTATTACACACGGGTTGGTATAAAATTTAGTTCCACAAACGCATTTATTTTATCTAAGTTTCTTGTTTTTGATTAAAAAATAAAACGAACACACAAGTAAACGAATATACACAGATAAACGTTTTATGTACGAACACAAACACTAAATTTTATGAAAATGAAATAAATATATACGAATATTAAATTTTTTATTGGGCATTTCCCAGAAACCACCCGTAATCCGTATTTTTCAAGATTCTATTTATTTATTTTAGTTTCACAGAATTCAAACCTACAATCTATCTGGTCGTGAATCTAATTATTCGCCTTATATCTCTGCTGATTAGTTTTTAGCCCGATAATAATTGCTTCAAATAAATAAGCTGGACTAGTATAGGGAAATTAAATAATTTTTATGAATAAAATACATCGCTTTGAAAAAGACGACACGAATTAAAAAATGAAACATAACCAAAAATAAACAGGAAATTAATAATAATATATAAAGTTAAAGAAACGCTAACATATTTTTTAAGAAATGCAGGCGGATGTTAAAAAAAAGCCGGGTAAGTTATAAGAGAATTCAAAGATACGCTACAAGTGGCATCCAAAAACGACTAGTAAATGACCTTCAGCCCGCAGTCAGGCCCGCCGGAGGCATTGCGGCACACCAGGTGGATGACTCCAACATCCTTTTATTCGGTATATTTTCTCTAATATTGTTTCTTTATACAATATCATTCTCTTTTGAAACTTTAAATTTTTAGTATATAAAATAAACATTATTCATAAAAAAAACAATAAAATAATCAATTTAAATTGATAAAATGCATACATACCAGCAAACAACCATTATAGGCCTTAAAGAGTTTTACCTAAAAGATTTGGATATTAAATATTTTAACAATCTTCTTTAAAAATACAACCGTTCATTGGGTAGCATGGTTGTTGGTTAAATTTAAAATTCTTCGAATATTTAATGAATATTTTCCAAAAGGATTTTGATTAAAGAATTTTTTAGAGCAAATATCTAATTGTATTCCACTTATTAATAAACGTTAAATTAATTAAACCTTAAAGAGATATTAACACAAATTAACGGCTAGTTACTTTATTTAAACAGATGTTGATTTAGCCAGATATTTATTTCTTTTTCAAAAAAGGAGGTTATGTATTCGACCCGTATATTTTTTATGTTTGTTCGCGCATAACTTTTTCCTATTAATACGATTGAAATAAATCTTGTTACAGTTGACGCAGCTGCTTTTCGCGGTGGTACCATGATGTTGAAAAAAATTTTTAAATAAAAAATCGGTCTCAAAAATTGACAAAAAAAATTTGTTCGCCGTCCGGCGAACAAATTAGGTTAAAGGAACCCTCCTTTTCTTTCGTAAATCGTTTCCGGTTGGCCAGTTGCAAATTCGCCAAAACGAAAGTTATTTAATAAACCGATGAACTCCGTGTCATTTTTTTGTCTCGTGTTTATTGTTAGCTCGCAAAATGAAAACCGATGCCACAAATTTATTTCTGCTTCAACAAAGGAGGTTGAATAAAACACCAATTGACTGGAGGCAGCTGCATTATATCGCCAAAAAGGAGCACATAACACCGCCGAATGACTTATCGTTATTAATCAAGTTATGAAAAAATTATGTAAAGAAAAAAGAAATGGAACCGACATCACAATCTTCTAAAAATTAAGAAATAATTTGTCCAAATCTTAATAAATTCCTTAAGACACTTATTTGAATGGGCGCCAAAATACATGATCATACGGTACTTATGTGGTCTTGAATGAACCTATAGATGGCGAATGTAATAAGACCTAATAATCGCAAACGGAAAAGCAATTACAGCACATAAATATGAATTTCACTGTTGTAATATCGGTATTGGTTTTATGAAGTATGTGTACATAGTATTAGAGAACAAATCTAAATTATATCTAGAAATTAATTTTGTAGAAGCAGGTGCCGATTCAAAAAAGTGTCTTAAGGAATTAAGTATTTGCACGAAATTATTTCTTCCTTTTTAGCGCATCTTGATGTCGGTTTCGTTTTTTTTCTTTAAATTATTTAATAAACGTGGCTTTCAAAAACTTATTATCTAATAATCTAAAGCACTGCATCCATATTTAAATTAACAGTAAATAATTTCCTTAAAAGTGATCGGTTACTATAGAATAAAATTGGTCATTAATTTTCCTTTTCAGATTCGAAGGCAGTCTATATTTATTTAAATAATACAGAAACCGAAAATCATTCTTAAAACCAGTTGTTACTGGATACATCAGCAATAATCGATTTATTCAGTCTTGTCACCAAATCCACTGACAGAACCGAATAAATGCCACCACATCTAGTTCGAATTATTTTTTTTTATTGATGGCTCAATCCGGAAAATAATCTGATACATATGGGTTAGCTAAAATTTATAATTAATCTATTCAAGCAAAAAAAAAAGCTGGCAACAACTTTGTTGAATATTAATGGTATTTGCAGACTTTAAAATGTAACTTTTCTACTATTATAATAGTGAAGATTACATTTACTCTTATCCTTGGATTTTAAGTAAACTTTAATAAAAGAAGGATCTCAATTCGATCCTTATTTATTTTATGTATATATATAAACAAAATAATATATATATATTTTTTTTTTTTCAAGGGCTACTATTGATTAATTCCGTTGATTCTGATTTTATTTTGTAAAGCAGATCCCCTCGGGTCCGGTGGTTTCAAGATATTTTTAAACGAAAACAAATGGAAATTTAAAAACGTTTCCTTTTATATGACTGCCCAAAAAGGAGTGTATGACCCCGCATTGGAATCCTTACGTTACCGGGAATGTTATAGACTAACTATATATATATATATGAATTGAATTATTAAACTCTGAACTGTGAGCCTCTATCACTGTGTGAGCTGGGTTTGAACTGAATGATTCAAATCAATCAAATGAATAATATTAAAAGAATAATAGAATTAAATTTACATTAAATAAAATAATATATCAAATAAATTTAAAAAAATTTCTGTTTAATAATAATGGGTTTCCTGTGAGAACTGCGGGTGAGGCTAGAGCAGTGAGGTGACACGAACACCTCGTGCGAGGCTAGACTAATAATCACTATCAACTGGTAGCAAACGATGTGCCCTTGGGGCGCTGTTTTGGGAGGTGCAACGGGGGTGTTCTTTTAATATATCTGCAAACAATCGTTCGATTTTCAAAATTATAACGGCGTATTTGTTAGTAGGTTGAAGTCAAACGTTTACATGCATCAGGTACATCTCGATCTAACAGATCACCGTTATTCGGAAACGTTATATTTTCGCAACCAATCTTCAGACTTTCATAATTCAAACTGGGTATTTGCTAATACAAAATCACGATGGAACAAAACCAGAACAATAATTAACA
The DNA here is from genome assembly GCF_047948215.1 of Lycorma delicatula. Taxonomy (NCBI): domain Eukaryota; kingdom Metazoa; phylum Arthropoda; class Insecta; order Hemiptera; family Fulgoridae; genus Lycorma; species Lycorma delicatula. The sequence continues at coordinate 128,295,855 of NC_134458.1, read as the reverse complement.
AATATACTCAGAAATGGACCTTATTACATGATTGTCCAAAAAGAATTGTAATATATTTAGGGTACGTAAGTAAGTACGTTCACAACAGTTAATTTTTAAGGATCAGAGTCATTTAAAAAATAATACGGATACTGCTACCTTTAATGAAGATTCCGTGCAAGATTTCCTAATTTTCCACTACTTACGTTTACGAAAATACTGAACATAAAATTTTAAAATACTGGAAGCATTGCATATGCTCTACGATCTAGTTGCATTTAAAAAAAAAAAAACAGCCTGTTGCAAAGAAATTAATAAGAGCCCTCAAACCTAAACTAGAAATGCTTCCGTTATGTTGGAAATACCCGTATAATTGATTTACAACAGATTATAAAGGAGTCGAAGTTTAAGTACAATTAGCAAAAATTATTTCATGCACTTCGTTAAAATTATTTGACAGAAGGGTAGAATTTTTTAACGGATTTACTATTCGCTGTGAAGCTTTAGTTCAAGTGTATTGTCAATGAAGCAAGCTTCTAATTGAAGTAATGTCAATAATTTTACTTCATCAGACCTGATGAAGAAGTAACTTAATGAGTCTAAAGTTCATGTATGGTACGGATCTCAAAAAATAAAGTGTTGAGACGTGATTTCTTCGATGGAAGTATAACTAGATCATTGATTCTCAAACTTTTTCGCCCACCACCCACATTTAGAATCAAGAATTTTCTAGCGCTTCCCAAAATTGTTAAACTTACCTACCATCTGTTAAAAATAATAATTTCTGTTTTTAAGATGCACCCTTAAAAACAGGATTTAAAAAACCCTTTTATTTCCATATTTATTTCTATCAATATGTTGTTATATAGGGAGATATGCAGCATTAAAGACAAAAGTGGTCTTTTCTCTTTAAAGTGGAATATTTCGGTTCAGAAATATATCGTAGAGAGATACAAAAAAAAAGAAGATTACAGCTAAAGTCTTATGCTTCTAAACGATTTTAATGCAGTATACTAAAATAAATTTCGTTTCCCCCATGCGCTCGATCAAACACGAAGAAAAACTTTCAAATTTTTAAAACTTTTCTTCTCACTGATTTTCTTTTTTAATTTGATGATTTTTGAAATCATTAGAAAGTACAGTAGTCAAACTTAAAATTTTTTTATATGTCTTCAAAGCCTATTGTGGTTGCAAAGAAACGAAATTTTTTCAGTAAACTGCATTAAAAGACTTTAGTTTTAATTTATTTTTTTATGTCTATGATTTTTCTTAACCAAAATATTCCACTTTAAAGAGAAAAGGCCACTTTTGTCTTTAATGCTGCACATCTCCCGATCTCGATCTAAGCAACGTATTGATACAATAAATATGGAAATTAAAAGGTTTTGATCTAGCTTTAATGAAAAATTGAGAGATTTTTAATGTAGCATTGCAGTTTTTGGCTTTCGTTCATTTTGTGCCGAGGTATTCAAATCTTTATAGATTGAGACTGCAACATGTATCACCCGCTCTCAGCTTAACCCAAGATCATGTTACAGTCTCAATCATTGTTTCAACTCAGATATAGGATATGCCACGTTTAAAAACAATAATTGCAATTGCTATTTTTAAGAGCGCATCTTAAAAACAACAACTGCAGTTATTATTTTTAACAGATTGTAAGTTTAAAAATTTGGGGGCGCTAGAAAATATCTGATTCTCAATGTGAGCGATGGGCGAAAAAATTTGAGAATCAATATTTAGATCTATTAAATGACCTTGTATTTGACATCGATCGTCCTTATGTTTTGTAACAAGATGGGACATTTCCTCACTCTCCTCTTCCAGTAAGTACTAAAAATTATTCTGAAAGGATACAACACCGAGTTACAACTGAATGAATACTACACTCATATGATTTAACGATGTCATTTTTCCTTCGGGGAATCGTCAGAGATAGTATTTTCTCAAATCCATATGACTTAAATCGCCTCAAGATATCAACATTGAAAATTTACTTGCTTTTATAAAAAGGGAAAAACTTATTGGAAAAGGTATTCAGTGGTTAAACAACAGCACAACGAATGGATAAGGGCGAAACTTTGAAAACAATTTCACTGACATGCATTAAACATATAGTAGCATTAACTTAACATCTGCTTTTTTTATTTTCTTTTTACCGACTTTTCGAAGAAAAGTACGGTATTACTTTGAACGCATAGTAGGAGTGGAGGGTGAAAATGGATTTTATTTACATTTTGAGGGACGAAGATTAAGAAAATAGCATTCACTTAAATTGTGGTTTCCTTATATATTTATTTATTCACCTTCGTGTAAAATATTTTGGCTCGAATATCTTCAAATCTACAAGATCAATTTCATTGAAATGCTGTAATAGTGTATCTGAAGTTGAGCGTGTGAAAATTTGATGAAGATTGGTTGAGTTATTCTTGAATTACGCTTAATTTATGGTCGAAAAAAATTGAGCGGGGAAAGCGTGGTTTGTTATGATGCTCCAAGATTGAAAGTTGACGTTTCTTTACCTGCGGTATCTATTGTTAGTAATACTGTTTGGCAACTTCAGGTAGCGTTACCTATTTTGAGAGACACGATGACTGGGTATATGTTTTTTATCTAAGGGTTATTTTGTCTGTGTAGTGGTGTATTTTTCGTAGGCTCTTATGCAGTGAGTTACAGTGGTGAGTGAGTGGAAACTTGATAATTGTATCTATTGATCTACTAGTTAATCGAACGTATATATTGCGTTGTACTCTGAAAATCAATGCGTTTCTGACTGCGAAATAGTGAAGCCGTCAGAATTATTAACTTATTACTGATTTTCTTGTTACAGTATATTAAAATCATTTTTTTAATATTACTATCATTATATTTGTACATAATTTTATTTTATTTTAATTTTCTTCTTGATTGTTTGGCTATTTATTTCTTAATTCGTTTTCTTTGCAAAATTTTAGATTAGAATGAGTTGATACTTTTCCAAAAGGAAACAAAATAAAACAACGAAAAGTCGTTGTGCAGAACTGCAGAAGAATTTTTTTTCTTTTATTAGTAATTAGGGAAAGTGGCTTTCAACCTACCTGATATATATTTGTAATTCTATAGTAAACAAGATATACAGAAAAGCAAACTACATGTTACGTGCTTCACCTCAGGTATCTAAAGAAAAATGTAGTTTTTTCACTGGAATAGTGTAAACAATCTACAATTATTTAATACCGTTAAGATGAAATGAAATTTTTAAAAGGAATTTCAATTTTCCAAGAATTAATTTTTAATTTCTTAGAGGCAAATTAAAACTACAAGTATAATATTACACAACACACAATAATAGCAAAATTTATTCTTCACGATTATATTACGCTAACTTGTAATAAATAAGATAGTTATCCAAAAGAAAATTATGATTGATTACTTATCGTAATTTGAAACCAAGTAATAATTTTTTTCGTATTTAAAAACTCTGTGTAGTTATTAACAAGATCAATGTTATACTTTATTACTACTTTTTGTCTAACTGGGGCTGTAGTTACTTAAGTGGAGCCCAGAAAACCGTTCTACGGGTTCCGCGAAGCCCTTCCAAGTTAATTACACACACTCAAAGAATTTTTCAAAAATTAAACTTTTAATTTTTACTGAAAAATAATTTTTACAACATTAGCAATAAAATTTAAAATCACAAAATAATCTTATCTATCGGAGAATGAAGATTATTTTAATTTTTCTATCATACGACAATTTTGGGAAAAGCATTTATTTCACGATTCAAAACTTCTTGAATTTTGCACAACGAGTATAAAGAACTTTGTCTGTAAAAAGCATCGACTTATTTGAAGCATTTTGTTCAACTTACTTTTACGAACAAGCAGCCTTTTCTATTTCTTGTGGTATTAAAAAAGTATGAAAAAACTCAACTTTGGGTGTAATCAGACAATGATGATAACTAAAACTGGTCTTGATTTTAATTGTACACTTTAAAAATGCACAAACTGGTTTCATTCGTCAAATTAAGTTTTATATCGTGTTTTTACTTAAGTATTACGTTTTTTTTTAAATAATTATTTTTCTTAGAAAATAAACAAATTAAAAATAATACTGGATTTCCTTTTCATCATTTGATAACTATTTTTATGTATATTTTCGCCATTTAAATACTGTAACACTTTTACAAAAAATAATTTAGATCATTATTTTTAATTAAAACAAAATCAATAATGCTTTACATGCATTATCTTGTGTTAGTTTTTTTTTTTTTTAATAACTAAAACAGGAATAACTTTTTTGTAGTTCGTAGTTTTTTTTTTTTTTTTTGAAAATTCGTACCGTATAAATACTTTTAAAATAATAAGCTGTTTTTAAAACTGTTTAAAATCATTTATTTGATTATATCGGTCACGTTAACGAAAGGATTAAGCAGACTAACAATACTGTATGCAGGAAGCAGAAACGAGTTCATACCAGGTACTAATCTTATATTCAAAGCCGGTGTGACTTCTGGAGATTATCACAGCCAAACGGATGGCATTAATTTTGAGAAAAAATAGATACGAGAAAGACTTGAGGAAAAATTCACCAAAAAAAAATCATTTATCGTACATGAAAACGTTTTTTTAAGTTTTCAGCAATTTGATAAAGGGCCTTCTAAATAAGAGGTAAAAGAAGAAATGGGGTAAAAGCTTCTGAGAAAAGACGCCGCGTCTGAATAAGGAATGCGCAAACAGAAACTTTATTCTTATATAAATACGTAACTAAAAGAGAAGGCGTACAAAAGCAATTCCAGTTTGAAGGGTCAGTTTATACAACTATACAACTGCCGCCGTACAGTGCGATATAAGTGCAATTTAATTCGCCATAAAAATTAATTGAAAATTAAACATATTGCAAGAAATAATAGCGTAATCGGGAGCGCTAATGCAACTCAATGAAATGGCACTTGAACCGGTAATAACTGATGACTGGATTAGTTATGAAAATAATATAATAAGACAAGACAGTGAATTACTGTTACTGTAGAATTAATTATGTCAGAGATTGTTAATAGTTTAGTCATCGATTTTCAAAATAATAGAGATAATAGCGATTGAAAAAATGACTGAGAAAAATCCGGGAAAGACTCGGAATTGGCCCAACCATTTAAATAAGATAAGAAAGATTTCCTGTTTAGTCACTATAAACGCTGGGAAAATTTGTTTCCTTTTATTATCTCACCACATATCCTTGAAGCTTGTCCGTTGGATACGGAAATGGAATTTTTGTAGCGTATGAAAAATGCCACGCCTGACCGGGATTCGAAGCGGGACCTCAGGATGAAAGGCCGAGGAGCTACCACTGCGCCATAGGAATCGGCATTTAACTTTCCTAAATTAACAAATTTAATAATTGCAATAAAAAATAATTGTGAAAGTACACAATAAATTTGGCAGATTGATAAGCAATTTATGTTAATACTTTTCAAGGATAATACAGTTTATATATTTAAACTCTCTAAATTTTGGAAAGTCTTATATGCTATTCTTACCGTACAATAATTTGAAAAAAAAATGTAAGAACTAATGAAATACATTAAGAAAATACAAAATTATATTTAAAAAATAAACCATATGACGAAATAAATAGCTGAATATGTGTTTTTTAAATGAATAGTACAACATGGATTTAGAAGAAACAATGAATGGCATAGATGAAGTCCTACGCAAGAACTATCGCATGAAAATAAACAGGAGCAAAACGAAAATAATGAAATGTATTAGAAATAACAAAGATGGACCACTGAATGTGAAAATAGGAGGAGAAAAGATTATGGAGGTAGAAGAATTTTGTTATTTGGGAAGTAGAATTACTAAAGATGGACGAAGCAGGAGCTATATAAAATGTCGAATAGCACAAGCGAAACGAGCCTTCAGTCAGAAATATAATTTGTTTACATCAAAAATTAATTTAAATGTCAGGAATACATTTTTGAAAGTATATGTTAGGAGTGTAGCTTTATATGGAAGTGAAACTTGGACGATCGGAGTATCTGAGAAGAAAAGATTAGAAGCTTTTGAAATGTGGTGCTATAGGAGAATGTTAAAAATCAGATGGGTGGATAAAGTGACAAATGAAGAGGTATTGCGGAAAATAGATGAAGAAAGAAGCATTTGGAAAAATATAGTTAAAAGAAGAGACAGACTTATAGGCCACATACTAAGGCATCCTGGAATAGTCGCTTTAATATTGGAAGGACAGGTAGAAGGGAAAAATTGTGTAGGCAGGCCACGTTTGGAGTATGTAAAACAAATTGTTGGGGATGTAGGATGTAGAGGGTATACTGAAATGAAACGACTAGCACTAGATAGGGAATCTTGGAGAGCTGCATCAAACCAGTCAAATGACTGAAGACAAAAAAAAGTACAACATGAGTGTTTCGATCTTCCATACTTGGGAGACATATTCCTGACAGAGTTCAAGAACTGCCGTGGGGATAACGTATATACGTGCTGTGAAAGTGTAACGTTAAATAAGTTATTTAGAAAAAAAGCCGAATTGAAACAGCCGTCATAATAATTAAAAAATAATATTGTTTCAATTCTTTTATTAATTTCGACTTTTGGAAGTCGACGTGTACGTGGTTCAAGAAGTCGAAATTTATAAAAGAATTAGTGAAACAGCAATATTTCTTTATCCTTTCTGTCAGTTTTAATTTCAATTTGGTTTTGGTTTTATTTAAAATATGGATAAAACTATAAAAAAAAACGCTGATTTTTTTATAACTTTTCAAAAAAAACATCGTTTACAAGGAACACAAAACTGAGAAACATGTATTTTGATAAAAATTAAAAAAGAAAAACCAGGAAGTAAACTGCTCTATAGTGTGAGCTAAATCTGTCGAGAATGCGGGTGAAAATACTTGGTATATCAAGTTTATCATATTTATGCAACAACAATCCACAACTAAGAAATGATAAAAATAAATCTTAAAATTTTTTTTTTGAAGATTTAATTTGTCGTTTATAAAATCCTCCAATTAAATTATCTGGAAAAAAGTAGCAAAGGGTACACCACCGAAGGAACTTCCTATACAGAAAACAATTGTATAATATAATTTTGAACCTCCTTCTTTAAAATAAGTTAAATTAATATAATCCACCTTACCAGCATGTTGATATGTTCTCTAGATCTTTCAGTTTACTTGGAAGCCACCATTAAAAAAAAAAAAAAAAATTAATGCATTAAAGTAAACATATAATAACATACGGTCATGCATACAATCATAATAATTTCATGAAAATCTTAGATATTTCTTACAAATATTATACTACTTCTAATTTGGAAAAATATCATATATACTGTAATAATAAAAATTTAATTAAAGAACAGAAGTGTTTTAAAGACGATATATTATTTAAGAACATACCAAATATAAATATAAAGAAGTAATAATTTAATCTAATAATTATCTCTTTGATAATGGTTCCGTTTGATTTCATTTTAATCCACCAGAGTATATATATATTCCTTCAGTATACTATTAGGACCGGACAGTCATGACTGTTTTTAAATTGTAAATTTTGACTTTAATGCATTAATTATAACTCCTGATGACGGCATCGAAGTAAGCCGAAAAATTGCTATTAATTAATTAATTAATTGCTAATTTATTTATTTAACAAATCAGCGGTACCATGTTTGAGAAATTACTACCATGTTTGGTAAATTAAGCCAGATTGAAATTCTTGGGACCAAAATTAAGGGTTAATTTAGCGATTTTATATGAAATCTGGCATGAAAAAAAAGGAAAAAAGAAAAAAAATTAGTTGCAGAACTATATTTTTAGTAATTTTTGAGAAATCTTAGGTAAGAGATGAAAGACTTGTTTAAAAAAACATTAAAAAGAATCATTGGTATGTAAACAAAAGTGTAATACAAGAGAAAAGTTAGTTATTACAATTTTCAATGCGATACAAAACAACCCTTTTGAAATACGGAAAGCTACCAAAAACATTGTTTGTCGGATAGAGAGCAGTATCCAGCAAAAAACATAACAAAACATCCCAAAATGTGGCGGATTTTAATTAGGTATGAAATGAAACCAAATTTTCAATATTAGAAAAAAAAAGAATTAAATATTAAAAATCTAATTCTATACAAGTTTTCTTTTTAATTTTTACATGTTTATTACCTAATTAACCAAGTTATTTTACGCAAAACATAAAATACTATGTTTTCGACTCGATAGTCTTTTACCCCACATTTCTTTAAACCTATTAAAAAAACAGTTCTGTTATCTATTCTTTTTTTCAGTTGTTTAGATCAGATTTCATATAAAACCACTAAATTCACACTTTAATTTGGGTCACAAGAATTAATTTGGGTCTGACTTAATTTTACCGAAGGTGCAGAAATTAGATTGAAATCTTTCGCCAGCCAACTCTCGCTAACGAAGTGTTTTCGATATTTTTATACAAACTTCGAATCTATATGCCGTTACGAATTTTTTTAGCTCAGTTATGATGGCCACTAACTTATTAATGTTTATTTTCTGAATGTGGACATTCTGTTTAACAACTAATTGTGTTTATCATTATTTGAATTCATTTTTTATTTTTGGTTGTTTGTTTAATTCGTTTTTGTAATGCAAGCTTTAATTAAGATTTTCGAAATAAACTTTTTTTATATTCTCTCTTTTTAACGAATCACTTTTTTTTACCTTTATCGTATTCTGTTTTGAATTTTTCGTTTACGATTTATTTTTTCGATAGATGTATTATTTTTCCGGTCATTAATATTCTGCTTACGACAGCTGTTCTACATAAATGAGCATAACACTTCTACACTTTGATGCCAACATAATTATATCAAAATATCTAACGAAAAGATTACAAAATATTTATTACGAGACATCAGAACTAAAAAACGATAGTAGGATTCTGTAGTCTAGTATTAGCTAAAGGTGATTGATACACATTAAAAATATATTTTAAAATCCTTTTTTCGTATATTTTTATTTGATACCCTACTTTTTTTTTATTTTTCAGTTACTGTTGGCCAAGTCTGATCAGGAAAATTTCATGAATTATATATTCTTTCTTTAGTGGAAACTGAGCGAAGTAGGAATGAACGCCTGAAATAAATAAATCTGCAACGGCTTTTTCAGTCAGAGTAAAAATTCATATATGTATTTTTTTTGGTAGAATACCAGAAATATACAAAAAGTATAAGCGAAAACACGATTGGATGTTGCACAATTAAGAATTTAATAACAATAGAGCAGTGTTAAGACTTCCAGACTGTTAGGGCGCGTGGAATGATAGGAAGAATGGTCTAAGTATATATAAAATGAAGATAAAAAAAAGTAGACACAGCAAACAAAAAGGTCGTGGGAGAAGTGAAGGGATAGCTAACAAGAGGGATGTGTATAGGAAACAGGCCAAGATACCTCAAAGCTGTGAGAGAAAATGTTGAGGAGAAAAAACAGACGATACAAGCCTACGGATATACATTTAAAAACATGATACCTTCGTGCCTATTCAGAAATTATACTACCTCACGACACGTTCTGAGCCCTATTATAAAAAATTAGAATTTAAAAATTAAAATTTAAATACTACGGAAGTGAAAAACTCCAATGAAGTACATAACCACTTCCGTACTGAACGTAAGTGGTATTTAATTGTTTCTACACTCAGCCGTTTTTAAATTTCCCAATCAGTAAATATACAATATACAAATAATTTGGATAATTTCGACACCGGAAGATGTCGAAAACCCCTATTTTATATTTATAGGCATAGAGTTGTTTGTAGAAAAAAATGTGTTATGTTGAAAATATATAAAAGAAACTTCATGGATCGAATCAGAACATGTTTTGATTTGATTTTTTGCATAGAGTCGAAGATGTATGTGGAGTTAATAAAAATTATCTTGTACTGAAATAAAAATGAAACCATATAGAAGGAAAATTATTGAATGAAAGTTTAAGCTTGACAGACTGTGTTTTGATTTATAATATCTCTAAAATTGAACAATCTGCCGTTGAATTTGCAGTGATGAGTTACAATGGCATTATTGAAAAAGAGTAAGAAGATTGTTATTACTTAATCAAAGATAAAGTATAGTAATTTTTAATTTATCTTCTACTATGTATTAAAATTATCACCTTGGTTGCGTTACAGTATCCCGATGTGCTGTATCTTTGATCTTGTTTTGACGGGTCCAATTGACAATAGTGTTACATTACGTCCGGCGTTACCTTTTTTTCTCCTGTTTAGCCTCTGGAAATCACCGTCAGGTATTACTTCAGAGGATGAATAAAGGATGATATGTATGAGTGTAACTGAAGTGTAGTATTTTACAGTCTCAGGTCGACCGTTTCTGAGATGTGTGCTTAATTGAAAACCCTACCACCAAAGAACACCGGTATCCACGATCTAATATTCATATCCGTAAAAAAGTAAATGCCTTTACCAGGATTTGAACGTTGGAACTCTCAACTTGCGAAGACGCGTTCACCACTAGACCAACCCAGCGTTACCTATTTTTATTTAATTTAACTTGGTATATTTCTTTTTATATGTCCTTTTGTTGAACATGAAACGGATTCCAAATTAGCGGGTCTTTTGGATATAAATCAAAGAATTCTTAACACTAAATCTTTAGTCCGTTTTATGAATATAAACAACCGAAAAAGATTTTTTAGACAAAATAAAATAAAATATTAATTGTAAACAAGTAAAATCAAATTTAAAAACTGTAAAGTAAAATAAACTGCAAGATACTTTTAAAAGTACATTCGAATATGTGGATCGAAATGCTTGTTGCGTGAACATGAAAACAGCTGAATATTGCTGTGCATGATTCATCCATATTACTGTATTAACCGAACAACAAACAGACGTTGCTAGGTATATTCGACGAACTATAAATAATATAGCTGCATAATAAAATAAACAATATGATACTTTTAGAAGTGCTTTCGAATGTACGGATCGAAGTATTTGTTTGCGTATAGACAAAGGTTTGTCAACTTCGATGTTAACTAAAACCGAATGAGACGGGTAAATAGTGATTCCCGGACGTTTACCCGAACGACCAAAATTCCGAGTGCCCTTTTCACAAAGGTATTGTTCCCGAAAATAAAAAATATATATTTAAAAAAATAACCACGATTGTAAGTGAAATTTCGGTATTTATGGAAAAACCTAAACATTTTAAAAATTTATAAAAATCTGTAAATTAAATAATATTGTGTGCAAAAGTTCAAAGATATTCGAGCGGACGGAGTTCGTACTCTTGATATTTTTCAACAATGTTTTGAATGCGCTTTTGAATTTGTTACCATTTCTTCTTTGGCATAGCTTTAACGACTCAACCTAAGCTTAGTCCAACAACTTGAATTTCGCTATCTGCTTGTTCCTTTTCAAATTCATTGAGAGCAGAATACAAATCTGGATAGTTTTTTACGACGACCAAGTGAAATCTACTGTGCCAACCCTGGCTTATGTTGTCCGCTAAAAGCGGCTTCGTATTGATTCCAGACTTGAACAGAATATCAAGTCGGCATATGACGTCGTCGAACTCTTAAATATTTTTTTTAATTCTCTCGTTCTGGTAACTGGCACCACGATTCATGGTAAAGTTTCCTTAACTTTCTTCCCTTTTTTTTTTTTAATTTGGTTTTAACATTTGAAAATTCTTGTGCGAAAAAATAAACAAATAATACTAATTCAGCACGAATCGCCAAATGTGACCAACGTATAAAAAAAATTCGCAAAAAAAATTAAAAAAAATTTTTTTATTGAAAATTCGTACCGTATAAATACTTTTAAGATAATAAGCTGTTTTTATAACTGTTTAAAATCATTTGTTTGATAACGGCCAATTCTTATGTAGCCTAAAATAAAACAAAAAAAACATAATCGCGAGATTAATAACAGTAATCTCAGTATTAAAGTTACTTGTATTATGTGTTTTAGGGAAGATCACAAAAGACCAGACTTCATCCGATAGGTCCTTATATCGGTTTGTAAGCAGTTTTTCCTCCCAGTTACACCAAGCACGCAAACACTGAAGATCTCTATCCCAGCACCCTAAGAGTGCAATCAACAGGCCCGGACTTCACTCGCAGAACTGAAAATTAGAAGAAAGAGAAAAAGGATAAAAAAAAAAAGGAGAAGGTAGTAAAACAGAATAATTTACCTCCGTGGAATCACGGTACGACATATAAAATCTTATTCAGAGGAAAATTCTTCAAGAATCTTTCCAGTCGACTCATCATGTCTATTATTCATAGGCAATATTTTTAATCAAATGGTATGAGATATTCCTGATCAACGATTTTTACTGATCATTTAATTAAATTCTGCAAGAAAAAACCGATTTTTTTCCAAAATTGATGAGCCATCTAAGAATAGGTATAGGTTTTCTGAATGAATATCCTTGGGCATCCCCGGAACTGTGCCGCATGTCAAACCATTTAACTGAATAAGAACCATTCAGCTACACTTCAATCAGAAATGTCGTTACATCACCGATTAAAATAAAATTAACTTAAAAGAAAAATGAAAATTATTATTAATAGTATCTTATAAGAAATAAGCAGTTTGACTGCCTGTAGGTACAGGTAAAGAAAAAAAAAACAAAATCGTTGTGAAATGGACTGCGTTACACGAAACAATATAAGTGCATGGTAACTGGAAACGTTAGGGGTCAATGTACTGGCTGCACTCGTTCACACATGGGAATTCGTTTTTTTTTGCAGATGCAGCATATAGGAATCCAGTAAGGGCTCGAATCAATTCTTAACATCTAGTCATCAGTTGTTTATTTCTTTTCTTTTTTCTACAATTCCAATCCCAGGCATCCCGTTATACAGTGCTTTTAAATTAGATAAATATCATGTAACCTTATAATTCTTAAAAAAAAAACTAATAATAAATAAATAAAACAAAAAGTTCTTCAGTACGTTATTGATAATTAATTAAACAAATTTCTAAATTGTAATTAATGAACATTAGACAAAAAAAAATTAACAAAATTACTGTTGAGAAGACAACTAGTATCTAATTTTTTCTATTTCCTATAAAATATATCCTAGCATACTAAGAAGGCAGGTACATCTTTACATACACCAGTGTTTATTGCTATTTTTTCAGTGCTTACTGTAGCAAAGAAGTGAATGTTTTACTCCTTGTTATTTACTTTCTTTTTTCCTGTTTAGCCTCCGGTAACTACCGTTTAGATAATTCTTCAGAGGATGAATGAGGATGAACATGTATGAATGTAGATGAAGTGTAGTCTTGTACATTCTCAGTTCGACCATTCCTGAGATGTGTGGTTAATTGAAACCCAACCACCAAAGAACACCGGTATCCACGATCTAGTATTCAAATCCATGTAAAAATAACTGGCTTTACTAGGACTTGAACGCTGTAACTCTCGACTTCCAAATCAGCTGATTTGGGAAGACGCGTTAACCACTAGACCAACCCGGTGGGTCCTTGTTATTTACTACGCTTGAAAACTATTACGGTTTTGGAAGTGAACAAACTGTTCCTCTTAGCAAAATAAGTATAATGAATAGTTTATTATTTTTTAAACGATTGGAAAGTAACGGAAGGAAAAGAATGGGAGATTTGAGACAAAACAGAAAATTAAATAGATCGTTTTAATTTTACAAGAAAATATTTTTAAAGGAATCTGGGAGTAATGAGATTTTGTTAAATTCTTTAAAAAAAAGTTACGTTAATAAACTAGACGAAAATGTTAGTGCACAATCAAGAACTGTATCAAAAACATTCAGTAGAATAAGAAATGCTTACAAACAGAAACAAAACACGAATCTGATAGAAATAATTTTGGATGTTACGGATATGAAGGAAGGAAAGATTTGAATTCGTATGATGGAGAAGGAAATTGGATGAGGTAACAAAGGAGAGAAATAAGTCTTATGAAATTACGTTAAAAAATTTACTTTAAAGCTACTCAGAATCCGAATCACCAAACACTTGGTTTTTATCGTATCATGCAGATAATATGTTTAAGTAGTAAATACAATAATAAATTAATTAACTTTAAATCATAACGTTATAAATAAAATACTTCAAAAAGAAAAATCATGACCCATAATTTTCAATATGATTCCATATAAGTAAATTATCAGGAATAAATCCTTATCAACTTCAACATATGATTAAACAATCACGTTTTTTTAGTCAAATGCTGAATACTTGAATTTTTTTTAATTTTTACTATACTATTCACACGTATATTATACCACTAGAAACCGGTGCTATTTGTGATGAAATATCAGTTCTGATGTAGTGATGACGCCTAGCTACGTCACGAATTAGTTGCTGGTGGGATCGACAACGGTGTGTCAGTTTCTTATATAAGAACAATTTCTCCCTACCATAGCATTGTACACTCCTAGCGAGCTTAGTGTATGTTGAGATATCTAACGCTTGATTATTCTTTTTCTTTGAATGTTACTTGAAGTTTGTTGATTATTTTATAGTGGTTTTATTGTTTTGTTATTTGTGAATTGTGCATACATCCTACGTTTGTTATCATTTATTTTATTATTGAACAACAAGTTCTACCTACTATTACTTTTACAAGCTAACAAATTTTGCTTACGTGCCTAACCTAGTGTTTCTAACATTAGTTTACCGCCACGAGCACGTTGTATCTTCCATATTTCTGTGACTCATCAGTTCAACAAGCTGCAGAATGCATACAATGATCGACCTTACTGTATACTTTCTATTTTTTATATCAATTTCAGATGGCGCAGTTCTTAAAAACAAAGGTTCGTTAATTTTCAGTAATTTTATTGAGGGGTAACTATATGAAAACTAAATTTGAAAACATTTTTAAAAATTACAAAGCAGCTAGTGTATTCATATACCAAATTAAATAAACAAAATAATACAACAATAACAATAAACAACTTTCTTTTTAGAGCTTATTATAAGAAAAAAAGAAGAAATTTCCTCGCGTTTTTATTCAAATTTTGAATTAATTTATCGTAGTGGATGTAGATTTTTAATTAAAAATATATTTTATATAGTAAATATTGTAAAGCATCAAAAATCTGGATCTGAATGTAACATGTGAATTTCCAGCATAACTACGATGCAATTAATACGATGTTTATTCATTTTTTATTTTCCAAGAATATTGAGTTTTATAAGGGTTTTAAAAAAGAAATGAAATTACATTTTTTTCTTATAAATGGTTAAAAATAATTATTTATAAATTTATTAATTTTAAATAAAAAAATAATTTATACAAATATATATTTTACCTAAATAAGTATAAAAACGTTAATTGAATGAAAAAAAAGATGATTTCTGACTTTCGCCTACCAACCAACACGTTAAAATAACTGTACAATGTGATAATTTAAAAAGAACCGTTAATACAACACGAACTTCGAGCAAGGATCTAGAGTATAACCTCGTTTGTTAATAATAAAATTTAATTTAAAAACAAAACATTTTAATGACACATTATTATTTAAAACAATTTATAGAAATATATTTTTTTATTAACCAGTTAAATAAAATTATTTAACACTATTAAATTTATACATTATTTATAGTATGTTATACTATTATTTTAATAATAAAATAATTATAAATAATACAGAAATAACATTTTTGTTGTCGATATAAAATATGATTTAAATAGATAGCGAATTATAAAACACTAGCAGTTAAGCCTAAGAGTTAATATTGAACAATAGTTTTCAAGTACATAATAAGGTTGTTTTTTGTAACCTATATGCAATTAAATTAAATGTAGTAAGTAGGCTGTTCAGTAAATGAGATATACCTGTATGGTGCTTAATTACTTTTTAATGTTTTTAGAACTGGAACCTAATGAAGATGATGATCGGCTCACATTATCACGTTTTCATGATATACTTCTGAAAAATAAGCAAGAATTAATGTTCAAATCGGATTATAATGAAGAAATGATAACAACAGTTTCAAACTCCACTGACAAAGGTATAGATATAGTTATTTAACTTTTTTCAAACATAAACTGAGATAGCATCCATAATTAATAAAATATGTTATTAATCCATAATTAATAACAAATTACTCCAAAATGTAAAATGTATTCTAGATATTTTTAAAAAAATTGTAATTGTAATTTTTTAAATAACTAGAATAGCTTTAGGAAATCTAAACTAATTAAAATTAAACAAATTTTTTTACATGCCCTCCATTTATGTTCCATTTAAAAAAGTAAATTGTACATTAAAACTGGATCTCCTTATTACAAACTACCTCATATGAAAGGATAGTGTTTTGCAAAAGAATAAAAAGCTTCTAAAAATCAAGTTTATAGGCTAATTCTATACATTTCATTTTATTACTTTGATAATTCTACAGCAGCCCGAATATCTTTGAGAATAGTGACAAACATTAAAGCTGGGATAAAATGTCAATGGCCCCAGTTATAATTTGCAAATTGTTCCTACAGATTAATAAAAATAAACAGTCCTGAGTAAAGTTGTAGCTAAAAATTATTGCCATTTATTAAAGTAACCAAATTTACTTAATATTTAAAGAAGAAAGAATGAGTTTCTTATTTTGTGATAATTTAACTATAAAAAAAAGGATTACGATAAAGATGCTACTTAATTTTTAAGTTATTTGATTCAACTTATGATGTACTGTCCATAAAACTATTAGTATTAATCTTAATATATAAATTAATTAGACGAAACATATGATTGTATGTAAATATTTTACTTGTTAGATATCAGATTTTAATAGTTATAATTCTGATTATTATGCTCTGAGAAAAAACCAGGCAGATAACTTCTAAATTTGTGCAAGTAATATAATTAACTTTTGTAATAAAAATACATTAATCAAAGAAAAAAAGAACTTTTCACATAGTTTACTTAAGTTCTTCATTGTTAATATGTTTTTTTATTTAAATAATAATATTTAGAAGACTATAAATATTTAACAAAAGATTGAAATAAATTAATGTATAATAAAAGCACCTATGTATGAGAAAGAAATTTATCAAATAAATTTTTTTAAATGTACTATTTAAGTAAGTTATAAATTAACTTTGTTTATTTAATTATTTTGTGATATTAATATTTAAAAAAAGAAGAAAAATGGTTTTAAATTATATTAAAATACAACATAACTTTTGCGTTTTAAGGTTTGTTATCGAAGTCATAAATATTAGTTGAAATTACTTATATTTTATAAAAATCTAATTTTTTAAATTTAGAACTTGTTAATTATGGATGTGATTTCTATTCTTTTGAATAATTTAATATTACATATTTACAAAAATAAATTTTATATATATATATATGTCATTTGCATTATTGTGATAGTAACTAAGTATTTATGCAAATAAGGCTGATATGAAATTGACTGAATGAATAGTCTGATAATAAAGTTATTTATATAAAAATATCATTGTTTTAATATTCTTTTTAATGCAAAATTTGAAATAAACATAACATTATCTTTAGTTATTAGTTTTCTGTTGGCTAAATAAAACAAAATTTAAAGGGAATACATGATTATAGGGAGATTAAATATCAGCTTTCTATTGTAAAACTAAGTTGTGTGTTTAACTGGTTAAAACCGGTTTGAATATTTTATATAATGAATAGCTAGATGACCCAGACAATTATAATTTAGTTTTCACCTTCATAACAAAAAATTCTATATGTTAAAAGTTTTAAAAAAAAGTTCAGTTCATATGTAAGGGCATTTTTTTCCAACTGGATAATTCTTTTTGTAAAACTGAAATAAAAAAAAAAAAATTAAACCAAGTCAACCCTCCTAGCTAATTAAAGATTAATTAAAGATTCTTTAATATACAGTCTCATAAAGTTTAAGGTGAATGATCTGATCATTCGCCTATTTGTTGATTACTGTTAATATTTTCTATAACTGGTTTTTATTAACTGATAAATGTTCAATAGTAACAAAGTGGTAGTAGGTTTTTCTCTTTAATTAAAATAATTATAAGATCCTTACTAGGAATTGAATCTATATCAATCAGTTTACCCATTACACTGAACAAACCTGTAGCAGCTTTTTTACAACACAACAGATAAACTTTGTGTTTTAAAACATTTTAAATTAATATTTAGCATATAGCAGTCCATGTGTTTAGATGAATAAAAAAATGTTTATTTTTCAGTCAACGTGATTTCATTTTTTTTTTATTTTAACGAAATTATTTTCTACTGTTAATTAAGTATTAATTTTTATATAAATCATCATTTTAAAAAAAATATCATCATCATGGCTAGATTTTTAAATGTATCTTGCTTACTTATACAAATTTTTTTATTAAATTTATTAATTTAACTAAATTTCATTTATCTTAAATTACTGCTGCCGTAAATAAACAAAATTATTAATTTTTATGATGAACTAAATTTAAAAAAATATGTCTACGATTAAATTAATATAGATAGTGTGATATACAGAAATTCAGTTCAATTTGTTGGTAAAATCAATTTTTTAACATCATTTTCACCAACTGTCAAAGAGAACAAAATTATAATGGAATACATTTCTGAATAAAAATAAATAAAATAAAAAAAACAACCTTTAAAAATATATATTCAACCGTGTTGACTTTATATATTTAACCTTTAACTTATACAAAAAAATAATCAAAATTTGAGAATTTTCAATTAGATTAACATTTTAAACAAATCAGCTTAATTTCAAATGCAATTTCAGTTATATAATATTACTTTTACATGTTAATAATACAAGAGTGAAGTGGCTGTGTTAGAATTTGAATTTTAATCGAATACTTCTCTTTCAATGATTGTGGGATGTAATTTGAATTCCCTTGATTTTATGATTTTAACATGTGCTCGAACCATTATTACTCTTTCTTCAAAATTCTTTTTGCCTTCTGCAAGATTATTAAGGGCAAAAATATTATATCATTTTATACCATTACTAAAAAAATTCTTCAACATTTTTTCATATTTTTTAGGTTGTCAAGTATATTATTTTTTTAATAATATAAAAATCATTTATGTATTTATAAAATTTATTCATATGTCAAAATTTCATTTAAAATATTTGTTCAATTGCCCTTTTGACCTCATCATATCAAAATATGAATCCATCTTCTTACAAATACATACACAAGATGATGAACATTAATAAGTCCATTTAATGTGAATCTTTTTAACAATTTGCTAAGTCATTTAGTCTTCGGTCTATGTTTAAACTGCTTGTACAATTTAAAAGATCAATTTACTTGGTCAAGGTCTTAATTTTTTTTTTATTATTTAAATAAGTATATACTTGTGGTTACGTCATTTTCTTTTACTTGTCTTGTTTCGTTTTGTATAATATTTTTTTTAAATGATTCATTTTAAATAACATACCTTGCATTTTATTTTGCTTATTTAAAAACAAAAATATGAAATCTACTCTTCATTAATTTGGAAAACATATTTATATGTTTACTCTTTATTTGTTCTTCTTTTGTTCTATTTGTATCTCTTTCTTTTGTATCTATTTGTTTGACCAAAAATTATGTTAATATGTAAAAATATTTTTCAGCTTTTGTTCACATTATTATTATTATTACTTTTTAAATGATGAACATTTGTGGTTCATAATTTTTTATGGTTGCCTTCTCTTTATCACAAACAAATTTATTTATTTTACAATAAAATATTCAAAAATAAGTTAATTTAAATATGTTGACATTTTTTGGTTAATAACTGTAGCAGTAAATTATCTTACAAAAAAAAAAAAGAACTGCTGCAGTTATTATAAATATGTAAAACAAAAAAGAATAAATTGAACTGAAATTTTTATGAAAGATTTGATTTTTGCTACCTTAACAAATTTAGTAAATTGATCATCCTAAAATCTGCAAGCACAAGTAACTGTGCAGATTGCTAATTAATGCTATCTGGATGTAGATGCTAACTTTTCTGAAAAAAAAAAAGTATGCAGTGTATATAAAAATTTACCTCTGTGGCCACCATTATGATCAAAGCTTTTAAATATATATAAAAAAAAAAAACCATAAAAAGTTATTGAACCACACCAAATTATCATTCATTTGTTCTTGTCATAGATTATTAGCTTGAAATGTATTTTCCATTATTTACATTGTTTAAATGATGTATTATTATGTAGTTTTAGTGCAACCCAATTACAGAATTTGCTGTTCTTTATATGGTTTACCAAAATCATTCTGAAACAGAGTTCTGGAATCAGGTGTGTTTTTAATAACAATATAATAATATTAGAAACTATATATTATTGTAATATTGTTTATAAATAAAGTTTTTACTGCACCTTAACCGCAATAATTTATGTTTAGTTATTTAAAAATGAATATCGAATTGTACTGCATGCATTCATTATAAAGTATATTAATTATGGTTTGCAAATAACTAATGCTTTTTTGTATAATTGGCAGCTTAAAGTCCGAGTCAATCAGTCCCAGGATTTGGGTTTAATCCCACTTCCTGGGGTTGGGATCTCCCCATGCCCCGGGGTTGGGATTGCCCCGGGTAGAGTCAGGGGCCCAACTACAAGAAGCCTCGCACAGGACACCTTCGTCTACTAGATGGGCCTCAGTGCCCCGAAGGTTCAAATGAATATTTTTTCTGTTCAAATTATTTAGTTTTATTTAGGTCATTAGATTTAAGATAGTTTATAACGATATGCTTCAGAAAATTAGTAAAGTTTAAGGTCACAAAACAAAAATAGGTACTTCTGTTTATGTTGTCATTAATATTGTTATTATTACTGCAATAATATGTTCAGTGAGAAGCAAGGTAACAACTCATGGGTAACAACTATTATAGATAATGCTATAAATAGAATATTACATAAAAATTTGATGACCTTAATCTAACTAATTTTTTTAAGTATATTATACATTTTTACTATAGTCTATTTTTAACTACTAAAATGTTTCGATTTATTTATATGCATTTACTTAGTTACTAAAACAATACTGTTTTTTATTATAATCAAAATATATATTACACCTCAAATTTAAAGAAAAAAATGCATAAATGTAAAAATATAAAATTATTTTATATGACAAATTAAATTTTTTTATTTTTGTACTATTTTGATAAATAAATTACTGTATTTTAATAAGTTAATGCTTTTTTTTTCTTTTTTTAAAAAAAACATTAAAATAAATTTTTTCTTTACGCAAATAGATGCTGTCTTTTAAACCTATGTTTCATGTTATTTCAAAAATTGTTTCTTTGAATTTAAAATATTAATTAAATTTTATTTTAGAATTAACAAATATATATATATATATATTAAAATTATAATACTCCCATCTAGTGTTTCCTAAGCTTTTTGCAACAGCTGATGACAGCGTAATAATTTAAATATTTTAATTAGCCTTTGGTCGTCTTTACTATGTAACTAATTATTAAAATCATTTCTCATGTATGCTATTGGTAAGACATATAAATAAATATAAATTGTAATTATATTTTATTATGATATATAGTAACAAGATTTATCAAACTGTTGTTTAGGTATGGAGTGTCTGTAATTTTTTAGATTTTCTTTTGATTTTTTAACACCCTTGGAAATGTTCTTTCTGGTGAAATAAAAATTACAGAGATAATTTGAGTGTATTTATATAAATGTATGTATAAATCCATACTAAACTGCTGGCCAAGGTAGAAATATTCCTGTTTTGATATTTAGAATCTAATTTAAGTTTTCTTTACAGAAAAGATATCTTAATTATTATCAAAATAAATTAGTTTATTTATTTCATTAAGGACTACAAAACCTTTAATTAATTCACCAACACCAGCTTCAACTTCAACCTTTATTTCCATTACTATACATAGCTCATTCTAATTTCATTTTTCGTATTCTTATACTTTTATTATAATTATTCTTATCTATAGAGTAAGTCTATTATTTTAATAATCCATACATCAAAGTAACAATATCAATATGGCTAAGGATATCAAACGCCCTAATACTCATCTGGAAAGTTTAAAATTTCTATTCTTACTTATATTAATTATTTTTGTTTTAAATTCCTTCCTTTTTGTATGAATGAGTATACTAGAAAAAAAAATAATTCAAATAATTCTGTTTAACGGTGTTGTTTTATTGCTAAAATATTTCTGTATAACAAACTAATTATACTAGTTATATGTTAATATTTACAATAGTTTTAATACTGTTTAATAATAGTATTAATTATGAAGAGAATTTTATGTTTAAAGAAAAAAAAAAAAAAGAAAACGTTAGTTTTAAGAGACAAAAACCTATTTGCGAAAAGTTAAATTACTTTAGGTATAGCTTAACAAGCTGGAGGAATTACTCTTGCTTCAATCATCTTATTTAAAAAAGATCTATACCAACTTAGCTCAACATCATATAGAAGAAAAGGTAATATTAGAATCGTTACGTCCATTGATATTTACCAAAGAAAGAGAATATAGCGTCAAAAGGTTTGTTTTAATTCAAATATAGAATTTTAAAACTTTAAATAATTATATATTTAATTTTTTTTTTTTTTTTTATGTTACAGGTGAGGAGTCGCAAGATTCAGATCCATGGTCTGTAATTTGGTACCTTGGTGCTTTTAGCGGATTAATTACTTTTTTTTTGGTTGTAACATGTTCTGAATGGTGCTGTGGTAACCATTTATATACACGTCATTATGGTGCAAACCACATTTATGCTAACTCTTTTACACATACATCGTACAGACCCCCTGAAACACCACCGCCACCTTATCATCTCTTTGCACCGCCATCATACAATGATAGCGTTAAGAATTGCCAAGAAAAACCAAAACCACCAAAGAAGTCTAGTATATTTATTATACCAATACATCGTAATAAACGTAGTTCTACGACTTAATTAGTTAGTTAATTTGTAAGAATATTGTGGATTAAGTTACTAAAATGTCCTCAATGAATTAAAATTGAGGATTATTACCATGAAATGGTATTAATTATAGCTCCCTGTAAATGCCGCTTCTGAAGAAGATTATGTAAAGGTATTTCGTTCGGAGTTGTAATAAAAATAATGGATTTTCACATACAGCAAATATTGCATATTACATACTTTAATTAAATAAAAAATAATAATGTTAAAGTATAACTCAAAATATATTGTTGATGAAAATCATTAGAAAAGATAGAGATAGAGAGAGAGAGAAAGATAACAAAGTTGAAGAATAGTATCGGATAAAGAAAAATAACATAAGATTGATAAGAACATCGTGATAAAAAAATTTGTGCTGGATTTTTTCTTTCTTTATTGTAGTAATATTCATTTACTTTAATGTTTTTCTTTAAGTTAGTCCAATAAATAAAAATGATCAGTTACATTGAAAATAGTTTCCTTCATGCAGTTTCACATACATTAGCATAGCACAAGCTTATTTTATGTTAATAAACAAAATCATTGTTATCAGTTTTTTTATAAAAATATTAATCCTAATAATATGTTATATCAGTATTATTAAAAACAAAAAAGTTTGTAAGTTTTATAATTAAATAAGAAAAATATAATTTTTGATAAACTGTATTATTTTTGAATTTTTTATGTAGTAACATTTACAGTATGAAAGGAGGAACAATATGAGATTTTCGATTATTGTTTGTATTTAATTTTTAACTGGAAATAAGGAAAATAATTTTTTCTCGAAGCAGTAACATTTTGCTCTATAAGAAGTTTTTTATTGTAAAAAGAAATGTCACTGTTTTGTTTCTAGAGCACAAGTTTTATGCTTACAGGAACACAGTTTTTTCTTGTATTATGCTTAGTTTTAAACAAAAAATTATAAGCTTTCAGTTATATCATTGTATTCAATTATATTCATTGATATAATTATTGGATAAGTCAACAAAACATATTAATTTACTATCTATACGATAGTAAATATATACATATATATATATCTGTGTGTGTGCATGTGCTAGGTTAGCTTAGAAACCTACCTGCAGGTCATTTAGTTAGAGAAAAATTGTAATATTTGGTCCACCAATAAATTTTATGTGGTATCAGTAATATGGTATTAGATATAAATGCTAAATTTCAAGAAAGATGCTACGAATGTTTCAGAAGAGCATTTATATTATAATGACTGGTATGTATGATATGGAAATTTCTATACCAAGCTTGTTATATCACTGGGTTATCAGGCAGTTTAACAAGGATAATCAAGATGAGTTGTTAATTATAGAGCCACAGTAAAGAAAGTGATTGGAATACATTATCAAGATGTTTATGACATTACAATGTAATTTCCCTGGCTGATATCAAATTGTCATCTGCATGAAAAGGCAAGCAGTAAAAAGCAATAATATTTTTTTCTTAAACATATAAAAAAAGCATCTTATCTAGAGTAATTACTTTTAACTTTACAGGCATTTGTTACTAGGTTAAAAATTGAAAATAAGTGATAGAAATCTGCCATTTAAATGAAGCACATTTTTATGTTAAATTATTATATTTATAAAACTAGTAGTATCATTTAAATAACCATAGCTCATTAACTTATTTAAAATAAGTTAAGTTTTATTTTTTTTAAAAATAACTGTAGTTATATTCATATTTACTTAATATAATTTTAATAAAGCATTCCATAATAAACATTCGTAATTATTTTTTTATTATAGACATTTTTAAAATTAAAATTCTATTATAGAATACAAAACCCTTTTTAATTATGATCTCATTTCATTTAATATTGTTAAATAATGTATATTTATTATTTAGTGGTGTTACTTATAACTTAATAGGCCATATAAGTATGAGTGTTCATTTACAACAATACTTAAATTTATAAACGGAAACTAATCATTTAATTTAATTATTCTGTTTTATCATCATTACAAAACTGTGAAATAAATAACTTTATAAGAAAAAACAGTTTAATTAATTACATTATTCTACAAAACAAGATTAAATAAATTTATATTATCAGATATATAGATATATATATATATATATATAAAACTGATAATTAATTATTACTGTTTCATACTGTTTCAATGTGACTAAAAACAAATAAATTATATACATTTATAATTCATTTGTTATTTTTATTTATCTTTTTTTATGATACAAAATTATAAAGCTTGTCTGTTTTTGTAATAAAACATTGTTTTGTAGATTAAGCAATGTAATTAATGTTGGTTTATTATTTATTAAGGACTTATTTTTAATAAAATATGTTTATGATTGATAGATACAATTTTTAAAACTGGTAGGGAATAAAATTTAGTTTAGAATTAAGTGCTGTTACATCAATTAATTAGATTAATTTATTTTATTAATATTAGTTACTGTGGTTCAGTTGCATTATTTTATAAAGACATTGAATTTATTATTTTATTACTTTATTAAAACATAAGCTTTATTATAAATAAGGTTAAATATAATTTTTTTATTACACTTTTTTATTAACTGTATTATTAAATTGAAATGGTGTATTTTGTGTTGCGTTATATGTATTTTTATACTTCAATATTTTTTTATAGAAGAAAAAAAAATATTTTTATTGTAAAAATAAAAATGTTATGAATAAATCAGCCTATATTAGGCAATTTATAATAAAATATTTGTTTTTAATTGTTTTAATTCACTGAGTTAATTACTAATAATTTCAACTGTGAGTGGGAAATTATTCTTTCACAAGTCATACCTAGTGTTTCATTAAATTATGTTTTTCATATATTTATTGCCAATTACCCAAAAAAGTTATCAGCCAATTTTTTTTTTTAATGTTGAAATTAGTAAAATAACTTGAATAAGTAAAAATATAACGTTGCAGATGATATTTTACTAAATTATGTAAAAATAATTATTGAAAGAAAAATAAAAAGTTATAAATGAAGCTTAAATTCTGATGACAAGATTTTCAAAACCAAAATTTATTACCGAATAATACACAAACTGTGGTGTAATTCATAAATTATTTCAGCATTATATAACCTTTAGGCATGCTTATGGATTGTTCAAATAAAATTTGAATTTTTTACATTTTCAATACTTCAGTCATTCACTTTTATTTAGAAAACTTAGTCACTATTTATTTTTCTTCAATAACTGCGGAATAGCTTTTTTTATCTGTACTTTTAACAAATCAAACTTTTGAAACAACAAATCAAACTGAATAAAATCAATAGATGTTAGGTTAAAAACTTACATCAAAATGTTTTCAGTCACTCTCAATCTTTTAAACTGGAGCTAAGTAGTAACACTTGATATTACAAACAGTAATTTTTTTGATTATGGTGAGACATGTTTAGAATCTGGCCCAAGGTGTATGGGATTTTGATTATGCCTTATTTTTGTGTTTGTATATTTTAAATATTTGAGCAAATTTAAGTGTAATCTTTTTGTTGTGTAGAATAAAAAAAGGATTAATTATTAACTTATTTAAACATAAAAACACAAATACTAACAATTACATGCCAAGATGAAAACAAAAACAATAGACAATGAAAATGTTTTCACAAGTTATTAAACATTGTATTAATCAAGTCTGGTTTGGATTATTTCTAAAGATTATAGCTTTAAAGATTTTTATTGCAAACTAACATGGACAAAAACATTTCAAACTGTTTTTAAAATAGTTCATACAAGATACATATTTGGATGTTGAACTACATAGTCTGACATGTTTCATGATTTGCGACTAAGTAATAGGTCTCTTCAGTATTGCTCTATAAAATAGATGTCATTAGTAGCTATGAAAGTGGTTAAAAAGCAACATTTAATTTCTAACAAAAGCCCTGAAGTAGCCTTCAGCAACAGCTTTACTTTAGTATAAAGCAATATCTAGTCATAATTTATGTATTTTATAAAGCAGTATTAAATATTTCAAATGATCCATCACAAATTATGAACTAATCCTTTATAGCATTAAACTGATATTGGCAAAATTACCAATTAAATAAACCAATAAGACAAAGTATTTTTTTTCTTTTTGGAAAAATTTACAGTTTTTGCGAGCATTGATTGAACAATATTATGGATTACAATTTACAAGTACTGTTCTAAACATCAATCTGATGTGAATGAATCTTTTCTTTTCTTTCAACACAACACAATTGTGTAAAATAGTAGCAAAGTATTTTTAATCCTATTTTTGCCAGTAATAATGAACAAACATAATCATTTTATTTTCTCTAAATCATTTATAGGTTCTCTCATATACATTTCTTTAGTAAAGTAGTATTTATTCAGTATCGCTCATTGTACTTCTTTGATTAGTTTACTCTTAATTAGATGACTCAAACATATAGTTTGATCTTAAATTTAAAAAAATAATCATATCAATGGATACAGGTATGTTAAAATTGTAAATACAATAAAATTGCCGTACCAAATTAAATTCATAAAAGGAAATATTTATGCACATTTTGCTAAAAAAGACAATTTCTGCTTTATTATTTAGGCATTTCAAGGTGTCCTATTCCAACTGATGATAAGTCAATAATTTTTCTCATTATGTATGTGAATACATTATGCACTTGCACAGTACTGAGGGACTGTAAAAAAAACTGGGTTGAGTTTTAGTCGCTTCCAAAAATGATATGGCTGTTCCCAAAAATAACAACCATGAATGTAAATGAAGTGTAGTCTTGTACAGTCTCAGGTCGACCATTACTGTGATGAGTGGTTAATTGAAACCCAACCACCAAAGAACACTGGTATCCACGATCTAGCATTCAAATACAAATAAAAGTAACTGCTCGAATATACTGTTGTTTATCAGCTTACTAAACTCTCCAAAATACAAGAAATATTCAGCCCTACAAGAAAAACCTTTTTTTCTGTTCTAACCACAGAAAATGACTTTAATGAATATCATAATTCACGGAAAGCAACTTTGATTAGTGGTTGAACCTCAGAAGCTTTCTTTAAAAGCACTTTGGTGAATTACACATGCTTACACAAATCTGACAACATTAGTGCAATCTTAGTTAAGTAATTACATATTAGACAATATTTATTTATTCTCAGAAACACTATGCATTAATTATATAACATATAATATATCTATTCTGTTTTTGATGTTGACAAAAAACTAAAGCTGTAATGCTTTAAAACATTGTTCTACATTCTTCTACTCAACTAAATAAAAAATAACAAGGCAGTATTGCATATATTATACATTTTCATAATATAAATAAAAATGTTATTTATTATAATAATTTTGGCAGCCTGTGGTGTATAATGACTGTAATAATCTACTTGAATACATGGATCAAAACACAAACATAACAGTAGCAGCACTTTAATCTAGATAAATAGTATGATTTTCAAATTGTACATAATTTTCACTTAGTACAGGAAAATAACTTTAAAGTATCTATAAAACAAAAAATGAAAATCTTTACATAGAAAAACCTAATTAAACACCTTTTAACTTCTACCCAGTATCACAGTAAATGAAAGGGAGTATACTTAATGCAGTATAAGACTTAATACAGTAATGGGAGTATAAGACATTAGTGCAGACGCACTAACCTGAATTTGTTGTTTGTTTAATGAAACTGTAATTTCCTTTGTTATCAATGAAAATATATAACAAGCGATCAACTTAAGAAAAGAAATGTATAGTTAAAAAGACAAGAAAGAGATGTATAACTTTCCCAGTTTTGCTATGAAAGTTATGAAATTCTGGCTACTGAGTGTTTCACCCTTGCAGACTATTATGTAGGTAGAAAATTTAGTGGAACATTAAACTTTATAAATATACGAGTAAAGAATTACATTAAAAAATTATTTTACTCTTTGAGTAAAATTAAAAAAACAAGTCCGATAATTGTCATACCTCCTCATCCCTTGACCAATTGTAACTAAAATTATCTGCAACAATGACCAATATTCAGAAGTCATATAACATTTTTAATTCAGTCTAAAAATATCAAAGCAAAACAATTACTGACAAAAAAATGAAAAGAAAATTCCCCATCCCAGTGAATGAAATACAACGTATTGCATAATGGAATCATCTAATTACTACAAGAATGAACTTTTGAGTCCAGTAACTTCAAAAAAGATGAAAGTGATTTTTGCCTGCATCCTTTATAGAGGGTTGAATAAAAGCAAACATCATTATAAATTATCTTAGTTATTTAAGCAGCATTAAATTTTGTGAAAAAAATTTACATAGTTTCAATAAAATTTTGAGATGGTACCCGCTAATTCCATATATCCTTGTCATTTTGAACAATTGTAACCAAAATTACATACCATCAATGTCCCATACACAGAAATTAGTGTGTTAAATCTATCCATTCACTATGAAACAGTATAAATGTATAACCAGTAAAAAAAAAAATTATGACTGACTATAATGATTTTTTTCATGTTTGAACACAAATGTCTTCCTATGAGCTCATCAATACTGTAGAAAGTACATACAAAAATATTTTTATGAGTATAAGTATTTATCATTGAAACCATGGTAATTTTACCATTTTACATGGTTTCCCATGATCCATGCAGGCAAATGCTGGGACAGTTTTATCTGTGGAGTAACCACTTTTGAAATGATTTATTATATATTTATTACTGATCAAATAAACTATTTATTTATCATAATAAATTTAATTATAGTGTTTTAGATAATAAATTCATTTTTACTGTACAGCAGATTTTTCCAAAGATGACTTACATTAAGATAAAATTAAAAATTGTAGAGATGAACAGATAGAGCAACATTGAACATTAAGAAACCTAATCTTAGCAGCTGTTAAATATTTTAAATCTTTTTAAAAATGTTTTTAAATTTTTTCTAACAAGTCAAAAGTAATTCTACAGAAATTTATACATATTAACAGTTCACTTATAAATAGTGTATAAGATATCATTTTTATCTATTTAAATATTTATAACTATTTATCTTGGTTTAATTTGTTTGGTAGCTTTAAATAAAATTTAATAATTTTTTAAAGATGTAACTAAGTTTTCACCTGAAGAAAATAAATTAAAAAAGCAAAATTTCAAAACCCATCATTATATATAAATATATATATATGCTAAAATTTCAATTAATAAAATATTTGCTAACAAGAGCCTGATTTTATGTATGGTATAGTTAGCATACATAAGTTTTATTTCATTAACTCCTTATTTTTTCTTATTGTTATTATTAAATTATTATTTATTGTAAATTTTTACAATCCATGTAAAAATATCATATAAAATAAAAAAGATGACAAAAAAATGATATAATGATATAATTATTAATAAATTAATATCTTTAAATAAAAGAAAAGTTAAAAAAAATGTATATGAAGTCTGATTCGAACCAATGTGCCTTCCTAAAGTAATACCCAAATATTTCATTAATTAAAATTTCATTTGGCTATAACCCTGGAAACAATGAAAATAAGTACCAGTTATGATATTTCGTTGAAAAGTTCTCAATTAGGGCTTGTTACTGCAGTTAAGAAAAAGTATTTTTTGACACTTTTGGTTGAGTCGATTGCAATCAAAAGGGGACGAGGTGCACAATTAGATGTTACAACAGTCCTAAAGCCAAAATTTCAACATTCTATGGCTAATTGTTTTTAAGTTATGCGAGATACGTACAAACAGACGTCACGCTAAAACTAGTGAAAATGGATTCAGGGATGGTCAAAATGGATATTTCTGTTGAAATCTGAAAACCGAAATTTTTTGTAATCACAATACTTCCGTTACTTCGTAACGGAAGTAAAAATGAATTTGACACCATATTTGTAAGGAAATTACACAGTTGAAGGAAGAAATGTAAAAGGTTTACATAAAACCAATTTTTTTAAATGTAAGTGGTACTTACATTTAGTCATACAATAAACCAGAAGGTCAAGGATATCTAATCATTTATACAGGGTGATTACAAATGATTCATCAGATTTTAAAAATCTGTATTTAAAATAGTACACATAAAATTCAAGAAAATAAACAGAAAAAAATTAAAGTGGTCGCTAACAGATAGCAGCACAAGCTCAGTTTCTTCATCCTGCAATCTGTGCTCATTGTGGTGATGAGTGTCCGAAGAAGTCGGAGGGTCTGACTTGTGTTATTAGCAAGCGTGTTCGGAAGGTGTCCAAGCACTCTGTGAACAGCAAGGAATGTGGTGGTTTTTATCAGAGGACTGTCACTATGTACTTGAATTCTTAAGTGTAAAATATTTACGCGAAGAAGGATTCCTAGCGTTCCTTTGTGCATGAGCAGGGAAACAAGTATCTCTGGGGAGTCGTATATAGGGTTGGGACACTAACGAAGGAAGGAACGTTCTTCTGTCTGCTCCCTCGACTAGGCTTGGTTTGTCTGGCATTTCTCCCACCACCACTCCATTCGGTCGCCCTAAAGCATAAGACCGAATGTCCGTACCACAAACAGCTACTGTTCCTCAAAACGGTTTAGCGACCAATATCCTAATTAGCTTCAAGAGCTTACCTAACTGCGTGAGCGGAATAAGCGTGGTGCCCTACACCACTCGCTTGCCTGTGATGAGGCAAGCATACTCATCGCACTCCATGTGATGAGTATGGTGACGAGCAGTAAGATGGAATATGTCCTGCAAAAATCCTAGACATTTCAGGGGTGTTTAACAATTTGTGGTGGCCCTCGGTCATTTATCAACTGCAAAGAAGAGAATGCACTGTGAGTGATCTGCAGGTAATGCTTTGTGGCAGGCCAGATGGTATGAGGCAAAGGGCGGACGTTATACGCATGATCTCTTTCCTGATGTTAGTTTGCAGGGCGCCTCTTGGGTACACCCGAATAAGTACGAGACACAATATCTTTCTGGGCATGGCGCTTTCCGGGACAGGCTGCAGAGGTTCGGCCTGGTGGACTCAGGAATGTGTCATGTCTGCAATGCGGACAATTGGACGATGTACATCATGTTCTGTACGTTTGTTCAAAGTATGAGTTGATACTCACAGAGACTATCTGTCGGCTCGATATTATCGGGTCGGTGCTGGATCTCTGTGTCAATTGGCAAAACCAGGCCGAATGGATAATAGTTGAGAATTTCATACACTATTTGACAAAAGACAGGACTGCCGAGGGCATTTAGGGTGCCGCCTGGGCCTTCCCGCGTTCTTCTTTTATTAGTTTTGTAGTTGCTAAGTTTTTGTCTATGGTTTGCTTTATTGTAACTGCGTGTTGAACTCACTTCTTTTACCTTTGGGTAGGTGGTGGATTTTGTTTACTCGGTGTTGTTTGAGACTAATGTAAGTTGTGTTTTGTTTTTAGTTTTGTTGTTTTTTAGCGATAGTAGTACATCGATGAGAATGTCACATGTGTCATCCTCAGCCAGTGGCATCCTGACTGAGAGATTCCTTTTGCCAAGGTTTTGAAGATGACCTGTGGTAAAGCATATAATGGCTAGGTATGGAGGTTGTGGCATGGCGGCCGCAACTGTCACATGGTGGGTGCCTTCCTCTATGGGGTCAGAATGTGATTGTTTCCTCAGTTAAAAGATGACTCCAATAACTTTGTATTCCAACAAGAGGGGGCTCCACCTCACTGGCATGCTGAAGTACAAGGCTTTCTGAACGAAGAATTCCCTCACCGCTGGATCAGGTGATAACTTAGCACTCTTAAAATGGCCTCCTAGATCTCCTGATTTCATGGTTTGTGATTTTTTCCTTTGGGGGTATGTTAAAGACTGCGTTTACGTGCTGCCACACCCAATAACTTTGGTTGAGCTACAGGAACGCATTACATCTGTATTTATGACCATCAATTCAGATATGTTAACACGTATGTGGGCTGAACTGGACTAATGCATTGATGTGTGTTGTGTGACAAATGGAGGCCTATAGAACATTTATGAATGTATGACTGAAACTAGGGTAGTTTCTGTTTATTTTCATGTATCATTCATAATTTTATGTGCACTACTTTTTTAAATACAGATTTTTAAAATCTGATGAATCATTTGTAATCACTTATATTTAAGACCTACAGATAGGTGAAGCATTTTTTTGTACAATGACAACATATATGCAGCTCTGTTACACTCAAGCTATGTGTAAGAATTACCTATATATAATCGTTTATGGTATCATATTATCTATCAATCAATCATTAATTATATGAGTACATGGCACACATCACATGTTCATGAATATAAGTTATGTATGAGCATCACCTAAACACGTATATAAGTTCATCAAGCTATGTGTAAGCGTATTTTTATAACAATCCTTGAGTGTCATATTAATTAAGCCAAATACATATATTTCTTCATACTACTTTCTTCTACTGTAGCTGACAGGGTGACACAAGCATGCCAGTGCCAGCATACACATTCATTGAAAACTTGTTGAAGATTTTATTTTTAAAAATTCATAAATGTAGCTTGTTAATTTAACAAAAATTTAAACACAAAAAAATAATAAAAACTGAATACAACACTAATAAAAAATGAACTAAGGACTATGAGCTATAAAAATGAATAAATTATATATATATATATATATAGAATATAAAGCATGGCATCATGATTTATATTAATAAAAACTTTAAAAAAAATTTTTTTATACATATTATACGAGTATGTAATCTGTAATTTTAAAAACATACTGACTTTCTCATAAAAGAACACAAACAAAAAATTCATAATCTACCCAATTATATTCATTACAAGAACTTCTTCATGACAATACTGATTTATTTTTACAAAAAAAAAAACTATATGAAAGAACAATTTTTTTTAAACATCATTTTGTTTATTCTTAAACAAAACTTAACTAAAACTTGATAGGCTGTATATATATTGTTAAGAAGTATTAAAACACACAATTCTATAAGCTAGAGTTTGATTTATTTTTTGTTTATGTAAAAATTTATTTACATCCTCAACTACATATGATACCTGTTCATTTTCACGATGAACATTAGGAGAATATTTTACATTATAAATAAAATATTATGTAGGAATTACTAAGAAGAGTCAGCAATGTTATAGATAAAATTTGCTGGCAAAGTATTGTGTTTTACAAAGAAATGTTTCAATCTTTATCCCATACATTTTTACATTTTGATGAGCATTTCTGGTTCAGTAAATCCTTTGGCAATAAAGCGAATACACATACACCCAAATATACATATATACCCAATACATATACGTAAAAACAAATAAAAAAACGGAAAATATCTTGTTCATCTATGTTTGTAAAGCCAATTTAAAAAAAAATAATGATTTTTGCATCATCATGCAAAATTTGAAGATCCAGCCAACCAGGGTTTCTTTTCTTTTTTATCCAAATGGATTCCAACAATTGTGTTTTACAAATGTGATCTTAAGTCATATGTACATGCTTTTATGTGATAAAGGCATATATATTTTTTTAATTAATGAATTAATTAATCATACATGCTCAAAGCTCGTGTATGGGAATATGAAAATGGAGATCTTATAGCGTATGAAAAAAACCTGACTGGGATTTGAACCTGGGTCCTCCAGATAAAAGGCTGAGACCCTACTACTCTATCATGGAGGTTGGAAATTTTATCACACAGATATAAAAATGGCAATTTTATCATTTGAATCTTGGGCTGTGATAAGATAATTCAAAGTTTTTTGAGTAAACAAGTACAATCATATAATACTACAGTTTACTAAACAAAATCACCACATATGTCTCAAAAACCAAATGTCTAGTTGATAATAACAATTTTAATACTTTATAAATATTGAAAATCAACTTTCATCCCACTCCTAATAATAACAACTGATATAAAAAAGTTTGTGAATTTCATAATATATCATTCAACAAAAATCTGTAAAAATAAACTATATTATCACACTATTTATAATTTTGACAATTAATAAAAGTAGAAAATACAAAAATATAACTAATGTAACTGATAATCAGTTAATCAATCATAAATACATGTTATTTCACTTAACACACTAATGGAAAATATCAGCAAAGAATACCAATAAAGATAACAGTGACATAAAAAATGCATTAAAATAACATAATGCAGACGAAAAACATGGAGGTTAATTTTTTTTTTTTTTACTGAAATACAATAAAATACACATTGCCAGTAAATTACTATTTTTAAATTTATATTTTATATAAAACAATTAATTGTAATATTTGATATACAACTAAGTTTTTAACATGAAATAATTGCACATATTTTGCTACTTTTTTATACACTTAACACTTGACATATCGTAAATACAAAAATAAATACTTGAGTAATTTACAACAGTTATTTCTCTACTATTTACTATATAAAGAATTATTGGGAGGGCCAAATTTATCCAATAAGCATTCACATGTTAGGCTTGTTGTGCAGCTACTGCATAGGAAACAAAATTCCTGAATTGCCCATCTACTAGAAATCAAGGATTCACCTCTTCTTCAGATCCTGTCATCCTCAGCATGGAAAACCTAGTACGGTCAGACCAGACTCACAGAACTGGTAATAGAAAAGAAAAGAATGAATCAAGAATATGGAAAAGAGAATGGAATTGATGGTGAAAAAATGAACTACTTGTCAGGGTAGATCAGAATAGTTTGCCGCCTTGCCCAGGATCTGAATATAACTATGTATTCACTGCTACTATGTACATAGGGATATATATATATATACTACTGTGAATACCTAGTTTCACCTAAGTGATGATCATGTACTACCATCACTCAAAGAAGCTATATTATCCTCCAAAAAATGTGAAAGCCAAGATGGACATAAAATACAACTTTTATTATATCTAAGAGTATCCATTTGTAAATTTCTAGATGTGATAATGTATTCCCTTAAACATGTCAAGTTAAAAGGAAAATATGTCTGTCTTAGTAAAATGTACAGGTTGAAAATACAGTTTACATATTTCAATTTTGTTTTTTGTTTGTAAATAGATGAGCTTAAAAGTAACTGGGTGGACAACACGAATCAAATTTTCAATTTCATAAAGTATCTACTGGGTCCAAGAAACATTAAATTTTGAAAAAAAGAGATTTAATTAATCAAACTCTCCATTTTTATCACTTGTTTGGTAGACAATTCATTCACCACAAAAGCTTGTGCAAAATTTTATGGGATGAAAATTGTTTGTAGAGTATGAAAAATACTGTGGTCAACTTTGATTAAACCCAAGATCTTCTGGATGAAAGACTGAGGTGTTACCACTCTTATCAGCGAAGATGGCAATTAATAGGCTCTTAGAAAGCCGGAGCTGAAACAACATTATATTTTTACATTTTTCCAGTAGGTTAACTGATTAAAAAAAAAACTATTGCAGTAATTTTTATTAAGAGGACTAAGGAGTATGAACTGTATGGAAGTTATGGTGTAAGCTATTTTGAGGGGGGCTAGGAGAATAGAGGCCTTTAGGAGACAAGGGAGTCAAGATTTCTTTTACTATTTTCTGAAGGTAAAACATATTTTTAAGAAAAAAATTGTTCTGATATCAAAATATTTAATCTTTATTAAGTTAGAATACTTTAGATGATAAAAAGGACTTAACTTTTATAAGTCTTCTTCTCCTGTAAATTTTCATATTTTCTTCTGAAAGTAGAATCTGTTTATGAAGAAACTCTATTATCACAAATTAAAATTTTTATTAAATGAGAGATGTAAGGTAACTTGAGAGTACTCTGGGAGAATAAAAGGCATGAATCACTTTTCTCTTAAATTATTTTAAATTTTTTCTGTTGGTAGAACACATTTTTAAAAAGAAAAGTTTAAACATTGTAATATTTCAATTTTCAGTTATATTACAGTTAGACTACTACTATATAAGTTATAAAATCACTACATTTTTATATGGTTTATTATTTTCTGGTATTTTTACCGTTTTTAAAGGCAGATAAATGTATTTTGAAAAAAAATTGAATATTTTAGTATTTTAATTTTTTTAATGAAGTTAATCAGATGTATGATCAGATGTATGAAGGTGATTGTTGGGATTTAAAATCATTTCAACCCATCTTGGCTAGCTAGTATGTGTGAGGTAGTTAATTTTGGATCTCATGGGTTAACGATTTTATGATGTGTTTCAATGTAGTCATTCTTAAGTTAAATTACATTTTTATGTGATAAATGATTAAAATGTTTTAATGTATTTTTGCAAAAGTTTTATAGCATTTCTCGTAACTATCAACAAATTTAAAAATAGTATTGTCAGGGTTTTTATGAATGCAGTAATTATCAGCATAAGATTTATACACAACAACGGCGAAATCATACACCGTATTTAAAGCAGATAAAATGATAGGAACAGTTTTAAAGGTTCACCACGCAACCTTATCCAACTCTGATAACAGTAAATATCAACTTCTAAAATAAGTAAATGAAAACGAATCAATTAACTGTTATAATGTGTAATAAACAACTGTAATAATATTAAACTATATTCAACGTTTTATCAATCAAATTAATACAAATGTAATGTAATAACCTAAATCTAATGTTTTCAGTATACGGCAACATAGTCACGTAATAGTGAGTTTTATTAGTTATTTCTTTTCATATGATAATCATTTATTTTTATTATTAATAAACTTACCTAATCATAGAAATCATTCAAATAATAAGCAGAATCAACACAAAGTTAAGTTTCACCAAAAACTACAACGAATTTTGAAGATTCAAAACAAGCAGCTGATTAAACGATACACGACTTCAAATTTTACCATATGATAATTCGACAGTGCTTCTATCTAACTTAATCAGGAAGAGCAGCAGCACCAGACCTTCATAATGTATAATATGGCGAAATATGGAATTTCTAGAACGTTATTACAGTTTATTTGATAATCTAAACGCGTCTCTTGCAAATTATTGAAATTTACTATGATTTAAACTTGTGTAAAAAGTAAATCCAGTCTGCAGATTATTTATGTTGAAGGAAACTTGGATTTCCACCAGATTGTTAAGACAATATTGAAAATCACTTATTTGTTTCATTTTCAATTGCATTACTAACAATTCTATCATAAATAAAATATCGCTAACATAATTTTTAAAGTTGATTCATATGTCAACTTTGTTTTTGCAATTATTATTATTATTGCAAAAACATTATTGTGGTGAAGAAAATAACCGGAAAACAAGCATCTGAATAGTTAATTATACTTCCAATTCGAATTTATTCAAATATAGATGTATGGTATACACACATTCAGAACCAAATAGGCTTCATAAGTTTGTGTTCGCTAATTTGGTTATACATAATAAAAACAAATCCCATGACGTCAAGCAAATAACAGACACAAATTTTTGTCTGTTTATTTATTCACTACTTTTTTAACAAGGAAATGCTAAACATAAACTGGTCACACACATTTCATATAGCAAATACCTAAACTAAACTAGATTTTAATTGCAACTGAATTTAACAAAGTAGTAACCTACACAAATATTAGGTTATGGGAAACGTCAACATTAAAACTGCACCCTATGTTACCATACAGTTACAAATATGAATAGTAACTAATTTTATAAAATTTGAGTTCAACAGCTGTACAGCAATTACACCAAAACGATGCGCACTAAATAAAACTTCAGGAAGACTTATTATTTTTCAAAATAATACTATTACAACATACAGAGTTAAAGAATAATTTTTATCAAAAATAAGTTATCTACGAATACGAAATGTAATATATATTTATTTACTTTTATAACAACTTCAGGATGAAGTTGTTCATCGGCATAGCAGATGCCAATGAATGATAATGAATTTTTTTAGCTTGTGAAAAAATGCCATTAATAATCAGGACTCAAACTCGGAAATTTCGGATGAAAGGCAGAGACTCTACCACTCAGTTATGCAGATCAGCACTAGTGTATAATATAATTTCTTATTAATTTAGATTTATCTAAATACTTTTTCAATTTTGTCTAGTCTACCAAAATCAGAAGTCACTGATTAAATTTGCGCCATAAAAGTTAAATTCGTGGGAAAATTCAACTTTGAGAGAACAAAATTAGTATACAGAGTGTCCGTAAAGTCTTGTCATGATTACAAAAAAAACTATTACAGTTACAACTGTACGATTTGTGTCAAAAGAAGGAAAAAATTATCAAGGTTTTTACCATGTCAATAAATTTCAAAATGTGCGCCTTTAGTCGGTCGTAGAATATCCAACCGATAATCAGTTTCACGTTATGTATTGGTCAACATTTCTAACATTTATGTATTGGTAACACTAGCAACAGATTCAGTTATTCTCCGTCTTAATGGGTCCAGATCAGGTACGGGTGTTGCATAGACTCTGGTTCTTAAAATAACCCCAGAGGAAAACTTCTAAGGGAGTTATGTCTGCTGATCGTGGTGGCCAGGGAGTGGGACCGTCGCGCCAAATCTATCTACCATGAAATGATTCATTCACTAGTAATCCCTAATATGGTGATGCACCCCCCTGCTGGAAAACCACCCTAGGTTGCAAGTCATTTAGTTCAGGTGTAGCAAAGCAGGATATTCAGGTAGATGTTAGATATTATTGATTGCTCAATGAAAAAGACGGGACCAATGATTCTGTTGTGCATCAAACCGCACCACAGATTCATTTTAGGAGAATCTCTCATTTTTTCCCTGGTAAAGTACGGATTTTCTGAGCCCCATGTTCTCACATTATGCCTGTTTACTTTGCCGTCGTCTGAAAAACACACACGTTGCAGGTACTCATTGTCATTATCAATCCGTTGCAAAATCTCTGTCAAAAAGGCAACGCGACGAGGGCCGTCATCTGGTTGTAGATGTTGCAATATCTGAACTTTATACGCGTGCAACCTTAGTTTCTTGTGTAAAATTTTGTGCATTGTTGACCGGGGAATACCTAGTTCACGAGATGCACGACAGGTAAATTTAGAAGGGCTATGTAGAAATGCTTGCCGCACAACCTCAACCTTCTCTTCGCTAACGGATAGCCGCCCTGTTCGCGGAAGGTTCTCTAAAACTTTGCATACCACGCAACGATACTCTTGCTATCAGGTACTGGTCGTCCGGATTCCCTTCTAAAATTTCGCTGCACAGTAATCTGTGATTTCAACTCATGATTATACATTGCGCTTTCTCCTGGATTGACGCCATTTTATAAAAAAATGATCATAGTGCCTTCTACTCTACGTTACCTACAACAAACCAATATAAAAAAAACTGATAATTTTTTCTTTCTTTTGCCATAAACCGCATAGTAATTTTTTTTGCAACCAATAATATTTTTTTTTAATTTTGTAATCATGGAAAAACTTTATGGACACTGTATTTTGATATAGAAAAAAACGTTTTTTAATTTACACGAAATAAATTGGTTTATTCTTTAAATAATAAATTCTGGTCTGGAAATAATTTTTGTTCATCGTATCATTTTAATAAGCAATCAAAGTTTTTACACGCAGCTGTTAACAAGTTGATTACAATATCAAATTTGTCTTGCAAATCATATTGTTTCTATAAAATGAGACACGTTTTTAAAAATTAAAAAAAGGTTATTTATGTTCGTTTTGATAACCTGATTAAACGAATGGTATGATTGTAAATTCTATAGTAATATATGAAGACTTCCTGAGAAACTTGCTTCATTATAAATTTTATTGATAACAATCCTGATTCTGGGCTATAAAAATGTTTCTCAATTCTAATTTATAATTATGTTTATTTATTTGATTTAATTATGCATAACAAAAGATAAACCAAAATAAATTATTCGTACAGTTGTTTAAAACGCAACAAAGACAACAATAGATAAAAACAATATTTATATTCTGATTACGTGAGCGCGTGTTCATTTTTATCATGATAATATTTTTTATGCTTCATTCTTGTAAATAATTGTTATTAAAATTTAAATTGTGACGTTAATAAATAAAACAATATTCAAGGTCATATTATAGTAATGTTATTTCAAGTCGAAGTAGTAAGAGTTAAAATTATTTTACTCAAAAATTTCGGCGTAAATTAGAAAAATAATTAATGCAAATTAAATAAAATATTAAAAAGGAAATTTTAAAATATTTCAAAAGATTTAAGTACGATAACGTCATAATATAAGTTTCTGAATCTAGTGATCCATCCTTTTTGTTTGCGAACGATATATTTTTGAACGAATCTGAATTCTGCGGTAAAACTAAATCGTTTTTGCATATAAAGTTCAGATTGTTCAGGAATTAAAAGATGCTGATTTAATTGCTAGCATGAATTTTTAAAAAACATAGCAACTTATGTAAATTAAAAAAAAAATCTATATAGTAGCATAATTGAAATGTACATTATTTGAAAAATGGCCGATTAGTCGCAAACCGCTTGTCCAAAAAAGCCAGATTTCATGAGGTTAATGTAAATGTAATAGTTATGACAATTTTAATTGGGCATAATTTAGACATTTTAAAAAAAATTTCAGTAAGGTTAAAAAGTCAAAAAAATAATTACTTTCGTTTAGTATTTTTAAAAACAAATTTTGGTAATTAATTGAAATTGTGTAGAAAAACAAAAATAGCTAGATAATAAAATAAGAACGCTCGATTTTTACTACATTATGAAGTTCCAAACTCATGTCAAATAAATTGTTGTGACTACACAGTAACTTGGGTGGAAGGGTTGACTACTCACCTCGCCTGCCAATTTAATTAAAAATAAACAAGATAAAATACAAACACTTCAGAATCATTTAAAGATATGTCTCTTCGGTACAGGTGTTCCCTCAATTAACAGTTATCCTACTCCTTTTTGGTTGAAAAGAAACGAATCTTTTAACTATGAATAATATTTTAGCGTGTGCTAAGTCCGAACGGGAATCGAACCCAGAACCTTGAGGGTGAAAGACAGAAATTCCTACAACTCCGCCACGGAATTTTAAAATTTATTTTTATATTTATAAAAATAACGCATAGTATATTAATACAATGAATTAAATAAATGAAATAGAGTATAACCTGTGTCAATCGGTCAATTTTTAATTTGTTAGCTATTTCTGCATTTTTTGGTAATAAAAAAAACTGGCAACAAAGTTGTAACAAATTTTTGGCACTGGTTATGTATTCTTAAATAGTAAAACAATAAATATACATGGAAAAAGTTATTTAAGATTTCTTTTTTGGAATAGGAGGTAATATATGATGATTTTTTTTAATATTATTATTATATGTTTAAATAAACCAAAAAAGGTTTTTAAAAAAATCTATCTTTTTATTTAGATTACCTTCCAAGAGAATTTTTTGATTTTTCTACGTTTACTATTTTAAATGGAAGAAACTAAAAAAAAATTATACATGAAAAAATTATCTAAGATTTCTTTTTTGGAGTGAGTGGTAATTTATGTTGAAGTTATATTATAAAATTATCATTGTTTAAATAAACAAAAACGTTTTAAAAGTTAAAAAAAACAAAAATCGCTATTTTTTATTATTTTTTTGTTACTCACCTCCAAAATTACCTCTAAAAAATATACAACCAATAAAAAGTTACCTTAGATTTGTTTTTATGATGAGGGTGAATTATAATAAAATTTTATTGCAATATTACTTTAAAAGGTTTATCGATTCTTATTAACTTTTGATTTTTTATTAACTTCTAATATTATAAAAGTTTAAATAAACCAAAAAAAATGTTTTTTCAATTAAAAAAAAAAAAAGATATTTTTAAACTTTAATCAACTCCCCCACTCCTAATATTGCCCCCAAATATTTTTTCGGTCCTTTGCACTACTACTATGATTACGAAGACATTAAAAAATTCGGTTGAATAAAATG
Source organism: Lycorma delicatula (assembly GCF_047948215.1). Taxonomy (NCBI): domain Eukaryota; kingdom Metazoa; phylum Arthropoda; class Insecta; order Hemiptera; family Fulgoridae; genus Lycorma; species Lycorma delicatula. The sequence continues at coordinate 128,253,169 of NC_134458.1, read as the reverse complement.
CAAGGAATAGAAAAATAGAAAATAGAAAAAAGAAAGTTTTTTTCTATTTTTAGGGAAATATTTTTTTTTTTTAAATTGTAAGATAATCACATACACATGTACTGAGTTTAATATAAAGTGGGGTTATATTGGCTAAAATTTGAAAAAAATGACCCCCCCCCGAAATTCCTTCATCCGCTGGAAATATTGACCTTAAAACGTTACCAACAAATTGCCCCACATAGTCTATGTACAAATATTTAATCAAAATCGGTTTATTCAGTCAAAAATTATTAAGCTTCAAACATGGCAACACACGTAAGTACGAAATTACCACCACTTTTTTTTTGAGCTACTAGGTCATGAAACGTTAAGAAATGTAAAAACTCGTCGGTTCTTTATTATCTAATTATATAAAAAACTTGATAATTGTAACTTAAATCTTGATTTCAAAAATTATCGAAGATCAAATACTGTAGAGAAGTTCGAAGACTACTACATTAATTAAGGATTGCATGAATTCTAACCGTTGTACTAATTATTTTGAATATAGAAGTTCTGGGTGTAAAATAAAAAAATTCTTAGTAAAGGGTTCCTCAAGGGGTGATTATTCCACGTAGGATTTTTCTACGACTATTATAATTTTATTAATGGAATGCTTTAAATATATATGAAGTCTTAATGAAATACGATAAAATAATTCAACATTTTCAAAGCTTGAAATTCGTTTAGTATTGTAATAAAATATTACAACATCTATAATATGAAAGAAAAATTTGGATATGAAGCCACATAAAAAAATATCGAATTAAAATTGCAAAATAAGCAGATATGTAAGACAAACAAAGACTAGATAATAGATTATTTATATATTTTATAAAGGAGACGTAGTAATCTTAATAAAAATTCTACTCGCGAATTACCTGAAAGATTAAATTAATGTAATAGGCTAACAAACAACCGTGACTTTAGTTTTAACATAAATTATATTCCCTTTCCTTTTAAAAAAAATCATACAGGTTTAGTAAACAAATAGGATCCAAAAAATGTTATTTATACAGTCAGTAGAACATCAAAAAAATGTATTATTTAACTGAAACAGATCAATCACAAACACTACTGATGTATGCAATTAAATAAATTTTAGCATTACAGATAAAAAAATCGTGTTTACAGTTTTTGGCAAAAAAACGTTTCGTGTTCCTAATATAACATTTTAGCTGAATTTAAAAATGCAACTAAATTTTTTTCATTACCCACAGTTTTTGTAAGATAATATTTTTGAAGTGTTACTTTTGCGGAATTCGACGTACTTTTTAGGGATAACTAATGCATATAAAAGAATGTTTTAAATGATTTCTAACAAAGGATGGGACATAAATATAACATTATGAAGGCAATACCTGTGTATGCATGAAGATTAATTTACTTACTTGATTCTGAGACTGTAGCACAGAGCACTATTCTGAGACATCAAATTAACAAACAAGTATCGTTTAAACCTTCGCTATGTGTGTTACCGTGAAACACCAAAATTAGGGAATATCAGTATTCTCCGGTATATTTGTCGTATTCAGCATGCACTGGTTGTGAAAGTTGAATAAAAATATTTTTATAAAAAAATTGAACAAAGTCAAACCGTCTATTTATTTGTATCATCGTTCATCCATGCAGTTAACATATTCTCTATATCCTGATTGGCCCTTTCAGTTTATAAAATACAGAAAATTTAATTAATTTTTTTTATAAATCCGGTGAATTTGATGAATCTCCTCCAATGTTGGAGAATAACATATATAAATTGGATACTTAACGTTAATTAGACAAGGTTATGAAGCGAAGCAAGCGTAGGTTATGTTTAGCTTAAATTTAAACTTACTTTTTTTACGAGGGTTTCTCGTAATTTATTTCCCTTAGAGATTGGTATTGGGTAATTTTTTTAAATTTCTAGTTATCGTTTCGACCACCACTAGAGCTTATCTGTGTTTGCCGATATATACCGGCGAAGGTCCGAATAAGCAAATATCGACATTAGCCAGATATCAGTCTTTCATGGTAACTTATTCGCTGCGGTGTCATGTTTTTTTTTGTAATTTACAGTTACTGTGTCAAGTGTGTTGTGTTAATGAATAAATATGCCAAGGAAGTATGTAAAAGATTACTTACTTCTGTAATGTACGTGGAGATTTGACGTTTAAAGAATAACGACCAAGTTGGATTCCACTACTTAAAGAATGTCATGAACTACATTTTGGCGTAAAGTTGGGGATCAAGATAAGAACTGACCCCTTTCTGCTATAAGGTTCGTACCTCATGGTGACGACTTATTTGTATCGCATCTTCCAACACATCCAACTTTAGAAGATGAATTGAAATATGAAGTAGCCACTGAAGTTCTACATGAAGAGCAAGATGATCCTAGTTTGGAGCAGAATCCTCTTCCCGTGAAACTCAACTGATGAACCAAGGTGAATTACCTTGTTCAGAATTTGAACTTGTCGAAGAAATAGGCCGAGGTTTTGGGATCTAGGTTAAAAGGCTAATCTTTTTTTCTGTTTAGGCTACGGTAATTACCGTTCAGTTAATACTTCATAGGATATGTAGTGGAAGCTTGTGTTGCGGTCGAACGTATTGTTGTGCGCTCTGTCTTATACTGTTTTTTTCGGATCAACGGTTTTTATATCTGATTTTTGGAATTGGGAATCGACGGTGGAAAATTTTCGGAAGTGTTTTAATATAATTTGGTGTTTTTTGGTTGCGGACTGACCTTTTTATTGAATTTTTTATCTGAGTAGCCTTATTGCTATTGGCAATAAGGTTCATAGTTGACTGCTGGTCGCAGTGGTTATTGTGAGTTAGTAGTGGTGTACCTTGAGTTGTTTTCAATCCGGGTGTAGCTTATCTGTAGTGGATGGCATAGACAATTATAACTGGCATCGACTGTGGATAATATTGTTTATTATTCTTCAAATGATAAACTTTTGATTTTGGAATTAATTTAATTAATTTTGGTTGTTGTTATCTCTTGATAGACTGCTGTAGCTTAGTTTATCAAGCTAATTTTTTTTTTTTTTTGGACGCGGAATTGTTCCCGTAATCTGATAGTGCAAGTATGAGGCGCAGAGGTTCGCTCCCTTTAAAGGCAACAGCCACTCAAAGTAGTAGTCAACAGAGGGTGGTGCCTATCAAGAAATTAGAGGGCAAATGCAAGAAGAGACCACGCAAAGGGTCATCAGAAGAAGAGCTACCAGAAACTTTGGGTAGCCTAATTTATCAACTGGGACACACGCTGGCTTCCCTAAAACAATATATGGGGGCTGGACTTAGCAAATACATTGGTACGCATGAGCAGGAGCTCAGAGCAATTTATGAAGGCCTGAACGCGCTGGCTGAAACGCCATCCACGGCAAACATGGTAACGCAAGCCACACAAACGGATCTGCCGATAACTGAAGATAGCATGGAACATATTCTTTCTAAGGATTTAGAAGATGGGGAGCTGTTAGAACTCCTACACAGAAGGTGGCCCGATTCCTTGAGGAGTAAGCTAAATTTGGTGACAGAACTCCCTCCTGACAGGGAAATTACATGCAGTCTAAAAGACTTAAAGAAGATGGGAGAACAAGAACAAGGCCCCAAATTAGTCGCAGGAGACATTATAAAAGATGAAGTTTCAGTCATTGGAGACAGCACTACAGAAAAAAGAGAAGTAAATATAAGATATGCTACAACTCTGGCGTACCTGAGAGGGAAACCCTTGCTACATTGTTAAGAGCGGTCAGGAGGGTTATATCTCAAGTACCAGATGCTGTGTATATTTTGCCGGCAGGGAATATTGGAAATTACATGAAGAAGATCCTGTCCTATTTGTTAAGGAATAAGGAAACGTCAGTATACATATTGACGCTTCAAGGAGATTCAAGTGTAAGGTATGTGGGAGTGAATCATATACCCATAAAGAAAGCTACACCCCAGCGGATCAAAGTCGTACAGTAATCGTCAAGGCTGAGGGTAAGACGTATGCGGAGCTCCTTAGATCGATGAAGGGTGCGGTGACAAGTGAGGAGGCAAACAACGTAATAGCACTGCGCAAGGGCCGTAACGAAGAGTTATATGTAAGGATCGAGGGTGCAAAAAATGCAGAGGACTTTACCACATTACTTAGGGATAAGGCGGCGGATTTGCACGTTGATCTTAAGAGTAGAGCCACCAGAAGAGCTGTTGTCCACATCAGAGATGTAGAGTTTGAAACATCAGAACAGGAGGTGATGGCTGCAATAGCAAACAGGGTTGGTCCAAACGAAGAGTTTAAGATATCATCAATCAGAAGAGGCTTTGGCGAGACCAGGAACGTCACGGTTATCACCTCCTATAGAGCAGCGTGCAAACTCGTAGAGCAAAGGCTCAGGATAGGCTGGATAAGTTGCCGAGCCTATATACGCGAGGACGAAGACAGGTGCTATCGTTGCTGGGGGACAGGACATAGACGTCAGGACTGTAAGGGCCCAGATAAGTTGGAACTCTGTTTCAATTGCGGCGGTCGAGGTCATAAGATTGCTGACTGTCGAGAACCGAAGCAGTGCCTCGACTGCAGAAGCAGAGAACATAGGACTGGAGCTTGGCAATGCAAGAAAGACCAACATATATAGAACATTATTTGCTAATGTGAACAGGAGTATCCTCGCTCATGATCTAATTGCACGAGTCGTCGTCGAGAGAGGAGTTGATTTCCTTGCAGTTGCCGAGCCGAATAGATACGAGGCAGCCAAGTCATGCTGGATCGCTGATACTCAGGGGGATGTTGCTATTATGGTCATAAATCATAATATTCACTGGAGACTCAGGTTTAGGGGTAGGGGCGTGGTAGCATTGGAGAATGAGACCGTCATGATAGTGGGTGTGTATGTCTCACCCAACATAGAGCTTGCGGAACAAATTACATGAAGAAGATCCTGTCCTATTTGTTAAGGAATAAGGAAACGTCAGTATACATATTGACGCTTCAAGGAGATTCAAGTGTAAGGTATGTGGGAGTGAATCATATACCCATAAAGAAAGCTACACCCCAGCGGATCAAAGTCGTACAGTAATCGTCAAGGCTGAGGGTAAGACGTATGCGGAGCTCCTTAGATCGATGAAGGGTGCGGTGACAAGTGAGGAGGCAAACAACGTAATAGCACTGCGCAAGGGCCGTAACGAAGAGTTATATGTAAGGATCGAGGGTGCAAAAAATGCAGAGGACTTTACCACATTACTTAGGGATAAGGCGGCGGATTTGCACGTTGATCTTAAGAGTAGAGCCACCAGAAGAGCTGTTGTCCACATCAGAGATGTAGAGTTTGAAACATCAGAACAGGAGGTGATGGCTGCAATAGCAAACAGGGTTGGTCCAAACGAAGAGTTTAAGATATCATCAATCAGAAGAGGCTTTGGCGAGACCAGGAACGTCACGGTTATCACCTCCTATAGAGCAGCGTGCAAACTCGTAGAGCAAAGGCTCAGGATAGGCTGGATAAGTTGCCGAGCCTATATACGCGAGGACGAAGACAGGTGCTATCGTTGCTGGGGGACAGGACATAGACGTCAGGACTGTAAGGGCCCAGATAAGTTGGAACTCTGTTTCAATTGCGGCGGTCGAGGTCATAAGATTGCTGACTGTCGAGAACCGAAGCAGTGCCTCGACTGCAGAAGCAGAGAACATAGGACTGGAGCTTGGCAATGCAAGAAAGACCAACATATATAGAACATTATTTGCTAATGTGAACAGGAGTATCCTCGCTCATGATCTAATTGCACGAGTCGTCGTCGAGAGAGGAGTTGATTTCCTTGCAGTTGCCGAGCCGAATAGATACGAGGCAGCCAAGTCATGCTGGATCGCTGATACTCAGGGGGATGTTGCTATTATGGTCATAAATCATAATATTCACTGGAGACTCAGGTTTAGGGGTAGGGGCGTGGTAGCATTGGAGAATGAGACCGTCATGATAGTGGGTGTGTATGTGTCACCCAACATAGAGCTTGCGGAACATACTCGCTTCGTAGATATCCTACAGGGATTAATTACTAATTCACCGAAGAGATTAGTTATGTTGGGTGACTTTAATAGTAAAATGGTGATGGCTGGTAGTAGTTACACGAACAGGAGAGGACAGATCCTGGCGGACCTGCTTGAGACTACTGGCTGTCATTGTATAAACGACGGCACACCCACTTATGTAGCAAGAGGCCACCAGTCTGTGCTTGATTTGACCATCCTGGATAATAGATGGAAAAGTGAACAATATGACTGGATGGTCCTCATTGACGATATAGCTAGTGATCACCGCGCAACGATACTAGACCTGAGAGATGCGAATTTCGAGCGAGTGGAGTATCCTCCCCTACCAAGTTTTTCAGCGGAACAAATTGAACTAATAGTCAATAGAACAGGTGATAGACTAAAAGATAGGCAGCAGCAGACCCCTGAAGCTTTACCAAATATAATTAAACAAGAGATATATAGAGTGGCAAGTAATGCTGCAAGGAGACGTAATGTATATTGGTGGACGAACGAGATCGAGAATATGAGACAAGAGCTCCAGTCCCTTAGGAGAAGAAAACAGAGACTTCTCAGAAATGGTAGGGAAGATTACCAGGATATAGCAAGAAGGTATATTGAAACTAGAAGGGCCCTTAACAGAGCAATTAAGAAAAGGAAAAGAGAGTGCTGGAATAATCTCTGCAGTGAGTTCGATACTGACCCATGGGGCCAAACTTATCGTATAGTAACTAAGAAGTTCGGCAGACGATTACCTATTTTGGATAAGGCTAATGCTGAAATGCATGTGGCGAGATTGTTCCCTAGCATGATAGCCGATGATAGTGGACCCACATCATGTGAGGCAGGAGATTTACTATAGATGAACTGCAACTAGCGGCCAAACGTCTGGCTTTAAAGAAGAGCCCTGGACCGGACAGAATCCCTGCAGCGGTGATCAAAGGTTTAGTCCAGAAGACTCCCTGGGAGGTATTAGAGGTTGCCAGTTACGGTTTGGAGAGAAGAGTTTTCCCCGCGTGTTGGAAAGAGGCCAGGGTGGTGCTCCTTCCTAAAAGTGCACCCATGGAGGAGGACGCCACTTACAGACCCCTGAGCCTATTGAATACCATGGGGAAACTCGTGGAAAAAATGCTGGCGGGCCGTATTATTCGGGAACTAGAACAGGGAGTCGGGATTAGCCCAAACCAGTATGGTTTCTGGCGAGGGCGGTCCACTGTGAAGGCCATCTGTAGGATTTCGGACTGGGCTAATGAAGTCAGAAGAGGCACATGGCGCACAAGACGCATTCCATTAACGATTTCACTTGATATAAAGAATGCCTTTGGCTCAATCAGTTGGAGTCACATAAACACGGCAATAGCCACAAAGGGATTGAGCCCTTATATATGTACGCAAATCGAGGACTATCTTTCCGATAGAAGATGTTTGATTGAAGCCCAGGAAGGAAGAATTCATTTTGAGATGCAAGGTGGGGTGCCACAGGGATCGGTCCTAGGGCCGCTGCTATGGTTGCTAGTTATAGATGATCTCCTGCACAGAATGTTCCCTGCTGGAGTTGACGTTTTGGCATATGCAGATGATCTCGCTGTACTAGTTGAGGGCAGGACGGTAATTGAGGTCCAAGAGAGGGCGAACGCGGCCACTCAGATCATTAATGAGTGGATGATTTCTAGGGGTCTGCAGTTGTCATTGGAAAAATGTAGGTGTATCGCCATCACTGGATGAAGAGTACTGGATCCTATTACTATTTTCATCAATGGTAAAGTTATAGAAGAGGTGCATAGTTTGAAATACTTAGGAGTCACCTTCCAGAGGAATTGTAGATACACTGACCATATAAGTAACATATGTAGGAAGGCTGAAGCAATGGTAAAGAGTCTTAACATTATAATGGCAACGCAGAATGGCCCTAGAGCATCAAAACGCAGATTGTTGGTGTCAACGATAGTATCCTCGTTGATTTATGCTGTTCCCGCATGGAGTCACGCTATAGATATCAGGCGTAACAAGGAGAAGTTAGCGAGGGTGCATAGGAGAGGGCTCCTAGGTGTGGTGGCCGCGTATAGCACAGTGTCCTATGAAGCCCTTTGTGTTCTCGCCGGAGTACTGCCGATAGACCTCATCGCGAGATATAGAGTCGAAAGATCGAAGGGCAGAGCAGATCAAGAGGCCAAAGAGGTGGACTAATAGCGGTGTGGGTCGCTGGACAAGACAACGATCTCCCTCATCCCGGAGATCGAACCGTGGATAAGAAGAGGTTTTGGCGAGATGGATCACTTTTTAACGCAATTTTTTCACCGGGCATGGCTCATTTAATAATTACTTAAAGTAGGAAGGAGAATAGAGGCAATCTGCATGTATTGCGAAGAGATTGACGATGCAGAACATACTTTCTTCATATGTGAAAGATGGGCCGCCCTCAGATTTGACATGGCGATCGACGGGATGACTCCCGAAGCTATAGTACCTTTTATGACTAGTCGGGAATCCAACTGGAAGAAAATAGCGTGTTACACCAGACAGATCTTATCGCAGAAAAACATCGACGAAAGGAGACTGGGTTTTTGATTTAGGTTAGGGAAGGGAGGACAGTCTCAGCGGGGAGAGCCGGCATGCCGAGGTGTGTCGGTTCCAATGAGCCGCTGGGGACTCCTGGGGATATAGTTTAGGGAATAATAGAATAATAAAACACAAGATATAGAGAAAATACCTCGACACCACGTCACGACACTCCAGGTATGGCGTGGTGTCTGAAAGGGGCACATAAAATAAAAGATTACTCTCAAAAAGAGCTACCGGTAGGCCGACCTGCCATGCCAGTATATAGCTGGTAGGCGGGAAGGCCTATTTGAGTATAAAGACACTCCCCTGGATGGCGTAATACCAAGTCGGTCCGGCCCAGGAGAGCTGAGAGAAAAAAAAAAGGATATGTATGAGTATATAAGAAGTGTAGTCTTACACAGTCTCAGTTCGACCATTCCTGAGATGTGTGGTTAATTGAGATCCAGCCACCAAAGAGCACCGGTATCCACGACCTAGTATTCAAATCCGTGTAAATATAACTGACTTTACTAGGACTTGAACGCTGGAACTCTCGACTTCCAAATCAACTGATCTGAGAAGACGCGTTCACTACTAGACCAAGCCGGTGGGCTAAAAGGCTGGATGGAATCTTCTTCCCACTGACACTAAAGTGTGTTTCTTTCGTAATTGTCAAGAGTTTCAAGATTTATATGGAAAAAATGTACTGCAATAATATTTGTTCTTTCATGAATATAACTTAACACAATGGAGACTGTTCATTGATCCTTCGAAAATTAGTTTAAAAGTTTTCCTTTTGATCAATCGCAACAGATTTCCTTCTGTGCCGTTAGCTTATACAACTAACATGAAAGAAACATAAGACAATATGAAAATCCTGCCAGAAAAAAAAATTCAGTACAAGTTTAACTAAATGATGCAATTTAAATTTTTTTGCTTTTTAATGGCTTTGCAGCTCGGCTACACTAAATTTTGTTGATTTTTGTACGAATAGGACAGCAGGGGACAAGACTTTATATTAGAAAGGGATGGCAAAATGTGAAGCACTTAGGCCTGGATAGAAAAATGTGGTACAAACTTGTTGGGATTTGACTCCACAGTTAACTCGGAAATGATTCTTCTACCTCCGCTCCGTATAAAATTAGGGCTTTTCAAATACTTTTTTTAAGGTAACGGATAAAAATCGTGCTGGATTTCATTGTTTGAAAGAAAACTTTCATGTTAGTGGGGTTTCAATAAGGAAGCAAATTTTGTGGGTCCCCAAATTAGACCGGTTTTACTTTTTGTTCAGCTTAAAAATCGATATGTTTAACTTTTCATTAGTATGCTTATTTTTGTCCCGCTCACCAACATTTTTCAGAATAGAAATTATGTTTTCCATTTTGTTGATGAATATAACTTTAATTTTATGAACGAAGTTTTTTGTTAACTTTTTATTATTGTGAAAAAAATGTTTCTATAATATATGATAATGGATAATTTTTTTCAAATGCCAACCAACTATCGTCGGCAATTAAACATTTTGAAAATGAAAGTAAAAATTAATTTCAGTATTTTTACATTTATTATTATAAAAAAAAAATTATCAAAATTACAAAGTTTGGATGTCGTATACGAGAAATTTTATCTCTTATATCAATAAATCTACAATTAAAAAAAAAAAAAATCGTTTGAATGGACATTAATCAAATAATATATAAAGGCATATACATAAATAATAATATATACATAATCATGTACGTTTCATGTAATATTTGTTATTTTTAATATAATTTTAACTCTGAGGTGTTTTCTATCGTTTGGCAAGTTGTGGTATATTTCAACTATTGCAAATACTTTATTACGCCGACATAATACTAAACTAAACAACATATTATTATTAACGAACTTTTTGAATTGTTTGTATAAAAAATAACATTTACAACTACTAATGAATATTAAAATTACATTCGCAATTTTTCGGTAGAAAAACCATTATTTAATTTAGAAAGGAAGAGAATATTATTACAAAGCGGTAAGAAACTAGAAATGCAATCACATGTTTGTCTCATAAAAACCGGTTACTTGATCAAGTTAAAACCAAAGCCAAGGTTTGTTTACAAAATCTTTACATACACATCACGCCTATTTTTATATTCCACCTTATTTTTGTTATTGAAAATGTTAAATAATTCTCAGAATACAAGGTTAAAAAAAAAATGTACATCCACAAATGATTTTTTTTAAAAACATACGTGGGTTAAGAATAATATTAAATTACAATTTATTACAGTTCTATAGATTACAGTATATGCCTGCTTCAAGATACAAGAACATTCTGAATGATCAAAAAAATTAAAAATAAATGTCTCTTGGAATAAATGTTGCTCAACGTTATATATATATATATATATATACGTTGATATATATATATATATATCTTTTACAAGGATATATATATATATATATATCCTTGTAAAACACTGAAAAATTGTTTTAGTTATCCAAAAACTTTTTTTAATTCTAAAAAACTTTTAAATAAATTTTAAGTGACAAACATTTGACATTTAACTCATTAAATCCTGCAAGTCTAAAAATTCTGAATGCACAGCAACAACTGTCACAGACTAGTTCCCTTTACATCTTTTCCATCATTCAGCCATCACTTAATTAAAAAAAAAAAAAGTGTTGATATATATTGAAAAACTTATAACTGTAATAGTTAAAAAATAACTTTTAATAAGTTATTTTTTAACTATTACAGTTATAAGGATGCTTTAAAAAATTTAAGTTCACAAAATTCTATATTTAAATTTTTATTTGTATAAAATATTGGATATATTCACTTTCATAGTTTTCTTTAAAATTGAAAAAACTGCCAAAGTAATGCATGACTTTCCTGGCTATGCTGATCAAGTCATACAATAACTTTCACATCTTTTTCTGCATTTTAGGTCCGGTGTCTACAATTTCGTTTTTAATTATATCTTGATAATTTTATACATGAAGTTTAAACTTTCAAAAAAAAATTTGAAAAAATATTTAAACCTAAGGGAGCTAGAGAAAAGAACAAAAAACAATTTTCAGAGGTGAGGTTGAGTTTTTAAAAAAAAAAATTAATATAAATTGTAGGCAACAAATTTGCATTAAGAAAGTTTTCTATAAATGCCTCTGAACAAAATCAAATTATTTTTGTGATATACCCCACCCTAATGAATTTTGAAAAGAAATTAATATTGTCAATACTCCATATATAGAAATATTTGAGTCAAAATTTGAAGAAAATCAATTTGGTCAAGCCTGAGATATAAGGCCAAAAGCAGTGCAACACACATATGTATGCACATGATTTTTTTTTTTTGTTTAGATGAACTAGTGGACACCAAAACGTAAAGATTTGCAAAAACCTGATACTACCACATTCTTTACATGATTATCATTTCCTCTTTAATACAGCTATTCTAGCTAGAATATAGCTTTCCCAGCTTTAATTTTTTTGATTAAAGTATGGAATGAACTCTCCTATTGACTGGATGTGTGCCGTATGGTGCTCATATTGAACTACAGGAAACTGTTACAGTTGCTCTTTCATTTCACGTGTAATTTATTGGTGTAAGTATAACTTATTTAATATTACATAACTTTAAAACCCGATTTCTTTTTGAAAACAGGTATATTCATATTTCATTGTTTTATTGATAATTTAATTTAATTTTGATAATTTAATTAAATTATTGATAATTTAATTTTGATTGACAAGAGATGATATCTGTTTCTGTTGACATCAATATCTTTTTTTTTTAACAACTCACTGACCTAGCATTACGTAGTTTGTGACCAGAGCATCCTTTCCACACCATTGCTACATAAATTATTTTATTTAATTATATCTAATCATACAAAAAAAGTATGTAAAATATTTTTATTTTTTACATAAATATAAAATGTGTTTTATTTATGCGTTTTTTTATTTATATTTATTTTTTAAAACATGTTTATGTTTTTATTTTTTATATTTTTATGTTTAATTAACTTGGGAAAAAAATGTTTTAACAAGGGAAGCAATATGTGATAGTCTGCTAAAGTTTGTTTTTAATTTTAACATTTTCTGACTTCAATTAAAAAGAAACAAACAATTAAGAGAAATTTTGTAATTTCAGAGAAAATTAATTAACCAAATATTGTTTTGTACCAGTTTTTATTTTTCTCGGTGAAAGCAAATTAAAGAAACAGATATCATCAATTGTCAATGCCAACAGCATATCATTTTCTATCAAAATTAAATTATCAATAATTTAATTAAATTATCAAAATTAAATTAAATTATCAATAAAACAATGAAATATGAGAATATACCTGTTTTCAAAAAGAAATCGGGTTTTAAAGTTATGTAATATTAAATAAGTTATACTTACACTGATAAATTACACGTGAAATGAAAGAGCAACTGAAACAGTTTACTGTAGGTGTTCAATATGAGCACCATTCGTCACACGGCACACATCCAGTCAATACGAGAGTTCATTCCATACTTTAATCAAATAAAGTCAGGTAGATCAAGCTAGTAATGATGGCATATACACTTGATACTTTATAAACCCCAAAGAAAAAAAATTGCACAGGTTCAGATCGGGAAAACGAGGAGGCCATGGCAAACAAGCCCTGTTATTAGGTCCCAGGTGACCAATCCAGTGGTTGGGGAGAATTTCATTCAACCATCATGTACAGCATTATGCCAGTGAGGGGAGATGCACCATCTTGTTGCCGAATAAAGTTCTGTGGTTTGTATTGCAGCAGAGGAAAGAGCCATTGTTTTAGCATATGATAGTTCATTCCAATCACACTTACTTCTGTGAAAAAGAAAAGCCCGTAAACTTGCAGTCTGGATACAGGACAAAAAACATTCAGTTTTGTGGAGTCTCATCCACACTCCAATATTTTGTGAGGATTTTCTAATCCTCAGATAAGCACATTATGAGTGTTTACATTTCCATTAACATGAGATGTTGATTTGTCACTGAATACAACATGATAAAGAAAGTCTTCATTGTCACAGTGTATCATTTCATTTGCGAAGTTAGCACACAAACCATTTTAGAGCTTGTAACAGCTGTAAACAATTTGGATGCAGTTGTGTTTCCTTAAAACTCTCCATACAGATGTAAATGGAACTTCTAATTCGCAGCTAGCCTTCCTAATGAATTTCCTAGGACTACACACAAGACTCTTACATGTTCAAAATTGTCTTCGGACATACTCGGTTGTCCTGTACTCTTCCCTCTACAAATATCGCCAGTGGTTTCAAATTGTTTATACTGTCTACAAATATTATTGTCACTTGAGGGATAACAACGGAGCTTCAAACAGAATGCATGTTGAATAGTAATTACAGGTACACAGAATGCTTTCTGTTGAGGGGTTGCCATCTTTGCTAATAATGCTTTCAAGCGAAGGTACAGGAAATAGTTCATGAGCTTGCGAACAGCTAAAACTGTTTGAGTTGTTCTTTCTTTCATGAATAATTAATCAGTGTACATGAAACTTGAGAAATATTATAGCTTTA